>NC_140584.1:63435368-64087776 GCF_964204655.1 Triturus cristatus
ACCTGAAAGACCTGCACTGGCTCCCCGTCAACAAGAGGATCACCTTCAAACTCCTCACCCACGCACACAAAGCACTCCACAACGCCGTACCAGCCTACCTGAACGACAGACTCCACTTCTACACCCTAACCCACCAGCTCCGCTCAGCAAACCTCGCCGCTATCCCCCGCATCCAACGAAAGACCACCGACGACAGATCTTTCTCCTACCTCGCCGCCAAGACCTGGAACATCCTCCCCACCCACCTATGGCAGACCCAGAACCTGCTCACCTTCAGAAGACTCCTCAAGACCTGGCTCTTCGAGCAGTAGCTCCCCCCCCTCAGCGCCTTGAGACCCTCACGGGTAAGTAGTGCACTTTACAAATTTCTTGATTGATTGATTGATTGATTGAGACAAGCATATGCTTCTGGCAGGATCAACCAGGTAGCCGCACCTGCTGACGGTGTGGGGGCCGCGTGCCCATCTCCCCGACCAGCAACCTTCATGCACCCCTCCCTCTCGGGAGCCTGACAGGGGAAGGAGCCAACTCACCTGGGCGGGAGGGCTCACTGGAGGGGTGTGGAGAGGTGCAGTCGCATGGGCACCGGCAGGCCCAGCCGTCTCCCCCAGGAGGGAGAGACAGGCTGAGGCGCAGCCTAAGTGAGACACAGGGGAGCCGGAGTCTGGCGGCAGCGACACCCCTCGGCACAGACGTTCCGAGCTGCTGTGGAAATGTGCTGGGCAGAGAGGGGAGACAGCGTGGCGCGCAGGCCCTTCGGACCTGCTGGGCCGCAGCATCCAAGGGCATGGCACCACCTGACACCTCATGCTCAGGTCAGACACCTGGGGGGCATGAGCTGCCAGGGCCGCTCGGCCTTCACTCTGCTGGGTAGGGTCTCCCACCAGGCGGCAGGCCCTCGAGTTGGACGGTCCATGCGGGGCGGAAGCGCTTTGCTCGAAACAACAGCCGAGGCTGGCCAAGCAGTCCATCCCTAAACAGACTGAGAGTGCCCAATCAATCGGAGTACGGCTGGGGCATCCCCTGGCAGGCCACCCTGCACAGGGGGTATGCTGGCTTAGCGTCCCTGCCTGTTCAGGGGCAAGCAGACTCAGGGAGAAAAAGGACCATCGGGAAGGGGCTGAGAGGCAGGAGCATAACCGGGCCCCTGGGGGCCCCGGTGGGGGGGGCCCAGGTGCTGCCTTCCCCGTTTTAGCATCACCAGACCTCACAGAGGTCTAACTGAGAAAACTCGGAGAAAAATAACCATCTGGAAGGGGGCTGAGAGGCAGGTGTGCGTACCCGGGCCCCTGGGGGCCCCGCATCGGGCAAGCCCAGGTGCTGCCTTCCCCTGTCTCAGGATCCCCGGACCTCACGGAGGCCTGACCCAGCAAACTCGGAGAGAAAGGACCATCGGGAAGGGGCTGAAAGGCAGGTGCATACCCGGGCCCCTAGGGGCCCCGGCGGGCAGGCCCGGGTTCTGCCTTCCCCTGTTTCAGAATCGCCGGACCTCACAAAGGTCTGACTGACCCTCTCCCTAGTAATCTGGAGAAAAATTACCCCCCTTTTTTGTAATCCGTGCACACGAGGTGACAGAGGGGACCCAAGGTGCGAATGTACCCGACCTCCTGGAGCCCTCGCTGGGATCGGGGAGGCAAATGGGCCCTCATTGGGACTTCCAGGCAAGCCCGGCCATCTGGTCACCCCATTGGAAAGCATTGCACGCAACCAGATGGCCGAATGGGATAGGCGAGATCAGATGGCCGAAGGGATAGGCGCGACCAGATGGCCCAGGAGACAGGCGTGACCAGATGGCCGAGGAGAAAGGTGCGACCAGATGGCCGGGCTCGAAAGGGAAGTCATCTGGTCACTCTGTGCCCCAACGAAAGAGTGAGCGGGCGACAGGGCATGAGGGACCGGAGGCCCAGGGCCCCAGCTGGGCCCCTGCCATGGAGGCTGCTTGGGGGACCTAACCGGCCCTCCGACCCGGTGCCCGCGGACTCCTTGACAAGCAGGGGAGGCCTGCACAGGACCGACAGACCGGAGGACGGGGCCCAGGGACAGAGCCCCCGACCCGGGGCCCGGCGGGGCCCCTGGACCTAGCCGGGGCTCCCAGGCCCGGATGTGCAGGGGAAGCCTCACCGGGCCTGCCGGATCCCGTCCAGGGCACCCTGCCACGTGGCAGGACCCAGGACGGAGCCCGGGGTGGGGAGGCCACCCTCCCCGGGGCCCTCAGGGGCCCAGACGGAGCTCCTGAACCCAGCCAAGCAAGGGGAGGATCCCTGGCCACAACGGAACCCTGTCCCGGGCCTTTGGCAGTGCCGCAGGCCAGGGGACGGGGCCCAGTGTCGGAGCCCCCGACCCGGGGCCCAGCTGGGCCCCTGAACCCAGCTGGGGCTCTCAGGCCCGGAGGTGCAGGGGAAGCCTCCCCGGGCCCCCCAGACCCCGTCCCGGGCACCCTGCCACGCGGCAGGACCTAGGACGGAGCCTGGAGTGGGGAGGCTGCCCTCCCCGGGGCCCTCAGGGGGCCAGCCGGAGCTCCTGAACCCAGCCAAGCACCCGGGCCTTTGGCAGTGCCGCAGGCCGGGGTACGGGGCCCAGGGCCGGAGCCCCTGGACCCAGCCGGGGCTCCCAGGCCCATAGGCGCAGGTGAAGCCTCCCCATTCCCGCCGGACCCCATCCAGGGCACCCTGCCACGCGGCAGGACTCGGGACGGAGCCCGGGGTAGGGAGGCCACCCTCCCCGGGGCCCTCAGGGGACCGGCCGGAGATCCTGAACCCAGCCAAGCAAGGGGAGGCTCCCCGGCCACAACGGAACCCCGTCCTGGGCCTTTAGCAGTGCCGCAGGCCAGGGGACGGGGTCCAGGGCCGGAGCATCCGACCCGGGGCCCAGCAGGGCCCCTGAACCCAGCTGGGGCTCCCAGGCTCGGAGGCGCAGGGGAAGCCTCCCCGGGTCCGCCAGACCCTGTCCTGGGCACCCTGCCACATGGCAGGACCCAGGACAGAGCCCGCGGGAACTCGTTCGGGCACCCTGCCACGCGGCAGGACTGAGGACGGAGCCTGGGGTGGGGAGGCTGCCCTCCCAGGGGCCCCTGGACCAAACCCAGCAGGGGGAGGCCTGCCGGGTCTCATCCGGCGCAGCCTGCCATGCGGCAGGCCCCAGGACAGACCCAGGGCTGGGGCGGCATCCTGGCCTGTCCAGCTGCTGGCTGAGGACCGCTAGGCCGAGAGGGGTCCCAGAGTACCCAGTCCCTAGTAACCCGGAGGAAGGCTACACCCCTTTCTGGTAACCTGTGCGCTCCGATTGACGGAGGGGACCCTAGGGGCAAACGCGCCCGGCCTCCTGGAGCCCTGACTGGGATCCGGGAGGCAAATGGACCCTCATCGGGACTTCCAGGCCGACCCGGCCATCTGGTCGCCTCATTGGAAAGCATTGCACGCGACCAGATGGCCGCGGGGAAAGGTGCGACCAGATGGCCGGCACCTGAAAGGACTCCCGTCTGCCCGCCCCAAGCCGAGCCATAGCGGTAGGGCTCCCGCCTGCCCACCCATGCAGGGCTCAGGGAGCTCTGCTTCCCGGGGGGCTCGGGGACCCTGGCTGGGCCTCAGGCACTTGGAGGACCACCGGAGCTCTTGGGCCCGGGCGCCCGGGGGAGGACTGCCCGGGGCCCATGGAGCCCATCCCGGGCACTTTGCCATGCTGTGGGCCGGAGGAGGGAGCCCCGGACGCCTGGTAGGATGTTGCCCGGGCATAGCTCATCTGGTCCCCGGCAAAGTACCAAAAGCCCCGGAGGGGTGTTCCGGCATACCCTGCCCCTACTAATCCGGAAGAAGGCTACCCACCTTTCTTGTAACCCGCACGCTCTGAGTGACAGATGGGAACCTAGGCGCAGACGTGCCCGACCTCCTGGAGCCCTGACTGGGATCTGGGAGGCAAATGGACCCTCATCGGGACTTCCAGGCCCGCCCGGCCATCTGGTCGCCCCATTGGAAAGCATTGCGCGCGACCAGATGGCCGGCACCTGAAAGGACTCCCGTCTGCCTGCCCCGAGCTGAGCTATAGCAGTAGGGCTCCCGCCTGCCCACTCACGCAGGGCTCGGGGGGCTCTGCTTCCTGGGGATCTCAGGGACCCCGGCTGGGCCTCAGGCATGGGGAGGACCACCGGAGCTCTCGGGCCCAGGCGCCCAGGGGAGGACTGCCCGGGACCCGTGGAGCCCGTCCCGGGCACTTTGCCATGCCGCGGGCCGCAGGAGGGAGCCCCGGACGCCTGGGAGGGTGTTGCCCGGGCATAACCCATCTGGTCCCCGCATTCCCTGGAGGGGCGTCCCGGCATACCCTGCCCCTAGTAATCCAGAGGAAGGCTACCCCCCTTTCTGGTAAACCATGCGCACCGAGTGACGGAGGGGCCCCAAGGCCAGGATGCACCTGACCTCCTGGAGCCCTGCCTGGGATCGGGGAGGCAAATGAGCCCCCATCGGGACTTCCAGGGCAGCCCGGCCATCTTGTCGCCCCATTGGAAAGCATTGCGCGCGACCAGATGGTCGAGGGAAAGGTGCGACCAGATGGCCGGGAGCAAAAGGACTTCCAGCTGCCCACATCGAGCCATAGCGGTAGGGCTCCCGCCTGCCCTTGCAGGGCTCCGGGGCTCTGCACCAGGGATCCTTGTCCCGGGCAGATAGACACTTGGCAGGCCGCAGGACGTGGGCTCCCAGGCCCTGACCAAAACTCAGGAGACCCGGGGCCGGTGCCTGCTTCTCAACGCAGCCAGGCCGGGGAGATCGGGGAGCCTGCCCAAGCATGAGGGACCCCAGTCCCGGGCACACGGTCCCTCAGGTTGTGCGCTCATTTTCCACAATTTGTTTCAAAATTGTGCGTAGTTGCGCTAGGCAAAGTCTGCCCAGCCCTACTAAGGACGTGCGCTCGTTTTCCACAAATTTTTTTTAAAATTCTGCGTAGTGGCGCTATGCAAAGTCCGCCCAGCCCTAGTATAAACTAAGGGTGGGCGGTGAACTCCGCTCTGCCAGCGGAGTTTGCAGAGTTTTGCAACTCTGCCCTCTGCTGGGAGTGCGGAGTTAGGCAAAAACCCACCCCCCATCCCTATTATTAAGAGGAGATACTAAAGCATCATGAATTCCAAATTGAAAATAAATCAAACTTTTTGTGCAGCACCGAAGCTGGCCGGGTGCAAACGATAATGGACTAAAATAAAATTTTCTCAAATGTGGGCGCAGATGTAGCCTGCTTTGTTTACTCTGCCCTTTCACTGCATGTTCTGGGCACGCAGCTCATGGGGTCTCCAGCTCTTCCCTTCGTATATTCAGTGGGAGGGCTCGTCTGCACGTGCCCCTGGCCTCTGAATTCACTGGCTGTTTTTGTTTCCACCTCTCCCTCCAGAGGTCTGTTCTGTGCATTCACTACTCTTTCCACCGGTGAGCATGTGTGAATGTTGTTACACACCGCAGGCCTCACCCTCTTTGTGCACGTGAAGCCTCAACGTGTTCCGTATTTAGCACAGGTAAACATTCCCAAGCAAAAGGTAGAAATACACTATATTCATAAAGGAAGGAGATGCAATGGAAATAGGGGTCAGAAAGTAGGGATAAATGTGCTAAAAAATAGCGTGTGTGTATAAATTATGTACCTAGATTTTACAGCCTCTGGTAGGCAGGAGTCTGGAAATGAGGCTGGCAGGTGTCTGGAGTAAGTAATGCCATGTGCGGCAGGTGCTGCAGTATAATGTTTTGCTGACCGGGTCCAAGCAGGGGCCGCCCAGAGTCTCTGCAGCAGGCGCTCTGCCCCCATGAGCTCTCATCATGGAGCCGATAGTAGGGGGAAGGGGAGGGGGGAGGGAGGGATGGAGATGTGGGTGAGCAAAATCAGTGGGCGTGATTACACGACGCGTCATTACGCTGCAACCCAGCTCAAAGCCGACATGCTGTGGGGGACAATTTTCTTGGGTTCCGAGTCTGGCCTGATTGGCCAGCCATTTCTCGACCCAGTCTCTGGCCCCCTGACACGCCATGCTGAGGACACCTCAGGAGGAGTCAGGTCACTTCGGATGTCGAGAAGAGATGAGCCCAGCTAAGGAGTGGTTGTGGCAGGGCGGGGTGAGGTGAATGTATGACCAAGATGCCTGTGGGATGGGAGGTAGGTAGAGTAGGGTACTGGTTGTAGAGCTGAATGGGTTTAAGAGAGAGGTAGGGTTTGGGATTTTAGGAGCAGGTTGGTGTGGGCTGGAGAAAGGAAAAGGACAGCAGGCGGTAGCTGCCCCGGGGTCTGACTCTGAATCAGGCAGAAGGGTGAACTCTCCGACCTGTTGAGGTCAACCCAGCAGAGGCCGGCAGAACACACAAGGGTGAAGGATGGAGGGTTCAGCTATGCTGGGAGCACACATGGGTCAGGGGATACTCTAGAAACCTTTTCATATTGGGTGGTCTGGATTGTCATCGCTTCCCTCTTCCTGCATCCTGTACCCCAGCACGATGAAAGAGAACTACTTCCCTTTTTAACCCAGAGTACTACAGGGTCGCAACATGACCTGCGTGAACAGCAGCACAGTGATATATTACGTCAGAGTGGAACTTCGCAGAGTTCCATGAAGTTTTTATGCAACTCCGAGGAATTCCGTGTAATGCAACCCCATAAACGCCACTGGTATAAACAAGGCATGGGTGCCCTATCAGGACAAGCTGCTCAGTAATATGGTCCCCATGTGAAAATCCTTACTTTACCAGACCAGTGCAAGGAATCTGAGAATCCAACGCATGCTGAAATCCTACAGAGCCTTAACATTTAGTCTGGGCAGCAAGGACCCTGGACCCGACGGCGTTCCAGTGGACTTGTATAAATCTAGCGCCCTTTTATGGGGGCCCATACTAGCCAAAGTCATTAATGCCAGTGTCAAATCAACACTGCCTAAGACTTGGGTGGAATCAATCATCATTCCTATTTTTTAAAAAGGGGGATCGCCATGATCCGGGGTGCTATAGACTGATTTCCCTGCTTGATTCCCTGGTTAAAGTGGCTGGGCGGGTGATCCTAGAACGCCTGCAAGACTGTGTAGAGGATACTCAGGTATTATCTGGCTTACAGTACGGTTTCCGTATGGATTAGGCACAATAGAACAAAGCCTAAATTTAGCAATCCTGGTAGGCAAATACTTAAGAGTAAAAAAAGGCAGTTTGTTCCTGGCGTTTGTGGATCTCACCGTGGCCTTTGACTGCGTAAGGCATGATAGGCTGTGGGAGGCTCTTGAGGCAATGGGGGTTGATCCCAGTATAATTGCCTTTCTACGACGTTTGTACAGTGGTGCTACTGCAAGTGTGCGGTATGGCTTGGGGGGGAGTGCAACCAGGCTTTTCCCTTCAGGAGAGGGGTCAGGCAAGGCTGCGTGCTGGCCCCCTTCCTTTTTAATCTCTACTTTAAGGGACTAGGAGAAGCGTTACTCTTGAAGGGTAAAGATTTTCCGCAAGCTGGTGGTCGTCCCATACCGGCACTTTTATATGCGGACGATGCCGTTTTAATGGCAGGTACACAAAATGATCTTCAGAGGGTCCTGGAGAGTTTTTGTGGTTTTATGAGAGATCTGGGACTTAACATAAACATCTCCAAGACCTTTGTCATGAGATGTGGTCAAGGGACACAGAGGACAAGCAAAATGTTTGGTGATGGGAAGAAGTTAGCCTCAACTAAAACTTTTTCCTACTTAGGGGTTTTATTTAATCAGCAGGATTCATGGTCTCAAACCATCTCAGCCAAGAAATTGGCGTTTATTAGGTCAACCACAGCCCTTATTACTTTTTCTAAAAAACTAGGTAGGAAACCACCCACAGAGCTTCTGCAAATATACAAGGCCAAGTGTATTACCATGGCATTATACGGGGCAGGGGTGTGGGGCTTTGTAAATACCCTCCCACTACAAATTGTAGAAAATTATTTTTTGAGGTATATCCTATCTGTACCACCTAGTACCTCCTCTTACGTTTGTCATGAGGAGCTGGGCCTCCCATTTATAGCTGATCTTATTAAATTACAGCCAATACTTCGGTGGCACAGGATTTGGTGCAAAGATCAAACTAAGCTAAATAGGGAGTTCATGCAAGACAGTTTAAGGCCGGAAGGGGCTTTAAAGATTCCCCGGATTAGATTTGTACATGATTTTATGAATGATCTGGGCCACCCGGAATATTTTTTAAACCCAAGCTCTATCCTGGCGATTCCTAGAAAGATTTTAAAGAAAGAGGGCCTCCAACTACTGGATTCTATTTGAATGGCAGGGGAAAGTTCAAAAATAAGTATGAGGCAACACCAGTTACTACGTACTTCTTCAGGGAAGGAGCTTTATTTATCTTTCGTTCCTGGTGGTTTTGATAGGTTGCTTATAACTAGATTCAGATTGTGCAATGTCAATAGATTAGTGTCACTACCAAAATTGAATGACTCGTCCCATGTGTTACCACCGTGTCCTTGTGGCAAAAGTTCGAAACAATCTACTTTTCATTTAGTCCTGTTTTGTAAATTTTATCATGAACTAAGGAAAGTGTGGATAATCCCATTAAAAAAAAATCTAGGGTCGAGGCATTGTCGCCCAGCCTTTATTTTACTTCAGCTATTGGAAAATGAGCATGTAGCATGGAGATTAACAATGTTTTTAAAGAAGGTGCTTCTACACAGGAAATGTATTGTAATTTTGAGCTATAATCATTACCGCAAATTGCAAAACCTGAGAAGTGCATTTCATTTTAATATTTTGTAATTTAATATGAAATGTGATTGTTTTTTTTATGTGCTTTTATGTCTGTTTAAAAAAGCAGCCGAATAAAGCTTTCTTGATGATGTTGATGACTAGTCAAATATGTTTGTCTTCTCTCGCTGGATAAGGCTCGGTTCTCTCTAGGAGGTGTACTTGCAGATGTGATTTTGCAGGGGCCGGTAGATTCTGGAACTTCTCTTTCGGCCATGATTAACTACAGAAGGTTCCAGCATGTAGGACAATACTCCTAGTTCCAACACCCCACTTTCTTTCCACAGAGAAGGAGAGGAGGACTGTTCCTTTCCAACAGAGGGTAAAGAAAAGGAGAAATGTTTAAGGTGAGTGTTCTTCAACCTTATCCTCCTATAATTTGCAGCAGGATGGTGTCTTTCAAAGACAAAAGGAAGGAAATTTCAA
Organism: Triturus cristatus; assembly: GCF_964204655.1. Classification (NCBI taxonomy): domain Eukaryota; kingdom Metazoa; phylum Chordata; class Amphibia; order Caudata; family Salamandridae; genus Triturus; species Triturus cristatus. The sequence continues at coordinate 63,444,517 of NC_140584.1, forward strand.
GAGACGCTTGAATCCTTCAAATGGATTATGGTTTAGAGGTGGAATTCTTTCATGCTGGTTTGCAAAGTTTCTTTCTGCATCTGCCCCACTTTTTAGTGGATAAACAAACTCTTATTTCAAACAAAGTTGTAGATCTCCTAAATTAGAAAGCTGTAGAGCCATGTGTCTTAGGTGTTGGTAAGCCACATATTTCTAGTCTGTAAGAAAAACAAAAACATCTTCCTATGATAAACCTCAAGAATTACACTTGCTTTATTCTTTCTCATAATTGCAAAGTGGAAATGATTATTCAACTTGTGGACATTCTTCTCCTAAGGGATTGGATGGTGGTAGTGGATTTGAAGGATGCATACCTATTGATTCCAATTTATTAAAATCACAAAACCTTCAGTTTCTTCGGTAAGGAAATTCATAGAGATTCAGTTCTTTCCCTCTTGGGTTGCCACTCATTCCTTGGTGCTTCACTGTTAGGTCAGTCAGGTTGTCGGTAGCACAAGATAGGTATAACGCCACTAACCTTTTCCTGGTGACCAGCAGGTACGATGGTAGCTGAGAAGTCCCCCACTTCCCCTGAACACACCCCTCCCACAGAGGAAAGGCATCCTACTGTGAAAGGTCGCGCCCGGGGAAAGGGATAAAATAACAAAATGATGTTGCAGGTGTTTTCGGGCCTCCCTGGTCTGGTCTAGGAGACTATTAGGCACCCTTCTGATCTTGACACTGCAGTAGAGGAGAAGAACACAACAGGTAAGAGGAGTCTACCCTAACTACATAGATAGACACTCACATATATACTCCGTCCTGCCACTCACCAGAAAATCCTGCAACCAGACTTCATTAATAGTCTTGAGGGAATTGAAAGGCTTCCCCAGATATGGGATAGTCAAGTGAAATGTACCAGGGGACCAGCAGACAATTCCAAGAGCGATAAAATGGACAGAACAACCAAATGTCCACTGTTACAAAGTCACAGTAGAACTTCGACAAGGTGTAGTCTTCTGTGTACTCATGAATCCACCATGTGGCAGAATGAAAAGGGGCAGAACGAAAATCAATGTCCAGCTCACCGCTACCTCACGAAGGAGCAACGCTAAGGCAAGAGGTACTGTCCCTTTAAGAACGCGGTAAATGTTAAACAAGAACGAAAAACCTCCGGCGTCTAATTAGCGGTTCACTCACCGCTATGCTATAACCGGGAATCTGTGGGATGACAAGGGGAAAGGCTGAATATGCCCGCCACAATCAAGGACGCGTCTCAGTCTCTAGGCGGTAGAAAACGCACTAGCGCGTTCTTTCGCAAGTCTCGGAACTAGAAAATAAAAACAGTATTGTGGCTACAAAAGAAACATTCCTATGCTTATTCTGTCACATGTTACAGTCATTTAATGCCGTTAAGTATAACGCGAAGGAAGCGCTCCGGTGCTACCTCTGGAATACCTGCACCTTCTTCGCTCTGCCTCCGCGTTCAGGATTTTGCAACGTCTGATGGGCGCTGCTTCATGAGACGACAGGAAAAACGCTGCAAGTGCTTCTGGCTGAAATCCGGTGGGGAGCACCATCCGCCATTGTCCACTCTGGGGCTGGATTGTCAAGCACCTTCCTCATGAGGAGGAGGTGCTTAAGTACAGGGGATGCCTTTAGCCTCTCTTTGTTATGCCCCACTGCCCGCTGGGAAATGTAGTACCCAGGACCTTTTTTCCACCTACGCCCGGGTACATGAACGTAATTGCGGTACAAAAGAGCCCGTCAGGCGGTCGCCTTATGGGTGATCGCTACAGTAACTCCTCTCAAGGACCGTCGACTCGCCGGTCGTCCAGGTTTTCCAGGGTGTGCTGCATGAAATTGTCCCACTAACTCAGGGCAATGGAGTTTGTTTACGGGTTCCCACGTCCTGTCTTCTACCCCAAACCCCTTCCAATCCACCAGGTATTGTACCCGCCCCCTTATCAGCCGTGAATCAAGGATCTCCTTAACTTCGTATTCTTCCTGACAGTCGATCTATATAGGTAGGGGTCTATCGGGTAGTCTCATGCTTACAGGACATGGTTGGAGTAAGGATACATGAAAGAGAGGGTGGATATGCCATGAACGAGGCAGTGATAGTCTCATGGCACCAGGGTTGATAACCACCTCGATGCTATAGGGGCCTACGTATTTTGGTTTTAGCTTGGTTATTCCTTTCAGATGTAAATTCCTTTTGGATAGCCAAACTTTGTCCCCCACCTGGTAAACGGGTTCCTTTGTTCGTTTCTTGTCCGCAGGGCGCTTTTGTGCGGATTGAGCCGTTTTAAGATATTGTTTGGCATCAATCAATACAGCCCTGAGATGGGCATGATGTTCGTGGACGCTGGGTAGTTTGGATTCGGCGGGCCATTCAAATGGTAGCATATTGGGATGGTAACCATAGATACAATAAAAAGGAGAACACCCCAGCGTGGCATGAGTAGCATTGTTATAGGCAAACTTGGCCATCCATAACAAGGTAGACCAGTTCAGAGTGTTCTGCAAGGTAAAACAGCGAAGGACTGTTCCAGTGTCTGGTTAAGACGTTCTTTTTTACCATCCGTTTGTGGATGGTAGCTGGAGGAGATCCGAGCCTCTATGTTCATTGTCTTGCAGAGGGCCTTCCAAAAACGAGAAGTGAATTGTGTTCCCCGGTCTGTGATCAGCACGCAGGGGATGATTCTGTGGGCTCTAACCACGTGTTGGAGGAACACCAAAGCTAGTTCTGAAGATGTGGGTAGGTGTGCTAGAGGTATAAAGTGTTTCATCTTCGTGAGGTGATCAACAACCACCAGTATGATGGTGTTCCCTTCACAGGGGGGCATTTCCACTATGAAGTCAATTGATACTGTATGCCAGGGTCGTGGATGTGTGGGCAACGTCCGTAGCAGTCCCGAGGGTTTAGCGTGACAGGCTTTCCCCTGTGCACAGGTCGCACAAGTCCTAATGTATTTCTTGATATCCTTCCTTAATAAGGGCCACTAGAAGGAACGTTCCACACAGGCGATAGTCTTGTATATTCCCGTATGTCCTCCCAATGCAGGGTCATGAGCCCATGTTAGCACCTGTCATTGTAACGTCTCGTTGGGTACGTACAGCGCGTGGTAATGGTATGCCAATTCCTCGATTTGTGCGCGGTGCTCTGGTTCCTCTTGGATCCAGGCCTGGATGTCCAGGTCGACTAAAGACACGCGCAAATCCTCCAGGAAGTCTTGGGAGGTATTTAGCGCGATGGATTGATCCGGGAAGGCTGCTTCGGTCAAGATCAAAGGCAGTTCCGGCTCTTCTATCGAGGTCCGGCTTTCTAGGTCTCCCATACGGGAAGGAGCATCTGCTTTCCCGCTTTGTGGCCCTGGCCAGTATTTAATAACGAAGTCATAGTCTGAAAAGAATAGAGTCCAGCGTAACTGCCGTGGTGTCAGGGCCTTTGCTGTTTTCAGAAACAACAGATTTTGGTGGTCGGTGTAGATCTCTACCGTGTGAAGAGCACCCGACAGATAATATCACCATTCTTCGCAAGCCCTCTTTATTGTCAGCAACTCCTTGTCCGAGATGGTGTAATTTACTTTGCAGGGGGTGAGTTTTGTTGAGTAATATGCCACAGGGTGCAGTTGTCCGGTTTCGGGGTGTTGTTGAGATAACACTCCACCCCCCACGGCGTATAACGAGGCATCTGTTTCCAGGACAAAAGGGAGTTTAGGGTCAGGATGGCGCAGGATAGGAGCCTGAGTGAATTTGTCCTTTAACAGCTGGAAGGACCAGGTAGCCTCCGCTCCCCATACGAAAGGGACATTCTTCCGAAGTAGGCTGGAGATGGGATGTATCAGCTTTGAGAAGTCTTTTATAAACTGCCGATAGTAATTGGCAAAAACAAGAAAGCTTTGTACCGATTTGATGTTCTGTGGAGTCTCCCAGTGTGTAATTGCGTCAACCTTACTGGTGTCCATCTGAAAACCTTGGGCATTGATGACGTAACCCAGAAAGGCAACTTCCTAGATGTGAAAGAGGCACTTCTCGAGCTTGGCATATAATGAATGTTGCAGAAGTCTGTCTAGGACTGCCTTCCCGTGACCCACGTGTTCCTGGAGCGTAGATGAATGAATCAAAATATCATCAATGTAGACCACACAAAATGTATTCAAGTAGCCACGCATTAATCATCCATAAAGAACTGGAAGGCCGCGGGGGCGTTGCATAGCCCAAGAGGCATCACTCTATACTCAAAGAGACCGAACTTAGTCCGAAAGGCAGTCTTCCACTCGTTGCCCTTCTTAACTCGCACTAGGTGATAGGCTCCTCTGAGGTCGAGCTTGGTGAAATATCGAGCCCCTTTTAGCTGGTCCAGAAGCACCGGGATAAGTGGTAGCGGGTATCGTTTTTTAATGGTTACCCGGTTTATGGCATGGTAATTGATGCACGTGCGCAGTTCGTCACAATTTTTCTTCGGAATGAAGAAAAGAGGGGACAATGCCGGTGAAGAGGAGTGTTTGATAAACCCGGATGCAAGGTTCTCCTCAAGGTATGTCTTCAGATAACGCGTTTCCGGTTCCGTCAAGACAAACACCCTGCTACATGGTAGGATGTATGTCGTTACAACGCACACTTTTACAACGCAGGCACTTACAACGCATTTTTTACAACGCAACATCCACTACAACGCATTCCATTACATCGCATGACACTACAACGCATTTTTAAAAACTACCTTTACAACGCATTCCATTACATCGCATACTACCTTTACAACGCATACCATTACAACGCATAATATTAAATTGCATTTAAGGTAATTATTGGATAGTATAGGGGTAAAAATTACTATTCTTACTCCAGGGGGTGCAACAGTAGGGTAAGTGTTGTATAGTATAGGGGTAAAAATTACTATTCTTACTCCAGGGGGTGCAACAGTAGGGTAAGTGTTGGATAGTATAGGGGTAAAAATTACTATTCTAACTCCAGGGGGTGCAACAGTGGGGTAAGTGTTGGATAGTATAGGGGTAAAAATTACTATTCTAACTCCAGGGGGTGCAACAGTAGGGTAAGTGTTGGATAGTATGGGGGTAAAAATTACTATTCTAACTCCAGGGGGTGCAACAGTAGGGTAAGTGTTGGATAGTATGGGGGTAAAAATTACTATTCTAACTCCAGGGGGTGCAACAGTAGGGTAAGTGTTGGATAGTATAGGGGTAAAAATTACTATTCTAACTCCAGGGGGTGCAACAGTAGGGTAAGTGTTGGATAGTATAGGGGTAAACATTACTATTCTAACTCCAGGGGGTGCAACAGTAGGGTAAGTGTTGGATAGTATAGGGGTAAACATTACTATTCTAACTCCAGGGGGTGCAACAGTAGGGTAAGTGTTGGATAGTATAGGGGTAAAAATTACTATTCTAACTCCAGGGGGTGCAACAGTAGGGTAAGTGTTGAATAGTATAGGGGTAAAAATTACTATTCTAACTCCAGGGGGTGCAACAGTAGGGTAAGTGTTGGATAGTATAGGGGTAAAAATTACTATTCTAACTCCAGGGGGTGCAACAGTAGGGTAAGTGTTGGATAGTATAGGGGTAAAAATTACTATTCTAACTCCAGGGGGTGCAACAGTAGGGTAAGTGTTAGATAGTATAGGGGTAAAAATTACTATTCTAACTCCAGGGGGTGCAACAGTAGGGTAAGTGTTGGATAGTATAGGGGTAAAAATTAGTATTCTAACTCCAGGGGGTGCAACAGTAGGGTAAGTGTTGGATAGTGTAGGGGTAAAAATAACTATTCTAACTCCAGGGGGTGCAACAGTAGGGTAAGTGTTGGATAGTGTAGGGGTTTTAATGTAATATTATGCGTTGTAATGGTATGCGTTGTAAAGGTAGTATGCGATGTAATGGAATGCGTTGTAAAGGTAGTTTTTAAAAATGCGTTGTAGTGTCATGCGATGTAATGGAATGCGTTGTAGTGGATGTTGCGTTGTAAAAAATGCGTTGTAAGTGTAGTGCGTTGTAATAGTTGCGTTGTAAAGGTTGTTCCCCACATGGTATGTTGGCTCCTTTTACCAGTTCGATGCGACAATCATACACCCTATGGGGTGGTAACTGGGTCGCTTTTTCTTTATCAAAGAGAGATTGGTATTCGCTGTAAGAGTCGGGCAGGATGGTAGAACAGCAATAACAGTGTTTTATGCAGGCTGTCGCCAGGTAAGTAGAGGAAGTCCGCTCGTTTTCCCTCTGGTGGTCTACCTCCTGCGTATAATGTGTTCCACAGTAGGTAGAGCTCATGGTGACAGTGCAGGCCGCCCAACAGACCACAGGATCATGTGACGTCAGCCAAGGCATGCCTAGAATGAGACGGAATTGGGGAGCATCGATGAGATCGAATTGGATGTACTCGTGGTGTTCAAGGCCACACTTTATCAGAAGGGTTACGGTGCGATACTTCACAGGGCCCGAAGTAAGAGCAGTTCCATCCACGGCCTTCACGTGTTCAGGGGTGTCTTTCTTTTCCCTATCCATGCCTATCTTCACGGCGAATTCCTAGTCGATGTAAGTACCGGTCACGCCGGAATCCAACAGGGCGTCCACCTCCAATATGTCCTTGGATGTAACCCATAGAGATACCCCTCCATTCAGGTGAGCCACAGCGGGCTGTAGGGTGTTGGCAAGTACCAATGAGATCAATGTGTGTTATTTGCCCAAATCAGGGATCTCATCCTGACTCGGGCTCTTCAGTTTTCCGATGGTTCCCCTTGTCGTATAGTCGCTTGTTCCCGTGGGACAGAGGTTCTCCCAGGGAGACGCGTTCTCGCTTGGCATTCTCTAATGAAATGGCCTCCTTTTCCGCAGTACAAACACATCTTCATCTTCCTTTGCTTTTCCTTCTCCTCTGGGGTAAGGGGCCCCCAAAGTCCCCCTATCTGCATCGGCTCGGGACCTTCTGAGGACTTGAAGTGTTCCTCGACTGTGCTTCGTCGTCGAGTGTTTATGAAACAAGTGTCCCCTCTGTTCTTATACCCTTTTCATTCCTGGATTCTATGGTCTAGTTGGACTGTTAAATCTATCAATTCTTCACACGTCTGTGGTAACTGGACCACCTGGGAAAGGACGTCTTTGAGTTCTCCTCATAACCTTTGGTAAAACAATGTGGTTCATTTTTCCGGGGGCCTGTCGGTTTCTACCACCAGTCGGTTGAAGGACGTGATGTAAGTCAACAGGTCTTGGGATCCTTGTCGCACGGTGAGAAGCTCTCGGTCCAAAGTCATCATGTGCGATTTTCTGTCAAATAGCTTTCTCATTTCTAGACAGAAATCCGCAAATCTATGCAAGACGGGATCGTTCCTTTCCATCAGAGGGATGGTCCAGCTGGCTGCGTTGCCGCCCATGTAGGACATTATGAAGGCCTTTTTGGCAGTTTCGTCCTGGAACACAACTGGCTTGCATAGGAAATGAAGCCTGCACTGATTCAGGAAAGTCTCGAATTTCTTCGGTTCCCCATAAAAACGTTCTGGGAGTGACAAGGGTATGCCGGTGTTCTGTATTACATGGACCGTGGGAACGGCGTCTGTTATTGGTGGGGGAGCAGGAGTGGCAGCAAAAAACCCACCCCCGTGAGTGACAGGGGAAGGGGAGTGCATAGTACGGGCAGGAGGGGATAGGGTAGCTTCTCTGATATAGGCACCAGCCCCCTGTCCCCTGCGGGTGAGGCCTGCAACCTCTCTGCACAACGTGCCCATCTCCCTTTGTAGATTCTGGTTCTCTAAACGAGAGGTTTGAACCTCCTGTTGCAGAGCGGTTAGGCTCTCCAACAGCGAGGCCAACACCAGGTTGGTATCCATCGTCCAGGCTGGGCGGTATACTTGGGCTTGACAATCTGTTAGGTCAGTCAGGTTGTCGGTAGTACAAGATAGGAATAACGCCACTAACCTTTTCCTGGTGACCAGCAGGAACGATGGTAGCTGAGAAGTTCCCCACTTCCCCGAACGCACCCCTCCCACAGAGGAAAGGCACCCTACTGTGAAAAGTCGCACCCGGGGGAAATGTGGAAAGGGATAAAATAACAAAATGATGTTGCCGGTGTTTTCGGGCCTCCCTGGTCTGGTCTAGGAGACTATTAGGCACCCTTCTGATCTTGACACAGCAGTAGAGGAGAAAAACACAACAGGTAAGAGGAGTCTACCCTAACTACATAGATAGACACTCACATATATACTCTGTCCTCCCACTCACCAGATCCGGCAACCAGACTTCATTAATAGTCTTGAGGGAATCGAAAGGCTTCCCCAGATATGGGTTAGTCAAGTGAAATGTATCAGGGGACCAGCAGACAATTCCAAGATTGATAAAATGGACAGAGCAACCAAATGTCCACTGTTACAAAGTCACAGTAGAACTCGGACAAGGTGTAGTCTTCTGTGTACTCATGAATCCACCATGTGGCAGAATGAAACGGGGCAGAACGAAAATCAATGTCCAGCTCACCGCTACCTCACGAAGGAGCAATGCTAAGGCAAGAGGTACTGTCCCTTTAAGAATGCGGTAAATGCTAAACAAGGACGAAAATCCTCCGGCGTCTAATTAGCGGTTCACTCACCGCTATGCTATAACCGGGAATCTGTGGGATGATGAGGGGAAAGGCTGAATATGCCCACAGCAATCAAGGATGCGTAAGTCTCTAGGCGGTAGAAAACGCATCATCGCGTTCTTTCGCAAGTCACGGGACTAGAAAACAAAAACAATATCGCGGCTACGAAAGAAACATTCCTATGCTTCTTCCGTCACATGTTACAGTCATTTAATGCCGTTAAGTATATCGCGAAGGAAGCACTCCGGCACTACCTCTGGAATACCTGCACCTTCTTCGCTCTGCCTCTGCGTTCAGGATTTCGACGTCTGGTGGGCGCTGCTTCATGAGATGACAGAAAAAACGCTGCAAGTGCTTCTGGCTGAAATCCGTCAGGGGGCACCATCCGCCATTGTCCACTCTGGAGCTGGAATGTCAAGCACCTTCCTCATGAGGAGGAGGTGCTTAAGTACGGGTGCTGCCCTTAGCCTCTCTTTGTTACGCCCCACTGCTCGCTGGGAAATGTAGTACCCAGGGCCTTTTTTCCACCTACGCCCGGGTACGTGAACGTAATTGCTGTACAAAAGAGCCCGTTGGGCGGTCGCCTTATGGGTGATCGCTACATTCACCAAGTTGCTGAAACTTTTAGTGACAACTCTATGATTGTGGGGACCCTGTATGATGGTTAGCTTACACATCAGAATGCTCCAAGATTGCCGGAAACTGGGATATGATGCAACACCTCTTGCAGTGGGTGATCAGCATGCTGTTGCTTTGAACCCTAAACTTGCCCTTCTGATAATTATGGAGGGATGGGGAGGCACAATTGTTTCATGCATGCTAGTGTGATTGAGGATACTTGTTGCAAATAGGGGCATTGCTAAAAGCTGGATGGATGTTTCTGGCCTATCCAGAGCAGAATGGATCTGTGGGATAGATCATTATGCCTCTGCAGAGGAAACTGTTGATAGGGCCAGGAGCTGCACCAGCAAGCATGAGCACATTTGAGGTCTGTGGCGCAATTTTAGAGACTCTGCTGGGGATGTAACTCTATAAGGCACATTCCCTTTGGCCAGAAAGAATCATCATCCTTTTAATAAGTTGAATCTTGGACTTTGAAGTATTGTTGTGGTGCATATCATGCGATTCTTCACTGCGATATATTGCCTGCTTGTGCTTTACTCTTTTGGTTGTACTTAACAATGCAATAAAAAGATTTTTTTTGAAACATAGACAATAATATTTTCCTTGCTAAAGAACAAATGGCCTTGATTTCAGAGTTGCAAACAACAATTATTCTAATACAAGAAGTGGGATCAGTCTCAAATCAGTGTTTGAATATTTTTTGGGGGTTTAATTATGTACATCTGCATTTTCAACAGAACAAAGTATGCAATAGATTTATAACGCATTTCACCCCAAGGGTAATGTCTAGAGCGTCCCATTGAAAAGGAGAGACAGGAAACATAACATGTACCACCTGATAAGTTACAGAACCACTACAAAGCATACCATGGAGAAGAGTATAGATCCTTACTACTACTGAGTCAACCCCCCTCCGAGTGGTTTGCTGCCTTTGTCCATTCAAACAATATTTCTGGGCCCGCCTCATTATCAAACTTTGCAGAGGTTGAAAATACAACACTTATGAAGAGGTCTATCTTACACAGACTTGGTACTTTTGGATCAGGAAACTAGGGAAGAAAAGCTTTTTGGTGGCTCTATCACCTACATGCTTGGAAGGGCCACACAATGTTCCCTACATCCCTTGTTTATTAGATGCCAGCCAGTGGGGTGGGGATACAATGTATCCATTTCTTGACAGTCAGTGCATAGCCAAAGAAGGCATTATCACTGAACATAAATTGTTTAAAGCTTTGTGCAGACCTCTTTGCAATCCCCAGTTTTACAAAAGACAGGGCAAGTTTTATGATCTTCCGTCAGATGGACAATCTTATCATGGTTAAATATATAATCTCACCTAGGTGGCACAAATCTAATAGAGATAGCAAAGGTATTTAAGGAATTTTGCCTGAGTCACAGGTGAAAGCAGAGTTTCTTCTAGGTATCCCCAATTCAATAGCAGGTTTTTCTATGAATCTCAGGGACTACAGCTATTGGAGGCTTCTTCCTCTGGGTTTCCTGAAGTTGAACTATCATTTGTGTCTGTTTTCTGTAGTTCTTTTTGCTTTCCACTAAAATAATCTGTTACGTCAATTCTACAGTCAGAGGCATGATCCAGAGGCTGCAACATATGATGCCTTCATTCAAGAAAAGTCTGTAGGTCATTTTCCTCCTTTTGCTAGATATCATGGTGCAACTGTGCAGGCAGGGGGTAGATATGATTCTGGTTGCACCTCCGTGGATATCCCAACGTTGGTTCCCAGCTCTCCTTGAACTATATGTAGATGTCCTGGTGCTAATTCTTTTCTATCAAAAATTACAATTGACAAATTAGTTTGGTTTGACAATCTCCAGCTGTTTTCAAAATTGACTACTCTCTGTTTAGTTTCTATTAAGATGTTTTCGGATGCAAGACCCTTGAATATTTCTGCAAGATATTCTATTACCTCTAGTATTAGCTTCTCCTTTACAAAGCTTACAAAAAGGCCTGCGACTATGGTTGAATATCCAGATCTTGTATCTCAGCCAAAATACTTTGAACTTTGTTTGGAAGAAAATGAAACTAAAACAGCAGCGCCAACAGCAGTTGATATAATTTAGTAATCCATAGTCATTGGTTACATCTCCCACTTCATATAGATAGGTTAAGTGGAAGATGACTTCAGCTAGAATTTATATAAATTTCTTTGGAGCTCATTCTATCAGGGAAGCCATGGCATCTAAAGCATTAGATTAGAAGACTAGGATTGATCCAGAGATTCAACTTTGAGAGAGTTTTATTAAAATCCCATGGACCATGCAGCTTCATTAGTTATTGATGGGATTTAAAGAAGCATAATAGAGTCTTGATATAAAATGTATATTTTCTAGGAAAGTCCTGATTTTATTAAAGACATGGAGGCAAATATTATTCCTCCTCTATCCCCCCTTTGTTGCTGTGATTTGCCCCCATGACTAAATATATACCAGTTAATTTTGTATTGTTTGTAGTGTCGGTTTTCATTGTTCTGAATACCCCCTTAAGAGTAAGCAGTGGATCAACAGGAGACTTTCCAGACAAGTGATGTGGCGACAGATATAGATTAATCCCGCCTGCAGTAATCAAAAAGGGCTTGCATGTACTGGATTCTCTGTTGTACGTTCTGTGTTGAACTGATTGGTTGTCTTGTTTCGTATCTAACGGTAACTTTAATACAATCTGTACTTTCCTTCGTTATTCTAGTTTGGAAAGTGTTCATTTCCCGCAGTGCGATGCAACCTCTCATCCTCATCAACACCCCTATGAAAATTTGACTCTTAGGGTGAAATGTTCTTTCTCCAAAAGTCTAGACCTGGCCCACCTCCCAACCTCTGCATGAAAGAGATCACTTCTCTGCTAAATGGCACCATCTGGCAGTTATTTATCTGCAAAGGTATATAACTCAATGAGAGGGTTATAACCTGCACACCGCAAGTATAATCTTCTGTCAAATTTAATCAATTAGTTTTCCTATGGCGCTACTCAGTTACCCTGACCAGCTCCTGTCAGGTGCAATAAATCAAGAAACATGAGCACATGAACTGCCACTTGAATACAGGGTGCTCTTTTCACCAGCCCCAAAAAATTGGTGCTATATAATTGCAATAATTCTACACAAACAAATATTTAAACAAATATAGTTTGCAAATAACGTAATATCCGCATCAAAATGTAAATCTACAAGGATCAGTCTCAATTTGCTCCTGCAGTCAGTGATTACACAAAATTAATAATGATCTATGAGCATCATATTTATTGAACAATAAATCAAAGTGAGCTGTATTCTTCGAGTTTCAAACTCCATGTAGTGTTACATATCCCAATGCATTTCGGGAAGACCCTTCATCAGGGGCCACTGAAAGTAACAAAATTAATTCCTTGATCAAGAAACAATATATAGCATATCACATTATTTCACTCTACAGGCTTATCAGAGCTAATCCTGTGTCCCACAGGTAAACAGCGTACTTTAAAATATATAGTTACTCACTTAAACAGACAGTCAGACAGCTCCTAAATCCTCCATCCAGACAGTTATATATCCACTCAATCTTCAATACAGATTAGCATATATATAATACATATTTAAATTTCAAACTAAACCACATTCACTGGATGATGTCATCAGTGATGTCATTTGAGATGTCATCAGTGATGTCATCAGTGATGTCACTGACCATGTCATGAATGATGCAATATGTGACATTATCAGCAGTGCATTGCGGGCGCGCAAGTTATAGTTAGCAGAACTAACTATAACGGAGGAATTTCTATGGTTTTGTACGAGTGAAATGGCCAGCTAACTATACCACCCCTGAAACCTATTTTTTTTTCAGTGAATTTTAAAGCTTTTTTAAATGCTAATTTCTAACTATAACGTCTCTGAAACCTATTTTTTTTTCATTGAGTTTCAAAGGTTTTTTAAATGCTAATTTTTAAGTGTGGTAGTAGTTATACCTATTTTTTGTACTGATTTTCTACAGTTTTTTTTAACTGTTTGTTTATAAATATTTTATTAATTAAATAACATTATATATTTTTCTGAAAATTGCACAATGTTTTTTATTATTTAAACTGAAATATTGATTAATTTTCTTGTTTTCATTTTTTATTTTAATATATTTATATTATTTTCTTTTTTAAATTTTTTTTTTCAAATCTCAAAGCGCACACAACACGGTGGGTGCGTGCATTCTAGCCGCCATTTTAGAAAAGTCATGAAGGATCCGCGTACTGTGTGCGACGGCTGCGTGTTTTTCAGTTACATCATATATATTTAATATTACGTGATGTGCGCGATTGGTATGCGACCAGTCCGTGACTTCTGCTCCCGCAACACATGCGCATTACGGTACGAGATGCTTGCGCGGTTGCGGGTCCCATGTGACGTCATATACTTGCTGGGGCACACTGGGTGCGCGACTCCCGCAAAAAAAATTAGGTTCCAAAATGATATGTATGTGTCTTTAATATACATATTAGGGCAAGAGATTATCTACGATATTCATAAAAATAATATATTTGTACTTATAATAAACTTATATTATTTTTAAATATATTTTCGCGAAGTTGGGTGCGTGCATCATGAGTGCAGAGAACCAGGTCAGCAGAGCTGCTGTAGAGCCAGAGAAACCAGGTCACAGAGCCGTTGTAGAGCCAGAGAACCAGGTCACAGAGCCATTGTAGAGCCAGAGAACCAGGTCAGCAGAGCTGCTCTAGAGCCTAAGAAGCAGGTCAGCAGAGCTGCTCTAGAACCAGAGACCCAGGTCAGCAGAGCTGCTCTAGAGCCAGAGACCCAGGTCAGCAGAGCTGCTCTAGAGGCCGAGAACCAGGTCAACAGAGCTGCTTTAGAGCCAGATAAACCAGGTCAGCAGAGCTGCTTTAGAGAGAGAGAACCAGGTCAGCAGAACTGCTTTAGAGCAAGAGAACCAGGTCAGCAGAGCTGTTCTAGAACCAGCGAACCAGGTCACCAGAGCTGCTTTAGAGCCATAGAACCAGGTCAGCAGAGCTGCTCTAGAGACAGATAACCAGGTCAGCAGAACTGCTTTAGAGCCAGAGAACCAGGTTAGCAGAGCTTCTTTAGAGCCAGAGAACCAGGTCAGCAGAGCTGCTTTAGAGCCATAGAACAAGGTCAGCAGAGCTGCTTTAGAGCCAGAGAACCCGGTCAGCAGAGCTGCTCTATAGCCAGAGAACCAGGTCAGCAGAGCTGCTTTAGAGCCATAGAACCAGGTCAGCAGAGCTGCTTTAGAGCCAGAGACCCAGGTCAGCAGATCTGCTCTAAAGGCACAGAACCAGGTCAGCAGAGCTGATTTAGAGCCAGAGAACCAGGTCAGCAGAGCTGCTCTAGAGCCAGAGAACCAGGTCAGCAGAGCTGTTTAGAGCCATAGAACCAGGTCAGCAGAGCTGCTCTAGAGACAGAGAACCAGGTCAGTAGAGCTAATTTAGAGGGAGAGAACCAGGTCAGCAGAGCTGGTTTAGAGCCAGAAACGACATCCAAGTTAATCCATCAATGTGTAAGCACAGTACGTAGCGACAGCTTCCAAGAGGAAGTCATTGGAACGATTTGCAAAAGTGTCCGCCATCCATTCTAATAATGTAAACGAACATACATGTTACTCGACAACTGGGGCCTCTAGCACAATCAGAGGACAACTGGCATGTTCTTCAAGATAACTTTTTGCCAAGAAGTCATACGCCGCCGTTTCGATGTCCCAATTCCCTAGGACTCCATGTGCCGCTCCACAGGCCATAATCCTGACACCAGAACAGTCCAACTCATTAGCCACTAATGGACACATCAGTCGATCATAATCCAGGGCAGGAGACACCGAGGTTGACAAGCACAAATCCAGAGCCCATTCGAAAGGACAATCTAGGCAATGAAAAACAGGCTGCACGCATGTAAAGTAGGAAAACCGGAAGGACAACCCATAGGCTACGCTCAGGGTTGCCAGTGGTAAAGTTCCATAATATTCAAGCATCCGGTTACGAAGATGTAGCAGCTGGGACAGGCTGTCGCATGACACAAATTGTGCAGCCATTGCGCAGTAAGCAGATCAATAACAGCACTCCAGCCGTGAGGGCGAGAATCAACGGGAGCCCGCCAAAGACGCTGGAAAAAATAGAATGAAAAAATGCCAGTATCACACCAAAAATAGTTTGGAAGGAGGTCACGAGGCCGGAGCCCACAATTTTGAAAAAATGCACCAAGCCAGCTGTGGACGAAGCATTGAATATAGTTTGAATCAGGGCACCGAAATGCAGTGGGAGATCAGTATTTAAAAGCGCATGCACCTCTGTGCGGGTGTTTGCTACGTGAAGGACAAACGTTTCACGGGACGAAGTCAGAGCGACTTCTTTTTGAGACAATAGAGCCCTTATTCTGCTCATCTTGTTGAACTCTGCTTTCAAGGTTGGAATGGAAGGCTAGATGGATACATCCACCTGCCCATGCGAGGATGGGAAAAGGACATTTTTACAGCAGACTATCTCTGTGATACAGTCACAATGTAGGGAATTCCCACTAGCAACCTGCAGCAAGCCTCGTTATTTAAAAGCAAATAACTACCGTTAGCTAGCAACGTGAAAGAGGGTGTAATAGCTGGCACTGCAATCCCTTTCAGGACGCATGCTAAATTAGGCGCTTGCACAATGCACGCGCCATGCAATTGGATGTGCCTACAGACTACAGAGTGATCAGGTGTGGAAGTGCATTCCTTACCCTTCAAATAAACTTCTTTACCTTCTCTCATGCACCTGTTTGTAAATGGGAGTGACCAAACTTCATGCAGGAAAGCAGCACCCAACGGTTCATATCTGCCTAGGGCATAATGTTTCATGCACAAACTGAATTTAAACAAAGGAAATGGCAATGTGATTAACCCGTGCATAAGCCACACAGCTGAGTTCAATTCGGCCACAGAGAAAGGCAAAGGTTCTAACTTTTCAATATGCAGTAATGAGTATGTTGCATCTTTCATGGACATGAATTGTTGTTTCGCAGTGAGATTAAAAGGAAGGAACAAAGATGAAGTATTCATGTAGTCCCAGGGGACCTTCCCAGCCTTTAACGTTTGCAAAGTCCATGCAAACTGCATTATAGAACGTAATTGATTTTGACCATGATATAAAACAGACATATCATCCTGCACAATATCAACAACAAATGAAACAATATTATCTAATGTGTAAATTCTGGAAGAAAGGGTGTTAATGCTATTATCGACAACAGTCAGTACTTTTTCCAAATTGGCTTGATCAATTGCTCTCAATCTGGAAGCCGCTACAATTTGAGATAATTTCCAAACTTCGTTATACACAGCATACATCCATCTTTTGGACCTGCCACCTACAGGACCCTTAACAAAATCATTCAAATCTATTTTGTCATGTAATTTAGATAAATGAAGTCTAGCAGCTGCCAAGGTGGAATGTTGCAGCCAAGATTGGCATAACTTCCCTACAGAGTAGGTAGTAACAGAATGAGAAGATTCAAAGCGGGGGTCTACGCGAACCTGCGTATACCCAGGTTGTAGACCCAGAAAACGATGTTGACAGGAATCTGAGCTCATCTGCCAAGTTAACCATCCTTCAGAATGTAATTTGGAAATATTGAAGGATGTATTAGTAATGTATGACTGCAACGCATCAAGGGACAGATCCGTATGATTATTCCAATTTGCATAAGCACCCAGATCCGGAGTAGAGGGAGAATTTAGTTTTTTCGAAGTAGCCAATCCAAAGCATGTTGTCTGAAAAATAGTGGTATTCAAAAACAATATGTGGTTCGGGATGAGACAGGCACGATACAAAGCTTCTGTTCCTTGTACCTGCCATGGCTTAGAACCCCAAACCGATTTAAGATCAATAGTAGCTTTCCACAGATCATAACCCTTGATTGACAAATCATCCATAAAGGATTTGGAATACAATAATTTAGTGTGTGTCAGCCTAACCTTCGAGGCAGACTCTGCTGCCACTTTAAAATAAAAGGCAGCATGGTTCGAAACACTGAAATTAGTAAAATAGGTACATTTGTTCACTAACGTGCTGGAGCTGCCTAGCATCGGCGTTGGACAATGTTCTCATTGCGTATAATTTACAAAATTCCGATACGCAGCATAATATTTCAAATCAGAAAACAGTGCCTCTATGGCCTGAACGTCCCAATCATCAGAGCGGATGTTTTGTTTCACAAAATAGAAACACGAAGCACATTCGGAATATTAATAACCTCAGTGGGTCCATGAATTTGAAATTTAACAGCATCCCACACAATCCCATCTAACACAGGCCAGGCAGTAATATTCACAAAAGTCTGGTCTCTCTTCATGATGTGTGATGAGGAGTGGGGGGCCAAAGTTCCATCAATTAGTCTAATTGTCGATCTTTCTTTTAGGTAGTGTCCATTCACAAGACGAAAAAATACCACCACAAATCCAATGGACATAAACAAAAAAATACATATGAGCACCAGCCAAATGTAAGTCCAAGGGGGAATCAAAAAATGTCTTTTAAACCAAACAGCAAAAATAGAAAACTTTTGATGGAGTTCTGGAAGTCATAGAGTTAGTATCAAAGGAGAAATGTGACTGGGTAACTGCGGTTGATTGTAAAACAAGCAATGTCACATCTGCAGGATAAGCATACTCAGTATCTTCAGGTGGACTACCAGCCAGTGGTAGCAACAAAGGATCAGCAACTGTATGCATCTCGATAGCAATATCAGGCATGGTGGTAGAAGCCGGAGCCAAAACTGAATTTCTCAGCTTCGCAGGGCAAGAAACCGCTGGAGTCATCCTAAGAAGAATCGGCCACTCGCTGTAGTTTGACATTGTCAATGGAGATGTACCTGTTATCCTTGCGACCAGGAAGTGGAGGTAAAATGACTGTTCTTGTACCCTGCACGCCAAGCACTGGAACCGGGGCATGATAAGAGGGGCCGAACTCCTTCTTGTTCTCCACCTTCTCACGGACCAGGTCTCCAACTCGAGGTAGCCAGCCAACTACCAGAATCTGAAGTGCAGCATCAGATGTGGAGGGCAAGTGTTCTTTTGCGAGACTGTCTCTGGTCTCTTGTAGACTCTGTAATACAGCACAGTGATCATCTACGTCAAAGGGTGCGGCAGACGCCGCCATGTCTAGACCATCAAGGTCCGAGACAAACATTTTTATGCCAAAGAGCATCATGTATGGGGTCCGCCCACCCAGAGACCTTCTAGGGAGATTATTAAGTGCACGATGAACGTTATACAGATGGGCAAACCAGTTCCGGCCAGTGCCTAAAACCCTGGCTGTCAAGGATTGCTTTAAGTCACGGTTCATTCGCTCCACTACACTATTACCCTCAGGTCAGTATGGAAACAAAAATTTGACTAGGACCCCCAAGGATTTCATGGCTTCTTTGTACGCCTTAGAGGCGAACGCAGGGCCTTGATCAGAATGAAAGGTACCACATGCAAAAATTCCCACAAAGACACGCAAATCCCTTATGACAACACGATCATCAGCACTCCTTTGAGGCCATACCCAAAGAAAATGTGTGCACGAATCCACTGCAACTAAGATGTACTTATACGCAGTATCAGAGGAGAAAGGACCGCAGTGATCTAAATAAACACAGCCAAGTGGTTTATTACATATATACAACTGAGTTTGTGGTGGACGCGCTGCAGTCGAAGGTTTAATCTGCTGGCAAATGTCACAATCAAGAACATAAGTGCGAGCTTGTTTATACAACCGCGCCACCAGTAACGCTGTTGTAAGAGAGTAACAGTAGCTGAAACGCCGTCATGGGCAGAGGCCATACCCTCATGAGCCGCTGTTATCAAGGAAGGTCTGCAGTCCGCGTTGGGAATCAATTTGTCACCAACGTCGTTAATTCTCACATAGGGGACTTTATCAGGACTTAAATGAGAAGAGTACCGAGAAGGGAAACCTCTCGGGTAATTACTTCCCTTCTCTGTAGCAGCAATAGCCGCCAAGATGTCATCATCGATCTTACTTTTGGATCTTGTAACTACTGCTACCAGATATGTCGCCACTGCCGTTTTCGCTGTCTCGTCAGCCAAGCTGTTGCCGACAGCATGGACACCAACTCGCTGGTGACCAAGATTGTGAATTACATTCACGAGAGGCAGATGTTGTTTAAGTTCTGCCACTCGAACCCAAAGCATTTTATGCTTAATTGTGCTACCTTTGGAATCACGATATTCATTTTGAGACCAAAAGAATAGATTGTCGTTAAAAGACTGAACACAGTAAAACGAGTCACTCACTATAAGAGTAGTAACTCGAGGATCAGCAAACTCCAGTGCAAGCACCAGAGCACGTAACTCCGCCAATTGTGTGGTACAATCACCCAATGACTGCATATGCACGACATCACAGTTGAATTCTCCATTCACGAAAGTACCCGCCACAATTGCGCAGGCCGCTGAGTAGGCATGCTTTGATTCCGAACCGTCAGTGTAAATGACACAATGGTAATCTTCAAGCGGGCGCAAAGACAGAGGAGCCGGATGAACGAATTCATACTGCAAGTACTCCTGCGTCTGCAATGATGCATCAAAGATATAGGTGACATCTGGCGATGTCAAAGAAGTGGCCCTTTGTATCCAACACGGATGCAAAGCTTTTGAATTGGGTACACTGGCTTTCGTCACTGCCTCCAGGGCAGGATATGGTGTGACCACCAACATGCGTTCACCTTGCGACAGCGCTCGTTCTTTAAGAATCGCCATCTGCACTGCAATCAAAACTTTTTCGACTGAGGAAAAGCGCAGTTCAGCCGAAGTGTACAAGTGTGATTTGTATGCAATGGCGACGGTGACGCCCTCATTGAACGTTAAGTACGTGAAACCCACTGCGCCTGGCACAATTCTTATTACCAGGTTAGTGTGGTTATCACGTGTCAGTAAGTATTTAGAAGCAAGAAGATCAGCATGCAAAGATTGCAAAATAGCTGAATGCTCTGGCAGCCAGCTCGATTTGGAAAAAGTAGGTTGTACCAAGGCATATAGCGGCTTGATACGCTGGGCATAATCTGGAATGTAAGTACGACTGAAATTCAAACAGCCCGGGAAAGACTGTAATTTTTTCAGTTTTGTAGGAGCATGCAAGCATGCACACTACTCCAGAAAGTGAGGAGCTAACCCTCGACCCTCATTGTTGAGCTCGTAGCCCAAAAACAACACTGTATACTCTGCAATGTGAGACTTCGGAAAGTTGAATTTTTAACCGAAGTCTGCAAACATAACAATGATGCGATCAACGCGACACAGATGCGGCCACAACTCGTCGTCCGTGAGATAGATATCATCAACATACGAGTACGCATCAGGGTCAATGCTCTCCAACAGAGAGACTACACGTGCGGCAAAGATGCCAGGGCTGTTTTTATAGCCTATGGCTAATCTCTTAAACTGTTTTTGTTTGCCGCCAGAAGTAAACGCTGTTCACTGACTACTAATAGAGGAGAGGTTATGGCTGTAAAAGCCATTAGATATGTCAAGTGTGGTCTTACACCTTTTACGCACAAGTCAATCAACGAGGGCAGAACTGTGGGTATTCTGTACAGCACATGTCCGACAATGGAGTTAAAATGCCGGTAATCCAAAACTAGGCGGTACAACCCATCCGGTTTGGTTACAGTGAATAAAGGATTATTCATTGGTGTCAAACATGTTTCAATAACACCCTGATATTCCAATTGCTCAAGGATTTCCGCGACGTGAGATCTAACTTCGCGGTGCATGGGATATTGGGGCGGCGGCTAGGGCATGGACCGTAATGGAATCTCATGGCTTGGAGACAATTTATCCCACCCAACCTGAGTACGGTACAATGCCGGAGCAAGCACCTGAGCCCACTCTTCGGCACACCTTTCAGCATGCTCCTTTGGCACAGTGTGCTCAAAGGACGGGAGGATTACCTCCTTCCCTCTAGGAGCATCCAAAATGAAAGCCGGGGGCCAGTCTGCCTCCGCTAAGAGAATATCATAGGAAGAGGTCAGATTATCACAAAAAATCCCTTGTATTGTACGTTGTATGTCACCTTCAATTAAAAGGACTATGTCATATAGTCTATCAGGGGGACCCACTCTAGTGTCAGCAGTTTCTACAGTAATGAACGTGTCAGTTGCTGTCGCCTCCAGATATGGACGCAGTGCTTGCCGCACTACTGTAACCTCCGCTGCGCTGTCGAGCAGCGTTAGTGCCCATGTCAGGTTCCGAAGCTGTGTTCTCACTATCTGTGGCATACCTTGCTGTTAGTGCAGCAACTTTCTTCTTTTGAAACACGGGACGTTGACGTGCAAACTCGTCCTGCTTGCCTTTACCATCAGGCTGACGGGGTTGCTCACGTCCTTGTTGGGCACCCCGACGTTTGTCACGTTCTCCGCCACCAGACTGTGAGACCGATGTTTCCTGTGAAGAACGAGGAGAACGTTGTTCAGTAACCTGAAATCTATCAGGTGTCCTAATATTAGTGCAATCGCGCAAATCGTATGTGCGTTCACCAGTCGCCTGTACTGGAGACGCAGGACGAGACCCCTGTTTCTGCTGCTGCTTTCCCTGTTTCATTGTTCGCCAATTTTGCTTAGGAAAAGTTGGACGATCGTCTTTGACAGACGAACTCACCTTAGTTTGCTGTATTAAGTCTGGAATGACAATAGTTGGCTTAATCCCTAAACTACTGCGGCCAATCGTTCTATAAGCCTCCGCAATAATTTTAGGCAACTCTCGGGGCTTATCGAGCTCATCAACGCGGGCTAAGCCATTAGCCACTTTAAATTGTACCGCACCTCCCTTGAGATTACCAAGGATGAGAGTGGCAACTACGTCGAACACACCGACAAGCCGCATACCCAACTCGACTGCCGCCTCCAGACCGTGTTGATCTTGAACATGTTTGATGACGGAGGGAAGTACAACCATAGACGGGGTGCCGAAGCACTTCGAGTAGACCGCTGCAAAAACCTTACCCCAGTTGTCACAATCGGACACCTCTGGGACTAAGTCCTTCTGCAAACTAATGGTGAGGATCCTGTGTTTTTCCACAGGAGTAGAGTGCGGAAATACTGCTTCCAGCTGGTCAAATTTCTCAGCAAGCCAATAAGGCAAATCGTCCTTATTTTGACCATTACCGAATTAACCATGACGGGACTAATAACAACCACGGCCTGGCCAGCTGGCTGACCCACAACAGCAGGTGCCCCCACCTGCACGTTGCGTGAGACGTATTGCACTAAAGCCCTATACACAGTAATCAGAGCTATATGGAGGACACGCAACTCATCCACCGCAACATTCAAATACTGAGGATGAGGCGTAAATCCGGCGAACACCGGCCAAGAGGCCCCTGGAATTGACAAAGGGCCCATTCTAACCGGTGTAACCGCATGGGGAAGGGCGCAATTAAACCAAATACGATGCTGCCAAGCAGAAATAGGAATTTCTTGCGTCCTATATGGCATATAGTTTGCTGGGAGCCGCGTGGGAGTATAGGAGTGAAACGTATCATCGTCCGCATTTGCTGCCGGCATAGTCACCCAAGAGTAAAACAACTCGTAAGGATTTGAGGCATCGGCACTCACCACAAAAATAACGGCCATCCCATCGTCCGGCACCCCAAACTGCGTCAAATGACGCCGCAGTGGTGTTCGACTATGCGCTGCAATATCGACCGCCATAAGGACACAGAGAAGAACAACAATCGATTTTACAGTAGCACAAGGGTTCAGAAATATCAAAACCTTTTAAATTAACAAGCTTGAGGGAACCTATTGTACAAACAGGTAGGCTAAGACCGTCACTCCTGCTATCCGGAAATGAGTGAGGGTCTCGTGGAATAATATAAGCACTACTAAGGCGTTTCAAATCAAAAGACCAAACGTTGGGCGCGCCATGTTGCAGGGATTCTGCTCATGCACAGAACTATGCGCAGGAAACCAGGATCTCAGTGAATTGCGGTGTACCAAATGCTCACCTCAGTACCCCAATCCGACTAGCATCAGTGTCCCATTCGTTATCCGTATTTTCTCGGAGCTCCCAATGTATAGACAACCCAGAACAAGCGACTTAGAGTACTCTCAGGAATGGTGGGAATCAAAAATACCTGTTTGTTATTATTCTCATATCAGTCCACAACAAGAGTAATCAGAGACACGATAAAGTTTAAAATGTTTATTTTACAAACTATGTGTCCTAAGATGCAGTACTTTGGCTAACATAAGCAGACAAATGATTAAAATTAAAACCATCAGCATTGTTACAATACCATAGAAAATGAAGGGAGAAATCATATTACAAATGACAGTGGAATACAACCACCCTCCCTTCACTAGTGAGCTAGTATTATTATACTAATAGAAGGTCTCTAGGTTTGAATGGGGAACCCCATACCGTAAAGATCAGCTTAGGTGAATCACATCACAGGATCAGCTTTGCTCTGCGCCTGGAAAGGTTCTTCTCCAGAATGTGTGTGTAATGCATGCAAACTGCAATATTTAAGGCTGTCGACTTTCAGGTATTTGCAGCTGTGTGCGTATTATGGCTAGAGAGTGGGCCGATCAACCTGAACTCAAAAACATACATTGTTCGGCAGCTCAGAGTGTTTCTGCACACAATGTTCAGACCAAGGTCGCAGCGCACCTCTAGGGATGTGAACAACAGACAGTTCTCATGTGAAGAAAAGGCAAGCAAGCAGTTTTCAAATAATAACATGTCTCTGGAGTGTCGTGTGCAAAAGCACCAAAAGTGGCAAGATGGCGTTTCTAACATCTAACACGCTTATGCTAAAATAGCAATGTATGTATCTAAAACGCTGCCTCCACTACACTACTACTCACTCTACTATGCTCTACTACTCTCTACTTCTCACTCTCTACTACTCACTCTCTACTACTCTCTCTACTACTCACTCTCTACTACTCACTCTCTACTACTCTCTACTACTCACTCTCTACTACTCACTCTCTACTACTCTCTACTACTCAATCTCTACTACTCACTCTCTACTACTCTCTATTACTCTCTCTCTAATACTCTCTACTACTACTCTCTACTATTCACTCTCTACTACTCACTCTACTACTCTCTACTACTCACTCTCTACTTTTCTCTACTACTCACTCTACTACTCTCTACCACTCACTCTCTACTACACTACTACTCACTCTCTACTACTCTCTCTCTACTACTCACTCTATACTACTCACTCTACTACTCTCTACAACTCACTCTCCACTACTCTCTCTCTACTGCTCTCTTTCTACTACTCATGCTCTACTACTCTCTGCTACTCACTCTCTACTACTCACTCTCCACTACTCTCTCTCTACTGCTCTCTTTCTACTACTCGCTCTCATCTACTCTCTACTAATCACTCTACTACTCACTCTCTATTACTCTACTACTCTCTCTTACTCTCTCTACTTCTCACTCTCTACTACTCTCTCTACTACTCACTCTCTACTACTCACTCTCTACTACTCACTCTCTACTACTCTCTACTACTCGCTCTATACTCTCTCTCTACTACTCTCTACTACTCACTCTCTACTACTCACTCTACTACTCACTGTCTACTACTCACTCTCTACTACTCGCTCTATACTCTCTCTAATACTCTGTACTACTCTCTACTCTCTCTCTACTGCTCTCTACTACTCTCTACTACTCACTCTCTACTAATCACTCAACTACTCACTCTCTACTACTCACTCTCTACTACTCTCTACTACTCACTCTACTACTCTCTCTACTACTCACTCTCTACTACTCTCTACTGCTCACTCTCCACTACTCACTCTCTACTACTCGCTCTCAACTACTCTCTACTACTCACTCTCTACTACTCTACTACTCTCTCTTACTCTCTCTACTTCTCACTCTCTACTACTCTCTCTACTACTCACTCTCTACTACTCTGAACTATCACCTGGAGAACAACAACGACAACAACTCCTCCACCCTGATCGACAACCTCGCCAACCTCGGACTGAAACAGCTCGTCACGACGCCAACCCACATCGCTGGCCAAACGCTAGATGCCATCTTCTCCTCAAGCCCCCACGTCACCTTCAGCCACGCCTCCGAACTCACCTGGACAGACCACCACTGCATCCACTTCTCCTTCCGAAAACCCTCTCACACACCACCGCACACTACAGACCCCCCGCCGCTGCTGGGGCAAAGTCACCCAAGAACAACTATAGACAAGCCTCGCACTCAACCCTCCGACTAACCCCACCAACCCCGATGAGGGTGCACTCACCCTCGAACGCTGGATGAACGACTGTGCCAACACCGTAGCCTCGCTGAAAAATCCCACCAACAGAGACACCAGCAGAAGAGTCAGCTGGTTCACCCCGGAACTCTTCGACTCAAAATGCACCTGCCGGAAACTGGAAATCATATGGCACAGCGACAAGATGCCAGACAGCCGCGCTGCCCACAAAGACGCCATCCGCAGCCACCACCACCTCATCAGGACCGCCAAAAGGACCTCCTTCACAGACCGCCTTGACAACAACGCACACAACGGCAAGGAGCTCTTCACCATCATGAAGGAATTCTCCAACCCCAGCTCCAACGCCAACGACATCCCACCATCGCAAGCCCTGTGTGACTCCCTCGCCACCTTCTTCCACCGGAAAATCACCGACATCCATGACAATTTCAGACCCCGGACGACCCCTGCAGACCTCGCCGCACCGAACCCACCGCATCCCACCGCCCACAACACCCTGACAACCTGGGCCAACGTGAGCATCGAGGACACAATCAAGACCATGGGAACAATCTACTCCGGATCCCCATCTGACCCTCTCCCGTACCACATCTTCAACAAAGCCAGCAACTCCATCGCACCCCACCTGCACAAAATCATCAACCTCTCCTTCAAGACCGCCACCTTCCCTGAGAACTGGAAGCATGCAGAGATCAACGCCCTACTGAAGAAACCCAAGGCGGATCTGAGCGACCTCAAGAACTTCCGACCCATCTCCCTGCTTCCATTCCCAGCAAAGGTCATCGAGAAGATAGTTAACACCCAGCTCACCCGTCACCTCGAAGACAACAACATCCTGGACCCGTCCCAATCAGGATTCTGCAGTAACCACAGCACCGAGACCGCCCTCATCGCCGCCACAGACGACATCAGGATCCTGCTAGACAATGGTGAGATGGCGGCCCTCATCCTCCTGGACCTCTCCGCCGCCTTCGACACCGTCTGCCACCGCACACTACGCACGCCCCTCCACGATGCAGGGATCCGAGAAAAGGCCCTGGACTGGACCACTTCCTTCCTCTCCGGCAGAACTCAGAGAGTCCGCCTCCCCCCATTCTGATCCGATGCCTCCGAGATCATCTGCGGCGTCCCTCAAGGATCTTCCCTCAGCCCAACGCTGTTCAACGTCTACATGGCACCACTAGCATGCATTGCCCGACAGCACGACCTCAACATAATCTCCTATGCCGACGACACTCAGCTGATCCTCTCCCTCACCAAGGACCCCCTCACCGCCAAATCCAACCTCCACCAGGGAATGAAGGCCGTCGTAGACTGGATGGAGGATAGCCGCTTCAAACTGAACACAGACAAGACGGAGATCCTCATCCTCGGATCCAACCCCTCCGCATGGGACGACTCTTGGTGGCCATGCACGCAACCTGGGAGTCATCCTCGACTCGAAACTCTCCATGACCAAACAAGTCAACGCAGTCTCCTCCACCTGATTCAACCCCCTCCGCATGCTCCGCAAGATCTACAGATGGATCCTGACAAACACAAGGAAAACAGGCACCGAGGCTCTAGTCAGCAGCAGACTCGACTACGGAAACGCCCTCTATGCCGGAGCCTCGTCCAAGCTCATTAACAGACTGCAGAGAATCCAGAACACCTCTGCACGCCTGATCCTCGACGTCCAGCACCACGACCACATCACCCCCCACCTGAGGAACCTGCACTGGCTCCCCGTTGACAGGAGAATCACCTTCAAGCTCCTGATCCACGCACACAAGGCACTCCACAACAATCGGCTCTCTTTCTACGTACCCAACAGGAAACTCCACTCCGCTGACCACGCCCTGGCCACGGTCCCGCGCATCCGGAGAACAACTTCCGGAGGCAGATTCTTCTCCCATCGCGCCGCCAGGACCTGGAACACCCTCCCCCTCTACCTGCGACAAACCGAAGACCTGCTGACCTTCAGGAGACAACTCAAGACCTGGTTCTTTGACCAATAGCAGCAGCACCCCCTGCCCAGCACTTTGAAACCCTCACGGGTATGTAGTGCGCTTTAGAAATTAATTGATTGATTGATTGACTCTCTACTACTCACTCTCTACTACACACTCTCTACTACTTGCTCTCTACTACTCACTCTCTACTACTCTCTAGTACTCACACTACTACTCACTCTCTACTACTCTCTACTACTCACTCTCTACTACTCTCTCTCTTCTACTCACTCTCTGCTACTCACTCTCTACTCTCTACTACTCACTTTCTACTACTCTCTACTACTCACTCTCTACTACTCACTCTACTACTCACTCTCTACTACTATCTACTACTCACTCTCTGCTACTCTCTAATCCTCTCTCTCTACTACTCACTCTCTGCTACTCTCTCTACTACTTACTCTCTACTACTCACTCTCTACTACTCACTCTCTAATACTCACTCTCTACTACTCTCTACTACTCACTCTCTACTACTCACTCTACTACTCTCTACTACTCACTCTCTGCTACTCTCTCAACTACTCTCTACTACTCACTCTCTACTCTCTATTACTCACTCTCTACTCTCTACCTCTCTCTACCACTCTTCCTCTCCCTCTCTACCTCTACCTCTCTACCTCTACCTCTACACCTCTCTACCTCTCTCTATACACACACATATGCACATATATATTTGCATATATATGCATATGCATTTATATATATGTATGTGTATATATATACATGCATATAAAAACATATCTATAAGATGCATATCTGTATAAATACAAATATAAATGCATGCATACATATACTTATATGCATACATATGCATGTTATGTACATGAAAGTTTGAAAAATACTAAAACAAGCAAAGCTAAAAAGCCACCTAATTACAAACAGAATTGCTTTAACTTAAACAAGGGCGAGACCTATTGCATTTTCAATGCCTGTTTACTTTAATTCCATCAAGAAGGCATTCAGATGTGTCACACATTTTCCATGAATTCTGAATGTTAACACTCTAGTTGCCTATTAGATCACTGTAGTAAAGCTACTGCTCACCAGGGAAGTCTGCTGCTGGTATTGAAAGTGCATGTTTCAGGCTGCATGTCAGAATTTTTTAATGAAATAGAAGAGGATTTAAGAAGTCACTCAAAATGTGCCCTAATTTTTCTTTTTTCAGCACTAATCATAATTTCTATGGCAAAATTAACCCTCTCATTGTGTTCCTTTTAAATTAAACTACTCACTATCTACTACTCACTCACTACTACTCTCTACTACTCACTCTCTACTACTCACTCTCTACTACTACTCTATACTACTCACTCTCTACTACACACTCTCTACTACTCTCTACTACTCACTCTACTATTCTCTACTACTCTCTACCACTCACTCTCTACTACTCTACTACTCACTCTACTACTCTCTACTACTCACTTTCTACTACTCTCTCTCTACTACTCACTCTCAACTACTTACTCTCCACTACTCACTCTCTGCTACTCGCTCGCTACTACTCTCTACTACTCACTCTCTTCTACTCTACTACTCTCTCTACTACTCACTCTCTACTACTCTCTACTACTCACTCTACTACTCTCTACTACTCACTCTCTACTACTCTACTACTCACTCTCAACTACTCTCTCTCTACTACTCACTCTCTACTACTCACTCTACTACTCACTACTACTCACTCTCTTCTACTACTCTCTCTCAACTACTCACTCTCTACTACTCACTCTCTACTACTCACTCTACTACTCACTCTCTACTACTCTCTCTACTACTCACTCTCTACAACTCTCTCTACTATTCACTCTCTACTACTCTCTACTACTCACTCTACTACTCTCTCTACTACTCACTCTCTACTACTCTCTCTACTACTCACTCTCTACTACTCCACTACTCTCTACTACTCACTCTCTTCTACTGTACTGCTCCATACTACTCGCTCTCCACTACTCACTCTCTACTACACTCTCTCTACTACTCACTCTCTACTACTCTCTTTCTACTGCTCACTCTCTACTACTCACTCTCTCCTACTCTCTACTACTCACTCTCTACTACTCACTCTCTACTACTCACTCTCTACAACTCTCTCTCTACTACTCTCTACTACTCACTCTACTACTCACTCTCTACTACTCACTCTCTACTACTCTCTACTACTCACTCTCTACTACTCTCTCTCTACTACTCTCTCTACTACTCTCTCTCTACTATTCTCTACTACTAACTCTACTACTCACTTTCTACTACTCTCTACTACTCACTCTACTACTCACTCTCTACTGCTCTCTCTGCTACTCACTCTCTACTACTCTACTACTCTCTACTACTCACTCTACTACTCTCTCTACTACTCAGTCTCTACTACTCACTCTCTACTACTCTCTCTACTACTCTCTCTCGACTACTCACTCTCTGCTACTCACTCTCTACTACTCACTCTACTACTCACTCTCTAATACTCTCTCTACTACTCACTCTCTACTACTCTCTCTACTACTCACTCTCTACTCTCTACTACTCACTCTACTACTCTCTCTACTACTCACTCTCTACTACTCTCTCTACTACTCACTCTCTACTACTCCACTACTCTCTACTACTCACTCTCTTCTACTACACTACTCCCTACTACTCTCTCTCTACTACTCACACTCTACTACTCTCTCTCTACTGCTCACTCTCTACTACTCACTCTCTCCTACTCTCTACTACTCACTCTCTGCTACTCTCTCTCTACTACTCTCTACTACTCACTCCACTAATCACTCTACTACTCACTCTATACTACTCACTCTCTACTACTCTCTCTACTACTCTCTCTCTACTACTCTCTACTACTCACTCTACTACTCACTCTCTACTACTCTCTCTCTGCTACTCACTCTCTACTACTCACTCTACTACTCTCTACTACTCACTCTACTACTCACTCTCTACTACTCTCTACTACTCACTCTCTATTACCCACTCTCTACTACTCTCTACTAATTACTCTCTACTACTCACTCTCTACTACTCACTCTACTACTCACTCTCTACTACTCTACTACTCTCTCTACTACTCACTCTCTACTACTCTCTCTACTACTCACTCTCTACTACTGCACTACTCATGCTACTACTCTCTCTACTACTCACTCTCTACTACTCTCTCTACTACTCACTCTCTACTACTCCACTACTCTCTACTACTCACTCTCTACTACTCTACTACTCCCTACTACTCTCTCCCTACTACTCTCTCTCTACTACTCACTCTCTACTACTCTCTCTCTACTTCTCACTATCTCCTACTCTCTACTACTCACTCTCTCCTACTCTCTAGTACTCACTCTCTACTACTCTCTCTCTACTACTCACTCTACTACTCACTCTACTACTCACTCTCTACTACTCACTCTCTACTACTCTCTACTACTCACTCTCTACTACTCACTCTCTAATACTCACTCTCTACTACTCTCTACTACTCACTCTCTACTACTCACTCTCTACTACTCACTCTACTACTCTCTACTACTCACTCTCTGCTACTCTCTCAACTACTCTCTACTACTCACTCTCTACTCTCTATTACTCACTCTCTACTCTCTACCTCTCTCTACCACTCTCTACCTCTCTTCCTCTCCCTCTCTACCTCTACCTCTCTACCTCTACCTCTACACCTCTCTACCTCTCTCTATACGCACACATATGCACATATATATTTGCATATATATGCATATGCATTTATATATATGTATGTGTATATATATACATGCATATAAAAACATATCTATAAGATGCATATCTGTATAAATACAAATATAAATGCATGCATACATATACTTATATACACACATATGCATGTTATGTACATGAAAGTTTGAAAAATACTAAAACAAGCAAAGCTAAAAAGCCACCTAATTACAAACAGAATTGCTTTAACTTAAACAAGGGCGAGACCTATTGCATTTTCAATGCTTGTTTACTTTAATTCCATCAAGAAGGCATTCAGATGTGTCACACATTTTCCATGAATTCTGAATGTTAACACTCTAGTTGCCTATTAGATCACTGTAGTAAAGCTACTGCTCACCAGGGAAGTCTGCTGCTGGTATTGAAAGTGCATGTTTCAGGCTGCATGTCAGAATTTTTTAATGAAATAGAAGAGGATTTAAGAAGTCACTCAAAATGTGCCCTAATTTTTCTTTTTTCAGCACTAATCATAATTTCTATGGCAAAATTAACCCTCTCATTGTGTTCCTTTTAAATTAAACTACTCACGATCTACTACTCACTCACTACTACTCTCTACTACTCACTCTCTACTACTCACTCTCTACTACTACTCTATACTACTCACTCTCTACTACACACTCTCTACTACTCTCTACTACTCACTCTACTATTCTCTACTACTCTCTACCACTCACTCTCTACTACTCTACTACTCACTCTACTACTCTCTACTACTCACTTTCTACTACTCTCTCTCTACTACTCACTCTCAACTACTTACTCTCCACTACTCACTCTCTACTACTCGCTCGCTACTACTCTCTACTACTCACTCTCTTCTACTCTACTACTCTCTCTACTACTCACTCTCTACTACTCACTCTACTACTCTCTACTACTCACTCTCTACTACTCTACTACTCACTCTCAACTACTCTCTCTCTACTACTCACTCTCTACTACTCACTCTACTACTCACTACTACTCACTCTCTTCTACTACTCTCTCTCAACTACTCACTCTCTACTACTCACTCTCTACTACTCACTCTACTACTCACTCTCTACTACTCTCTCTACTACTCACTCTCTACAACTCTCTCTACTATTCACTCTCTACTACTCTCTACTACTCACTCTACTACTCTCTCTACTACTCACTCTCTACTACTCTCTCTACTACTCACTCTCTACTACTCCACTACTCTCTACTACTCACTCTCTTCTACTGTACTGCTCCATACTACTCGCTCTCTACTACTCACTCTCTACTACACTCTCTCTACTACTCACTCTCTACTACTCTCTTTCTACTGCTCACTCTCTACTACTCACTCTCTCCTACTCTCTACTACTCACTCTCTACTACTCACTCTCTACAACTCTCTCTCTACTACTCTCTACTACTCACTCTACTACTCACTCTCTACTACTCACTCTCTACTACTCTCTACTACTCACTCTCTACTACTCTCTCTCTACTACTCTCTCTACTACTCTCTCTCTACTATTCTCTACTACTAACTCTACTACTCACTTTCTACTACTCTCTACTACTCACTCTACTACTCACTCTCTACTGCTCTCTCTGCTACTCACTCTCTACTACTCTACTACTCTCTACTACTCACTCTACTACTCAGTCTCTACTACTCACTCTCTACTACTCTCGCTACTACTCTCTCTCGACTACTCACTCTCTGCTACTCACTCTCTACTACTCACTCTACTACTCACTCTCTAATACTCTCTCTACTACTCACTCTCTACTACTCTCTCTACTACTCACTCTCTACTCTCTACTACTCACTCTACTACTCTCTCTACTACTCACTCTCTACTACTCTCTCTACTACTCACTCTCTACTACTCCGCTACTCTCTACTACTCACTCTCTTCTACTACACTACTCCCTACTACTCTCTCTCTACTACTCACACTCTACTACTCTCTCTCTACTGCTCACTCTCTACTACTCACTCTCTCCTACTCTCTACTACTCACTCTCTGCTACTCTCTCTCTACTACTCTCTACTACTCACTCCACTAATCACTCTACTACTCACTCTCTACTACTCACTCTCTACTACTCTCTCTACTACTCTCTCTCTACTACTCTCTACTACTCACTCTACTACTCACTCTCTACTACTCTCTCTCTGCTACTCACTCTCTACTACTCACTCTACTACTCTCTACTACTCACTCTCTACTACTCTCTACTACTCACTCTCTATTACCCACTCTCTACTACTCTCTACTAATTACTCTCTACTACTCACTCTCTACTACTCACTCTACTACTCACTCTCTACTACTCTACTACTCTCTCTACTACTCACTCTCTACTACTCTCTCTACTACTCACTCTCTACTACTGCACTACTCATGCTACTACTCTCTCTACTACTCACTCTCTACTACTCTCCCTACTACTCACTCTCTACTACTCCACTACTCACTCTCTACTACTCTACTACTCCCTACTACTCTCTCCCTACTACTCTCTCTCTACTACTCACTCTCTACTACTCACTCTCTACTACTCTCTCTCTACTACTCACTCTCTACTACTCTCTCTCTACTTCTCACTATCTCCTACTCTCTACTACTCACTCTCTCCTACTCTCTAGTACTCACTCTCTACTACTCTCTCTCTACTACTCACTCTACTACTCACTCTACTACTCACTCTCTACTACTCACTCTCTACTACTCTCTACTACTCTCTCCCTGCTACTCACTCTCTACTACTCACTCTCTACTACTCTCTTCTACTCACTCTCTACTACTCTCTACTACCCTCTACTACTCTCTACTACTCACTCTCTGCTACTCTCTACTACTCTCTACTACTCACTCTCGTTTGCCCACTCTCTACTACTCTCTACTGCTCACTCTCTACTACTCACTCGCTACTACTCACTCTCTACTACTCACTCTCCACTACTCACTCTACTACTCTCTACTACTCACTCTCTGCTACTCTCTCTACTACTCTCTACTACTCACTCTCTACTCTCTATTACTCATCTTCAACTCTCTACCGCTCTACCTCTCTCTCTACTACTCCCTACCTCCCTACCTCTACCTCTCTACC
This sequence comes from Triturus cristatus, assembly GCF_964204655.1. Taxonomy (NCBI): domain Eukaryota; kingdom Metazoa; phylum Chordata; class Amphibia; order Caudata; family Salamandridae; genus Triturus; species Triturus cristatus. The sequence continues at coordinate 63,478,783 of NC_140584.1, forward strand.
TCTACCTCTCTACCTCTCTACCTCTCTCTACACGCACACATATATATGCATTTATATATATACATACCTATATAAACATATAAATAATCTGCATATCTATATAAATACAAATATAAATGCATGCATACATATACATAGATGCATGCATATGCATGTTATGTACATGAAAGTTTGAAAAACACTAATAAAAGCAAAGCTAAAAAGCCACCTAATTACAAACAGATTTGCTTTAACTTAAATGAGGGTGAAACCTATTGCATTTTCAATGCTTGTTTACTTTGGTTCCCTCAAGAAGGCATTCAGATGTGTCACACATTTGCCATAAATTCAGAATGGTAGCACTCTAGTTGCTCATTAGATCACTGTAGTAAAGCTACTGCTCACCAGGGAAGTCTGCTGCTGATATTCAAAGTGCATGTTTCAGTCTGCATGTCAGAATTTTTAATGAAATAGAAGAGGATTTGAGAAGTCAAAATGTGCCCTAATTTTTTTTTCTACAGCACTAATCATAATTTCTATGGCAAAATGAACCCCCTCATTTTGTTCCTTTGCAAATTAAATGTTTTAAGTGTTGCCTCTTTATTCCAATCAAGATGGCTTCAGGTGTGCCATACTTTTGTCATAAGTAAGACTGTTAGCGCTCTAGTTGTTCTTTAGAACACTCTGGGACATTCTGTCATTGGGCTATACTTGGGCTACATCTGGGTGATATTTGTGCTACATTTGGGCTCTTTTGTCTCTGGTGGCCATCTTGGGAGACTTATTTGTTATGAAGTTTCCTAATTTCCTCATTTACTACAGTCTCCTCAGTAGGAATACTTTCAGTTTTCTACTTTGATTCCATCAAGAAGGCATTCAGATGTGTCACAAATTTGCCATAAATTCAGAATGTTAGCACTCTAGTTGCTCATTAGATCACTGTAGTAAAGCTATTGCTCACCAGGGAAGTCTGCTGCTGGTATAGAAAGTGCATGTTCAGTCTGCATGTCAGAATTTTTTTATGAAATAGAACAGGATTTGAGAAGTCACTCAAAATATGCCCTAATTTTTCTTTCTGCAGCACTAATCATACTTTCTATGGCAAAATGAACCCCCTCATTTTGTTCCTTTTTAAATTAAATGTTTTAAGAGTTACCACTTTATTCCAATCAAGATGGCTTCAGGTGTGCCATACATGTATCATAAGTAGGACTGTTAGCGCTCTAGTTGTTCTTTGGAATGCTCTGGGAAGCTGCAGTAGAACACAAAGGAATCAACTGACAGTCTCTGCCCTTGTTGGATGTACATGTTTAACTGAGAATGTCAGACTTCATTCTCACATGACTGAGAAAGATAATGTGAATTTACAGAAAATATGCTCTCAGTTTAGCTTATAGATCACCTTCCAAACCTTTGTGGGAAAAGCATGAGAACATAGTTTTCTCTCAAACATGATTCATGATATCCCAGCAGAAGGCTTTTTCACATCACCTTAGAACATACCACAATTCCTAAAATGAGTATGGTACCAACAACAAATGATTTATAATGTAACTAAAGTCTTAAAACCTTCTATTAACTGCAATGCTTTTTAAAGAGGTGCTATCATGTATATTGGTCCCAAGATGACTGCCAACACTTCTTGGATGAAGTGCTGACAGCCAATCAGATCTCACAATGAGATGTGTGGTTAGGCTCCACCCAGATATATATGTGAGTTTACTTTTGATCTTCTCAGGAACTACTGAACGGATTTACACAATTTAAGCAAAAGGCATGACTCTGAACCAAGGTCTATCTTTCCGCCAAATTTGGTGTATTTCCGTTCAGCAGTTCGGGCTGTAGCTGTGACTAAATGTCCCTATGGAAAATTGCATGGGGAAAACACATTTTGGGACCCCCCTTTTTTTTCGGCCTCCGCTTGATGAATCACCCCGAGACTTTCAAGATAGGAACGTACTGGAGCGGGCCACGAGTTTTGAACATTTTGCGAAGATTCGTCAACTGACGCCAGAGTTATTCCAAATAGAATGTTGCAGATTTCCTATGGATAATAGGTCCTAACTATAACTACCTACTGGCGACCGCCAGTAGGTAATATATATAGATATATATATCTTTTTTTTTTACACTTACAAAAACTATGGTTATAGGGATGTTAGAGGTTGGCTGAGATTCCCTTCATATAAAACCAGTGAAATTCATAAGTTATAGTTACCTGGGCTAACTATAACTTACGTCTACAAGTGCACCGCTTATGACCTCACATATTACATCACTCATGACATGGTTAGTGGCATCATTGATGATATCTCAAATTACATCCCTGATGACATTAGTTAGACAAAGTTAGTGTAAGTGTTTTAAAGAGTTTATGGGTGTTAAACGTATACAGTAACCTACTACAAAAATTAAATTGGTATATTAGGTGCATTACAACTGAGTGATACTACTTCTAACGTATGGTATGTAAGTGGCTATGTGATTATATCCTTGTGTGTATGGGTGTGTAAGTGGCTGTATGGGTGTATAAGTGGATATGTGAGATGCTGTGTGAGTGGCTGTATTGGCGTGTGAGTGGGTGTGTCAGTGGCTGTATGGGTGAGTGAGTGGGTGTCTGAATGGTTGTATGAATGACTGATTTGGTATGTAAGTGGCTATATGGGTGAGTGAGTGGCTGTTTGAGTCGATGTTTCGTTAAGTGAGTTGATGTGTGCGTGGCTGTATTGGCTAGTAAGTGTCTGTGAGAACGGCTGTATGGGTGAGTGAGCGGATGTCTGAGTGCTTTTATGGATGCATAAATGGGTATGTAAGTAGTTGTGTGGGTGTTTGTGTGAGTGCTTGGATGGGTGATTGGCTGTGTTGAAAGGCTGTATGGGTGAGTGGGAGGGTGTGTGAGAGCCTGTAGATGAGTGTGTGGCTATGTGAGCGGCTGTATGGGTTAATGTCTGTTTATATGTATGAGTGGCTGTGTGGGTGAGTGCCACTGTGGAGAAGTGAGTGGGTATGTGGGTACTGGCTGGCCATATGAAGGGGTATGTGAGTGGTTGTATGGGTATGTGAGTGGACATACGAGAGGCTGTATAGGGGTTTGAATGGGTGCGTGAATGGTTATCTGGATGAAGTCATCAGTGATGTCATTTGAGATGTCATCAGTGATGTCACTGACCATGTCATGAGTGATGTAGTATGTGAGGTCATAAGCAGAGCATTGCAGGGGCATAAATTATAGTTAGCTCAGGTAACTTTAACTGGTGAATATCAGTGGTTTTGTACAAGGGAAATCTCAGCCTAACTATAACATCCCTGTAACCTTTGATCATTTCAATGATTTTCTAAGGTTTTTAAAATTCTTTTTCCTAACTGTAACATCCCCGTATCCTTTGAATTATTTCAGTGAATTTCTAAGGTTTTTCAAAATCTCTTTCCTAACTATAACGTTCCTGTAACTTTTGTTTTTAAGTGAACGTATATTATAAATATATATATATTCACTGAAAAAACCATAGGTTTCAGGCACGTTATAGTTAGGAATTATCATTTAAAAAACCTTAGAAATTCAAAATTCAATGTGTGTTTTTCTGAAAATTACATATGTTTTATATATGTATATCTCAAGGTCGATGGAATAATAAATGGGTATATAAGTGTCTAAATGGATGATTTGTTTTTGAAAAATTGATTGTATAACTGACTGATTAAGTGTATCTTAGTGAATACATGGCTTAGTGAGTAATGTTTAAATATGTAAATATCTGTATCAGTCTCTCACTTTGTGTATAAGTGGCTGCATGGGTTGGTGAGTAGCTACTTGTGTGTCTATATAGGTTATTAGTTGGCTTTTTGAGTATCAGTATGAGTGTCTGAGCGTCTGTATGATTCGGTGGGGGGTATTAAGTAGTGCATAGGTGCATGAATGAGTGACTCACTGTTTGTATGTGTTGAAGACAGCATGTGTGCAGGACTGCATGGGTGGGTGAGTGTGTGCATGGGTGTGTTAGTGAGTGAATCACTGTCTCAATAGTGTCTTTATGAGTAACTACATATGTTTTAAACTAGTATATGTGACTATTGGTGTATGTAAGTGAGTATATGTGAGAGATTGAAAGAGTTCCTGTATGAATAAGTATGTGTTTCTATAAGTGATTGTTTAAGAGACTAAGTATGTGTAAGTTTCTGTAGAAGTAAGTGTGGTGGTGGGTGTATAACTGTATATGCAAGTAAATGGATGTTTGATTCTTTATTAGCATGAGTGACTATGTGTGTGAGTAACTCTATGGATGAGTGGCATTGTGTAGCAGGATGTATAGGTGTATGAGTACATATGATGAGTGAGTACATGTATGAGTGACTGTATAAGACTGTTGGTGAATGAGTGGATGTGTATGTGGATCTTAGAATTACTGAATAGGTTGTTGTAACTGGTATTGGTATGTCCACTGGTTTGAAAATTTTAGTTTCTATTTTTGAATGTGTGTATCAAAGGTTATATTAGGGGAGAGGAGGTCTGCCACTCTATCACAAGGATGATGTCATCAGTGATGTCATCAGTGATGTCATTTGAGATGTCATCAGTGATGTCATCAGTGATGTCACTGACCATGTCATGAGTGATGTAATATGTGACGTCATCAGCAGTGCATTGCGGGCGCGCGAGTTATAGTTTGCTGAACTAACTATAACGGGGGAATTCCAATGGTTTTGTACTAGTGAAAAGTCCAGCTTACAATAACGCCCCTGAAACCTATGGATTTTCAGTGAATTTCTAAGGTTTTTTAAATGCTAATTCCTAACTATAACGTGCCTGAAACCTATGGTTTTTTCAGTGAATTTCAAAGGTTTTTTAAATGCTAATTTCTAACTATGCCTACAGAGATAGGACATGTGAAGAAAGCAGGAAAAACGCACAGAAAGAAAAAAAAGAAATGCAGAAAGAAGCAACATAAGTCCTCAAAGACGAAGAAAAGTGCAGGAAGAAGGATAACGTGCAGAAAGAACAAACAGAAGAGCAGAAAGAAGCCTTGTTGCAAAAGCATCCTGTACCCTCAACTTTTTCAGACGGATACTGGTGGTAACTGAGTCTGACAAACCAGTCCTAGAGCCAGTGCTATGTTAAAAGACTCTCAGAATTCAGTGAAAACACCTACATACACTAGGGAACACTATGCGTTGGGGCCCCCCTGTGATTAGCATGACCTCCTCTGTAAGCCCCTAGTATATAATAGGGCAGGAGATTAAAACTACCTCTTAAAACGCGCCACATGGCGTGTTTGCACACGACACCTCAGGCCCCGTCCCCTCCCTTCACTACAGTGTAAACATGCCCTGTGGCCGTTTTTAGTTGGGAGATTTAGTTCATTTGAATCCTGAGGATCCCTAGGGTCCAACTAGCCCACTAGGTACCTCCAGTAAGCGCCACAGAGCTGCGTTGCAGAGAGGTGTAAAAAGGTGCACGGCCTGGACCACCTCTCTGCAACGCAGCTCAGTGGCGCTTACTGGAAGCACCTGGTGGGCTACTTAGCCCCCGTGGGCCCTCAGGATTGAAGGGGAATTATTTCCCCAACTTAAAACGCGCAACAGGGCTTGTTTGCACACGTCACCTCAGGCCCCGTCCCCTCCCTTCCCCACTGTGTAAACACGCCCTGTGGCCGTTTTTTAAGTTGGGAGATTAAGTCCCCTTGAATCCTGAGGGTCTCTAGGGGCAAAATAGCCCACTAGGTATGTCCAGTAAGCGCCATTGCAGAGAGGTGTAAAAAGGGGCATGGCCTGCACCACCTCTCTGCAACGCAGAGCAGTGGCGTTTACTGGAAGCACCTGGTGGGCTAGTTGGCCCCCGGCGTCCCTCAGGATTGAAAGGGAATTATTTCCCCAACTTAAAACGCGCCACAGGGCGTGTTTGCACACGTCACCTCAGGCCCCGTCCCCTCCCTTCACCACTGTGTAAACGCGCCCTGTGGCCGTTCTAAGTTGAGATTAAGTCCCCTTGAATCCTAAGGGTCCCTAGGGTCAAACTAGCCCACTAGGTACCTCCAGTAAGCGCCACAGAGCTGCGTTGCATAGAGGTGTAAAAAGGGGCATGGCCTCAGAACACCTTTCTGCAATGCAGCTCCCTGGCGCATACTGGAGATACCTGTTGGGCTCAGGGACCCTCAGTATTGAAGGGGAAATAATTCCCCAACTTACAACTGGCCAGGGGGTGCGTTTGCAGAGTGCTGCAAGGAGGGGGCGTGGCCTCCGACGCGATGCCAGGCTTTTATTTATTTTATTTTTTTAAGTAGGAGGGCTGTGTGGCCCCCCTTCTTTATCTAATTTATTGGCCCTGGGGACCCCATCCCCCAGGGCCTGCATCCTCATTTTTTTAATTGAAAAAAATAAATTTGGCCCTCCTAAGGCCTTAATCGGCCCCGGGGACCCCAACCCCCGGGTCATGGCCTTTTTTTTTTATTATTCTTTAGGACGGGGGCTGCGTTGCTCCCCTCCTCTGGCCACTTATGGCCCCGGGGACCCCATCCCCCGGGGCCGGCCTATGTTTTTTTATATTTTAAAAAATATATATTTATAGAAACACCTAGGACATGCTGGACAAACCGTATGTACCTATCACCATGACGATTTGCGTGATATTCATTAAAAGGCGACTATGCATACAATGAATCCACGTGGAATGTATTTACACCGCTAGTGAAGCTCTGACGTGTCTGACGCCCTACCGTGCCTAATCCCGGCACCCCCGCCGGAGGGTACTCTCCAAGTAGACACCCTTGTTGTTTATTTATACAAACATGGGTAGCTATTGACGGGCACATTTAATACACACGCACACCAAGCCATTCAAAGGGGATTCGACAAAAATTCGACCAAACTATGCAAGAAACCCCCCTCACGGTTAATAAAACACACATCCACTGCCGGATGTGTAATACTTTTTATTTTACTCTCTGGAAAGGAGACAAACCTCACTTGAGAGTCACAGCGTGCTCCTGGCTGAGCCCATTGCTGTGTTGCACCAGTGCCCGCTGAGTGCCACACACCTCTGTGTTGTATTCCACCAGCTAGTGCGTATGCTATGACACTCTCTAGCCCATGTGCACTGTAACACCACCCCGTGAATATGTCATGTCACACTTGCCTTCGCACGGGTTATATTTCCCCATCTAACGTGCCTTCCTCGATGCCTATGTTATAACGCACAGCGCTATGCCATACATATTACAATCTGGGATCCATATCTTTGTCACAATGCATATGCAACGTTACAGTCCCCAGCACATATTTTATATTACAACTTTAGAGACTAGTTAAGTTACACAACACTGCCCTGTGCATTTTACACTTCAAGGCGCATATCGCATAGCACGCGCTAGTGCCTGTGCTATCTCGCACTCTCCAATGAATCTGTCATTGCGCACAATGTATTGCATATTATATTTCACGCCCCGGTTCATCTTATATCACACTTTTTGGTTCATAGTTTATACCATATACTATATCTAGTTTTCATTTTCAATCGTGCTCTCAGGACTATGTTGTATATAACACTGCGTCCAGCAACCCTTTTCACGGGTATTACATTTTGCGATGGGGGGTGGAGGGTCAGGGGTGTTTCTGCCAAGTAAGCTCAGAGTCACAGTCACAAACGTCCTCTTCTTCCTGAATAAAAGTGAGATTATGCTGCATACTTGTTCATATTTTAAGTAGTTCGCACAGACACACATTTTAAAAACAAGAAAGTTCCTAATACCCACCTTCTCTGAACAGTTAGCTTGCTGCCCCATCCACCTCCTCCCTATCCTCTGTTGTCTGAATCCATGGACTAGCCTCCTCCCTCCTGCCATGCATGGTCTTATGTGCTGCCACTGCCCTCCATTTAGCATGATGTACCAGTCCACTCCTCCTGCCCTCCATTGCCCAATTATATGGCCCATCATTGACCACCTGCTTAGCCTCTGTACTTAGCTTGCTGCCCCTATTCTCCTTCCCCCTGCCCTCCGATGTCTTTGTGCATGCCCCTGCTCCATCCTTTTTGCCCACCATGTTCCATGGACCTGTCACTCTTATCTACTCTGACTGTTCTGTTGAGCTGCCGCTCCCCTCCCAACTGCCTAGCATTGTCCGATGACTGTAACCTGTCCCTGCCACTGCTGGGATAATGCAAAAATTTTGTATACCCTCCCCATTTTGCATGCTTACTAATTAGATTAATAATTAATTATAATCAAACTAACGGATTGAAGTGGAAATAATTAATCAACCTTATTAATGACTGAAATACATGTGGGATTGCTTTGCATGACTTTATTAAATTGTAAACTAAAATATGTACGCATGCTAATGATAGACAATTTGAATATTGCATGATATATGTCGCTTTTGTGATGTATTTGTGATTTGTGCTTTATTTTGTAAGTATAAAATCGCTTGAGTGTTGCTTATTGCTAGATAAATACACACACATATGGGTATTAGTGAGGGAATAACATTTATTTAGTAATTTCCATGTATTAATTACGTTTTGTGTTTCTTTTGCTTAAATTGACCATTTGAGCCTGCCACAAAATGGCTGCCTCTGGTACCTAACCCGACTGTCGACGCTCTATGAGGCTTGGGTGAAGTGCGCCTGCGCTGACGCCAGCTACAGTGGCCTCGTCATGACCCTAACCAGACTGTACCCTTCAAGGTTATCCTGGGAAGCAAGGCAGCTTTTCAGGAAGAACAATAATGTGCTTCTAAAAACCGGAACAAGCAAGATTGATGACATCAGAGACATTATTTTGGTGTGAATCCTTTCAGACGATTTCGATTGACCAATCAGAAGAACTGAAGACCCGTTTTTGTTACAATTTGTCAATGATTTTTACTATAAATTATGGTAGAATAGAGAAGTTGGTGCGGGTTCGTTTCTGGCCTTTCTCGATTTCCTGACGTTATGCTGACGGAGAGGACGGTGACACTGCAGGACAGCTGTTTCCCTGAATCTTTGACGGACTGAATTAATGCCCAAACTCCTGATGAACTGAATTTACTAAATTTGATGGGCATAGATTTGCGAGACTGCCAGATTTGACATAGAGGACAACAATTAGCCAGAATAGGTAAATATGAATGGCGACTTGATTAAATGAATGATTTAATTTGCATTAATTAGATAAAGATTGAAATTGAATAACTACAGCAATGAGTTGGGTTGTTTATTCATTGAAAATGTGTTAACGAAAAGGTTAATTAGAGAATTAGAAATAAACCTAAACCTGCAACTAACTGATCCCTCCCGATTTATGAGAGGAATGCTAAAGGTGAAGTTCAGGGCCTAATGAGTATCGGAAGGTTGTGTAGCTTTGTCACTCATTAGGGTAAAAAGTGGTATTTCCTTTCATGCCAGCGTTTGGAAGATAATCGCCTCCTAAGAAACACAGATTGATGGTGAGTGAATGTTGGTGTTTTGGGCCCCACCAGCAAACATATGGATAGTGTGTGTATTTGAGATCTTTGGTCTGTGACGGAGGGAGGGATTTTGCACTCCACGCTGGAGCAGTTTTTCTGGTAGCAAGATGATGGTTGTTATTGTTTTGGTTTGGTGATTATTGCTTGTACATTGCTTATTGATTTTTGGTTATTGATTGGTATTGATTTATGTGCTAACACTCTATGTTGAGTTGCGTTGAGTTATATGTTGTTTGCACAGCTTCTGGGATGTAGGAAGTCGGAAGTTTGTAACGGTTCCGTAGTAGAGCAGAGGTAAGCGCTGCTCTCTGGAAAGACGGAATTGTTGTTGCCCTGTAGGTACACAGGGGAAACATGTGACAATTGAAGTTGCACAGCGCATTGTCTGGGTTCGATTCGATAGCATCGTCGTGTGTTGCCATTAGAGACATTTTCTGTGTGAGAGAAGAGTGTATGATAGCGAAGGTTACCTGTGAAGTTCTGGTCTTAGATACCAGGGATCCAACTGGCATTCCGATAACGCTTATCACTTGAAAGGTAATAGGTACTCTCTGAGCTTGTTAGAAGGACAAAGGAGAGGTAAGCGCTGCTTTGTTAACGTATGTCATAATTCTGTAGTAGAACAGACTGTTCGCTGTTCTCGAGAAAGACAGGATTCTGTGTGAATGTACTACATTTTTCTTGTGTGAATGAGCGTGAATGTAAAGGCATTCGGGATAATTGCGAAACTCTGGGTTTATTTCTCAGGAGCATTGGGTCTCCAACTATGTGTCTTAAATTCTAGAGAAACAATTAGCTAATGCTTGTTAGAAGGGTGAAGTAGAGGGATGTGCTACTTTATCAACGGAAGTAATGATTCCGTAGTAGGGCAGAGGTAAGCGCTGCTCTCGGGAAAGACGGAATTCTCGTGAGAAAGGTCTTTTGCTGTTCTTTGGTTAGCGAAGCGGACAATGGAGATGTTTCTATGTTGTTACTAACAGAAGTGTAGAAATTGAAACAAAAACTTACGGAGCAGATTTGTAAAGGAGGGGTAGACAGGAGCAGGAGCCGGAGCTGCCGCAGCAGCTGCTGATGTCAGAACGACCGCTCTGGGATTGGGCAGTCGGTCAGAACTGTGAAACGCTCTGGATTGGTGTGTTAGTGTATGCTGCGCTAGGAGTGGAGAAATACAGGGTGACGTAGACGCTCCTTATTGGTGCGTTAGTGTGAGTCGCCCTGGGATTTGAGGATTGTGACAGTCACGTAGACGCTCTGAATTGGTGCGTTAGTGTGAGTCGCGCTGTGATTGGATAGACTAGCGGTACAGTTGTAAAGAGAGACTAGCGATACACAAAAGGCAAGAAAATTTATTACGATCCACCAGAAAAAGAGAAAAAGTCATGGTTAGGAAGAACCAATAAGTGGTTTAAGAAGGACAAACCAGTTAAAACTAGGGAAGGACAGTTACTTCCTCCACCGAAAACCCCCGCATCCTTTATGATTGCGAAATATGGGTACCATACTTGTATTTGGTTAGATAACTGGGTGAGATACACGAAAGAAGACGGAGTATTAGCTTTTCCAGAACATGGTTAATTTAATTTGGCTGTCTTGAGAAATTTGAGAGAGAAAATGATGAATTTAGAACCAAGACATAGACCGACTCAGTTTGAGGCTTTGACGGAATGGGAAGACGAAATGCATGAACGAGAGAGACAAAGAAATAGTAGAGGATATAGGTACCTGTTTGGAAGACCATACGGACATGAAACGCATAATGATCGAATGAGAAGATGGCGGGATGCGAGTATGACTGAGGGTGTGTACCCTGTAAGAACTGTAGGAGAGAATGAAGGACAAAAGTGTGTAGAAAAGAGACATAATGTGGAATCGAGAGGGTATGGAGTGAATGAGTCTGAGGATGATGTTCTTGATGATATGTTCTATAAAAATCCACCACCGTATCGACCAGAACCAGAAATATTAACTCTAAGTGCCCCAATGAGAGAAACAATGCGAATTATAAAATCGGAACCAGAATCTCTAAGTTTGGGTAAAAACAATGCTACTAGAGAAGTAGAAAAGAGGTCGGAAGAAAAAACAGATGGAGAAAATTCTGTAGAATTAGCGAAAACGACCCTAGAATTAACTGAGAAAATAAGAGAATTGACTAAGAATCTAGAAGCGGTAACTGTTCCAGTAACGATAGGTCCAGTAATGCCTATTTTTGACAAACAGAAGGACATTGAGCATTGTTTGACAGTCCCTTACAGAAGTAATAAACCGGTAGAACAACCAAGAGTGAGTCAGAATGAGAATCCGTGGAGACAGACTATGAGTGTAATTGAACCGAATTTTTCAAAGAACCCATTTGTAGGTCAGAATTGTGCAGAGAGACGTATGACAATGATAGAGACAGTGTCAGAAACACAAAAAGATTTTGGACAAGGAAGTGTAGAAAAAACAGTAGGACCATCGACAGAGGAGTTAAGTGAATGGTTAAGAAGCTTGCAGAGGAAAGACAAAGAATCTCAATCAATTGATGTGGCCAAGTTACGAATGGTATTGGAAGAATTAATGGTAGGGACTATCCCAACAGAAAAATTGAAAACCTATCAGGATGAAGAATTATTATTTTTGTGCAAGAGTGTGACCTGGAGAGCAAAAAACTTACATGAAAGGTTAGAAGAAGTGGCAAATGAGATGGGCATTGATATTGAAAAGGTAAAAGCCTTACAGAAACCATATTGAGTAGATTTCACCGAAAAGGATATTGAAAATATGAACACCACAGGACAAATAGGTCAAATTAAGGACATAATCATTTTACTGAGAAAATGGGGAGACGTGGATAAATGGAGAAGCAGGTGGTATAGAAAACGCGATGATGTCTCAGATAAGACATTTTCAGCATTTCCTGTAAGAGAAAAGGAGAAGGTAGTGACAGAATGCCCTATGAGAGAGATTCCAGGAGGAGGATATGTACATGTCCCATGGACAAGACAGGATATTTTGTCTTTTACGAATTATTTCCTTCGACTGCGAGAGAAGCCCGTCGAGTGGTACAGGCAGGTAGACAGATTTGTGAAAATGTCTAAAGTGTTAGGGATTGATTTGAATAGTCTGTTTGACATAATTGTACCAGCAGATCTATGGACAGAGAGCAAACTTATGATTAATTGGCCAACCCAGGAATATCCTAGGGATCCTAAAACAGGAGCTCCAGATCCCGAGGTAATGAAGAAATTTGAGCAGGTTATGGTATTTTTGAAAAACAAAGTGCCCCCTAAAGAGACAGATTGGGTAAAAATTGATCGAGCACACCAGGAAAGTAAAGAGTCAGTACATGCATACTATGAGAGGCTAATACTAGCTTTTAAGCAGTTTAGCGGAGATGAGAATCTGAGTGAAAAGGATTTGAGTAATTTTGTATATAGATTTGTATATGGTTTACGTCCAGAAATTGGTGAAATGATTAAACAACATACGGTAGATTGGCAAAACAAGAAAATAGATGAAGTATTGAGACATGCTAAATATTTCAGTGATGAAATTGAAGCAAAACAGTCGAAACTAAAAGAGAAGGCAATGTGGGCACAGATAAAGGTAGCAGAGAGCCAAGAAGCACAATTAGTGGAACAAGCAGGCTCAAAGCCGAAATTTAATCCTGGGAAGTATAAAGGGAATATTGAAGAAGCTAAAAAGAAATTTCTGTGTCATAATTGCGGTAGGATAGGGCATTGGAAATCCGAGTGTAAGTTTCCCCCGAGTACTAACAATGAAAATCCATCATTGAACCCACAGGTGCAGCATGAGGTGAGTGGTCAACTGCAGCAACAGCAGCACGTTGTTCCCCCACAGAATCAGGTGCCAAAACCGCCTTTTCCTCAGAGTAGAAACTCACAGAAGTATAGTAGTGAATCGGGATTATACAATGAAGAACAGGTAAATAAGCTGCCGCGCGCTAGCGCTGTCTCGCAGTATTAGCTGCAACGCGATGAGAGTGACTCAGAAGAGAGCTATTGACGGTGCCGAAGGGAGGAAGGAGAGTGCGTACTTGGCGCAACTCTAGAAGTAGACCAGACAGGACCTTTTGTAGATGGGAAGGTTAATGATGAAAATATTACTTTCCTAGTGGATTCTGGTGCTACTCGATCAACTGTTAGATCAGCTGATGTTAAGAATCTTCCTCTCTCGGATGAAACGATCCAAGTAGTTGGTGTGTCCAACAGACAGATTAAAACATATCTTACAGAACCAGTGAAAATTAGCATAGGGACATTTTCAGAAATGCACCGCTTTGTGGTGTGTGGCACCAGTCCTGTGAATTTATTAGGTAGGGACCTGTTGTGCAAAATGAATTGCACTATATTTTGTACTCCGGATGGAATAGCTTTTGAAACACCGGATGATGATGTACTGTATAAAATTACCATAGCTAACAGAGAAAATGAAGTTACTGAAACATATGCTGTATTCAACCCTGATGAATTACCTAAAGAATTGAGACAATCTGTAAAAGCAGAAGTTTGGGATTTCACTGGAGAAGATGTAGGGCTAATGAGAAATGTAGATCCAGTTAAAATAACAGTAAAGGAAGGAGTAACATATCCAAATGTTCCGCAATACAAATTGACACCTGAAATAATTGAAGGAGTAACTCCTGTAATAGAGAAAATGATCAGGCAAGGAATTTTGAGAGAAATAATGAGTAGTCCATGTAATTCACCGATAATGGGACTGAAAAAGCCTAATGGGAAATTCAGGATAGTGCAAGATCTGAGAAAGGTGAATAACATTGTGGTATCATGTCGCCCCATAGTACCAAATCCATCAGTGATTTTATATCAGATTCCCCATGATGCAGAATGGTATACAGTGATTGATCTGTGTCATGCTTTCTTTTCCATCCCATTGCACCACGACAGTCAGCAAATTTTTGCATTTCGTTTCGGTGTGCGTATTTGGGCATGGTGCAGAATCCCACAGGGTTATACAGAAAGCCCCTCAATATTCAATCAGCTATTAAAGAAGTCTTTGGAGAGTCTAGAAATGCCCGAAAGTTCTGTATTAGTTCAATACATTGACGACCTTTTGGTAGCGTCAAAAACACGTGAAGCCTGTGAGGTAGACACGAGAGCCTTGCTGAATCATTTGGCAGATGGAGGACTTAAAGTGTCACCATCGAAATTACAGTTTTGTAAGCAAGAAGTACAGTATTTGGGACATAACATTGAGAAAGGACTAATGAAAATAACCATAGACAGAATCAGAATAATAAAAGGAATGAGAGCTCCTATGACTCAAAGAGAGGTGAGAATGTTTTTGGGAATGGTTGGATACTGTCGTCAGTGGATCAGCAACTTCTCCTTGATCGCAAAACCTTTGGTGCGATTAACGAGAAGTGATGTGAAAGATCCCATCGAATTGAACAAAGAGGAATTGGCAGTGTTTAGAAAATTGAGAGATGGTTTGTGTGAAGCACCTGCATTAGGTATGCCTGACTACGAGAAAGAATTCGAGTTGTAATGCAGTGAGAGAAATGGATGTGCACTTTCTGTGTTGATCCAGAAGCATGGAAAACTGAGGAGACCAATTGCATAGTTTTCATCAATGCTTGATCCAGTAGCTGCAGCTTTACCTGGATGTTTGAAAGCGGTGGCTGAAACATGTCGAAGTTTGGAGCAGAGTGAAGGAATTGTGATGGGATATCCATTGAAAGTGTTTGTACCTCATGATGTAGCGATCCTGTTAACAAGGAGTTGTACTCCGTATATGACACACAGTCGGTTGACTAAGTATGAAAAGGTCATATTAGGTGCAACTAATGTGAGTCTTGCAAGATGTTTGAATGTAAATCCTGCAACTTTGTTGCCTGATGCCGAGATTGTGGAAGTAAGAGATGAAGTAGATCATGATTGCTTGGATGTACTTGACTTTTGTACAAAACCACGACCAGACATAAAAGATGTACCTTTGCCGAAAGTAATTTTGTGATGTTCGTTGATGGGTCATGTTTGAGAACAGATGAAGGAGTGCTGAGTGCAGCGTATGCAGTATGTACAGTTGCAGCAGTAATAGAAGCGTCCTATCTGAAATGAGTGAAATCGGCCCAAGTAGCAGAACTCGTGGCTTTGACTAGAGCATGCAAGATTGGGAAGAGTGTGAGAGTGACTGTGATAACTGACAGCCAGTATGGCTTTGGAGTGGTCCATGACTTTGGCCAACTATGGCAACAAAGAGGTTTCCTGACCTCGAGTGGAACTCCTATTAAGAATGCTGAAGTGGTTGGAAAATTGCTTGAGGCGATACGGCTGCCTAGGCAACTGGCTGTTGTAAACTGTGCTGCTCATAGTCAAGGTGGTGATTATATCGCCACAGGAAATCGATACGCCAATGACATGGCACAGTATTGTGCAAGTAATCAGAATTCGGTCAATCGGGCTAAGGAAAGAGAAATGTCTTCTTGCTCATTGATGTTTACTAACATTGTAGGAACTTGGGAAGTGGTAAGACAATTGCAGGAAGAGGCAGGAGATGAGGAAATGAGACAGTGGGTAAAAGCAGGATGTGCCCCAAGGGAAAAGGATCATGTGTGGGTCTATCGAGATGGAAGACCAGTTATGCCTGATAGCATGATGTCTACCATGGCACGGATGTATCATGGCCAGGGACACATTGGGAGAGATGCCATGATCAGGTCATTTAAGCAGACCTGGTACAATGCAAGATTCAGACTTGTAGCAGAAAGTCTTAGTCAAAGATGCCTAATATGCCAGCAAAACAATCCTGGGAGGAAGACAGTAGTGAGTCTGGGAACAATAGGTCGAGAAGGAGGGCCTTTCACCAGAATGCAAGTAGATTTCATTGAAATGCCTCCCTGTAACAGACTGAGGTTTGTTTTGGTTGTGGTATGCCTATTCTCTAGGTGGGTGGAGGCATTCCCAACAAGGAGAAATGATGGGATGACAGTAGCCAAGCTACTACTGAGAGAGTTCATCCCTAGGTTCGGGTTCCCAGTGACAATTGAATCAGACCGAGGAGGACATTTCCATAATGAGATTGTAGGATTAATTTGTGAAGCATTGAATGTACAACAAAAACTACATTGTGCCTACTGACCAGAGGCTTCTGGTGTGGTTGAACAGATGAATGGTACGATCAAAAATAGAATAGGAAAAATGTGTTTGGCCACAGGTATGAAATGGTCTGATGTCTTGCCTCTGGTACTCATGACTATTAGATCAATTCCAGGCAGAACTACAGGATTAAGTCCTCATGAAATAATCATGAGACGAGCAATGAGACACGTGTTTATACCAGTCAACAAGCTGATGACTATAACTGATGACATGGTGTTGGAATACTGTAAAGGCCTGGCTGACGTAGTTCATTCTGTGTTTCATCAGGTTGGAGCAGATGCCACCACACTTGAAAAGAAGCCAGCCCATGATCTGAGCCCAGGGGACTGGGTAAGGATAAAGGTCCACAGAAGAAGAAATTGTTTGGTTCCAAGGTGGGGAAAACCAAGACAAGTCATTCTGACCACGACAACAGCTGTGAAGTGTGCTGGACTGAAAAACTGGATCCACGCAAGTCACACATTGAGAATTCCGAATCCGGTGGACAGCACAGGAAAAGAATATTTTGATGAATCAGAATCAAGTACTGAGTCAGATGACGAAGGGTCGAAGACACGAGAAAACTCTGAAAGGGGGGAAACAGAACCAAGTCTAGCTTTGGTCCCCAGAAGTAGCTCTCTGAGAAGAAGATTGCAGATTTCTGAATCCAGCGATTCTGGAAACTAGCAAGAAGCGCAGGGTTCTAAAAAAGAACACAGAAAGAAAAGAGGAAAGAGTACTGAAGAAACAATAAAAACAAATCGTGAAAATGAAGTACCAGATGAGAGACTGAGAGAAATTCCACCTGAAATAACAAATTTAAGTAAACAAGGGACATATACAGAGAGAGAGGGACAGATTTCTGCGGTTAGACCCCCAAGGAGGTGTAGGGAACTGCAACATCCACTTAGGTGAAGGGACAAGTAGCCAGCAGGAAGATTGCGTGTCGGAGATCCGAGGGGGGACAGAAGTAGGGAAAACAAAACAAGTGGTGGAAGAAGAAATCGTTGAAAAGACAAAAGCAAGTTGAGACAGAGTCTGAAGAGAGTGAAAATGAAATACCTGAACGTCGAGTTCTAAGAAAGAGAGCTTGGAGGAATGAAGAGAATGACAAAGGAAGTAAAGTACAAAGAGTTGCAAAAGATGACGTCTGGCCCAATAAAATAAGGAAATTGAGATATCGACTGACACGAGTGAATTCACCAAGAGCTGAACAGGTGAATGAAGTGACAAGTCAATAAAAATCAAAAGAAGACGAAATAACTGAGGATAAAGAGAGTAAAAGAACAAGGAATCCTAACCAGAAGTATAAGTCACCGGAATGGACGTACGTGGCTCTGCTTGAAAAGGGAGAAGAGGCAGATAGTCAAGGAAATCCAGAGGAGGCTGTACTGAAAGTGGTTGAAGAAGAAGTAGAATCGGAAATCCTGAGAGTTCTCTTGTCCGACATTGGAGAAGAAGAAACGGAAGTTCAGGAAATTCTGTATTTGGATGACGAGAGTAAAGTGAAGAATGATGAGATGCCAAACTGAATAAATCAAGAAAACTGTTGATGAAGAGAACAAGAAATTAAATCAAAAGATAGATACTGGTAGAACCAAATAGGTGTTAGAGTCTTCGGTTAGAAAACTAGTTGTGAAGTGAAAGAGGCTAAGTCAAAAGACATGGTCCATTTTAACAAAGATGGCTAACATAGATAGTAGCAAAGATAGATGTACATTCATGAAAAGATGGTGTAAAATGTGTTGTTGTTGTACAGGATTATTAATGCTTTTATGGAGCATCCTTGCTCTTGTCATTTCTTTTAAGGTCACTATAGATACATTAGAAGGGCATAGTGAGAACAAAACTAATATAGGGAAGATTCCAAAGGTAGTTCCAACTAGAATAGATAATAATTATTTGCATAAAGACAGATCAATAACAGATTTTTCTAATAATGTGTTTTCAAAATTATTGTATGAATATGTAAAGACAATGTACGTACGGGACTGCTACGTATGCATGCAGTTACCTGCATCTGTTTCTGAAGGAGTGACTTATCATCACCTTCCAGCAACGTATGGAATAACATGTAGTGTAATAGCTAGTTTATTTTATCAGACAGGGAAATTAGAATATTAGTTTTCAGATGTAGATAACATTTTTGCGCAAGTGCCTTCTTTTAATAAACTAAACAAAGTCAAACCTGCTAGGGTATTAGGTGAATTTTTCTTAGAAACTAAAGAACTAACATTAGAATATATTTTTAGAAACAATTTGACATGCAGTTTGAAGAAGGAGGAAAGGACATTCTTAGACATAGTTGAAGAAAGGAGATTGAAAATGCAAAGAAAGGCAGCAGAAGGGAAAGTGGAGAAGACAGTCTCGGATGTAGAAAGAGAAAAACACTTGAAAGGAGAAGCTAGTCCAACTATAGCTTTAGATTGGCCTCAAAAAGGAAAATTTTGTATTCGAAGGAATCAAACTGTGTTTTATAATTATTTTCTAGGTAATAGTGAGTGCCATGATACATACTGAGTCATGGGTGGATGGGGATTTAAAGGTGGAAAAGATCCAGTCTTTCCTGGATTATATTTTTTGTGGGAACAGGGCATATTATCGTTTGCCAGACCATTGGTATGGCACATGTTACGTAGGCCTGGTCTTTCCGAAAAATTTTCATATGGATAGAGGAGAAAATGGTGTACATAGTTTAAGTAATCATTTAGCGAAGAGTTAGAGAGAATCTTGGGCAGAAATTGTAGGTGACATTTTTGGAGCATTGATACCAGCAGTGGGAATAACTCTGAATGCAAACAAAATTAGAAGACTTTCAACAGTAGTGGATCACTTGTCAACAAGCACCGCTGGAGGATTCTTGTTGGTAGACATTGAAATGGTTGCCATGCGTGCTATAGTAATGCAAAATCGACTTGCCCTTGATATATTATTGGCAAAAGAGGGTGGAGTCTGTGGAATGCTGAAAGTTCAACATTGTTGTACTTACATTACTGACGAAAGCAAAGATTTAAAAATTTACATTAGGAATATTACTGAATTGCATGATGAAATAGTACCACTGGAGGTTGAAGGTGTTTGGGAAAAGATTGGAAAGAAAATAGCTGCTATTAAAAATGTCTTAGTAAAGCTTGGTAGTACATTTGTAGGCAAAATATTGTTTCCATTAACATGTGTAATTTGCATAATATTAGTGATAAGATTAGGCTGTATTTGTTGTATAAATAATAAAAAAAAGGAAAAGAGTAAAAAGCGAAAAATTAAAAAGAAAAGATAAACAATAAAGGGAAATTGAGGAGATAGATTTGGAGGAGTGGAAGGAGAGTATGTACGAATAAGCAAAAAGAAAAGACGTAGGTGAAACTGAATTATGATTAAGAGCAAGAAAACATTTTAAAGATTCCGTAAAGACAGAACAACATTTTTGGGTGGTATGGTGATAAAATCACCAAAGGGGGGATTGCTGGAGCGGGTAATGCAAAAATGTTGTATACCCTCCCCATTTTGCATGTTTACTAATTAGATTAATTAATTAATTATAATCGAACTAATGGATTGATGTGGAAATAATTAATCAACCTTATTAATGACTGAAATACACGTGGGATTGCTTTGCATGACTTTATTAAATTGTAAACTAAAATATGTACGCATACTAATGATAGACAATTTGAATATTGCATGATATATGTTGCTTTTGTGATGTATTTGTGATTTATTTTGTAAGTACAAAATCGCTTGAGTGTTGCTTATTGCTAGATAAATACACACACATATGGGTATTAGTGAGGGAATAACATTTATTTAGTCATTTCTATGTATTAATTACGTTTTGTGTTTCTTTTGCTTAAGTTGACCATTTGGGCCTGCCACAAAATGGCTGCCTCTGGTACCTAACCCGACTGTCGACGCTGTATGAGGCTTGGGTGAAGTGCGACTGCGCTGACGCCAGCTACAGTGGCCTCGTCATGACCCTAACCAGACTGTACCCTTCAAGGTTATCCTGGGAAGCAAGCCAGCTTTTCAGAAAGAACAATAATGTGCTTCTAAAAACCACAACAAGCAAGATTGATGACATCAGAGACATTATTTTGGTGTGAATCCTGTCAGACGATTTCGATTGACCAATCAGAAGAACTGAAGACCTGTTTTTGTTACAATTTGTTAATGATTTTTACTATAAATTATGGTAGAATAGAGAGGTTGGTGCGGGTTCTTTTCTGGCCTTTCTCGATTTCCTGACGTTATGCTGACGGAGAGGACGGTGACACTGCAGGACAGCTGTTTCCCTGAATCTTTGACGGACTGAATTAATGTCCAAACTCCTGATGAAGTGAATTTACTAAATTTGATGGGCATAGATTTGCGAGACTGCCAGATTTGACATAGAGGACGACAATTAGCCAGAATAGGTATATATGAATGGCGACTTGATTAAATGAATGATTTAATTTGCATTAATTAGATAAAGATTGAAATTGAATAACTACAGCAATGAGTTGGGTTGTTTATTCATTGAAAATGTGTTAACGAAAAGGTTAATTAGAGAATTAGAAATAAACCTAAACCTGCAACTAAACTGATCCATCCCGATTTATGAGAGGAATGCTAAAGGTGAAGTTCAGGGCCTTATGAGTATCAGAAGGTCGTGTAGCCCTGTCACTCATTAGGGTAAAAAGTGGTATTTCCTTTCATGCCAGCGTTTGGAAGATAATCGCCTCCTAATAAACACAGATTGATGGTGAGTGAATGTTGGTGTTATGGGCCACACCAGCAAACGTATGGATAGTGTGTGTATGTGAGATCTTTGGTCTGTGACGGAAGGAGGGATTTTGCACTCCACGCTGGAGCACCACCTCCACCCTGCCCGTCCACATGCCATGCCCCTATCCCCTTCCTCCTGTCCTCCATGGTCCATTTTACTGCCACACCCTTCTGACATCTCTGGTCTGTTGTACTGCAGCTGCTCCTCCTGCCTGCCCCGCGCGGTCTGTTGTGAGGCCCCTTCCCCTCAACTCTCTTGTCTGTGCCCAGGTACTGACCCTCCCTTCTGTCCTCCATGGTCCTTTGTGCATGCCCCTGCACCCTCCTTCTTTCCCATCATAGCCATTGTGCTGCCACTAACCCTCCCGCTTGCCATGCATGGTCTTCTGTGCTGCCATGGCCCCTCCCACCTTCCCTGTGTGGTCAGCTAGCTGCCCCTTGACCCCCTCCCACCTTCCCTCCATGGTCTGTGTGTATGCCATCATAGTCTCACTGTTGCTCTCCATGGTGTGTCTTGTTTGTAGTGCCTATCCTGCCTGACATCCATGGTCATCTTGCTGCTCCTGCCCTGCCCCTTGCCCCCAGCCCTCTGTTTCCATGTGCAGACCCCTATTCCCTCCCTCCTGGCTTGTCTGTTCCATTGTAATGCCCCTGATCCGTCCCTCCTGCCCTTTATGGTCTGTTATGCTGCAGCTTTCTCTCCTGTCTGTCCATTATGGTCAGCTAGCTACCATTGCCTCTTTCCCCTCTGTTCTCTGTTGTCTATGTGCATGGTCCTGTCCCCTCCCTATTGCTTTCTATGGATTGTTGTGCTGCACTCCCGTCCCACATGCCCTGTGTGGTATATTGTGCTGCTGCAAACCCTGATGCCTGCCCTGTAGGGTCAGTTTGGTGCACCTCTCCATGTCCCTCCTGTCCTCTGGTATCCGAGTCCATGTCCAAACCCCAATTCCTCCTGCCTACCATGATCTAATGTACCATACTTGCGAACATTTTGAACTTGGTAAGAGGGAGATTTTGAAAAAAAACTGGGGTATTGATTTTCCCCTTTGAGCTACATTGAAAAAGAGGAGATTGTAGACAGGAGACGGATCAAATAAAGCCGATTTGAGCTTAAAAACATTGGACGTTTCCTGGCTGAAACGGGTCTGTTGGCATGTATGGTTGTACTACCACTGCCTCTTCCTTTGCCCACAATGGTCTATTATATTGCCACAGCCTCTCTTGCCAGTCCTGTATTGTTGGTTTTCTGCCCCTGCCCCCCTTTCCACTGCCCTCCATAGTCTGTTGTTCTGCCACTGCCCTTCCTGCCTGCCCAGTGTGGTCAAATTGTTGCCTCTGCACTCTCCTACCTGCCTTCAATTTTGATAGTCCGTGCCCCTGGCCTCTGCCTCTCAACAGTATCCTAATGAACAACTAGATTGCTAACATTCTATATTTATTACAAAAGTGTGGAACGCCTGACGTCATCTTGATGTAATCAAAACTGTAATACCTAGAGCATTTCCTTTAGAAATTACATATATGAAAGGGTCTTTTTTGCATCAAAATTATGGTTAGTGCTCTAAAAAACTAAAATGAGGACATATTTTCTGAGTTTTCAAATAGCGACAAAGAACTTTTAAATTATTTGTAATCTTTATGTTTTTTTATCCAGTTGACCACTTGATTAAATGTTGCACCTAGGGGAGAGGATGGGGTGTTACTTCCACAGCTACAGACTTTGCAACAGGGGAACCAGGTTGGAGATTCTGCTTCAGCTCAACATTCTGTGATTCTGGTCAAATCAGTTAATCTCCCCATGTCTACAACCAAAATGAATTTGACCTTGTGTGATGTAACCAATGCTCATGTAAAGCACTCCAATACCTGACAAGTCTGCACTATATAAAACTGCAAATACACAAAAAATAAGTGGTTTGCACACTTCTGTCATTGGGCTACATGTGGGCTACATCTGGGTGATATTTGTGCTGCATTTGGGCTCTTTTGTCTCTGGTGGCCATCTTGGGAGATTTATTTCTTATGAAGTTTCCTAATTTCCTCATTTACTGCAGTCTCCTCAGTAGGAAATGCTTTCAGTTTTTTACTTTGATTCCAGATATGTCACACATTTGCCATAAATTCTGAATGTTAGCACTCTAGTTGCTCATTAGATCACTGTAGTAAAGCTACTGCTCACCACGGAAGTCTGCTGCTGGTATTAAAAGTGCATGTTTCAGTCTGCATATCAGAATTTTTTAATGAAATAGAAGAGGATTTGAGAAGTCACTCAAACTGTGCCCTAATTTTTCTTTCTTCAGCACTAATCATAATTTCTATGGCAAAATGAACCCCCTCATTTTGATCCTTTGTAAATTAAATGTTTTAAGTGTTACCACTTTATTCCAATCAAGATGGCTTCAGGTGTGCCATACTTTTGTCATAAGTAAGACTGTTAGCGCTCTAGTTGTTCATTAGAACACTCTGGTACATTCTGTCATTGGGCTATACTTGGGCTACACCTGGGTGATATTTGGGCTACATTTGGGCTCCTTTGTCTCTGGTGGCCATTTTGGGAGACTTATTTGTTATGAAGTTTCCTAATTTCCTCATTTACTACAGTCTCCTCAGTAGGAAATACTTTCAGTTTTTTACTTTGATTCCATCAAGAAGGCATTCAGATGTGTCACACATTTGCCATACATTCAGAATGTTAGCACTCTAGTTGCTTATTAGATCACTGTGGTAAAGCTACTGCTCACCAGGGAAGTCTGCTGCTGGTATTGAAAGTGCATGTTTCAGTCTGCATGTCAGAATTTTTTAATGAAATAGAAGAGGATTTGAGAAGTCACTCAAAATGTGCCCTACTTTTTCTTTCTGCAGCACTAATCATACTTTCTATGGCAAAATGAACCCCCTCATTTTGTTCCTTTTTTAATTAAATGTTTTAAGAGTTACCACTTTATTCCAATCAAGATGGCTTCAGGTTTGCAATACGTTTGTCATAAGTAGGACTGTTATTGCTCTAGTTGTTCTTTAGAACACTCTGGGAAGCTGCAGTAGAACACAAAAGAATCAACTGACAGTCTCTGCCCTTGTTGGATGTACATGTTTTACTGAGAATGTCAGACTTCATTCTCACATGACTGAGAAAGATAATGTGAATTTACAGAAAATATGATCTCAGTTTAGCTTATAGATCACCTTCCAAACCTCTGTGGGAAAAGCATGAGAAAATAGTTTTCTCTCAAATATGATTCATGATATCACAGCAGAAGGCTTTTTCACATGGTAAAATCACCTTAGAACACACCACAATTCCTAAAATGAGTATGGCACCCTCAACAAATGATTTATAATGTAACTAAAGTCTTAAAACCTTCTATTAACTGCAATGCTTTTTAATGAGGTGCTATCATGTATATTGGTCCCAAGATGGCTGCCAACACTTCTTGGATGAAGTACTGACAGCCAATCAGATCTCACGATGAGATGTGTGGTTAGGCTCCGCCCAGATATATCTATCTTTTTAACTCTAATTTTCTCTGGAACTACTGAACGGATTTACACCATTTAAGCAAAAGGCACAAGTTTGAACTGAGACTACCTCTTTGCCAAATTTGGTGTAATTCCGTTCAGCAGTTCGGGCTGTAGCTGCGTCAAGAGGTCCTACGGGAAAATGCATGGGAAAATGCATTTTGGGACCCCCCTTTTTTCTCGCCTCCCGCTTGACGAATCACCGTGAAATCTTCAGGATAGAAGCGGACCGGAGCTGGCCAAAAGTTTGGAAAATTTTGCGAAGATTCGTCAATCGGCGCCAACGTTATTCCAAATAGAATGTTGCGGATATCGTATGGAAAATAGGTCTTAACTATAACTACCTACTGGCGACTGCCAGTAGGTAATATGTAATATATATATATATATGCATATTGTGGCCTCAATACCTCTGTGTCACTGGCAGCTCTCTGATCCCTGGTGGTTGCGGTGTTCCCAGGACAGCCCAACTGCCCTGGTCGTAATAAGGCAGTCGGTAGACCACCACCACTGTGGCCCCATGAGTCTGGTAGTCTGTGGACCGCCAAACTCGTAATGATGCCTCTATTGTCTTTGCCAAAAAGCCACCAATAGCTAATCAAATGTATACTTTATAAATTCACACATTGTAATGTTAATAAAAGGGACTGTCATAAAATATTTTCAATAAAACCATACAAAAAGAAAATTAACGTTTTTGTGTCCAGGTAAATAGCATATTGTTCTAGCTCACAGTGCTTTTAAGCAATATAAAACAATAAGGTAAGATCTCCTAGGGTCATGGATTCAATGGCCCAGGAGACTTCCTGTGTGTGTTTTTTTATTGTTCATGGGGGGCTGCTACTGCCCAATGTGATCTCTTAGCCAAAAATGACTTGATTCCAGGAAGGGTATAAACTAAGGGTGGGCGGTGAACTCTGCTCCGCCAGCGGAGTTTGCAGAGTTTTGCAGCTCCGCGCTCTGCTGGGAGTGCAGCGTTAGGCAAAAACCCACCCCTCACCCCTATTATTAACAAGAGATACTAAAGCATCATGAATTTCAAATGGAAAATAAATCAAACTTTTTGTGCAGCACAGAAGCTGGCCCGGTGCAAATGATAATGGGCTAAAATAAAATGTTCTCAAATGTGGGCGCAGATGTAGGCTGCTTTGTTTACTCTGCGCTTTCATTGCATGTCCTGGGCACGCAGCTCACGGGGTCTCAAGCTCTTCCCGTCGTATATTCAGTGGGAGAGCTCGTCTGCACGTGCCCCTGGCCTCTGAATTCACTGGCTGTTTTTGTTTCCACCTCTCCCTCCGGAGGTCTGACTCTGAATCAGGCAGAAGTCTGAACTCTCCGTCCTGTTGAGGTCAACCCACCAGAGGCAGGCAGAACACACAAGGGTGAAGGATGGAGGGTTCAGCTATGCTGGGAGCACACACGGGTCGGGGGATACTCTAGAAACCTTTTCATATTGGGTGGCCCGGATTGTCATCGCTTCCCTCTTCCTGCATCCTGTACCCCAGCACGATGAAAGAGAACTACTTCCCTTTTTAACCCAGAGTACTACAGGGTCGCAACATGAGCAGCGTGAACAGCAGCACAGTGATATATTACGTCAGAGTGGAACTTCGCAGGGTTCCATGAAGTTTTTACGCAACTCCTAGAAATTCCACGTATTGCAACCCCAAAAACGCCACCCACCCCTGGTATAAACAAGGCATGGTGCTCTATCAGGACAAGCTGCTCAGTCATATTGGTCCCCATGTGAAAATCCAACACATGCTGAAACGCTACGTAGCTGAGCAAAAAGAGCTTTTTTCATCCTTAGAAATTCAAATGCAGCCATTTCCTTGGCAAGAAGAGAGCCCTATCTATTGTTAAGGGTTGTTCCTAAATTTGGTGAAATTCTCTCATGCTGACTTGCAAAGTTTCTTTCTGCATCTGCCCCACTTAGTGGATAAACAAACTCTTATTTCAAACAAAGTTGTAGATCTACTAAATTAGAAAGCTGTAGAGCCATGTATCTTAGGTTTTGGTAAGCCACATATTTCTAGTCTAGAAGAAAAACAAAAGCATCTTCCTATGATAAACTTCAAGAATTACAATTGCTTTATTCTTTATCATAATTGCAAAGTGGAAATGATTATTTAACTTGGGGGCATTCTTCTCGTATGGGGTTGGATGGTGGCAGTGGATTTGAAAGATGCATACCTGTTGATTCCATATATCAAAATCACAAAACCTTCAGTTTCTTTGGTAAGGTCAGGCATAGAGATTCAGTGCTTTCCCTCTTGGTTGCCACTCATTCCTTGGTGCTTCACCAAGTTGCTGAAACTTTTAGTGACAACTCTTTGAATGTGGGGACCCTGTATGATGGTTAGCGTACACATGTTCATCCACCTGGTATCAGAATTCACCAAGATTGCCGGAAACTGGGATATGATGCAACGCCTCTTGCAGTGGGTGGTCAGCATGCTGTTGCTTTGAACCCTAAACTTGCCCTTCTGATACTTATGGAGGGATGGGGAGGTACAATTGTTTCATGCATGCTAGTGGAATTGAGGTTACTTGTTGCAAATAGGGTCATTGCAAAAAACTGGATGGAGGTTTGTGGCCTATCCAGAGCAGAATGGATCTGTGGAATAGATCATTATGCCTCTGCAGAGGAAACTGTTGATAGGGCCAGGGGCTGCACCAGCAAGCATGGGCACATTTGAGGTCTGTGGCACAATTTTAGAGACTCTGCTGGGGATGTAACTCCTTGAGGCACATTCCCTTTGGCCTAAGGGAATCATCATCCTTTTAATGAGTTGAATCTTGGACTTTGAAGTATTACTGTGTTTGCATATCATGGGATTATTCACTGCAATGTACTGCCTGCTTGTGTTTTACTCTTTTTGTTGTACTTAACAATGCAATCAAAAGATTTTTTTAAACTTAGACAATATTATTTTCCTTGCTAAAGAACAAATGGCCTTGATTTCAGAGTTGCAAATGACAATTCTTCTAATATAAGAAGTGGGATCTGTCTCAAATCGGTGTTTGAATATTTGTTTTTGGTTTAATTATGTGCATCTGCATTTTCAACAGTACAAAGTATGCAATAAATTTATAACGCATTTCACCCCAAGGGTAATGTCTAGAGTGTCCCATTGAAAAAGAGAGACAGGAAACATAACACGTACCACCAGATAGGTTGCAGAACCACTACAAAGCATACCGTGGAGAAGAGTATAGATCCTTAGTACTTTTGAGCCAAACCCCTTCCGGATGGTTTGCTGCCTTTGTCCATTCAAACAATATTTCTGGGCCCGCCTTATTATCAAACTTTCCAGAGGTCGAGAATACAACACTTATGAAGAGGTCTATCTTACACAGACTTGGTACTTTTAGATCAGGAAACTAGGGAAGAAAAGCTTTTTGGTGGCTCTATCACCTACATGCTTGGAAGAGCCACACAATGTTCCCTACATCCCTTGTCTTGCCTTGTTTATTAGATGCCAGCCAATGGGGTGGGGACTCAATGTAGCCATTTCTTGACAGTCAGGGCATAGCCAAGGGAGGCATTATCACCGAAAATAAAATGTTTAAGCTTTGTGCAGACATGTTTGCAATCCCGAGTTTTACAAAAGACACGGCAAGTTTTATGATCATCCGGAAGATGGACAATCTTATCATGGTTAAATATATAATCTCAACTAGGTGGCACAAATCTAAGACTGTGATAGGGATAGCAAAGGTATTTAAGGGATTTTGCCTGAGTCACAGATGAAAGCAGAGTTTCTTCTAGGTATCCCCAATTCAATAGCATATTATTTTTCTACGAATCTCGGGGACTACAGCTATTGGAGGCTTCTTCCTCTGGGTTTCCTGAAGTTGAACTATCATTTGTGTCTGTTTTCTGTAGATGTTTTTGCTTTCCACTAAAATAATCTGTTACGTCAATTCTACAGTCAGAGGCATGATCCAGAGGCTGCAACATATGATGCCTTTATTCAAGAAAGGTCTCTAGATCATTTTCCTCCTTTTGCTATGATATCATGGTGCAAATTTGCAGGCAGGGGGTAGATATGATTCTGGTTGCACCTCCATGGATATATATATGTAGATGTCCTGGTGCTAATTCTTTTCTATCAACAATTACAATTGACAAAATTAGTTCTGTTTGACAATCTCCAGCTGATGTCAAAATTGACTACTCTCTGTTTAGTTTCTTTTAAGATGTTTTCGGATGCCAGAACCTTGAAATATTTCTGCAAGATATTCTATTCCCTCTGGCATTAGCTTCTCCTTTCCATAGCTTACAAAAAGGTCTGCGACTATGGTTGAATATCCAGATCTTGTATCTCTGCCACTATATTTTGAACTTTGTTTGGAAGAAAATGAAACTAAAACAGCAGCTCCAACAGCAGTTGATATAATTTAGTAATCCATAGTCATTGGTTACATCTCCCACTTCATATAGATAGGTTAAGTGGAAGATGACTTCAGCTAGAATTTATATAAATGTCTCTGGAACTCATTCTATCAGGGAAGCCATGGCATCTAAAGCATTAGATTAGAAGACTTGGATTGATCAGGAGATTCAACTTTGAAAGAGTTTTATTAAAAACCCCTGGGCCATGCAGCTTCATTCGCTATTGATGGGATTTATTTAAAGAAGCATAATAAAGTCTTGCTATAAAATGCATATTTTCGAGCAAAGGAAGGTCCTGATTTCATTAAAGACATGGAGGCAAGTATTATTTCGCCTCTAACCCCCTCCCCCTTGTTGCTGTGATTTACCCCGGGCTAAATATATGAGTACAGTTTTATTGTTTGTAGTGCCGGTTTTCGTTGTTCTGAATACCCCCTTAGGAGTTAGCAGTGGATCAACAGGAGACTTTCCAGACAAGTCATGTGGAGACAGATTTAGCTGAATCCAGCCTGCAGTGATTCAAAAGGGCTTGCATGCACTGGATTCTCTGTTGTACGTTCTGTGTTGAACTGATTGGTTGTCTTGTTTGGAATCTAACAGTAACATTAACACAATCTCTACTTCACTTCGTTATTCTAGTTTGGAAAGTGTTCATTTCCCGCAGTGCGATGCAACCTCTCATCCTCATCAACACCCCTATGATAATTTGTCGCTTAGGGTGAAATGTGCTTTCTCCAAAAGTCTAGCCCTGGCCCACCTCCCAAACTCTGCGTGAAAGAGATGGCTTCTCTGCTAAATGGCACCATCTGGCAGTTATTTATCTGCGCCAAGAACATAAAAATGAAAAATAAATGTTGAATAGCCATACTTTCATGCATGATTGTAGAGCTGAGAGGGTGATGCCAATGGGCTGCTAGCGTCGGGTAGCAGCGTTCAGTCAGTTGTTTGTCATTACGAGTGCAGGATGCAGGCTTCCAGCAGAAGAGTTGCCGCTCTCAAGGGTAAATGCAGGCAGTTGTTACAGTCGGGGGCCTTTTTTTTACACTAAAAAGTATAAGTAAAAAATTATATCTGAAAAGCCACAAGTAGGCTGCATGCAATTTAGAAGACTGATACATGGATAAGATTAGGTCTGTGAAGGGGCCTTTCAGTGAAAATGAGGCAGTCGTCTTTACATAACACGGATTGCAACAGGTCCTTTTCTGTGATGAAGTTTACTTGTTTTTTAAACTTAATGCAAGCAACTCCATTCACTAAATGGCCAACAATGCATGTTGTTGATTTTAAAAGAGAAGCTGTCACCTGAAGCTATCCTTAGACATGAAAACAGAAATTAGACACAATTACTCTGTGCAGTTGGAAGCCACGTTTTAAATGTATCACTAAATTCAGTTTCAAATTATTACTCAGTTAATTGGGTAAAGTCAGGGGCTCTGAAATTGTGTGGCAGTAGAAGGCCAAACTATGCGACAGAGCTGACTAATTCGTATGGAACTGAAAGGCTAATTATACAGACGAAAAGGCAAATTGGAGCCACATTTTGTTATTTAGGAAAAAATTCGCAACACATTTGGCTGCATTATTGTTTAGATATTTTGCAATTCCTGGTGTTAAAGGAATCACAGCTATGATAATATGAACGTTTCACAAGAATGAACAATATCAACGTTTAGCAGACCCTGTTGAGAATATTATACACCCACAATTAATAACAGTCTTGTAAGGGAATACAAGGATAACCCTTTAACGTTCCCTTTCATACCACCCACAGTAAAATAGATGGCATAGAAACACGTTTGATTGTAAACAAAGTAGTGTTCAGGAATCTACAGTTTCGTATTTATTGAGTGTTCACACTATAAGGACCCTGAAGCATCTCTTTCCATTGAGATAAGCCATTGTAGAACAGCTGCATTATTCATGCGCCCTGCTAAGAGGCAATATTGTATTCCTGACTCTGGACACAAGCATTGGCGAAGTTAACAGGCCTGGCTTTGGCACACGCGCCTTGTTTTTTTCGTATTTATTTACCTTTGCAAACATGCAGTGTGCCGAAAAAATAACGAAGCTAGAAAACTCAATATGTGTCTGGTCAGCCCAGGCACAGCAACCTTGGCAATGGAGTGCACTTCTTTTCAGGTGGTTGTGTACATGTGAAAAAATACAGTTGAGCTGCCTCACAACACCATGTTGTATGCTTTGGTGGATGGAAGCAAAGTAAGAATGACAGTTGACCATCAATGGATGAAGCTAATGTATGTATGTGGACTTATGTATTGTAGCTGGCGACATAGCTGAAGCTGTCTCTAACGCAGACCTAACAAAAAGAGATGCCACATGTTTGGAATTTATCTAAAGTTTTCATGGCATCGTGAAATAGCTGCTTGAATATAGTAATTAACAGCAAAAAAAGTGACTTATACAAAGAGTAGTGAACTGCTTTATGCCCAATGTAAAACTGTTTTAATGAACTTTGGAGCCATCTGACCTAGGGAGAGCTTTTCTGTTCAACTCTTCATTTTATACATTTATTCATACTTTGCAACCCATTGCTAAGTTTGAGGCAAATGCTGCAAATGTATATTCATGCACAGAACGCCATACCTGTGAATTCATGTTCTTTTTTCAGTCGCCTTGGATAAAACATTCCAAAATAAGTGAACTAAGTTAAATGAAAGCAGGTGACTGTACTCAGATTAGCAGGTGATGAGCATAGATCTTTAGATTGGACAATAAAACCGTATCTTTCGTTCAACAAAGGCTGTAAATGGATTGATGCGGCAAACAGAGATTTTTTTAAAACATAATACATTCTCCCACTGAAAGTCCGGGATGTACCAAAGGCCCCCGCAGCTCCCGTGGTGCAGGGGGCCCCCATGCCTACCCATATTGGAGGGGACCCCCACAAGCCCTACTGATGCAAGTGTAAGGAGCCCCATCTGCAAATCTTGCAGGGGGCACTCCTCACGTTTTGTTACACCACTGTTGAAAGCCATCTTCAAGCACTGGTTTGTAGTCACTGACATGGTCACAGGGGGAAAAGAACACCACACTACATTTCATGTGCATAGTACAAAAGTGATCCGACCAAAACAGTGATCACCTGGATTCTCTGACTCTTTCTTTGATGGAGAATAATTTTCTTTAGTTCCTTCAGACGAAAAATCCCTGACTTTGTAAGGAAGCAACTTGGGACACTAGGGGGCTGTGGGAAATATGAGAATTGAATGTGGAGCTGTGAAAAGCATAGGAATGAGGAGTCCTTCATTTGTAAAGGAAAGTGCCAGTGCCCAAAGCTCTACTCAGAAGCAGGCATGGGCGGAGTTTGCAGAGTTGCGCTATGCGGAACTCCATGAAGTGGTTAAAAAACTTCGCTACGCAGAGTTCCGCAGGCGGGCGGAGTATCCTGGTGCACCTGTTTGCGTTGCATTTTACATCAAACACCCCGCAGAATATGCCCTTACATGCAAAATCGTGCATGAATGGCACCATGCGGTTGGCATGGGTGTGGCCATCTTGTTTTTCTCACTCTGTTTATGGCGCTGGGCCTGTTTTTCAATCATTTTTTTTATTTTTTTTTATTCTCCGTCCTCCTAAGTAATCAACCCCTCATTTTTATTTATTTTATTAGTGTCTGTTTTGTGTTTTAAAGGTTTTTTTTAATTTTTTTTGTGTTTTCATGACTTGGTATTTTTGTTTATTTTTCCTTTACTTTTTTTTTTCATTCCTTCCTTTTCCTGTTTCTTTTCTTTACCCCACCCAGGGCCGTGGCAGAGCAGGGCGACCAGGGGAGCAGCAGCGCTAGGCCCCCCACCGAAAAGGCAGTAGCCGCCTACCTTGCAGACGGCACCGCTGCCCCGGGTTTCAGCCTCGGGCAATCTTTTGTGAGGTGGAAGTAGCAGCACTTTTTCCTGCAGGACCACCTCCCCTTCATGATTGCAGCAGGCGGCAGGCCCAGCAGTGGGTAGCCCCTACAGGAGGTTGGCTGTGTTGGGGAAAGGTGCACAGGTGTGTGCGGCGCACCAGCCAAGTCCAGCACACCACCCAGCAGCTGATGCACTGCTGGGAGGATATCTTAGACTGGGAACAGGACCTTTTTCGACCCGGTAGGCTTTGAGATTCCGGTCCTCGTGAGTATGAATTATTTGTTGTGTTTGCAGTCTACAATGCTAACAGTTTATTTCCGAATAGCCTGCTGCTTACACTCAGAGGTAAGTTACATTTAGTTTATATTAGAATATTATTGTTATGTGATCCAGTTCCAGCTAGGCAGCTGCCCAGCACTACCTGCTCATACTCATCGGCGCTCGCTTAGGCTGATTAATTAAGAAGCAATTGCAGACTCTTCTGTCCTCCTATCCCTAAAGTGAATCAGTGATATCAGTTTGTTAGCGTTTTCTATGACTTTCTTTTTGTAGCTCATACAGTCCTAAGCTATGTCACAGTGATGTGTACACATCTATGTATTGCAGACAAGGGAGACAGAGTTGGTCTGCCACGGGGATTGAGACATGAGAATAGAATCAAAGATCATTCACTACAATGCATTAGTTCCAAATGCAGGGTTTGTTAGATAACTTTTGAATAGGGATTTTAGGGTTAGTATGGCCAACTCAATGACAGTCGATAGACTCAAACCTAGTACTTTAGGCAATCTGTTTTAGTTAAGTACAATGTGACTGCATTTGTCTGTCATTATAATTTTGTGGAAATTAACTCTACCACTAATCTATTTTAAAAAAAATCTTCTTTGCTTTTTACATCAGCACCCAAGGGTAAGAACAGGGGCGTTGCAGGAGGAGCTAGTCAGGAGGCACTGACCACCAGCGCCTCTTCAGAGGGCTCTGCTAACCCCAGTAAGGCCTATTATTTGTTATTATCATTTCCCTAATGTTTGGTTTTATGATTGTTGTGGGCTTAGGTTAGAATCTTGGGGAATTGGAATGTTGGTGCTAGGTTCCAGGTTGGGAGTTGCTGACTGGAGCCTGGTGTTGCTGGTGGGAAATAAAGATACTCTGACACCCTTACCTGTTGTCTTCCTTTCACGTGGCAATGAGGACGGCATATGAACTCATGCATGCAAAGCACAATGGATTCACTCTTTTCCCTCTGCCCACTATGCTAGTTTTAAATTCTGCCTTGTTTATTTTTTTTATACTGTCTCCTTTTTTTCCAACTCCCCTATCCAATTTCTGCTTAATTCTTTTTATTCCTGCATTATCCTTTTTTCCATATTTCATGTTTTTTACTTACTCCTATCTGTAGTAGTTTACAGTTTTCTTCTGCTTTGTTAGTAATCTTTCCCTCTTCCCTATATATTTTGTGGTATTGTAAGACTAAGAACAGATTTTTCGTACTCTGCTGTCTACTGTGAAGATTGCAGGCCTAAGTAAGCTAGTATTATAAATTATATTCATCAAACATGTTTGTGAGAAGGTTATTTTTTCTTGCACATGCTCTAACAGTTAAACAAGAGAGTGACCATGGTCATGAACCCCTCTACAAAGTTGTGCTGTAATTCATTTATACAGTATACCAGCAGTTTCCATCACAGTCCAGCATGGCTGGTAACTAGTGTGAGATCCCAATGCATTTGCCAACCAACACCATGTGTCCTTCATTGACCAAATTTTCCACCACTTCATTGCGCTTCAATGACTCCGAGTCTTCATCATAGGCTATAGCTCTGCCCCTCCATTATAAAACGTTTTTGGTTGGCTTGACTACTTGGCTTTTTTAACATTGTCAACCAACCAAATGCTCAAAGCAGTGGTCTTCAAACTTTTTAATGCCGAGCCCCCCCAGTGAAAAAATAAAATTTAGCGGGCCCCCCCTCAAAAGTTTTCACAATTATTCTATTAATTTGGCAATGTTTAGATATGTTTCGATTTATTTAAACACAAAACATACAAAAACATTGCTGGTAAATTCTAATACCGTTTTAAAAATGCAATCAAATACAAGACTGCCAAACATACTTTTCTGGTCAGGCAGGCCTTACTAACATGTAAAAGTATCCACAGGTCGACTATTAGAAATGGGGGTGGGGTTTTTGAAGAATATTTGCAGCCCGTTCCTATTTGAAACATACTCCCAGTTAACATTTTAATGACAAAAGATGTTAGTGATGGCCCATTACAGAACAATTACTCTCGCTCATTTATTTCCTGCTTAAAACAATGCACTGCCATCAGCATAATGCTTCTTTTGGTCAGAGCCTGGCACCTCCCTTGGAATCACTTGAGGCCCCCCTATTGGGCCCGCCCCCCAGTTTGAAGTCTCCTGGTTTAAAGTGATATTTTTGATAGAAGCTACTGCTTACCAAACTGTATGATGTATTGCAGTTGTATTTTTTAATCTAAAAAAAGAATGGGAGGGGTATCTGGCATCTAAAAATTGTCTAATGTTTTTTTCTAGCCACACAGACCACTAGTAGCGGGGCCAGTTCTGCTGCGGAGGCAGTTGGAGGGGAAGAGACAGTGGCAGCAGGGATGGGCGGTGATAAGTCATATTGGATAGATGGATGGAAGGATGGTTGAAAGGGTGGATACTGAATGAATGGATACATGGATGGATATTTGGATTAGAAGTTTTGGTGAAAGACTGGATGAGAGAAAGTAAAGCTTAAACCATGATGGCTATCAATGGGTGAGTATAGAAGATTGAAAGGATGAATGAATAATTGCTTGGATGAAGAAACAAGGGAGCTCTTCTGGGGAGGGGCATGCTCACCTACTTACCTTACTTGTTTTTCATCAAAGCTATGGCTCAAATTAGGGGTAATTTTAAGTTTTGGCCTACTCCCTTGACTCACTGTATTTGTTAAGCGATGTAGATATGTATTCCTCTCATCATCATTCATCATCTCCCTCCCTGCTCATTGCATTTCACCACCATGACCTAAGTGCAGCATTGTGACTGCAGTGTTGGCTGTGTGGAGTCAGGGTAGAATTTGAAAGGCATTTGGAGAAGAAGAGCAGGGCCATTGGAACTAAAGTAAATTATTTGTCGATTACAGCTGCCCCAGCTGCAAATTGCAGAGTAGCAAAGTACCCGATGCGCTCTGTAGCATGTCTTCATTCATTTAGCATAACTTTTTTTACTCCATAGTGCGTAATGCCTTACTCATTAATGAGAGGTAATTTATTTTTCCACACAAAGTGTTTGTTTAGTTTTTACTAGGAAAGCCTTGTAAAGAAAAAAATTAATCGCTTTTTTTTAATCTGGTGTTATTCTGCCTTAATTCTTTTCAGCCAGACATTCAGTGCTTTTTATGTGAGGCATGTGTGGGTAAAAAATGGCCTTGTCACTTTCCTAATCGCATCAAATTCCAATAGCCCTAGGGGACCAACAATGTACTGCTACTGTGCCACTATTTAATTTTAAACAAGTATTTGCAGAGAGCATTGTTTACAATTTGTCTTTTTTCAGGTCGAGCCTAGCGTTGTAGCGCATGCAATGCTCGCTTTGCGAGGCTTGCAGTATTCAGTATAGAGTGGAAGCTCTTCCCACTCTCCGCCCATCTTTTTCATTGGCTTAGGTCCTAAATGCTGCCTTCCGATTGGTTTTAGGCTTATTAGTCCCTCCTCATGATGACCATGTCATCATTTGTATCCATCCAAGGCTACTGGCCCCTTTACTTTGAGTGTTGCACGGTAATTATTTTCTTCCCATGCCTTATCTCCCACCGCCCCCTCTCACAGTCCGTGCATTCTCGCCCCTCGTTGTTCATGCCTTCTCGCTCCCTGCCCTCGGCCTGCACTCCCGTTTTCAATGCAATAGATCTTGCGTAAATGCGAGTCCTATTGCATTGCAAATGCTTGTTTTGTTTATGTGCGTCTTGAAGCTATACGTGCTATGGGGATCTTGCATGTTTATAAATATGCGTTTAAAGCTACATAGGGACAGTTAAGCGCTTCATGGCACTTAATACACAGTGAAAATGATCTACCTTACAGACGCATTTTACAAATGCACAATAAATGAACAAACGATGAGTCGTCCATTACCCGTGAGTAACCGGGCATGGATAAAATGCGGTGTCGGAAATAACCTGATTTAGTGCGACCTGAAAGTTATGCAATCTGCATTTTACCCAGCTGTGGAATGAAAACAGAGCTTCATGACTGGCTACGAAATCTTGCTTCCAGACCCCTGCCTACCCTCTTGCTGAATCTGGAATGACCTTTGACTTCAGCTGGATTATACCTGCTTTGACTTTAGTAACAACACATGATAATGCCAAAGAGTTATGCAAACAAGGTGCCTCTTATCGCTCCGGGGAAGCGAAGCCCCCTCGCCCTGGCCCCCTACAGCTTTCATTATTTTTGCACCATTTCCTGGCATTCTCCACATGAAAGCATCTTGTGAGATCAAAAC
This sequence comes from Triturus cristatus, assembly GCF_964204655.1. NCBI lineage: Eukaryota > Metazoa > Chordata > Amphibia > Caudata > Salamandridae > Triturus > Triturus cristatus. The sequence continues at coordinate 63,516,364 of NC_140584.1, forward strand.
GCATCGTGATATTTTATTGAACAAATGTTACTGATGCTGCCTTCAAACTCCAGCATGATGCCCCCCTCTTTCAGCGATATCTCCTTTCCAAACAAACCCTGAAAAATACCCGAAGTTTACCTTGATAATTGAAACAGGCCAGGATGTGTTTTCTTAGTTATAGAAAATAAAACCCCATCTGGTCTGTAATTTGTTTGTAGCTCTTGTTTGTTCCCTAGACATGTTCCCACTTCCACGCCCATGAATCACTTGAGTGCCAAGAACCCATTCGGTCTGCATTGGGCGCTACACGAGAAAACCCAGTCACCGATTCACACTGTGAAATCAACTTCAACTGCTACATAATATCAAAACCTTCCTTTTTACAAGTCACTGGTGCTACTTGCAGCTTCAAAGCGCTCCAATATGCCAGGGCTGCAAAGAAGCAGTGGCTCGTGGCTAAAATTCACACTTTGGAACCATGGGACCAGCTCAGTCCCAGCTATTGCGCACAACCAGATTATGTGATCGTGTTCAATTCACTGAAAGGCCAATACTTTAGTCTCCTCAGCTCCCAGAAAGTGGCACCTCTAGGAGCCAATTAAGGTTTCAATAAGCGCTATATTAGAAACATATTTACAAAAATTAAAAAGGGAACTCCAAATCTTGACTGCTAACTCGGGTTGCTGGAAAGGGGAAATACAATAATAACCAAGAAAAAGAAAACACCCGCCCGACCTCAATTGCTTTATACATGATTTATATTTTTGGCCCAGATAGGTATTCAAGATGATTAATCAAAAACAGGAACCAGAAAATAAACAATGAACATTGAATGCAATAAGATGTACTTATTTATTACAATTATTTATGGCGAATTAATAATTGGTACACAAACAGTATATGAAATGTATACAAAAATACACATACACTCAGAATCCCATTAGTGGAAATGGACAACAACCCTAAGCAGTACACGACCCCCCCCCCCAAAAATTTTTTTTTAGATTGATAAAAATCTCACTCGCAGACATCCATTCTCAAACATTCACACACTCTACCCAAGTAAATTACGAAGTATTTGATTGTCCATCCCTGAGCTCGACATGCATGAGAGCACACTTTCAGTTTTTCATAAGCAGTCTTTTCCCAACTCTATTGTCGATGTGCCTTTTGCTGTACTTTGTAATAAGTCACCCCTGAGTGGGTGGTGTAGACCAGGGGGTGAACTATCAAAATATAGTTAAAATAATATCGTGATACAGGAATACTATATCACAAATCTTCTCAACTCATAATATAGAAGTTAAGAATATCATTTCTTGTGTATACAATATTGTTTTTTCAAATATTGCATATAATATTGCTTGCTTTAATATAGTTGTATTAGGTATTGTTTTTTAAATTAAATTAGTCTGTATGTATTTGTATTATTTTTAATATTCCTATTATTATAATATTTTATTTTACTTTATTATTATATTTTATCATTTGTAATGTGTAATTTAATTGTTTTTGCATTTAAGTAGTACTTTTTAGGTCGAGCATTCAATATCTTTTGTATATACTTTAGTATATACTTATATATGGATGTAGTTTGTGGGCTCTGGAGATCAGCAATAGGACTTGTCTGCTTAGGAACTTTTTTTTCTGTTCAACTGCCTCTATTTAACTTTCTTGATAGACAACGGCCAGCAGAGGTCAGTAAAATACCAGAATTGCTTTCTGCTTGTTCAACTGCCTCTATTTAACTGTCTTGATAGAAAATGACCAGTAGAGGTCAGTAAAATACCAGAATTGCTTTCTGCTTAAGGACTTTCTTTTTTTAATTTTGCCTGCAACTGCCTCTATTTAACTTTCTTGATAGACAACAGACAGCAGAGGTCAGTAAAATACCAGAATTTCTGTCTGCTTGTTCAACTGCCTCTATTTAAGTGTCTTGATAGACAACGGCCAGCAGAGGGCAGTAAAGTACCAGAATTACTTTCTGCTTGTTCAACTGCCTCTATTTAACTTTCTTGATAGAAAACGACCAGCAGAGGTCAGTAAAATACCAGAATCACTTTAGCATTCTCTAGATTCCAGTCCATAGAAATTGTCTTCCACGAGCACCCGTAGACAATAATATTTTTTTCAAATCTAGTATTTTCAGTGAAATGTCACCCAAAGGCCCTGATTTTATATTAAAAACAGAGCTTTGGACTATACCATTTTCCACTGAAAGGCAATATTTCTCTCCATGTGTTCCCATACCTGGTGTGTCATGCAGTTTGGTGCTTACTTTCCCACCAAGGTCCCAAAGGTGAGACCGATTGCATTGCAAATGCTTGTTCTTGATATAGCTACTCCTGCTGGTACACCAGCACCACCCACCAGGCAGATAGTGGCCTGGCTGTGGCAGCAGAGACTAGAGGCTATTCAGGTAGAAGACCACTGGCTGATGGCCCAGGAGAAGGAGGAGGAGGTGGAAGCATCTGTCCGGTACACAAGTTCACACAGCCACCCCCAGCCTCTGGCCTCCTGACCAATGCATCACTGCCACCGCGAGCTGTCAGGGGCCCGAACCATCACTCCTACCCTTCTCCCACTCAGACATCCAATTCCATTGCTGCTTCCTGCAGCATATGAACCAATTTGAAAGCAGTATGGCCTTGATGGATGGAGCGGAGCCTTGATCATCTCTGGACCCGCATAGATGATGCCCTCTTTTAGCCCTTTTTGAATTTTTTGTTTCAATGGGAGGTACTTTTGTTGTGGGTGGAGATGGTGGGAATTGGGAAGGGAGTTGTGACCGGGAGTTTGGACTTTGACAGTTTTCTTTGGACATTGGTTGGGGATGGGGCGATTTGTTTGGGGAGATCGTTATGGGCAGAGAGGGTGGGGTTTTGTAGAAAAATGAAATAGGGGTCTTTACTTTTACTTTGCCCTGCTGCCTTTTTACGCAGCCTGTTGTTTTCTATCTGCTTATAAAAGTTTATACCAGTTAGTTATAGTTAGTTATATGCCTGAGTAACTATTTTGACAATTAAGGGGTGCTGATATTTTCTATATTACCTACAACAACCTCGATAAATGATTTCTTATGCAGTAGCAGTTACTTGCCTACTTACTAACCTAACTAGCTCACTTTGCCCCATAGTTTTCTTACCTGAATATAGATGAAGCAATAGCAGGGAAGGCATAACAACTTCAAAAGCGAGTTGAACACCCTCCCTTACTGTCTGCCACTGAATGAATCATCAATCATTACTCATAATCACTCACACTCACTCAGTGTTGCAAATAGTTGTAGTTATCTCTTCCAATCCGAACATGGGTAGGTTGGGTAGCAAGTACTCAATTGTATCTTTAATGCAGGCAGCACATTGGAATTTGGCACTGGCACTCTTGTGAATCAACAATCTTCTGGTGCTCCCCTGCTTAATGATGCACAAAAGGCTAGGCATGCAAGGGAGGCAGGCATTGTCTCCAATGTTATGAAGGAATTGTGGAGGCTTCTTCACTACACACTGGCCCAACTGCAATTTGGCAATATATGTGACTAAAAATGGCAGGGCAGCATAAATCTGGCACAAATATAATGTTCCACTTGCTACTTTTCTGTATATTGCGAGGAAAGGAGTTCAGAAAGAAATAATTAAAAGTTCTATGGTGGCACTGACATACTCAAGTCACGGAAGTAGAGTTCGTTCTCAAAATCAGGTGATTCACCCAGAAGTTGTTCATCTGACACACTTGAGTCTGACCAGTCCTCCACCTATTCCTCTGCTGTTTCCAGAACTCTGTAACTGAGAGGTATGAAATGTTGGTTCATTTTGATCATAGTCAATCTCTCCACGTTTTAAGGGGAGAGAACTGGTCTTTCTCACTGTTCACAGCAGACATACTGGTTACAGGACAAATCAGATACTTTAATGCCGGAATGCTGCATCTTCCCATACAAATACATCAATTGGTTTTGATCCACATAGACCTGTTTTGGATCATCCAGATACTCCTGGAACATCATCTGGATGGTCATTGGTGCTGCCACTTGGTCAACCTCTTTTGCCATTGCCTCTGCACTGGACTTAAGACCTGCTAATTGAAACCAATACAATGCTGAGTTTGGGTCCGGTCCTTCTGTTGCTGTTGTTGCCGGTGTTCTGGCTGCTGTGGGACAAGACTGCCCTCTCTGGAAATTGAAGGCAGCACCCCAGAACCGAGTGGTGGGGCTCTAAGTTCCAGCTGGTCTTCTTCTAGGTCTCTGGCTTGCTCAACAATCCACCTCTTATATTTTGGAACATCCCCTTCAGAAAAAGAATGAACTGGGCAGAATTTTTTTGTACAGTGGATCAAGTTGTGTGGCACAGATGTACTGTTTGGACAAGATGATGTTGCCTTGCAGCCTTCTATTGGAAGCCAATCGAAAGAGCAAGCTCTTAACCAAGGCACGTGCTTCTGTGTTTTTGTTCACACCTTTCAGGGGGCGAACCTTTCAGACAGCTTCTTTAGCTGGTCCTGTAGCAGATGGAACAACAGGATAACTTGGCCCATCGTATTGTCCTCCTTGCTAACTTCCTGTGTGAAAACTCCAAAAGGGAGTAGCATCTGTGTTGGGCATTTGACTAGGCCCCATTTCTCCGCATCCATGTTCATAGATTTCCCAACTTCATCCCATTCTCTTTGAATCACATAGTTATTGATCAGTTTGTACCGCTCAAACAGACATTACAACATGTAATGGGTCAAATTCCAATGTGTTGGCACCTCTTGTATCAGGGCTTTAACTGGTACTCTCTTAGCACGTTGAATAGTCCACAACTGCTTACAGGCTTTAAAAGAATGGCTGAAATTAGTGCAGATTCTTTTGCAGGTGGTCAATATCTTGCTGACTATGCCTTCTTTTTTGAGAAAGTTTTGCACTACCAGATTAATGCAAAGGGACAAACATAGGACCCTTAAATATCCACCTTCTGCCATTACCTTGACTATGTTACTGCCATTGTCTGTGGCAGCAAATCCAATTCTGAGATCTCTGTGTTGCAGCCATTCGAATACATTGCTGTTAAATTTTTCCAAGATGTTTACAGCTGTATGTGATTTCTCTATGGCGAACATGACCACTGTTGTATGCCACCAAATGCTCTTAAAATTTTCTTCAGGGCCAAGACCTTTAGATATCTTTTGCTTGACCCCCGCAAAAGGGATCCAGTGTGCAGCAATGCACATTTAATCAATCGCCTGACAACCGGTCCACATGTCTGTCATCAGCTGTATGAACAGCACTTTGCTGCAAAGCTTGTCCAACCAATTGCAGCACATCATGATACAGGGCTGGAACAGCAACTCCAGTAAAATAGGTCCAACTAGGAACCTTCCATTTCGGGCAGATGACTGCCAAAAAGTCCAAGAATCCCACTCCTTCCACAAATGAAAAAGTGAGGAGGTCCAGCACTAACATCTTTGCCAGCTTCCCATTAGACAAACATGCCTTTGGGTGGCTGTGGTCATAGGTCCCCTCCTGCCTGAATATGCCCATAGTAGTAGCCTGTATTTTTCTTTCTTTTCTGGGGTCACTGGTGCAGGTGACTTTTGAGAAGTAGGTGGTGGTAGACTCGGTGAGTGTCGTGGGGGGACAGTCACTGTATGCTGTGGTGTCTCCATCTGACTCAGAGTATTGTGCCATTGTGAAGTCACTGATGTGGGTGATTCTGCTGTGCAATGCTGGGGACATTGCTGCTTTGCATGTGGATATCACCCTCTTTTTCCTCATCAACACTTCCCACCATGATTGGACTTGTAGCTGATGTTCCTCGGCTTTCCTTACCTTTACTATGACAACCAGGTTCAGCAATTTGTTTAGGGTGCTCCTCCCACCGGATTGCATGTTTTTTTTATATGTGTCGTTAGGCCTCCAGTACCATCATTTGTTGCAGGCTTACCTCGACAAACATTTGTGTAGCAAATGGTGCATACTGCATTGTGCTGCCCCTCTTTGTAAACCATAATAATCCACATTTGTAAAGCGCGAACAATCACCCGTAAGGGTCTCTAGGCGCTGGGGGCCGTTGGGAAGATTAAGCAAGCTATTGCCCAGAGTCACATGGTGCTGGGCTAATCTGCCGCCGGTGCCGGGGATCGAACCATGATCCCCAGATTCCGGAGTCAGACGCCCTGGCCACGGCGCCACACCTAACTGGGGAGGAGTACTTTTTTACTGTGTCACTGCCATAGCCTGAAGAAGAACTGGAGGTAGGTGGGTGTGTCATCAATTGCCGCTCTGCAGGGCATAGTTCTACTGAGGTAGTTGTTAGTACAGGTCTCAGCTGTGGCTTTGCACATATGGGAGCTGGTGGTCACTACCTTTGCCACATCTCTTGGAGCAGGTTGAATAGCAATGTCAGACTACTCTGTGTCACCTTCCACAATGACTAGCTCATTTTCGTCATCCTCCTCATCAACCCCTTGCAAAATTCTAAGGCTTTCAGGAATTTTTCTTTTCCCTTGCCTCTCCTTGCATCTCCTGGACTCTGCTAGGGTCCACTCCATGTCCCTATCATCAACAGAAGTGGTGCTTAGAAAAAAAGGTAATCTTTATAAGATTGCGATGACTTATAATCATAAGATGCAAATTATTTAATCTTGCCAACCCTTTCTTTGTTTTCTCAGCCAATGGTTCTAGGTTTAGATTGACAATGGTCTCCACCCTCGAAGAGATAAGAACATCTAAATATAACAATTTTTTAGCTACACTCTTATCAACCAGAGAGATCTTATCGTTGATGATAATTTCTGTCTTCTCCTTATTTAGTGAGAAGACTGAGCTATCCTTGAATACCGATGCTTCGGTCTCTATGGCCTTGATAGCATCTCCTGGATTAGACGTCAACACTGCAACGTCATCTGCGTATGCCAAAGTTGTGGTTTCGTACTCATGCATAATTATTGGAGAGATACCAGTGCTTTGCATGATTTTCCTCAGCAGTGGGTCAATGTAAAGCGCAAACAGGAATGGAGAACAAGGGGACTCCTGTCGGGTTCCACAAGTGATCTTCACAGGTCTTGTCACGCTACCAGAAATACAGACTTTAGCCATAGGGTTATTATACAAAGCCTTAATTCCTTGGACAAATCTTGGGCCAAAGCCCCTTGAATACATTATTTGCCATAAGAACTGCCAGGAGACCCTATCAAACGCTTTTTCAGCATCTAACAAAATCAAAGCCATAGGGTCTCCTGACTCTTTCGCAGCATCAAAAAGTGAAATCACACGCGGATGTGATCAGTGGTGTTCCTTCCTGCTATAAAGCCATGCTGTTGTTATATTACAAGATTTTTGATGACCTGTGCTAAGCGTCCTGCTAATACCTTGCAGTAAATTTTGGAGTCTCCATTTTTCAAATGAGCCGAGTTCAACCGGTGACTTATCCTTCTTCAGAAGAACAACTATTTTAGCCACGACCAGTAATCAGGTGGTGTTTTGCCATTAAATATATGATCGAAAAGTGCAAGTATCTGAACTTTCAACTGTGGAGCGAAAGTCTTATAAAATTCTGAGCGGATTGCATGAACACCAGCAGCTTTACCCTGAGGGAGACTAGAAATAGCGAGTAAGACTTCTTCCCATGATAGCTCTTCCTTCAAGGTATCTCCTATGTCTATGGCTATTCTACTTGAGGGAACTGCATCAAGGAATTTTTTTTTTTGCCTATCAATATTCCGATTGTTTTCCGTATACAACGTTTGATAAAATGCTTAGAATGCCTCTCTTATGAAGCAAGATGGCGGCCGCTTAGGAGGCCGATGACAGCACAAACGACCGAAGGGCTGTGGTAGCGAGCAGTATTGCCCTGTGGTGAGCTTTGAGCCATTTCAAGGTGGAAAATCGAGTTTTGATGCCCCCCGGGAGCTGCTGCCGCTTCTGTGAGTTGGCAGACCAGATTAGACCAGGGCTACAAGTATTGAGACTAATCTTCGAGCGCTTACCTTGCGTGGAGTGCCGCGGGTCGACGCGATTCCCCAGGGCAATGGGGCCGAAGAACGTGGGCACCGGTAGTGCTGCCAAGGCTGGGGGTGTCCGACAGACACGAGGCGGACCCCTGGAGGAGAGAGATCTGGTGAGCCCAGTGGAGCTGGCGCCCGGGCGAGGGCGCCGAACGCAAACACAGCATGGTGAAATGCTCCCAAAGAAGAGGGGGAGAGGCAGGGCTAACAGGAAGCTTCTTCAGGCCGGACCCCTGGTGGCTGATTTGTTTCAGAGATCCTGAGAGACTCAGCCGGGTGCAGCAGCAGACAGCAGCCTCACAGCAAGCAAACAAGGAGTGGAGCTCTGACAAGGTGAGCCTGCTGGAGCGGAATGCTCCTAACTTTAGGCAGCATTAGAGATACCAGAGGCTCTAACACAACAGTTGGGGGAAGGTAGGATTGCAGAGACAGTTGTGACATTAGATCAAACTGCCACCCTAAAGGATTGTATACAGCTGGGAGGGGGAACATGCAAATCTTTAATCAAGGATGGGACAATGACATGTGGGGAGCCTGGGGAGCTTAATGATATAAATGATGCAGGAGGGATTGTCCAACCCTCTTCTAAGTGTAACACAGTCAAAGCCCAGGACCAAAGGGAAAATTCCCCCACAATTATATGCAGTGAACCTAAAAAAACTGAAAATACTACAGCCAGACAGGAAAGTAGAAAAGAAACAGATTTACATCAGGGGGCACCAATATTGATCTCTCAACAATATCAGGAAGGGACTAACAAAGTGGATAAAGGGGACCTTGAGAGAGAGCCCAGCGGCTGGTTTTTTTCAGTTTCGGAGGGGTCGGAATGGTCAGAGGATGGCCTGGGCTCCCCCTCAGAATTAAGTAATATAGAATCTGATCCAGAAGAAAGTGATAGAGCACAAGCCCTAAATCTCCCAACCGTTCAGAAACTAAGGCATAAATCTAATGCTCAACGGCCCGGAGGCAAGGAACTTAAGTGGGATTATACAGCAACAACCCAATTGGCAGCCTCTACATCGGGTGAGATTAGGGTCTCTGAAAGTCCAGACCCTCCATCGCTACAAGTCATCTATCAGGCTTTATAGATGCATAGAGAGGAGACGCGCCAGGATAGTCGGAAAGCACAGTCGGCTATGCGCAAGGTGCAGGGAGTGGTCAGGAAACTGATTAAATCATGTAACATCATTGAGGAGCGTGTGACAGAGCTTGAGACAAGAATCGTTACAGCTGAGACAGACCTTACAGATGCATGTGTTCAGACTGAAGAACATGAGGCCCAGTTAAAGGACATCCAGTAGAAGCTGGAGGACCACCAAAATCAGCAGAGGAGGAATAACTTCCGCGTGCTTGGGGTCCCGGAAGGGAGCGAGGGGTCTGATATTCGGACCTATATAGTGGAGATGCTAAGGACTGCCATCCCGGTATTGTCTGAGTGGAACTGGTTGCATGAAGTACAGCGGGTGCATCCAGTGGGGCGTGTCGTTCTTTGTGCGCCCCGACTTTTGTTAAGCTACTGAGGAGAGACGGTGGAGACTGAGACAAATGATTAAGGGGCATATGTATCAAGCCCTTTTCCCATTCGCAAACGGGCCCGAACGGGAAGGACAGACACACTTCTTTTCTTCTGAAATTAAGGCGAAAGAGTTTCTGGATGGCTTGGATAAAGCTAAATGATTTTACTGGAGAATATGATAAAAGCCGGAATCTGGGGGCTATCTTAACAAGGACAAAGTAGCTTAGATCATGAATGTATAGAATGTATAGAATGAATAACACGGGTTGAAATGGTGAAATGACAACATTTAAAAAAAAAAAAAATTTAAATATACTTGTACATATGCGAAAGTGTGGTAGAAATAATGTACCTAATGTTTTGAAGAAAAAAGAACGAATGAAATATAGATGAATATTTTAAGGTATTAAGGCACAAGTAATGTATTAATCTACAGTAACATGCACCACAGGGAAGAGCTAGGTGGTTCTATATATATGCCCGATCGGGTGTGTTGCACTCATGTCACGCACAGACATTGGTCTGAGCGCTTCACATGGGTGGTGGTGGGAAAGGGAAGATGGGAGGGGGTGGGCTGGGCTCAGGGAAAGGTGGGAGGTAGGGCCAAGGCTGGAGGTGATGGCAATGGGAAGGGGGGAAAGGTAAAACAATATATACCCAGAGTTGAATCTAAGGTTATTAGAGATACATTACGATGTGAATTCAGTAAGGTAATAAAAGACAAGGAAGGAGTAACAGATTGGTTTAAGAAAATAATTATAGATGGGTAAGATAAGTATATGCACAGTAAATGTGGGTCATTTAAATGATCGGAATAAAAGATCACGGATGGCTGAGTTTGTTAGATTAAATAATCTGGATGTAGTGTGTGTTCAAGAAACGCATATCCCATGGGAAAAAAGGAATATGATGAGTATAAGAGGTTATAATATGCTGACTTGCACATCCCAGACTTCGAGTATTCGAGGGGGTAGCGATTTTTGTCAAGGTTGCTATAGGCGGAGCCAAACGCAAAGCCACTGATGCACATGAGCGTTAGGTGGTGGTCGAGCTTGAGATTGGGTACACCGTATGTGCAATCTATGGCTCAAATCAGAGCGATCCGGAGATCTTTGAGGATCTCGAGTCAGAACTAGCAACCTGGCCCTGTCCTTTAATCATCTGTGGGGATTTTAATATATTTGCAGCGTTAGGCAGCAACTGCGATTACCTGGGGCGGAAGCCTAGAGTATACAGAGCACTGGCCTCCCTTATTAGTAGCCATGGTCTTGTTGACATATCGGGGAACAAAAAATCTAACGATCCAGGATACACGTACTATTAGTTTCCCCATAAAAAATATTCAAGACTTGATTATTTTCTTACCTCAACACCCCTTATTAATAAAGTGGGGATTAAAAAGCTACCAAAGGTGATCTCGGATCATAATCCGTTAATACTCAATATAGAAATTGATATCCCCAATAAGATATATAATAAATGGTCATTAGATAGGAAGCTCTTGGTCAATAAGCTTTATATAGAGCATATCATGAAATGAGCTCAGGAGTTCCTGGATATTAATAGATACAGCGCTATTCGCAACACGGCATGGGATGCTTTTAAGGCTGCCTTAAGGGGAGAGACAATTAGCTATGTAGCACGTAAAAAAAAAGAGAGTCAACTTGAGAGCTATTAGATGAGCTAGCTAGGGCAGAAGAAGATCATATAGTCTTGCTAACTCAGTGACGAGACGCAACTGATCTACAACTACAAATTATCTCTTTAAAAGCCAAATTAAACAGTAGGCTTACCCAGAAATCAGCTGAAATTTATCAATCACAACAGAGTAAAGTGTATGAGACTGGGGAACATGCTGGGAAACTGCAGGTGTTACGTATCAGGCAGGAAAATGTCAAGAATCGAATAGCTGCAATAAGGAAGGATGGCCAAACCTACACAGAAACCAGTGATATACTCATGGTATTCCAGGAATATTATCAGATTCTCTATAAAGAAGAGGGAGGGATAGCTCATGAAGACATGTTCAAAATAGTAGAAAATGATCTAGTGCCTCTATTGGATAGTCAGGCTAAGGAGGAGTTAGAAAAGGAGTTTACATTAAAGGAAGTATTAGCAGGGTTGCAAGAGTTACCTGCAGGAAAGACAGTTGGCCCAGACAGTATACCGTTAGAGATCTATAAGCAAATACAGATAGCTATCGCTCCCTTTCTACTGGACCTGTTCATGGGGATACAACATGGGCAAATACCAGAATCCTGGAAGGAGACTGATATTATTATCTTTCATAAGAATGGTAAGCCGCCAGATAATACTTCCTCATATATATCCCTGATCAACTCAGATACGAAACTATGTTCAAAATTATTGGCTACTAGATTGGGGAGGGTCATTGGCCATCTAGTCTCGTCCTGGCAGCATGGGTTTATCCCTGGGAGGGTGACAACTGATCATATCAGATGGACCATAACGATATTTGACATCCAGGCTGCAACGGGTGACGGATGGCCATGATCCTCCTCGTTGCAGAAAAAGCGTTTGATCGGGTGTCCTGGAGGTTTTTATGGGGCATACTGGAGCTCAAAGGATTTGGGCCAGGTTTTATTAGAGCAATTAAGGCAATGTATGTGAATCCCAGGGCCCGATTACAAATGATGGTGGGAACATCAGACAATATTATATTATCAAGGGGGATGAGACAGGGGTGTCCCTGTTCCCCCATGCTATTTGCTCTTTATATAAACCTATTAATAGAAAAACTTACGGGATGCTAGATTATTAAACCAATCGTCGCCAGAGGGTTTGAAACCAAGGTACTGGCCTATGCAGATGACATAGCCATTTTAACCACCGACCCTGCTAATGCAATTAAGGAGGCTAAGGCTATCGCAAAACAATTTGGGCAAGCATCAGGTTATTCACTGAATGAAGATAAGAATCTCATTGTTTGTACAAACAATATAGATTTTAATGACCCGAGATGTGCTCAGACTAGGGCTATCTATCTGGGGGGTGTATCAATCCAGCAGTTAATACAATAGTTAACAATAATTTCAATCCATTGATTAAGACAATTAATGCAGATCTTAAGGGGATAAATGGATTACACCTTTCAGTTGTTGGAGGGAGGAAATGTACTCAAGATGACGATGTTGCCTAACATTCTTTATCTCTTCTGCTCAGTTCCATTTATGATAGATGAAGACATTTTGAGGACATTGGAAGCAAGTTTCTCAAAATTTACCTGGCAATATGGAAAAATCTGAAGATCTTTAAAGTATCTGTCACTACCGCAGTCACAGGGCAGTCCCAACCATATATGAATTAATTATAGGGAGGGAGGCATGCGGGCTGCTAATGTGTGAGGGAAAATCAAGCTATTGTAAGACGTTTCGGTCAAAGGTCATGCTTAGCGTCTGGGAATTATGGAACAGGGTACGGAAAGATATGGTTATTCTGAAAATAAATTACTATACCCCGCTCTTGCACTCATATGCCTGCCTGCACTCTTTCTATGATAGCTTGGGTAAGCAATGGGAACAACTTGCCTTAACAGTGGTAGGTGATATATATGAATCAGGTCAGCTACGCACTTTTAGTGCTTCACAACTGAAATACGGGATCTCGACTAGACAGTACTTTAAATATGTTCAAATTCGTGAATCCCTAGGGAGCCACAGACCTGCGGTGTCCCCCGGAGAAAAAATGCCATTAATAGAACTAATAGTCGGGAGTGGCAATAGGATTAAGAATATTTACTATACTCTGATTCAAAGTATTCAGGATGATCTGGAGAAAACTGAAACTGAAACTACATGGGTTGGGAAATTAAATAACCCAGATGTAGATTTATATATGGCCCTGATATTAGCGGGTAAAATTCTTCGATCGACAAGTCTCAAGGCACAACATTATAAGACGGTGTTCGATCTATATTTTACCCCTGCTAAACTCTTTAGCTGGGGCAAAAGAGAGGCTGATAGATGCCCACGATGTGGGGAAAGACAGGCAATGATAGTTCACATGTTTTACGATTGCTACAGGCTAAGCTTCATAAAGAACAAGGTGGCTAGCTTTTGTGAGGGGCTGCTAGGGCGCAGTATTAACCTATCCCCTACACTGATGCTAATGGGTTACGATAGCTTCCTAGGCCTGAACACCACGGAAAAATATTTCATATTTATATGCACTGCTGTCTTCAGGATATTGATTGCTGCAAGATGGAAGGACATGCATCCCCCAACTTTTCAAATGTGGCTAGCGCGACTTCTGGGGGTCTACAATCAAGAGAGTGCATTATACCCATGTAGGGGCAGAGAGGCAGGGAAGTTGGGGCGCGCAATCTGGTCACCTATATCTAGGTGGAGAAGGAAATTGTCCTAATATATATTTAACTCATTTATTCATGGGTGATAATTATTGAAACTAAAGCTTATTTATGCATGTGCCATTTTAAGCCTTATTTAAAGTCTATAATATATCATATTTATTGTGCTTCTCATTACTATAATATGTATGATCGATGAATTTGTATATTTGAATGTAATATATTTTTCTCTATTATAGTGTACGTAGGACATTTGTTATCCTCTCTGGGTCACATTATGTATGATAAGTCTTACAAGACTATCTTATTTATCTTTCATCAGCTGTCTATCCTGCTTCCCTTTGTTCATTGAAAACCTTAGAGTCTCCCCCCTAAGACAGGTCTTAAATGTGTCCCACACTGTGCAAAGGGAAGCACTGGCACTATTCTCTTCGAAGAATATTGGGACCCACCTGCTGATGTGTTTGCAATAATCCTCGTTAGTGAGGAGTGCATGTTCAAAGCTCCATGCACTTAATGGTTTCTCCCCTTTTCCTTGTAGTTCTAATACAAGAGGACTATGGTCTGATAGGAATCGTGGGTATCGCTCTATTTGGCAGGACCTGATAAACTTATTAGACACAAAAAAATAATCAAGGCGAGTATGCGTGCAATGTGGAGCAGAAAAATAAATCTACCCATCCCCCATTAAATTCTTTTTATGCCACACATCCACCAAACCATGGTCTTTACACATTCCTTTAAGGGTTTGAAGCACCTTCGGTTTCCTTCCGGTATATGATGACTGCCCTCCTATATGGAACCTTCCTGGAAGGTTAATATTAAAGTCCCCACATAAAAATATGGGTAAAGGACGATGCGTTAGCTCTGTAGATATCTGATTAATGGTAGAGGGATTATCTAGTATGCTGCCCTAGATTGAGCACAACATGAATATACCTCCACATGGAGAGTGACAAACAGATGCTACCCAACTTCCTTTCAGATCAGACCCTATTTGTGAATATTTCGGGCCAGAACTGCCACCCCTCCAGTGCGAGCACCTTGTGAGGTACCGGCTACCAATCTATAGCCCAGAGAATTCAAGACACCCCTCTGTGATGCTTCAATATGTGTTTCCTGAAGCCAGACAATGTCTGCCCTCAAGAGTTTCAACCCTAGGGACGTTCTGGATCTTTTTTTAGGATCATTTAAGTCGCATATATTAATGGATGCAATTTTAATCTTCTGATTGTCAATCATTACCGCACTTTACTTGATTTTACCCTGCATCCTAGGAACACCACCTTCAGTATTGTGATACAGGTATGACACCCACCTGCTGCACACTGCCCAATCTCTTGAATTCTTTTCCTTTTCGCCCTGGTCATGTACAATTCGAGAGGGTTTCCCTGATCTTCCTTCCCCCCTGAACAGCCCCTCCACACCACTCCACTGAGCAACCAGGCCTGGCCTGAGTGACGTTGTCTAGCAACACAATTCCCGCTCCCCAGGCCCCACCACCCCCTCCCTCGTAAAATACCTTATTCTAACAAATTCAAACAATTTAGTTTTTTTCTTTTTTTGCCCTCAGCTGCCTACATGCCCCCTATAATTCTTTCCCTGTGTTTTGTTTCTATCGCACTATCAAAGAACGACAAAGAAAAAAAGAAGCGAAAAAAAAGAAAATAGGGCATTCCTGACTTATCTCAATCACCATTGCCTTCACTGTCTTGTACTTTTGACATTTCTTAACTAAGAATCAGACCCCGCCCTGCAGTTCACCTAGATTTTCTTGGGCCTGGATCTCAGAACAAAAACTACGGGTGCACCCTATAAATATCACTTTTGGCTTTGCCAGATTTTGCAAATACACTTCTGCACCCAGCTTCTGAAAGGGAGCAAACATCTGCTTTAATCGCTATCTTCACTCCACTGTAGCATGGGTGAAATCTGGCCGTGCAAAGAAAGAATCTCCCTCAAATTCCCTTTTTAGAGTTAGGGCTTGCTAGATCAGAGATGCTATGTCTCAGAAGAAAATGTCCAAAGTAAACCAGTACAGCCCTGGGGTATGCATTGCTGTCTGCCTGTTGCTTCCTAAGGGTAAAGGGGAATCTGTGTGCCCTCTGTACTTCCCTTTCCCATTCCCATTCCCAGCCCAAGAGTTCGGGGAATGCATCTATTAGGAGATTAATCACGTACTCCCTGGGGTTCCCTCCCTCTGCCTCTTCTAGAATGCTCAGTAGTCTCAAATTGTTCCTCCTCTGCCTGTTCTCATGCTCCTCCAGCTTCCACATCATGTCAGTGAGGTTAGGGGCTTGGGCGATCCTCGAAGTTTTTAGTTCTGCTACCTCCAGTTCGAGGGTATCTGTCCATGCCTCCAGGTTGGTCATCCTCCCCGAGATCTCAGTGCAGGTCTTACTTATTTTCCTGACTGCCCCTTGTATTTTCTTAGAGGCTTGACGTGCCCATCAGCTATCGGTTTAGGTCTCTGCCTGCATCTGCTTGATCGTGGCCAAAATGAAGGAGGCTGGGGGCTCCGATGCTGTTGAAAGGGCTTCCTCCATATTTCATTCTGGATTGTCAAGGAGTTGAATGGTGGAATAGTCCCATCTGAGCTTGGAGGATTCTTTCATTTGGTTGTCTTCCCGGCTTTTGCTTGCCTCCTTGTCGTTTTCCAGCTGTTCCTGTTTCGGGCTTGTAGATTATTTATTTAGCCTGCTGACCTCTTTCGATTTGCCAAAATCGTGGATTCGTCCAGTGAGCTACTGCTAGATGAGGGAGACAGCATGGAAGTTAAAGTTGAGAAGCATAGTTCGGGTATTGAGGAGTCAGAGTCATCATTCAGAGAGAAAAATTTCTCACAGCCCCCAGTATGATCAGCTGAGCCCAGCAGTCTAAGATCCCCCAAAGGGTCACAGCCTGAAGATATAAAGTCCTCCTTGATTCGTTGTAGGGAAGGGGAGATCAGAGTACCCCCTTGATCAGCAGTCTCAATGCATCCAGACCTGGACAAATTCTGCTTGGGCGGGAGTTGTTCCCCTATTTCAATTTTGGGGGTGATTACGGCATTTGCCTCTTCACCTGATTTGGGGGCTCCGGGCAGTTTACCACAGTCTCTGGTGCCACCTCAGGTTGATGGATAACAACAGATATTGTAGCTGGCAGGGTGGGATCAGCATCTGTATCCTGAGTTTTCAGGGGTTTAGGAAGTTTTAAGGAAAAAAGTTCAGAAATTACCAGTTGACCCTCCATTGCTGCTGTTAAATTATTCTATCTGGTTGTTCTCTTACCAATAGTGCCAGTAGATTCTCCATTCCAGCCTCCTTAGAGCTCTCCTGATGCATGCTGAGCTTTGTAGCTTCAGCCGGGAGCTGAGCAGCCACGGTGGAGACCGTATTTGGAAGTCTCATCTTGAAGGATTTAGATCCTCTGCCAGCCATCAGTGAGTCAGAATTGGCCCATCTGGCAACAGTTGCGGGGTAAGCCTGCCTCAATCTCTCCTCGAGGACTGCACGGAGCACTGATCAGCCAACACAGCACAGTGTCTCCCACCAGAACTCCGCCTTGAGGGTAGCGGGTCACAGGATTACGTGACAACCCCAGAGCCCACAGACCCTTCAGCATCACTCGCCAACATTTCGCTCTAAATCTCCACTCGAGAAAAAGCTGTTTTCCAAGCCAAAGGTGAGGAATACAGCGGGAGCCCAGAGGTAGCGAGCAGCCTAGTCAGATGCCATCTTGCTTCAAAAACCTTGGTGTCCCTCAAAACTTTTGAGGCCATATACACTAGATTGTTATGGGCCTATGCTAAGCCAAGAAGAGCGTTGAGGTATATATCGCTCCCAAAAGAGAGAGTAGGGTGGGCTCTCCCCATCCTCAAATTATATTACTGGGCATCAATGTTGCAATGTAGTCGGATTTTATTACCGGAGTCCCCGTTAACGGCCTCTCCAAACTTGACTCCTTCTATATACAAATTATTGATCGGTAGAGAGGCTTGGGGGTGTTTACTGAGGCAAGTGGAATACAGCTACGACAAAAAAATACCGTGTAAGTGTATTTTAGGTACGTATAAAGCCTAGGTCACTTTGTGGAAACTATGGGGCTTGGGGAGATTGAACTTTTATACTCTGATTGTGCATAACCCAAATTTACCTGAAATTGTTAAGGATGGCTATATGCAAGCTTGGTACTTGGCAGGTATAGATAATTAGGTACTTTTTTTCTCCTGCAGGCATTGTTTCATTTGATGACTTAAAAGCAAGGTTTAGTATTAACAACAAGGTGTTTTTTAAGTACCTACAAGTTAGGGATTACTTCCAGCGGAAAGTGGGTGGTCCCATCGGTTTTGAAAAAAAGGTTTTGGTTGACAATTTATTAAACCAGAATTCAATCCGCATTGGGATTATTTATTAGTTACTGAACAATGAAATAAAAGACGATCTCGATAAACAGGGTGTTAAGTGGCAGAATAAGCTGACAGTTTCTGAAAATGAATTTGCAAAGGCTCTTAGCCTATCTCAAATCATTTTAATGTGGCAAACTTACAAATCTAAAGGTCTTTTCTGCCTCTTAGACTTTAAGAGTACATTGCATTTTGATTTCATTGAATGAATAGAAATCAGACAGTGACACTGCCAGTTACTGTTTGTTTGCTAGCAAAATCACACCACTGTCGATAGAGAGCACTACAGATGACATGCATGAGAGTCATCTAGCACACATTGTCAAATAGAGCACACCCAATTATCGATATGTACGTTGTGAATTACTGTGTTCATTTGTCTCTCTTTCTTTGTTCCAACAGAGATTAAAGCTTTCAGAAGTCCTGAAGGCCATTTAGGAACCGTGAGTTTAAGCGGTCCTAGACTCCAAAGGTTAGGGTGCACCTTAGCGAGCGCACACTGCTGTGATAGTCCTCTTAGGTCCTGACGAATGCTTCGCTTAATACTTTTAGAAGCAGAAACATGTTGACCACTTTCACATACATTAGGATGTAACTGGTCTAGTAAAACCAGCTTTAACACATCCGACGCACCTTTTTAACTGTGTCCAGTTTTCCACCATTAAAATTATTTTTGGATTAAATTGCGACACCATTTTAACTTCACTCCCTACAATATTCACAACTTGCACTGACTTCACAAAATCCAGCTCCGCTGTAATTCAGGCGTTGTAGCACACCAGAGAGGCACTCGGCCTCTCTGGTGGGAACCCAATGATGAAGCATGTCACCAACTAGGTTGGTGAGTGAGGGTTCTTTTAAAACACAGTGAGTACTTTTTTGCTAGTTTATTTCCGTTCCAGGATACACTCTTTTGTTGTTTGATCTAAACTTACAAGTCCACCTGCAAGAATCGCAAAGTGGAGTTTGGGGCCGGGAACCAACTGTACGCATTGTTCCATTTGCTGTGCTGCTGATATTGTTCATATGTTTTCATCTTGTCCATCTTTAGAACCAGTCAAAAATGAAATACAAAGGTTTCTCACCATCAAATTGTATATAAAAGTCTCATTGACTCCTAAATTAATTCTGTTAGGGGTATATGAAGAGAAACAGACTCCAGGTAGGGATTTTTTTCTTGCTGTATCTATGATGATTTTTAGACTTTTAATTGCTACAGCGTGGCTGGAACCACAGCCCCCTCAGTTCCAACATTGGCTTGCCCACCTATTAGCCATACATAAAATGGAGAAGGCGATCTATCGTAGGAAAGGCTCTAAGGCAAAGAAAAAAGGACAATTAATATGGGCACCTTTACTCGGACTGGAAAACTGATGCTGTATGTAAAGTTAGGATAGATTGCTAACATTTACTCACTTCAAGCCCTGTCTTTTCATGTTTATCTTTGCACAACGCACTTTAAGTAATGGCTGGAGGTTTATATCTGTTTTTATGTATCAGAATTATTTATTGATGGTATTTTACCGGGCTGTCCATCGTCTGCGGATTAAGCCCAATATTGTACTTGTATATTCCGATGAGCACTATGAACGTCGGGGGGGTTGGGTTATTGTTATGATGGAAAATGCTTAATATAGATTATTTAAAAAAAAAAAAAGAAGTGGTGCTTAGAGAAGATGTTGGAGTAGTATGGGTGAGTTAGTGTGTGTATGGGTGTGTTGGTGAGTGAATGAATCTCTCACTGGTATATGTGTGAGTAACTACATATGTTTTAAGGCAGTATATGTGAGTGTTGGAGTATATAAATGACTATACGTGAGAGTAAGTTATTTGAAGGAGTGGGTATATAAAAGTGTCTGCTTGTATCAGTGATTGTATAAGACAGTAAGTATGTGTTAGTATCTGCATAAATAAGTGATGTGGTGCGTGTATAAATAACGCAGTTGGTGTGTATAACTGTATACATGAGTAAATGGGTATGTGATTGATTCTTTGCATGACTGACTAGGTGTGTGAGTCACTCTATGGATGAGTGGCAGACTGTGACTGAATGTATAGGTGTATGAGTGCATATTATAGTATGATATTGATGAGTAACTGCATGTATAAGTGAGTGGATGTGAGTGTAGACCTAGGAAATAGTGGGTGGTATGTAGTATCTGGCATTGTTGTGTGTATGGTTTTAAAAATAGTAGTCTGTATTTTAGAGTGTGTGTATCAAAGTTTATATTAGGCCATCAGTATGTGCATCAGATTATCAGGTGGATGATGTCATCAGTGATGTAATTTAAGGTGTCATCAGTGATGTCACTGACCATGTCATGAGTGATGTAATATGTGACATCATCACCAGTGCATTGCGGGCGCGCGAGTTATAGTTAGCTCAACTAACTATAACAGGCGAATTTCTCTGGTTTTATGAGTCAAATGTCCAACTAACTATACCGTCCCTGAAACCTATGGTTTTTTTCAATGAGTTTCTAAGGTTTTTAAATGCTAATTCCTAACTATAACGTCTGTAAAAGCTGTTTTTTTCAGTGAATTTCAAAGGTTTTTTAAATGCTAATTCCTAACTATAACGTCTGTAAAACCTATAGTTTTTTCAGTGAATTTCGAAGGTTTTTTAAATGTTAATTTCATATTTTAATATTTATAAAACCTATATTTTTAAAAAATATTTTGGAACTCTATTATCCATTTTTGTTTTTAATTTGAAAAATATGTAATGTTTTATATCTTCAAAAAAAAGTATGCATATCGGTTTTTTTTGGTGAGAAAACTGAAGTCCTGTACCAGTAGTGTACCAAGCTCTATCAGCACGCCAATCCTATCCACCATACTGCTAAACTCATAAAGGATGTGCATTTCGTATCCGACGTGTTTGTGGCACCGCATTCCACTTAACATCATATATGTATGTGGTCGCGCCAGCTGCTACTTTGGTATGCGACGGGTACTCAGTACCCAGCCGCGCCTGATGTCATGTACGTATGTGATCACGCCCGCTGCGCGTTGTGTATGCAACAAGTGCACGCTGCCATAGACGTATGGTGTCGCGCCGGGAACGCAATTCCCTCATTTTTTTTTCGGCTCAAAACTATATCTAAATAAGTTTAAAGTGTATATGAGAACAAGCGATAATCTAAAATATTTTAAGCATTTATATATTTCCAACTGTAATAAACTTATATTATGGTAATATTTTCTCAATATCGCGTCGGGTGCGGCCTCCTTGCGCTGCTGCGCGATTGCCATGTGACCTTAAAGAAAAGCATTTGATTGGTTCATAGCATTTCCCATTGTAACAGTTGGAGGACCCCACCCATTTTCGACATTCTCTCTACAGCGTTTGATGAGAGGCTGCTCTTCTACTTACTGAGCTTTTTTGAAAACTTTTTGCTATGTACACATATCTGACAGTGCACACAACATGCAACCATCATATTCATGCTCTGTAAAGTAGCCTTCCACCTGTGATAGCCATGCATCTAAAAGCTACATAACAGAACTTTTCCCCACTGCCAGAGGTAACATGTTTGCATACGTTGTCCACAGCACAGTGTAATGTGGTACGGCCCAGGGGCAGTATCAGCATACATAATGAACACACGGACACAGATAGATAGTGGAAGTGGGTATGGGCACGTGCGCTCAACTCCTTTTTATTACCAGGGTTACATATCGAGTGACGTCTGTGCTGGATGCGTGTGGGGTGAGTGTAAAGCAGCCCTGAGGGAATGGTTGCTGCTAGCATCAACTATAACAGTAATCATTGGATCACACACAGAGATTCAATAATAAAAGGGTCAATAGTTTGTGCTGAGGTAAGGAAGGGACACTAGATGTGAAATAATACAGAAAAGATTCTATCGTAAAACAACCATAACTTGTGGTATACTAAGATACAGGCAGTAGATCTGAAATAATACACAAAACATTGTATCATAAAGGGTCCATCAGGTCTAGTGCACTTGGATAGCCACATCAAAAGCATTCAGCATGTGCACAGCCAGCGATGATGCGTGCTGCGGGCGGGCCATACTAGGAGCAATGTCTGTTGCCTACAACACTACATCATCTGCAATAGCGACTTGATCTGAATTGTAAATACTGCTGTCTGCAGTGTAGGCCAGAGAGCGGTCAGCAAGGGCCCACAGCCACGTGGCGTTGACTTGAGCTGCCCAGTTTGCCGTACGCGAAGCAACAAAAACCGTGTGCGGACCCTGTGATGATACGTATGCGTGGTTCAGACAGAGCGCACTAGAGCAATGTCTTTTGCCTACAGGACTGCGTCATCTACAATAGCGACTCTATCTGAATTGTGAACACTGCTGTCTGCAGTGTAAATTGAAAGCCATAGTGAGCACAGTCTTCCATGAATACTTTTTCTCACATCCTCTTCTCAAAATACAACAACATAAATTACACAAAACTCTGCAATAAATAAATCAAAACAATTAGAATTGCGATCTCTGCTGTCCACTGTGTACACTGTTATTCAGTGTTCTTTACCACTACCAAGAAGAATATGGTCATTGTACCATACCTATAAGTCATCTTAAAAAAATTCTTCAAGCAAGTATACTAAAAGGCTATTGTGGATGTTTCAATAGACGTTGTAGTTAGTTGCCTACTGGATTCTGTAATTAAACAATCACCACTCCATCTGAATTGTGAGCCCTGCTGACCGCACTGTAGGCCAGAGGCAGTTGTCATTAACGCCTCATAGCCACGTGCCATTGGATTCGGAAGCACGCAGTTGGTTACACCTGATCAGAGTGGGTACACAGAAATCATCACAAACTTTAACTTCTGAACTCCTCAATCACAGAATCAAGACCCCGTTTCACAGTTCCCACCTGCTGTACCACAGTATACTCCACCGACTGCAGTCAACCAAGCCCAATAATCATGTGCAGCAGTTAGCTATGGAAGCACAGAGTCTGATGCACCTCAACGTAGGGAGTTCTGTCAAAACCAAGCAGCAAGTAATATCGGACATCATCCATTTTGGGATCAAGACACCGTTCCACTGTTGGGACCTAGAGTTGCTTGCACCTGGTCGAAGGGAGTACCTTCATCTCCACCCTCAGATACAGTTCTAACATCGTCCATTGTGGGATCAAGACCCCGTTCCACTGTTCGGACCTGCTGTACCACGGTGTACTCCACCGACTGCAGTCACCCAACCCCAATATTCATGTGCAGCAATTAGCTACGGAAGCAGAGTCTGATGCACCTCAACGGAGGGAGTTCTCTGAAAACCAAGCAGCGCGTAGTATCGGACATCGTCCATTCTGGGATCCAGACACCGTTCCACTGTTGGGACCTAGAGTTGGTTATACCTAGTCGAAAGGAGTACCTTCATCTGCACTCTCAGATGCAGTTCTAACATCGTTCATTTTCGGATCAAGACCCCGTTCCACTGTTCGGACCTGCTGTACCGCGGTGTACTCCACCAACTGGTGTCAACCAAGCACAATAATCATGTGCAGCACTTAGCTACGGAAACACAGAGTCTGATGCACTTCAATGCAGGGACTTCTGTGAAAATTCACAAGCAGCAGGTAATATCGGACATCGTCCATTGTGGGATCAAGACACCATTCCACTGTTGGGACCTAGAGATGGTTACAGCTGGTCGAAAGGAGTACCTTCATCTGCACTCTCAGATGCAGTTCTAATATCATCCATTGTGGGATCAAGACACCGTTCCACTGTTGGTACCTCTTTGACTACTGTGTTAGTAGTATACAGAGCACTTCATGGTGCTGGGCCTCGGGCTGGGCGCTGTCTGCCTGTGTCGCGGTAGCCAGCGTTCATCTCAGGAGCCTTCCGAGCTCGCAGACCTCTGCCCAAAAGCTTCCGCCGGCATGTGGTGGGCCCTCTTTCACATACGACGGTGTCGAAAGGTGAACTGTGGGGCATATGTGCATTGCAGCGGCCATGATGGTTTCTGGGTAGCAGCAGGCTGAGAGCATTATTCCCGCAGCCACCCTCGCTCACGGCGTCAGCCTCATGGCGGTGTAAGCTGCGCAGACCTGACAGACATGTTCGCCATTCCGGAAGAGAACCACACCCAGAGAAACGTGCCTTTTATTCATACCCCTACGCTAGCCTTGCGTACGCCGAGCCAGCCCACTATGCTAAAGATTTGGGGGGGAGGGGGAACGTACGTGCTATGTTTTCGTAATCTTCCCTACTGACTGTACTATCATGGTTGCGTCCACTATCGACTTCACTCAATAGACCATCAGTGTATGTTGACATGTACATGTCTGTGCTCTGCATACTCAAGTCTGTCTGGCACATCCCCTCAACACTTTGCATAGTATACTTTTATAATCGAGAATCACTTGCCACCTTCGCACATACTTTGCTCCCATCTCTCCCCGCATTCTGCATTGTGTGGTAGAGGTGCCATGCCATGTTTGGTTTGTGTACATAGCTAGCCACGGTTCCCACAGTACGTAGTGTCGTTGTGTCTGCTAGGTGTACATGTTGTTTGTCATGTTGTCTGAAATTATATAAGGTAGCGCATTTATTTACGAGCAGTGGTTTCTCCCATTTACATATCGCTGTCTTAAAGAGGATACAGAAGTTTTTCTCACAGGTGAAAAGTGCGACCACAATGGCAGTCATTCATTACTATGTAAGAATGTCCAACAGCACGACGCTTCTAAGCTTACAGCCCCCAATCTTGCGTGCTTTCTTAAAAGCACGCCAACTCCCACAATCAGACAAACATTCACACAGCTTTCTAACGGCAGTTATCTGCTTCTTAATAACATGGACTGCTACGCAATGTGAGCTGGCATACCGCATGTCCTTACTGTTTTCAACCGGATAACTTCCTCTGGCAATCTCTATTCCCACCCACACAAAGTAACTCCCAAATTTCAACTTGGCCTTCAATAGCTACTTTGAAAACAGATTTTATTAAATGGAAGAAACTGAAAGCGCTTTTGTTTCAAACAGAAGTGTCCCTCACTTCTCCAAAAGTAATTTATCGACTGCAGATAGCACAAACTTCAAGTAAAATACACTCCCTTTTAAATACGAACCTCCCATTACACTTTGTGAATTGTTACACAATTTTCAACACATCTGACATTTAAGGTCTGGCACACTTTTTTAACATTGTCTCCTCCGGCCTTCTCACAGTCTTTCAAACTGTTTTTAGTCTAATACCACACTTCATTCATTCGATCATCTCTGGAATAACAGCAACAGTGCCCATAATTCTCGCTCTATTTGCGGCCATCCTACAACTATTTTAGCTTGTTAAAAATGGCTACGCTCCCTGTGGTAACAAGCATGTCCGACAGAATACGCCTCTACGCGAAGCTACATCAATACAGTGAAAAAATGGAACAACTTTTCAGTTGCCTGCCTTTATCTATTATCAGAGACAGCTACAACATGACATTTATTTACACATATACAATCTGCGTGCAACCATCTTTTTATTGCAAAACTTGCCCAATCGACTGGCGAATGGATCTATGCCTTGCCAACATCCCAGTAAACGATCCTGATATCCAGCAGGTAATGGAGTATCTTGAAAACCATGAACTTGATTGTTCGGGCAGTGGAGCAATGGCGGATGCAAAGCAAAAAGGTATCCTGGTGGAATGGGATTTCTGCGCTGCCGCGAAAGATCTCCTGCAACGTGCGACCTTTGACAACATTGCAGATTGCCTGCCAATTCAAATTGCCGCTCCAACATTCAAGGAACATTACTGTCCCTTCGAGGATATGAATTGGATCACTTCGCTTTTCTCACACGATGGCAACAATCACCTCTTGGAACATTACGCATCTCAAGCCGCTGAAGAACTGAAGGCTACAATCTCCATGATTTTTTCCAACTTTTTGGACTTTTTCCTATTAAATTTTTTAATACACTTCAATTGAACTATTTTCATATAATAACTTTCTAAGTATGCTTAGGCATTTGAACTCTGTTTTCATTATTGGCCCTTACCTCTCCACACTAACCAGGGATGGATGATGTATGGCCTATGCAAATACGCTATTTACTTGTTAAATTAGCCTAAACCCGACATCCATTTTGAAGCCATATCTATTCTTTCTACACACGTCTATATGCCTGCCTCTTATCCACGAAGTGCTTTCACACAATTCAGCTCATCCTCAGCCTCTGCTCGCGAACTGGCGATCAAGATAAAAAAACACGGCATTGTTTAGGAACTGGTTGGCACACTGTGGTAATCGTATCCTACCTTTATTTTCATTCTACAATTTACAGTCATTCATGTCTTATAGGTATTGTTTATGTCACATGGAACTGTAACATGCAATGTGGAATTGACTGATGCAGGAGCTTACGTTTGAATACAACAGAAGCGGTTGGAGTTTGCCTCAGCTGGATGCCTTAGCTCTTGCACCAGTGGTTCCATTTATGGCACTTACATAAAGACACTTTTTATATAACTTGCAGACTCCATCGCTTTATCCCACACAGCCACTTTCTTAAACACACCTGATTTCACCATTTGTCTTCTGTGGCATTGCAACATTCTGCATTATATTCTTCACAATTAGTTCTTTATTCCTGCTTGCTAAAACACTCCATTCAAGTCTTCAGACCGGTAGGGGTGAGTACTTTGCTTCCCATTCCCTCTATAGTCTAAACCCATACTAACACCAATTGCACAGCTATGCTACAGCGGCCAGTATGCTACAGTGCCAGGAGCACATCAGTTTACAGCAATCAGCTCACAGTTTCATCCCCGAGTGTACTGGCACCTCACCTCAGCACCATCTCACTCTGGTCAAAACAGCACTTTCACACCGCTAGGGGTAAATACTTCACTTCACACTCCCTGTATAGCACACCCTAACCACCCCACAGAGATCACACCGCTATACTCTAAACCCATACTAACACCACTTCCACAGCTATGCTACAGCGGCAAGTATCCTACAGCGCCCAGAGCACATTAGTTTACAGCAATCAGCTCACGGTTTCATCCCAGAGTGTACCGGCACCTCACCTCAGCACAATCTCACTCTGGGCAAAACAGCACTTTCACACCGGTAGGGGTGAATACATGGCTTCACACTCCCTGTATAGCACATCCTAACCACCCCACAGACCTCACAGCGCTCCTACCCTCCTCTTTCCTACTCTTTACGCCCTTTTTTCCCCTTACTCGCTTAAACAGTGTTGGACCTATGTCCGATGGGTAGCTTGGCTCAGGTCACCTGGCTCAACACTCCTTTTGGCTTTTCAGGCCTGCATCCCACTCAGCTCGCAATCCTGCGCCACATCACTCAAAAAGAACACTACACCGATTTTTGTAAAAGAGTTACTGTAACTTTATAACATTTCATCACATTAATCGACAATACTTTTCTTTTAGTTTACTTTTACATCCACGAGTTTTTACAACACTTCAATGAGTCAATTAAATGGCCACCTAGTCTGCACAAGGCTCTTTGATCAGGCGGTTACCCTAAGTAATATACTTCCAGAAAACCATATATCATCCTCACTGTGCATATAGATGCTTACTTGAAACTGATACCCTCCTGTTATGAATCAGATGTTTACCTCCAGTTGCTACATTCCAACATCGCATAGTTACATCACTTTACATTGAAATATTCCCTTGGCATCAATTCTCTGCTGTTGCGACTTAGGTAAATAACTCTAAAGGTTATATTTCCAAATTCACATCACTTTACATTGAAATATTCCCTTGGCATCAATTCTCTGCTGTTGCAACTTAAGTAAATAACTCTAAAGGTTATATTTCCAAATTCACATCACTTTACATTGAAATATTCCCTTGGTCACTGGGAAGGAATCTATTAGCTTTAGCGCTAAACCCGCCAGTCTCACCAGTTGCCTGACAAACACAGCGTCGTGCTGGGCTCAAGACTTGCATCAAACTCTCCCTCCCGGTCTATCTTTGCCCCGCTTACTGAGTTCTCCTTGGTGTTCTCCTGACGGCAGTCCGGCGAAGTCTGGTGTGGCGTCCCCACAGAGCAGGCGGGGCTTCACACGCGAGTGACAGGGATCGGGGAAGGTGGCGAAGTCAACCCAACCCTCTACCCCCTCACTCAAGACTCCCTTGAGGTGCATACTCCCCAGCGCACTTGCTCCGGCCGCTGTTCCTCTCACTCCTCAGGAAGCGCACCTGCAGCTCTCCGTCGTCGCGCCGCTTGCGGGGGCGCGGCCTGCGCTGAGGTACGAAAGCAGTGGGGCGGCGCTACGGCGTCAGCCCCACTCACGTGATCCAGGGACGGCAGCCTCTAGACCGGAGCTCGTCTCCACTGCCCAAATCTCCTCAGGCTGGCAGCAGCAAAGCCCCCTCACCGGTCACCGAGCCCCCTCAAAGCTCTGCGGAAACAACGGGCCACCTCCGGGGGACACCTGCTCACCTCCCGATCCCGGGGGGGGGGTTGGCGACGACTCCAGGTAACGCCTCGTAACCAAAGGGGGGGGGGGTTGAACTTTCGAGGGCTAGAAATTCTTCGTCTCAAGCCAAGATGTAAATGGACCCCTTCTCAACTGCGGGGTACCGATCTCCCCCACAGACGGGGATCAAGGGGGAAGCGCTAATTTCAGGCTGCGCTCCCAGCTCCGACCTAGTAGGGATGAGAGAAGGGGGGTCCCAGGTAGCGATTCTTCCCTCAGTCCTCCTTCAGGGTTATAGCCTCCTCGAGCTTCCCCCAGGGTACAATGTCCTCACAACCCGTGGCAGACGTCAGGGGCCGGTCAGAAGGTGGGGGGTGGTATCACTGGATAGGAAAATCTTGCAGACCCAAAGACCTGTCTTCACCTGACCTAGTGCAGCCACCTCCCCACTCAGGTGCCTTACTCCTCACTATCTGGCTACTTGCACACTTCTAAAATGGCCGCTCACCTGCCACCTCTATTTATCACCTTGGGCCTGACTTGCCAGAAGGGCCCAGAAAGTTCTGGAAACCCCCATGGCAGTCATGGTCCAGGTGCTGAGGTGACAGTTGGTGCCACCATTTTAGAATCTCACCTCCCTTCCCTAGTTTTCCTCAGAGGAGCACCTTGCGCCTTTCCCTCAGGTAGTGAGAGTAAAGCGCCCAGAACCTCTACATTAGCACCTAAAAAGTTGGATAGACAGAAAAAATGAGAAGGGGGAGGGGACAAAAATAATAAAATGAGGAGGGAACTGCCAAAGGGCTGACAGGTCTAACACGCGTCCCCCCCAGCTGAAAGTGGGGAGAGCTACCCAACCCCTTGGGAGTCCTCTTCACTAAGGCGGAAATACCTGGAGAGACCGTCAGCATTGGCGTGGTCCACTCCTGGGCGATGTTCCACCCTAAAGTCCATCCCCTGTAGAGAAATGGACCACCTCAACAGCTTGGGATTCTCGCCCCTCATTTGCATCAGCCACCTGAGGGGCCGGTGGTCGGTCTGAACCAGGAAGTGCGAGCCAAACAGGTATGGCCGCAGCTTCTTCAGAGCCCACACCACCGCAAAAGCTTCTCTCTCAATTGCACTCCACCTCTGTTCCCGGGGGAGTAGTCTCCTAGATAGGAAAACCACCGGTTGGTCTAGACCCTCATCATTAAGTTGCGACAGCACTGCTCCAATACCGTGCTCCGACGCGTCCGTCTGGACAATGAACTCCTTGGCAAAGTCAGGGGCCCTGAGAACAGGTGCCGCACACATGGCCTTTTTCAAGGTGTCAAAAGCTTGTTGACATCCCTCGGTCCAGATCACCCGTCGAGGGTGCTTTTTGGAAGTGAGCTCAGTCAAGGGGGCCACGATGGTTCCATATCCCTTGACAAAGCGTCGGTAGTAACCAGTGAGGCCCAAGAAGGCCCGGACCTCCGTCTGAGTCTTGGGGGGCTCCCAGGCCATGATGGTTTCGATCTTGGCCTGGAGGGGTTGCACCTTACCCCGACCCACCAAGTGCCCGAGGTACACTACCGACCCCTGCCCGATCTGGCACTTGCTGGCTTTGATCGTCAGACCTGCCTGCTGCAAAGCCTGAAGAACAGCCTGAAGGTGACTCAGATGGTCCTCCCAGTTGCGGCTGAAGACAGCAATGTCATCCAGGTACGCAACTGAAAAGGCTTCCATTCCAGAGAGGACCTGGTTCACCAATCGCTGGAACGTAGCAGGGGCGTTCTTGAGCCCGAAGGGCATCACACAGAACTGGTAGTGACCCTCGGGTGTGGAGAAGGCTGACCTTTCCTTCGCTCCATCCGTCAAGGAGATCTGCCAGTACCCGGATGTAAGGTCAAAGGTACTGAGATATTGGGCAGCTCCCAACCGGTCAATGAGCTCATCCGCTCTCGGGATAGGATGAGCATCTGTCTTTGTCACTGAATTCAGTCCCCTGTAATCCACACAGAACCGGAGTTCTGGGGTAGTGCCCGGTGGGGCAGCTTTGGGTACCAGTACCACCGGACTGGACCAGGGACTTCCTGAAGGCTCAATTACTCCTAGCTCTAGCATCTTGGTAACTTCCTCATGGATGCTAGCCTTCACCTTATCCGACAGTCGGTAGGACTTGGACTTCACAGGTGGGCTGTCCCCTGTGTCCACATCATGGGTACACAGATGAGTCCTTCCCGGAATAAGGGAGAACAAGGAAGCAAACTGCTCCAGAACCTGGCGACAGTCCTTCCGTTGTTCAGGAGTTAGTGTCGGTGAAAGGATCACTCCCTCCACCGATCCATCCTTCTCTCGGGACGCAAACAGATCGGGAAGAGGTTCACTTTCCTCTTCCTCTGACCCATCAGTCACCATCATTAACGTGACCTCGGGTCTCTCTTGGTGAGGCTTGAGGCGGTTGACATGGAGCACCCGATGGGGCTGCCTGGGGGTCTTAAGATCTACCACGTAGGTAACCTTGCCCTTTTTCTCAACCACCTCAAAGGGACCTGACCAGCGATCCTGGAGGGCGCTAAGCTCTCCAGGTTCCATCACCCACACCTTCTGGCCAGGCTCCAGCTCCACCGGGTGAGCGTTTCGGTCATACCATTCCTTCATGACCGTTTGGCTGGCTTCTAGGTTTTCAGAAGCTTGCTTCCACAACCTAGCCATTTGGCTACGAAAGGCCAGCATGTAGCTCACCACATCCGTGGGAAGTTTTCTGGGAGTCTTTTCCCATCCTTCCTTCACCAGGCTGAGGGGTCCACGCACAGGGTGCCCGTACAACAATTCGAAGGGGCTGAAGCCCACTCCCTTCTGTGGTACCTCCCTGTACGAAAACAGCAAACAAGGTAGGAGGACGTCCCATTTCCTCCGCAGGCTCTCGGGCAGACTCCGGATCATGCCCTTTAAGGTTTTGTTAAACCTTTCCACCAGACCATTAGTCTGGGGGTGATAAGGAGTGGAGAACCGGTAGGTAACTCCACACTCTTTCCACATAGCCCGCATGTATGCCGACATGAAGTTGGTACCTCTGTCCGACACCACTTCCTTGGGGAATCCCATCCGGGTAAAAATTCCCATAAGGGCCCGTGCCACCACAGGTGCAGTAATGGTCCTCAGAGGGATAGCCTCTGGGTACCGTGTGGCATGATCCACCAGAACCAGGATAAACCTGTGACCGGCCGATGTTGGTGGATCCAATGGCCCGACAATGTCGATGCCCACCCTTTCAAAGGGGGTACCAACGACAGGCAGTGGTTCCAGGGGAGCTTTCAGCTTCACCCCTGTCTTCCCACTAGCTTGGCAGGTTACACACGTCCTACAAAAAGTATCGGACGTAATCCTCATCTGAGGCCAGTAAAAATGAGGGACAAGTCGAGCAAAGGTCTTGTCTTGTCCCAAGTGTCCTGCCAAGGGTATTTCGTGAGCCAGTCCTAATAGGAAGGCTCGGTAACGCTGGGGAACTACCAAGGCCCGGGATGAACCATGCACCGGAGCCTTGGGTTCGCTATACAGGAGTCCATCTTCCCAGTATATGTGGAAGTTCCCCGAATCGTTACCCGCTGCCTGGGCTTCGGCCTGCCGCCGTAAACCCTCAAGGGTAGGGCACTCCTTCTGGCCCCGACAAAACTCTTCCCTAGTAGGTCCTCCCTCCACCTGCCAGTCTGCAGGGGTAGGCAAGCCCTCCAGGGACGTTACATCCCCCTCCGTAGACTCCGGGACCACTTTAGTTGCCCCATCCACCTTTGGAGGGTCAGATGCTGGGGCAGGCTTTCCCCGTCCCCGTCTACCCTTTCCGGCAGCTGGTTGGGCCTTTGTCCCAGGCTCCAACCTCTGTGAATCCCCTCTTCGGGTGGTCACGGACCGAGTGTGGGCACACGTCCACTCAGGGGTCCCCAACATTTCCATGTGGGCCCTGAACTCAACCTCCTTCCACGCCGAGTGTTCAAGGTCGTTTCCCAACAGGCAGTCGACCGGCATGGCAGGGCTGATCGCAACTCGTAGAGGACCCGCAACCCCTCCCCACTCAAAGGGAACCTGGGCCACCGGATAGTGACCCTCTCGGTTGTCAGCCATCACAACCGGGTGGACTACATTGGGGACCACCTGCTCTGGGGACACCAGCTGACTCCTTACCATAGTCATGCTGGCTCCTGTGTCCCTCAGAGCCTCCACCCTCTGGGCATTGATGGTGACCCATTGCCTGTACTTAGTAGTATTCGAGGGCATCTGGGTCTTAGGAACCATCTCACAATCCCCTAAGGACACTAGGGTTAGCCCTGCCCACTCACCTCCCTTATCTAGGGGCAACTCCTCCCCGAGCACTACACTCGCCACCCCAGGGGTCTTTCCTCCAATGGGAGGGTGTGGTCTCTTGGGACACTTGGCATCCCCCTTATAGTGCCCCACCTCACCACACTCGTAACATCGGACAACTCTAGGCTGCTAACCACGGTCAGGATAAGGGGGTTTGTGGGGAACAACCTTAGGAGGGAATCCTACTCCCTTCCCTGGTGAACTCTTTTGGGGGCCTTTAGAGAACTCCCTCTTTTTGTCTCCCCCCTCTTTCTTCTGGGGGGCGCCCTGTCCAGCCCCTTGGAAATTCCCTCCAGTCCCTTTTGAGGATACCCGGGTACTCGCCCAGATATCCGCCTCCTCTGCAAGCTTCCTGGGATTAGTGAGCTTGCTGTCTACTAGGTGCTGACGCAGCTCTGGAAAACTTTTCTCTAGGAGGTGCTCCTTTAAAATTAAATTGTACAGTCCCTCATAGTCCTTGACATCACTACCCTGCACCCAGCCCTCTAAGGCCTTCCTGGCATAGTCCAAGAAGTCCACCCAATTCTGAGTGGGCAACTTCTGACTGCCCCGAAACCTCTGCCTGAATTTTTCAGGGGTCAGTCCAAATTTCCTTACTAGGGCTACCTTCATGACGGGGTACCTGGTCTGATCCGGCTGTTCTAGCGCCAACAAGGCATCCCTCCCCACCGGAGGCATATACCTATACAGGCCACCCCCCCACTGGGCTTCGGGGACCCCATGGGTTCTTAGAGAAACCTCATAGGCAGCCAGCCATTTTACAATGTCATCCCCTATACCATAGCTAGCAACCACATCTTTGGGCAGGTAGGGCCTAGACTCTCTCGGGACTTCTCTCGGTATGCTGCCACCATTGGGACTGCTGGGGGTTCCAAGTTGGAGGGCTTTGAGCTCTAACTCTTTTAAGTGAAGCTCGTGGAGGAACCTCCTCTCCTCCCTCTCCTTTTCCAACCGGGCCAGATCCATTCTAAGCTGTCTCTCTTCCCTCCGATCAACTAGGTCAACAGAGGACAGGCTCCCCCCTGAGGCGCTACTTCCCACTCTTGATGGGGCCCTGGACCCAATGTCCATATTACCGCTCCCAGGGGGAAGAAGGACTTCCGGCTCTTCTTGGGGATCTAGTCCTGGTTCTCCTTCCCGTTTCCCGCTAGGGTGGGCCATAACCCAGGCTCTTAAGCTTGCCTGGAGCTCTGTCTTCTTCGCCCCCTGCTTAAAGAATACCCCCCGTTCCTGGCAGAACTCCCTCAATTGGGCCGCTGTATACTCCTCCAGCCTACCCAATTCGAATTCCATCCTACCAGATGGGACCCCAACACAGGAACTTTACTCAAGAAGGGAATATACACAGGACAATTTCAAAAATCCTCCAATTAGAAAACAATCTGGAGAAAACTCCAGTCAAAACAATCCAGTGTAGGTGGTGATGCGCGCAAAACTGCCACTAAGCGGATGCAAGCACTGAATAAGTAATCCCACCGCTGAGCACCAATCTGTTGGACCTATGTCCGATGGGTAGCTTGGCTCAGGTCACCTGGCTCAACACTCCTTTTGGCTTTTCAGGCCTGCATCCCACTCAGCTCGCAATCCTGCGCCACATCACTCAAAAAGAACACTACACCGATTTTTGTAAAAGAGTTACTGTAACTTTATAACATTTCATCACATTAATCGACAATACTTTTCTTTTAGTTTACTTTTACATCCACGAGTTTTTACAACACTTCAATGAGTCAATTAAATGGCCACCTAGTCTGCACAAGGCTCTTTGATCAGGCGGTTACCCTAAGTAATATACTTCCAGAAAACCATATATCATCCTCACTGTGCATATAGATGCTTACTTGAAACTGATACCCTCCTGTTATGAATCAGATGTTTACCTCCAGTTGCTACATTCCAACATCGCATAGTTACATCACTTTACATTGAAATATTTCCTTGGCATCAATTCTCTGCTGTTGCGACTTAAGTAAATAACTCTAAAGGTTATATTTCCAAATTCACATCACTTTACATTGAAATATTCCCTTGGCATCAATTCTCTGCTGTTGCGACTTAAGTAAATAACTCTAAAGGTTATATTTCCAAATTCACATCACTTTACATTGAAATATTCCCTTGGCATCAATTCTCTGCTGTTGCGACTTAAGTAAATAACTCTAAAGGTTATATTTCCAAATTCACATCACTTTACATTGAAATATTCCCTTGGTCACTGGGAAGGAATCTATTAGCTTTAGCGCTAAACCCACCAGTCGCCTGACAAACACAGCGTCGTGCTGGGCTCAAGACTTGCATCAAACTCTCCCTCCCGGTCTATCTTTGCCCCGCTTACTGAGTTCTCCTTGGTGTTCTCCTGACGGCAGTCCGGCGAAGTCTGGTGTGGCATCCCCACAGAGCAGGCGGGGCTTCACACGCGAGTGACAGGGATCGGGGAAGGTGGCGAAATCAACCCAACCCTCTACCCCCTCACTCAAGACTCCCTTGAGGTGCGTACTCCCCAGCGCACTTGCTCCGGCCGCTGTTCCTCTCACTCCTCAGGAAGCGCGCCTGCAGCTCTCCGTCGTCGCGCCGCTTGCGGGGGCGCGGCCTGCGCTGAGGTACGAAAGCAGTGGGGCGGCGCTACGGCGTCAGCCCCACTCACGTGATCCAGGGACGGCAGCCTCTAGAGCGGAGCTCGTCTCCACTGCCCAAATCTCCTCAGGCTGACAGCAGCAATGCCCCCTCACCGGTCACCGAGCCCCCTCAAAGCTCTGCGGAAACAACGGGCCACCTCCGGGGGACACCTGCTCACCTCCCGATCCCGGGGGGGGGGTTGGCGACGACTCCAGGTAACGCCTCGTAACCAAAGGGGGGGGGGGTTGAACTTTCGAGGGCTAGAAATTCTTCGTCTCAAGCCAAGATGTAAATGGACCCCTTCTCAACTGCGGGGTACCGATCTCCCCCACAGACGGGGATCAAGGGGGAAGCGCTAATTTCAGGCTGCGCTCCCAGCTCCGACCTAGTAGGGATGAGAGAAGGGGGGTCCCAGGTAGCGATTCTTCCCTCAGTCCTCCTTCAGGGTTATAGCCTCCTCGAGCTTCCCCCAGGGTACAATGTCCTCACAACCCGTGGCAGACGTCAGGGGCCGGTCAGAAGGTGGGGGGTGGTATCACTGGATAGGAAAATCTTGCAGACCCAAAGACCTGTCTTCACCTGACCTAGTGCAGCCACCTCCCCACTCAGGTGCCTTACTCCTCACTATCTGGCTACTTGCACACTTCTAAAATGGCCGCTCACCTGCCACCTCTATTTATCACCTTGGGCCTGACTTGCCAGAAGGGCCCAGAAAGTTCTGGAAACCCCCATGGCAGTCATGGTCCAGGTGCTGAGGTGACAGTTGGTGCCACCATTTTAGAATCTCACCTCCCTTCCCTAGTTTTCCTCAGAGGAGCACCTTGCGCCTTTCCCTCAGGTAGTGAGAGTAAAGCGCCCAGAACCTCTACATTAGCACCTAAAAAGTTGGATAGACAGAAAAAATGAGAAGGGGGGAGGGGACAAAAATAATAAAATGAGGAGGGAACTGCCAAAGGGCTGACAGGTCTAACAAACAGAATCACAAAATGGTGGCCAACACATCTTAGTTGCAACCGCTCGCAGCGCTCACAACCAATAAGCAGCAAGCTCATGCTCGTAACGCCTCAGCCAATCAGATGGCAGTTCCCAAATATCGATATCTGTAAATTTCAATATTTCTCAAAAACTACAGAATGGATTTACAACAAATAAACAAAAGCGTGCTTTCTAAATCAAGACCCTTCTCCCTGCCAAATTTGGGGTAATTCTGTTCACCCGTTCGACCTGTAGCCTTGTCTAAAGTTTCCTATGGAGAAAACACGTTTTGGGGCCCCCCTTTTTTCTCGGCCCCCCCTTGATGAATAACCCCCAAACTTCCCACATAGGAGCTGATATGAACAAAGAATTAGTTTGGAAAATTTCATGAAGATTCATCAAACGATGCCAAACAAAAAATGCTCTTCCTATTGAGATTTGGTCCTAACTATAACCCTATGTAACACATTTTATGTATCTCTTTATGCATACTGAGTTTTGTCTGTTTAATGTGTATTTGGGTTCTCTGCTCTGCTTTTTGAAGTAAAAGAATACTTTTTTTTAGATAAATTTTGTTTACACTGAATTTGATTTCCAAGCCTGTTGGACCTCTTTTTGCCGTATTTCCTGCTTTTTCTATGTTATGTAGTCTGTCTAAATACTGACTGAGTGTAATGTTTCTTTGCTGAATAAGATTCCTCTGGAAGGATAATATCGTATTATAGTGTTCTGGTGACGCTTGTGCTGACACTCCACACAGCTTAAATCAGAGACACTATCCACGACAGCCCATTGGTTGAGAGACAGGCTAGCAACAGATGGCGACTGGGCCAAATAGGAAAACCTCATATCTGTCTTTGTCTGTTGCTGTGAGCCTCATTTGGGCTTGAAAGAGCACAGCGATTGTGTGCTCTTCAGCTTCGGTCCGTGCAGGTAACATTGGTGGGGCCGTTAAAGGGTGTATTGCGAGGGACGATTCGGAGGGAAAATTAATTAAATAATTAATTTTCCCCTCTGCATCGTCCCTCGGAATTCCCCCTTACAGGGCCCCACCGCTGTTACCTGCATGGACCGTAGCTGGTGCTCTTATTGGCATGGACTGATGTTGACATACTTAGAGAAGCACATAGACACAGGGCTAACACCTATGATTAGTAGAGATTGCTTGCAGTAGTTCAGGATTAGTTAGTTTTCAGGAACACAAGTGTTGTATCTTGGTGTGACTAAAGTTCCTTAAGGGGTAGTTGTATAATTAAGAAGCCGTTGCATGATTTTGCAATGAAGCAAGGCTGAAATGCTCCCCGAGCACCTTGGTACATTGGTCTAATATTCTTTGGATCAGATGAAGCATTTATGCATTCAACTTTGACGCCTCATAGAGTAAGCATGAAGGTGCATGTTCACATGCTATTTTGACTAGAGAAAGTCTTGGGAACCAGTCCTTACACCCTTCCAGAAGGAAAGAGTAGGCAGACAGTGTGCAACATGGAAGATACCTGCATAAACACATGAAGCGTTGTAAAATAAAGTGAAAGGTCTGGAAGGTTCTTTTTGCCTATATTAGATTGCACCCCATACATGTATCGAAGTCTTGATGTAGACTTTGGCCACAGTGCTGCATCACACAAGCGCTTTTCCTAGGGTGCACATCAGGATCAAGCGTGACCTATGGCTGAGCAGGTCTCTGCATACCAGCACAAAGCAAGTCATTGCAATACCAGACTAAATAGGATGTTTATGGGTTCTTCTTTGTTATAGTTTTCCTTAAAATTCTTCATGCAACCTATATATTATTCTCCCTTCTTATTTCTATTGTTGGCTTTCATTACATAAATGCTAGCTAAAACCCCTACTTCAGAGTTTAGCGTAATTCCTCGAATTAGAAGCTACTTAATTTCATCTATGTAATGAGGTCTTGGTGCCTAGTCTTCGAAGCTCCTACTGTTGTTGCCAAATGTGATTAATTTCTTGGTAACAGACACCTGCCGTATGGATGCTTGGCTTCTTGGTATATATGACCTTTCATCTAAAAACACCAGCAATCACCCATCTGAGATACTTGATCTCTGAGATAAAATGTGATTCAGATCCAGGCCAGCTGCACCCTTGGAAAAGCTTTAAAGATATGTCATCATTAGGCAATAGGAACTGCTAAAAGGTACTAGACTTCCAGCTGAACTAGAAGGAGTGGTGAGTATGTTGGAAATATATGGAGAGTTATTGCCTCCTCTTGGGGACTATTACCCAAGTTTAACATCAGTTTAAAATGTAATAGATTATAATGGTTTGTCCTATTTTTAGAGGCAACAGTTACTCTATGCCTACTACCACTTCATCCTCTGGTCTGAAAAACTCATGCTCTGATTACTTAATTCTTCTGCCACTAACTAAGCTTATGGCTGTTTTAGTTTGGGAGGAGCCATGCTTAAGACCCGCTAGCATTCGGTTGTTTGCAGCCCAATGGGCCCCTGGTGGATAAACATTGGGTGTTAAATTCACCTGATTTTTTCTGCATTGGAAATATACTTTTCTGGGTGTGTTTTTACAGCTGTAAGTGTTGAGTGACTTGCTGTACAAGGAGACTTAGCAGGCGATCCGATCTGTCCAATAATTCCATTAGAAAACCATATTTTCTGCAGCCTTTGTTAGTTTTATGAATCGTAACCCAACTTGGCTATCCTTTTCATTTGCTTCTTTGTTCACTACTGCCCTTCATTTCTTCTGATCTGGTGAAATGCTAATCTTACTCCTCACTAATTTGCCACTGGTGGTAGCCTATTTCTTAGGAGAGAGTGGTTTTGTCTCAGAGCTCATCAAAATATAGAAAATACTCTGATTACAGAGGTGGTTCTTTCTTGGCCTTGTACGCAAGTGATAATTACTTTGAGATCAACAGTTTCAGATACGCTAACCATTTTAAGGGGGCCATGGCAACAGGTTAGGGGTATGGGTAACAGGTCCAGAGTAGGGCTTTAAGGAGAAGGGATTAAGGATAAGGAGCATAGATGTAAGGGTAAAGATAAGTATTAAGGGATAACGCTAGGGTAAGTGGTAGTGGTTCAGATCATATAAAGTAGCATTGAAATACCTGGTGTCACAGGGCGATCCCTTCGTGTGCTACCATATTGCACTTTTTATACTGAATGCTATGAAAATAAGAAAAGCCCATTATAATGGATAGCGACTGTTATTTATGTTTTTATCCCTTTTAATCAGATTTATATAATTCCGACTGTTGTCTAAATTCAAGTGACCATCTGTACAAATGAATTGTAGTAGATGTCCAATTACTTATTTTATTGTGCTAAACCGCAGTAAGTAATTTGGATATTTGGATGATGTAATCGGGGTTTTTATTGTCGTATTATGAAATTGGAACAATTTATTGATGTACTTTTATGGTTGCCTTTATATTCAACCGAATAAAGTTTATGAACAAACGAACGAGTAAAGAGCTAGGATACAGGTTTAATGTGGAAAGTGATGGGAGTTAAGGGTAAGGAATTATTAGAGAAAAATAGCTCTGTACTCTGCAGTTTTGAGATATAATAAAGCTATGCATTTATTTTGTGATCACAAAATGATAGGCCTCATTGGCATGGATTCCACTGTCATTTGCCAAAAAATGGATCTCCCTGAGACCTGGACTGTCCTAAATGTATACACTCTTTAGTGGACATACTTAGGAAAGAAAAATTTGTTTGTTAAAGAAACATGGTTGAAATGACTGTGCTATTGGAGGCCTTGTTGCTGTTAGTAATTGCCTTCAAAACAAAACTATTGTTAGCTCAAAGCCTTCTATTCGCCAGCTCAGCACTTCTCCAATCTGCTCACTTACATGTGACAAAATTAAGTCCTTTCTCTCTTTTGCTCTCCAACACCTTTGGCAGCAACCATGATGCACCTTGCTATTTTTACTAACAGGTTTATGTTTAAGAAGTTATAGGTAAGCAATTCATAATAAGAGGCTAATGTTAAGGGTAAGGATAATGAATATGGGGGTACTGGGATAAGGTGTTAGTGGTAAGGGGCTAAAGGTAAGGGTGAGGGGTAGAGGATTATGGTTAAGGGGAAAGCATAAGGAGGTGTGGGGTTATGTGTAAAGGGTGGAAGGTGATGGGTTAAAGGTAAGGGGCTAAGGGAGTTTGGCCATAGGTATATTGGAGAATTTAGTGAAGGCAGATCACTAAAAATATAAAGGAAACAACATTTATTTATTTTAACCAAG
This sequence comes from Triturus cristatus, assembly GCF_964204655.1. NCBI lineage: Eukaryota > Metazoa > Chordata > Amphibia > Caudata > Salamandridae > Triturus > Triturus cristatus. The sequence continues at coordinate 63,557,091 of NC_140584.1, forward strand.
GGTGTTTAAAGTGTCACAAGATTAATGTGCAAATGATGAGATGGTGATGATTAAATAGTAAAATAGGCATACCCACAGAATATGCATAAATGTCAAACAAGAAAAAAGCTGCGAGAAGTATGTATCCTGTGGGACCATGACAACAAAGAGTAATTGTGTGATCTTATTTATATCTAAAATGTAACTATTTTAGTGTCACGGCAGACAACCAAATAGTGAACAATGTTTTTTAAGCTATAATAATCTGAAATTAAAAGCTTCCTATGAGATATTGTACTAAAACAAAAACTCTCAGGCTTTAAGTGTAAGGAATAAATATGCAAATTCAGATCAGATCCATTGCTAGTAAATTCATCTCATGACTATTAGTTGTGCTAAGCAAAATGTATCCCTCGAGGATTGTCATTGAGTACTCAGGGTTTTTATTTAATTGAATCCAAATCCATTTTAGATATTAGAATTAAAGCCTGAGTGTAATCAAAATTACACTTTGGAGAAAACTTAGTTGATGAAAAAAAAGAATCATTCATCATATAAGAGTGATTTGAAAGGGGGACAAATACTGTAAATCAGGACAAAAAGTACTTTTTGTACAAGTACCTCTCTTGTGATTTGTCAGATTTCTTGGCCCCTAATTGCCAGTTCCTCATTTGCTAATGTAAAAGAGAAAACGTGGACCGAGCAGATGCTGAAAGAGGAAATCAAACCTAAAAATAAGGTATGAGGGGAGTATAGGAGGAAAAAATGGTCATATTGGGAGGTTTATCTTTCTTTAATGCTGTATGTTATGTTAGTGCTGCCAGTTGTAAGGATTATTCAAGATTAATAATTTTATGATGGGACACTGAATTGATAGGGGGTGACATTTGCCAATGCAGGAGTTTGACAGATTTTTTTCCAAACATATTAAAAATGCTATACTAATCAAATAATGAACACTGGCATCATGGAAAGCCAAAGAAATGACATTTAGAACCGCATTTGTGCCAGTAGAATGAAAACAGTTTAAAATAATGTCTTGCTCCCATGTGAAAAATTTTGATTTATTGCACCGCTCAGGAAACATGGGCTGCAGGTTTCATATTTGATTTATAAAAGAAATGGCTTTACGTGTTGTTTGCAGAAGAAAATAGGATCATAACCGGTTTTTAATGAAAGACAGATAAACGTTTGCAAGTTAGGAACTGTTTGTTTAAAATATTCACGTGGGCAAAATGTATATACACAAATGATGTTAGCCTGATGTCTAAAAATAATAACGTTTCTGCCTCAAGAGGAAATGTGGACAAGTAGCTTAGCGTATGTTCTGGGAAAGACCACATATTAATGTGATAAGCACAGAAGAATACGTGTATATGAATAAGTGCGTTTGGTTGTGAATGAATTCAGTACTAGCATGGTTATAAAAAACAGCAGAGGTTTGGGAATTCTGTCCTTTGTAAAGAAGAAGTAATGGTAGGGTTGAGTTTATGTAGTGCATAGAGAAAACGTATTGTTTCATGGTCTATTAAATATCAATCTTATCAGCAAAATTAATTCTACTTCTTGGTCTCTGCAGCCGGCCCTCATCCCAATAACTTGCTATGGTGAGTTGAACAAATGGCTTTGTACAGCATCCATTTCAGGTTGTCCACCTTTCTCCTCATCCTGCATTACTTATCCCTCACTTCACAACCCTCAACCATCACGGCTGACCCATCACTCCTCATTTTTCATTTCTTACCATTTTTCTTCTATGATGCATCATTCTTACCGCTCATTTGTCACTTCTTATTCACCATCCCTCATTTTTATTCCTTGTTCAACCCTTATCATCCAAGATTCTTTGCCCTCGTTACTCATTCATCATACACAAACCCTCTTTCTTATTCCTCCTCCCTGTTTTTTCACCCCTCATTCTTGTTCTTCACCCCACAATCTAATTCCTCATTCTTATTCTTCATCCCACATTCTAATTCCTCATTCTTATTCTTCATCCCACATTCTAATTCCTCATTCTTATTCTTCATCCCACATTCTAATTCCTCATTCTTATTCTTCATCCCACATTCTAATTCCTCATTCTTATTCCTGACTCATCATCTAACATTCTTGCTCTTCATGCCTCAGTCATCAAAACATACTTTCGTTTTTTCAGAAACAACCCTTTACACTGAAGGAAACAGTCAACGAGAGTTAAGACATTTGGCTATTTTACATTGTGTATATACTTCTCCACTGCTCGGACAGTTGAGGCGGGTGTGTGTGAGTGCATGCGTGTGTTCAAGTAAAGCCTTATTATACAACAGTGGTTCTTAAACTTTTATTCATCACTGAAATCTGGGCATCCCCACGGAGTTATTATTGGAATCCAGTCACACTGGAATACAACCAATTCCATGATTTGAACAATACACAAAATTATGGAAACAATCATCAAACAGATAAACATATGTTGAAATCGTTTGTTTAATTCCCAAATATAAAAATCTAAATTTGAATTTGAATGGAAAGGTTGGAGTTTTTTTTAAACACAAATGAGGCCACCCATCACCCATACTATATTCTGTTTGATGCTCTGCCCTTACGCATCAATCTGACCATACCAACTTCATTTGTAGCCTCCAATTTCAAATTGATTTACAGAAAGATTAAACATTTCTAATTTTGCATTTTACTACTTTATGCATGTACACTTTATTAATCTAAACACAAAAGGTTCAGCACTATACACTATACACTTCTCATGTAATCAGAACATGTGACACAAATTGTAGGGTTTTCCTCTTTATTTGTCTTGATCGCAGAGATCTGGTAATTCATATATTCATATAACCGTAGCCAACGCGTTTCGTCTCACACGAGACTTCTTCAGGGCTCATATATGTAGTGAATATGCTCCTTATGTGGTGGCGAAATCCTATGATATGGAGTTCTGTGATGAACATTCCTCAAGGTCACATGATATTTTCTGATCGTTTCGTAGCCAGCGTGTTCGCATCGTGGTAATGGCAAAAAAAAAAACGATGCGAACACGCTGGCTACGAAACGATCAGAAAATATCATGTGACCTTGAGGAATGTTCATCACAGAACTCCATATCATAGGATTTCGCCACCACATAAGGAGCATATTCACTACATATATGAGCCCTGAAGAAGTCTCGTGTGAGACGAAACGCGTTGGCTACGGTTATATGAATATATGAATTACCAGATCTCTGCGATCAAGACAAATAAAGAGGAAAACCCTACAATTTGTGTCACATGTTCTGATTACATGAGAAGTGTATAGTGTATAGTGCTGAACCTTTTGTGTTTATATATGTTGATGTAGGATTTCATCCTACATTTTTGGGAGTAAAGAGGGGAGTACTCTCTGGTTTCGTGCACCACTATTCACTGACTACAAGAACCACTGATATTTGCTGGGTGCGGATTTAATTAGCCTCTACCCTCATCCTTGTGCTTACACTTTATTAATCTGTTAATATTATTTAATTTTCGGAATAGTTGCGGTCCTGAGGGGAAACTATTGTGGTTTCCAAGGAAATGGACGGAATTGGTAAAAATATATTGAGGGATCCAACAACATTTTCAGCATCTATATCACAATAAATCCTTCAGAATGGTAGAGAGAGTCAATCAAACTTTTAAAAATAAAGCATCTAAGGGCTTCATAACGATACTAGTCGGACCTACCGACCGACTGACCGCCGTGGCCAATATACGATTCCGACTGCCAAGGCCAGTAAAGTTCCCCGCATCCTATTACGATGCAACTGCTGCTACTGCGGCAGTCTCATCTACAGCGGTGCACATGCCTTTTGAATATGTCACTGCAAGTGCATACAAAATCACAGGAAACGTTATATGTATGCACATGCATGACATATGTGGGGCTATGCCTTGTGCACCATGTACCACATTGCTGGAATGTGGTGATCTATGCACAGTCCGGTCAATGGGGATACATGCCACCTACGGCCTTACCTGCATTGCAGCGCCCACAGTGCCGTAGTCTTCAGGATGTATGGAGAATCCTCGCCGGAGACAGTCAGGGAGAAGCCGATTTTTATGCACCCCAAATCCATAGTTTCTGATGACTTGAGGCAGACAGTCAAACTTCCATGATCGGGTCATCGGAAACCCAAATCGTAATCTGGATGGTGGTTGGAGATCCCTGTACTGCCCTATGGATGCTGTTATTTTCCGACCGTCATCTTGGTGGTCGGCGGTGTTTCAGCAGTCGGTCGGAGTACAGGAGTTATGCATCGTAATCCGGCAAACAGACCAACTGCTTTTGACAAGACGTTGTCTGACAGGACCACAGAAGCCTGTCTGGCCGGCATCGTAATCAGGACCTACGTTATGTGAGGAAAATTGCCTCAAATAGCCAGAAGCCCTCCCTTTAGTGATAACAGTCTGAGCCACCGTAGCCAAAAGATTAAATTCAGCTCAGACAAAATTGTCTTTGGCAGATCTAGGATTCCACCCTGCACCTTTTAGTGTCTTCGGATTTACTTGATTTGCACTTTCTGATGATTTTCCTTTAGAATACTGAAAACCACTATTTCGTTGTTTCACCAGCTTTCATTCTTAGGTTCAAGCTGCACTGCCCACCAAACCAACTCAAGTCTGCCATGATCTACAACCCGGTGATTGGATGCACATCAAGATTCACCAATGGAAATCAGCACTCCAGCCCTGACAGAGGACTATTACAAGTCCTGCTCATTACCAAAGTTGTTGTCAAGTGCGGAGGACCGGCAACCTGGATCTACAATTCACACTGCAAGGACCACAGAGCCACTTTTCAAAAAGCTCCTTCTACCCAGCACTAAAGCCTGTGATCCCTGGAATTGTGAAGCCTCCAAGAAGTTACCTGATACTTCAATAGGTCTGTCAGCTTCATTTTGTAGCTGTTTCAGGAAGGGACAGACAGTGGAATGGATGAATTCAACTGCACAAATCCCACTGCCCACTTAAGGAACACGTGCTCTATCTCCAAAAACAATATCCTTCTTGCATGTGTTGGACAAGGGCAAGCAGGATCTGAATTTCTTTTCATGCTGTCTGTGCTCCCTTATTCATATGGGAGGCAAGCCTATGATTCTGAATCCTTCTGAATGGGAAGAACAATGAATATTTCAACATCTAAAAGTGCACTTTATCCCAGAGTGTGATAGCTTCACCATCCATGCTACCCTTGATGACTGGAGTGTGCTCTTGCCCCATAAAGAAATCCTTTCCTATGCTAACTATTTAGCCTCAACTGTAATGGACAGTTGGGATTGGCAATTTCTTCCTGGGGCACAGTAATTGGATAATAATTGCAAAGCAGACTTGCCCTATCCCCTTCCAGTCTTTACCCAGGTTGAGATCCCAAGAACTATTTTCTATCTGGTGTAAAGTTCAATCAAAGGCGTGTCTCTGATCAGACTTTAACTTCCCACATTTGTGGCAAGTGGATTTATTGATGGTTTCATAAAGACTGCTCTGAATTCTGATATCCTATGTAAATTGTGCCTGCTATTAGACATTTTGTCACACATAATAACTCAATTGGTGGCTCAACAATCTTTTATTCTACAGGATGGAATGACTCTGGACTTCGAATTGACCGCTAAGAGTGGCATGTGCTCAATCCCTGGATTTGCATGTTGTACGTTTATCCCAGCTGTATCTGTAAAGATCCCTGAATATATAGAATTTGTACATTAGAGCATCTAAGACTTGCATACCTATGATGGGAGATTTTTCTGATGGGACCTCAGTGCATAGTTGAAAGCATTTTTGGAGGATGGGGAAAGAAAATATTGAAAGTAATCTTGGAATTAATGTTTGTTTCTGGATAGTTTTCATTCTTGTCTCAGGCCTTATCACCTCCATGTCAAGCTTAATGAGAGGAAAATATACAATCCATTTTGCTCTCTAACCAACTCTGATGGTAAAGATAATGATTTTTAGATTAATGAAAAGGTTGGTGAAGGAACATTGAGAAGTTGCGAAGATGGAAAAATGGAAGGGGTATTACTTTTCATGAATTTTAAATAGCAAAAATAAAATAATGTTTAAAAAGATGTAAATACATTTTCTTGTTTAGCCTAAATGTAACCTGCTTTTGCATTGTTTTCTTGGTCATACTACCTTGATATCACGGGATATACTGGTCTCCGAACATCAGATGCATTGCAATCTAGCACACAAGTTGCAAAAGCTGAAAACCAGGACAATCAGCTGAACTGCTTACATTTGTGGTACTCATAATGACCCTCTATTAATTTGCATGAACACAGCTAGGCATGCTCCTATTCTTTGGTCGAAATGTTGTCATATGACCAATGCTAAAACTGTCCATGTAGTAGGATATATACTCTGTCTTGTATCTGAGAAACCTGCTCTGTTGCTGATGTATGGAGAAATAACATTGATAGAAAACTGTGTGACTCATAGACTATTACATTTTCTCGATAAACACTTTCCGACCCTGCTTCAATATGGACTTTGCACTGGCATACTTCATACTCAAATTTCTACCAAAATGGAATCTATGGATCTTATTATAGTTATGAAAACTACCATTTATGATCCACCATATATGATCCACTTCCATCAGACTGCTTTTGCTCCCTTAGTTCACCAGATCAAATATGGTAAAAGCAAGCTAATCTTGGTAGCAGGATCTTCAATCTGAAATGAGTTCACTCGTCATCATTCCTCATTTCTCGTCAATCATTCCTTATCCATTGCTCCTCATTTCTCATTTATATCTTCTCATATCTCATTCCACATCCCTCATTCCTCACTTGTAATCCATAATTCTCATCTATCATTCCTTATCTATCATCTGTAGTTCCTCATTCCTACTTCTCATCCATCATCCTTTATCCTTCACATCCATCATCCCTCATCCATCACATCAATCATCCCTAATCGATCAATCACCCCTCATCGATCAATCACCCCTCATTCTTCACTTCTCATCTCATTCATCATCTACCATTTGTCATTCTTAGCAGGGATTCTCCATTCAGATCTCATCATACCTCATTCAAATTTCATTCATCTTTCTTATTCCTCGTCCCTCATTTTATCCATCATCCTTCATTTTGATTCCTAATTATTCACCTGCATCCCTCATTCTTTTTCCTGATACCTCAATCTTTTTCTTCATTCTACAACTCTCATTCTTATTCTTAATCCCAAATCCTGCATTCTCATTCCTCTCCCTTAGTCATCATCATCCATCATTCTTATTCTGAATCTCTCAGTTATTATCTATCATTCTTATTCCTCATTCAGCAGTCACTTCAATATACTGAAACACCTATTTACTCTGATTGATTGACAGTAGCCAACCGGAAATAGGGCAGTGGGCAGTATTCTATTGGTATATACAATGAGAGCCTTAGCATTTGAGTGTAAGTTGAGGACAAAGCAGAGGATGTGCACATGTGCATGAGTGTGTATGTGAGAGTGTGTGCATGTGCCAAGGCAATTAGATGCTGTACAATATTTAAATTTACGTAGAGAACTGCTTTCTTTCCACTGGTGAAAGATCTAATGAGCCTGGGGATGGAGAGAGGCCTACAGTCTTTGGTCATCAATCCACACTTGGAGAGAGATATGAGTTTATTCTAAACCTTATAATATATTCTTTTATTATATAGGTAACAGGGCAAAGGTTTCATTCGGATGCTGTGAGCTTTTTTTTTTACATTTCTTGGAGCTTACAGATCTTGACTTTGCAGATTTCATGCTCAACTGGTCTTCCTGTCTTGTCATAGCTTCAGCTCCCCACATACCTTCAATTGTATTAGAAACCAGGAAAAGCAAGGCTTGCCCAAAAAGAAAGGTCTAACACCGGAGTTGATCACAGCTTCAATAATCAATACAAATAAATACGAATATGAATTTTAAATTTAAAGTTCACTATCCTGTTTTGAAGCCTACTCCAGGTTTTTGTAATTAAGGCTTAGAGGGACTAGTGATTGTTAGCTGGTTTGATTTAGTACTCATTTCTGTGTTTGTCAATGTTTGTATTCAGCGTATTGGCCTGATGGAAGACCAAACTCAAACCTGCTGATTTAGTACAGTATGAGACATTTTAGAAGGTAGGAGAATGGGTGAAGTAAGTAGTTAGGTTTGGAAGTTCTCGCCTGACATCATTTCCTGTTTTCCTATGTTTGTCTAAATGTTTATATAAAATGTTATCATTGTTTTAGGAGCATACACTGGTACGGTGTGTGTGTTACAGCATTAGGTAAAATGGGTTTTTATGAAGTGTGAGCGGTGAACTTCGCTTCGCTCGCGGAGTTTACCGCACTACACATTACGCGGAGCTCGCGGATATCCAAAAAACTCAGCGGAGTGGAGTTTTTTCCCCTCGCTAGCGTTTGTCAACATGAAGTTGGTGAGCGCACGCGAGGAAAATTAACCTCCTGGTGAGATTCTTCCTTGTTCCCAATCGTCAACATCAAGTTGGCGAGAGCGAGTGTGGAAAATCAACCTCCCGGCGAGAATTTTCAACGCAAGCGGTCAGATTTCTCATTGCGAGTGCTCGCGTATGCTCGCAACCACTCACGTTGAGAAACCATCCGTTCGTGTTGAGAAAGCTGCCGTTCAAGTAAAAATCTACCTGAGCAGCAGAAAGGAAGCAGCACCTGCTTGCGCTGTGCGTGGTGCCGTTAGCGATGATTGCACAGTGCGGACGAGTACCTGAAACTGAAAATCACAGCGAACTGCATTTATCTATCACACTCCACCACTTGCGGAGCTGCGTGTAGCATGGCTGAGTTTTGTTGCACTTCATGGAGTAATAGCGGAACTCTTCAAACTTCACCCAGGCTTAGTATTTATTCAGTTGTATAGACACACAGACATAATGCAATCACAGTGTGAAAGCAAACACGTACATGGAAAAATAGGGGGTCATTTAGACACTGTTGGGTGGTCTGCAGGTCTGCTTGAGGGGACAGGGAGGGCAGAAGTCAACTTCTCCATCCCAAGCTGTTTCTGCAACCTATTTGCAGGTAAAGACATAGTCAAGGTAATTCTATGAATATGTTATGCATTAGCCAGATTACATATTCCAGCTGGTATTGTAAATTTAATGTAAACCTCTAATTGAAGATCTTAGTGTACAGTGCTGCTTTTGTACCTATGCTATTAAATCATGTTTTGAGAGGCAAAAATAATTAGACACGGATGGCGGATAGAGAATTGCACTTCTGATTAATGCAGATACTGACACTAAATGGTTTACGTTATACAGTCAACAGATGCCAAGAAGCACAGAGGTAAGTGACGAAAGTAGTCCAAGTCTAGAAACAGATTTTTTAAATTTGGGTATTTAAAAACATGGTACACAAATGTCAGAATCTGCTTTGAAAATATTAAAATATTATGAAGTATTGTTATGAAATAATGACAGAATGTTTCTCCAAGTGACAGCTGGTAAAAAAACCAAAAGTTTATTAAATTGTTGTTACTGCATGACATTAGAGACTTTTTAAGAACACAAACCATGAAAATTCTTATGGGTTTCACCAGCAGTATTCACAAGACACTAATGAGGCAAACACTGACAAAGAGGTCAACACACATATCAAATGCAGCATGGTTTCAGGAAAAAAAGATAACATGAACATAAGAGTGTTTCCCTAATTAGTTAACATTCTTGCTGTCAGTGTATTCTTTAAACATACCATAAAATAATTAAATGTGTGTAGTGTCTGAGTAAAGCATGACATTTAATTCTGTGAGACATTTGTTGGCTATTGGATATTTTGTATCAGCTTTAAGATTTTTCAGTAAAGAAGATTATACATAAATATTATATCACAGTGGATCTATATAAATATTAGACTAATTAAAATTATTGAAGTACAAATGTGGTGAAAGAAATGAAGGGGATATAGGCTTCCTATCAAGTACAAATAGCTCATTACATTACCAGTGGGGCCTGGTTTCGGAGGATCAGCTGCCTGGCTACTTATCACATGAGTGTTGTGGGGGGGCGGATTTGGTCAATAGTCTCAAGTGCTTCAACATTTTTGTTAACTTGTGAATAAACCTGCCACCATAGTTTTCTATCCCTAGAAAGCTAAAAAATCCTAAAACATTTTGGGTGGTCTAGTCCTCTTTATGTTGGTGGCATTTTGTTGATCTGCATACATCCTTGTAAGGGAAAAGATGTATCGCTAATATTGGGTGATGTCCAACAAAACCATGCACCTAATAGAGTGCAATGAAGGCCTACATTCAGAGATTCTTTGCTGGTTGGTCTTCAGTCAGTGGTGGTGTTTTGTAATGGTGTTACTATATATTAAGATGTGGTGACTGATGTTCAAAAGCTAATCCATATCTGAAAATGCTTCTTGGATGTCGTTCTGAAACATCTGAGCAGGTAGGAGATCCCAAACTTTAATATTTTGTATCTTCTCAATCTTACATGTTAAGAATGTTCTTATGTGTTGGCTCTTCTCAGCCATTCATAAGTAAGTGATAGCCAGAGATGAGGTCCAGTTTGGACATCCATCTGGCTTCATCCAGATCGCTCATGATATAATCTATCATTGATGTTGTGTGGGTCTCTTTTGATGAATTTGTGCATTAGACCCATGTTAATACAGAGTCTTACTGCCCCTGGCTGTTTAGCTTCACTGTGACTGCAATGGATGACACAATTTCACATACATGTTGATTTTCCTTTTTGAAGTTCAGTTACCACTTAAATGGAAGAACACCCTCTAGTATTTGATGGTCTTATCTATGTTAAATATTCTTGCTTTAATGATGACACCACCATGAGTGATTAAACTTAGTTAAACAGCAGTGGTGCTTGCCCCCCTAAGTGTAAATACATGTTTTGATAATTACATTCCTTAAAATATATATGCATTTATTTAAATATTAAAACATTCAATAAGGATTATAAATAAACAATTATCTTATTTTTACAACATTTTATTTACCTTTTTTAAATATGAAATAGATAATATAACAAAAGAACTTTTTTTTAAATAATCCTTTCAATATAATTTAAATGTGATAGGCTTTAAATATTTAATTCAAAGTTAATAGTACTTAACACTTTTTACATTTTTATGACTTTTTAAATAAATATATCAAATGTATTTACATTAACATAAACATATTTTAATTATTTTTTTCTCTACTAAACTTTAAAACGTTTCTCCTTACTTTACAGTAAGGAGATCTCCACCCTGACTGCAGACAAGCATGTGAAACTTCAAATAAGGTTGTAAAGTCACTACTAATTGTAACTTTACATTTGTTTATGATCTTTTTATTAACTCCACCCCATGTCTTAAGTGGGTGGGACATGTAAGATAACATTTTTAGTAACTATACTCTTGTAAATAGTGAAGAGCCAAATGTAGAAAAGTTACTCAAAAGTTTACGAGGAAACTTGCATGTGTAGATTTGCTCACATGTACTTTTGCCTTTGTGAATAGCCTCCAAAGTCAGTAAGATTATAACATCCTGGACAATACATCAATTAGAATGTAAATCATTGTAGCTGATGAGCCCATTTCTTGATTCTGGGGATGGATGTGGTGCATTTAATCAAAAATGGTTACCAGATGCTTTTAGTCAGTGACAACCTTGAAATGTGATCTATAGACAAATAAATAATAGATTAGTACAGCCCAACTTGTTCTGTACAGGATACCATAAATACATCTTTTTCGTAATCCTGTATCTCCAGTATCACATTGCTTATTGATCAGGTAGAAGATATACGGGTGTTTCCAATTAAATATATTTCTTGAACAATTAATGTAGTACATTTATCTCAAATTGTCATTATCAAGAAAACGAAAATTGCTTTTACAAAAATAATCACATTTATTATTCATCAGTCCATGTATGCATAATAATAAAGTCAAGGGGGAGAAGAAGCCAGCACACAATTGATATAATAACAAAACATATCATTTATGTGAAAAAAGATGTGGTAACATTTCTTTTAAGAAGACATGAGTTTCCTGACCAATTACATGAGCTTAAGTGGGAGGGTGACATAGTTATGAAAGACAGCAAGGACTAGCTTTGACTTTTCAGTCTTACAATATCAGGCTTCTCTGGATATAAGGTATTATTTCAATTATATTGGTCTCCAGTGATTATTAGCAGTTAATCACACTTGTGTTTAGTTCAGATCACTAGTTTCAAGAGTACAGCATATTAATGTATTAGTTATGCAGACATCTCAATGCATAATCTTCTAGAACCAGCCTTACTACAAATTACAGCATTAAACTAGAGATTCTGGCCAAACAGATAATCCAGTTAATCTGAGAGCTAATTGCAGGCTAACACTTTGGAAAGCTCTGTTCCTACTCCCAAGGCAGGTGAATGCAACTTTTTTTGTGAATTTTAACCACAGGGCTTGTTATATCTTGCCATTGTACAAATGCTTATCTGATTCCTGACCGGGCGTGGGCATGGCTACTGTGCTCTGTCCAGGTTAAGGTATGGTCTGGCACTGACTACTTTCTGTATACTGGCTGTGTCAGTGTAGTTTATGGTTGCTGACTGTGCCCAGGTAGGCAGTGGGTTTCCTGTGGTAGTCTTACCCCGCCACATTGTTGTTCATGGATGCTTGTGAGCCGCTCCATATGCAGCAATACTCTGCGCTGTCCTTTACACATGTTCACCTTCCTGTTCCTTTCACTTCCCCCTCCTGCTCTCTTCCCAGGTGCTGTGCCATACTTTTTCTTCACATTCCCAAACACATGCTGTGCTGCAGAAGGTTTAGTTTCAAACATGCACTTCCTCGGTTTGAAATCTCCCCCCTCCCCAGTAGCTTCTAGCAGGAGTTTTATACCATCTTCTTAGTAATGCATTTTTTCTAAATGCATTTTCAGTCAGTGCAGAAATTTTAACTCCCATGACGTCACTGGATTAAGGACTCAGAATTTGATGACACCCCTTTGTTTTCAAATTTAAAACACCATGCCCAGTCATTTAGCACAAATGGGTATGATTATGCATCTGTTTTCCTCCAGAGTTTCAAGTGTTAGATTTTATCACGGAAGCCATTTAAACAAAATGTCAGTGGGCTAAGCACTTACTGCTGACATCTTTGTGACAGGTGGATCACAAGATTCAGAGCCTGCCATTGTTATCTCAGCCATTGAGTTTTACGAGGCTACTGAGAGTACCGGATTAGATTGAATTGTGGTGATTTGTATCTGGCAGCCCCCCTACTTCTGTTACTGACACCATATAAACTTCCATTTTGTGTTGTAAACCTCTTTTAACACCTACTTGTATCAAAACTGATAAATGTTCCTATACTACTCCTGCAAGAGTTGAAAGGTTGCAACAAAAAAATGCTCTCAACATTCAGACAAGCATATAACATTCATGTTTGGTTTGTCATCCACCCTTTACTTAATCTTGCTGTGTCTGCACGCAGTTCAAACGTGCATGACCGCTGCATGTTTTTTTTTCTTTGTTCTCAACCCTTTACCTAATCTCCTCACAATATATTTCCACAAGTTACTGCACAATATATTAGTTTTCTTAATAAACAAGTCATAACACTTTTATGGAGTTTTATTAACTTGTATTGCACAACTGCTCACCAAGCTAAAACTTACCACAAAGAAAAACAATATTAATCACATACGCAAAACCTATTGCATTTACCAGTGCTTGTTGTTTTTCAACTGTAGATAATCTGGCCCCATTGTCCCGAGCCGGCATGGCTGGTGCAGGCAACCAGAAAGGTTGCTGTAGCCTTACTGTAGGTATGTAGAGCTCAGTTTGACGAAGTCAGAGACTGGCTGGCTCATTGTCATGTGTGGAAGTACAACCGTGCAATCTGACCAGGCATGTCATGTGGTGGGTCTCCTCGCATCCTAGAACAGGGGGAGTGAAAGTGAGGTCTCTGGGAGTGGCACTGTTGTTTTTGAGCTCACAGCAATAGTGCTATGTGGAGAGTGGATGAAAGGGAAATGTTAGGAGAGGTGGCCATTTAGGATCCATTGCTTTTGCCTTCAGCAGCAGGCAGATGACTCCTCTGGGCCTGCTGCAACCATATTATGTTAAAAACCTATAGGAGGATGTTAGTCCTGGCAATTCTTGGCGGGATTACTCCTGACTTTTTGCCTCTACCTCCGCTATTTTTTTTGACTGACTGAGATTTTTTGGACACTTTGCCACTGCTTAACAGTGTCAAAGTGTAAGTGTTTCCTGTATAAAGTAATGGTAATTGGTTGTCCATGATTCCTATGTTTGCCTTACTAGTAAAGTCCCTAGTACAGTGCACTATGTGGGCCAGGGCTGGTAATGCAAATGCTACTAGTGGGCCTGCAGCACTATTTGTGCCACCCACACAAGTAGCCTTAAAAAAGGGAACTCAGGCCTGCCATTGCAGGGCCTGCATGCAGTTTGTTAAACTGCCATGTTGTTCTGTCAAGTGCACTCACTTGCCAGACCCTACCCTTCCATTTCTAGGCACATCAGACACCCCTACAGTAGGTCTAGGGTACCCCCTGGACAGGGTGCAGTGCATGTGAAAGGTAGGACATGTACTAAGGTGTGTGTCATGTCCTGACAGTGAAATTATCTAAATTTTCGTTTTTCACTTTTGAAAGGCCATCCTGCCCATAGGACAGAATTGGACGGCTGTGTAATATGTTTTACAGCCTATCTTCCCAAAGGCTTAAGATGTAAAGGTGAAGTTTAGTATGCCTGAACTCACAATGTAATAACACATCTTTTTATGAAGGTGGTTTTTGCATTGTGCGTTCAGAAGCCACTCTTTTATAAGTGGCTGAGTTTTTGTGCTCTGACATTTCTGTGTGTCTCTGCCTGGCTGTGGATTGACTGTCTGAATTTGAACGCGATAGGATCTGGGGAATGTCTTGACTCAGGGGAGGAGGTGAGAAAGCAACACGCTGACCTGCATCTGGAATGTAGGTTGAGGAGAAGCCCCTAGAGGTGAAGAGGCCTGGGTTTCTTCTATAAAACAAGTGGCTCATCTCCTGCCAAGTGATTGAGAATCCAGACCCCCACTAATCAAAGGAAGAAATGTGTCACTGGCAGGGAGGCACCCAGAACTGGTTTGAACAGGGGTCAGTGCCCCATGAAACACAAAAGCTTCTTAGCCATTGAGGGGTATAACTATGAGAGCTGAAACCCCTTAACTTTGGAGAATGGCTTGATCAAGTGCGAACAAGACGTGAGCTACATCGCGGTTAAGAGGACCTTTGCCTAGGAAGAAACAACTGAAGAGACTGAAGGATAGGACTGACCCTTGCTGTGTGATCTGGGGCTGGCCTGCAGTTTGCTGTTTCAACCAAGGAAAGGCTAAAGGGACTTTTCTGTGTGCTGTGTCCCCCTGCTTGAAGGACTTTGCTGTGTGCTTTGTCCTGAAGTAACTCATCCTCAAGGGCCTGAGGTGAGCTGCTCCCTGTTCGGAAACACAGGAACACACAGGTTTCCAAGAGAGTCTCAGCGGCGCTGTGTGAGCATGCCTGTTGCAGTCTGAGACCCTCGTAAGAACTGCCCTGTGATCGTGGGTGCCTGTTGTCCAAGTGAGTCTCAGCGATGCTGTGTGCGTGTGCTTTGTGCAGGATGAGACCTTCATGAGGATTGGCCTGTGATCATGGGCACCTGGAGTCCAAGCAAGGATCAGCAACGCAGTGTGCGTGTGCTTTGTGCAGCCTGAACCCCTTTGTGAGGATTGTCGAGTGATTGTATGCACCGGAATCCAAGTGAGTCTCATCGCTGCTGTGGGCGGGTGCGTTGTGCACCGGTAGACCTTCGTGAGGATTTGCCTTGTTATCATGTGCACCGGAATCCAAGTGAGTCTCATCGATGCTGTGTGCGTATGTGTTGTACACCATGAGACCATCGTGAGGATTTGCCTTGTTATCGTGTGTACCGAAATCCAAGTGAGTCTCATCGCCGCTGTGTGCGGGTGCGTTGTGCACCGGGAGACCTTCGTGAGGATTTGCCTAGTTGTCGTGTGCACCGGAGTAAAGTGAGTCTCAGCGACGCTGTGCGCATGATCTTCGTGCAGCCTGAGACCTGTGTGTGGAGGGCCCAGTGATCGTGCACCCGGAGTGATAAAGACTCAGCGACACTGTGTGCATGTGCTTTGTGGCAACCTGAGATCTTTGTAAATGAAGCGGCCCGGACCGGCAGTCCTGGAGGAGCTGAGTTGCCGGCCAGAGCCGCCATTGCCATTTCGCAAAGCTGCATTGGAGGCCCAGCCGCTGGATGAAGAGAGGAGAGTGAGTTTGCGTGTGTCGACTCCTGGGGTGGGGGGCGGGCTCGGAGGGAGACACTCTCGGCCTTTCTCTTGTGTTGGCAGCGCGAGCTTCTGCTTTGGCTCGTATCACTGCCCGTATTACCAAGGGAGTGGCGGTACAGGGGCCGGAGTGCAAAGCTGCACTTTGGGATTACATCCTACTGTGTTGGGGGCAACTGTGAGACACTTACTGAAAGTCAGAAGGAGAGGCGGAGAGACCGCCTAAGGCCCGGTGAATGGGCCAGAGTGTACTACTTAGTATTCCATTTCTACAGAATGGAGTACCTGACTGTCGTATTACACATTGCATCATTTCTGCATAACGGATTGCATTAGTCCTTCATAACAAACTACCTGATTAGTGTATGACGTATGGAATTTTTATCTGCATAACAAACTACCGGATTGTCGTATGACGCATTGCCTTGTTTCTGCATAACGAACTACCTGATTAGCGTATTGCGCATTGCATTATTCCTGCATGACGAGTTACCTGATTAGTGTATACGCATTGCCTTATTTTTGCAGAAAGACATATCTAGTGGTTGTATTATGCATTGCATTATTTTTCCTTGCAAAGTGCCTGATTGTTGCGTTACGCATGGCATTCTTTTCATTGCAGAGTGTCTGATTGCTTTGTTACGCATTACAGTATTTTTACATTGCAAAAGTGCCTGATTCTAGCATTACGGACTGTATGACATGCTATTAGGATTACAGGAGAATGTTTAGATGTTCCCATTTACATTGCTAGAAATTACAAGGGCTGGCTGGCCTAACAACCGGCCAGGAGAAATATTACACAACCTCATATGTTGGTTTAATATCATGTGGTCTTATCGTATATCTTTTTACAAAAAGTTTATACTCGTTTTAGAAAACTTGTGTGGAGTCTATTTGCGGTGTCATCATTAGAGTATTGTGAGCGTGGTTGCGAATACTTTACACATTTGCCTTGAAGATAAGCCTGGCTGCTCATGCCAAGCTACCGAGGGGGTGATCGTATCTATCTAAGAAGGTGACCTTCCTTTTCCTGACGTTGGAACGCGGGTCCCTACTTGGCCTAAGGTACCTACCTCAGCCAACCAGGGATCCTGGGTCTAACAGAGGGCATAATAGCATTAAAAAAAAACTAAAAAAAAACCTTTTTTGTAAAGGGTTACTGTGTAAAAACTTTTTTCCTGAACAAAATTACACAAGAGAAGGAAGAGTAACAAAATGGACAGTGTAAGGGGTATAATGTGGAGAGAGACAAAGGCGAAGTGAGACAGAGTGAATAAGAGCAACGAAAAGAGGGGAAGAGGAAAATGTAGTAAAGGAAGAGAAAAAGAGAGAGGTAGAGGAAGCAGGAAAAGAATGCTAGAGGTGCAGAGAGATGGAGGCAGGGAAGAGATTAGGTAGAAGAAGTGATGAAAAAGTGAGTGGAGAGAAGGATAAAAATAGGTAAAGCTAGAGAGAGTGAAAACTGGAAAGTGAAAGTGGAGAGGAAGGAGACAGAAGGTGAATGACCAAGGAGGTATGAGAGAAGAGGAAGGCTGGAGAGAGTGTCAAAAGGTTCCTATTCTGTGATACCAAAGAAAGAATGGATAGTATCACCAATGAGCTAGGAATAGGTCATGTGAGGTACTGTAAAGCCTTTCCTGCTGCATAGGTTGTTGGCTTACTTGGAGGTAGTGCTAAATGTAGAGTATAATTCACTGGTGGAGTTTATTTTTCATTAAAGGGATAGAATAGTAAAGGAAGACTCCTTTGGTTTTAGTGGTGTCTCCTGACCTAGGAGGACTTTGCATTACTAACTGCAGCAAGGCAAAAAAGAATATAGCATTACGTGTAGTACAGGACACAAAGGAGTTCAAGAGTCAGAAAGAAGTGAGTGAATCTGTCAAGAGAGAGCATGAATGGAGGAAAAGGGAAGGTGTGCTATACAGAGAACTAAAACAAACACCAAAGAGAGATACAAAATGAGATGAGAAATTAAGAACAGGAGAGATTTAAAAAAACTGCAGAAAGAGCCCACAGGGTAGACACATGAGTCTAAGTGAAGGATTTGTCGAATGACAGGGAAAGAGAGGGAAAATGAGAGTGCGGTGGTAAATGAAAAAGGTAGGAAATAGACAATCAGACAAAGTTGAAAAACTAGAGAGAGTCGCAAAAATGTGATGTAATGAGAGGTGTAGGCAGCAAGTAAGAAAGGAATATGGCAACATATATAAAGAAAGGGAGAGGAAGAGATAGAAACGTTGGTGTTGTAGTTGTACAGAAATACAGATAACTAGAAATTCAGGCATCTCATTGCACTTGGTGAAAGTGGAGGTGAAATGAGGGACTGGAAATAGGGGTGAGATAAGATATGTGATGTACATGTGTTTCTGTGAAAGAGTGCGATGGAGCAGATAATATCAAGGAGCTTAATTAAAAGGCTACTTTTAGAGTGAATTCCTGCAGCTTTACCAAATTCAAACCATGCCTCTGTCCACAATATAAAAGACATCATGTACCAACCAAGCTGTATGCAACCCCCATATAAATCACATGTAGAGATATTCCTGAGTGACAACCAAAACGTGAAGCCTTGTATAACTCTAATGCCACCTTGGATGCCTCCTGCAGCTTCCCAGGGATTATGGCAGTCACTTAAGGGTTGGTGACAGCTACACAGGATCCAGAGATGACCAAGTAAGACAGTGGTTCAAGGGTGAGCATGAACGTACGAGGCATGAAAGTGAAGAGAGAATGAACTTCAGTGACCTGAGTATTATTAGGAGTCTCAGGTGCCTAAACTGACCAAGAGCTTCAGGGATCACCGTCCTGGTTAGGCGCCTCTGAGAAAAATGGCAGCGAACAATAACCTTGTGTACCTGAGGGAGACCAGGAGCCTCAGGGAACCGAGGGTGAGCTAAGGCCTCGGGAGAAACAGGAACATCAGGGACATAAGAATGAGCAATTATTTTAGGTGAATGAAGGTGAATTTGAGCCTCAAGGATCTAAACTGAGTAGTACCCTTGAATCTTGCATGCTCATCTCATTGTATTCTGTGGGCACTGGGTACGAGCAGGAGCCTCGTGTCATTAGGATGAACAGAGCACCTGGTGAACTGAGGGTAAACATAAGAATCACTATATCTTAGGTAAACATAGTTCTCAGTAACTGGAGAGTGAGCCGTAGCTTATGGGTAACAGTGAACAAGAGCTACATGGCTTAAGGATGAACAGGGAAATCAGGCGAACCAAATTTCATAGGCATTTCAGACTTAGCAGCAGCCTTTTTGGACATCAGTGTGAGTAGGTGCTTAAGGGGTCTAAGAATGAAAAGGAGCTAAAGAACTACAACACCAATGATGTAAATGTGTCTCAAAGTCTTAGGATGAGCAGGGCCCCTTCTTCCTGGAAGGTGAACAGAAGCCTCCAGACATGGAGATGCATGTGGTCTTCTGAATCATGGCCCGATTGTAGACAGGGACTTCAGGGATCTTAGAGGGAGCACAGACTAAAGGACCAAAGGGTGATTAACAAATTCAGTGATCAAGGTGGAGAAATGTATAGGCCTAAAGTAAGGTGAGGAGACCTGTCGGTGAGTTGCCGTGGAGTAATGGTGTTTCGAGGTTTGGCAAATACTACTAGCCCTGCAAGCTTAAAATGCTTAATTTATCACAAATTTCCCACACAATTACTCCACTGATACTGATTGTATGACGTTCCATGACAATTATTAATCACAAATGTGGGCCACTATTTCTTTCGTGAGCCCTGGTCAAGCAACCGCCACAATCCCCTGCAGGGTGAACCATAAAAAGTCACTAAATTTACCTGTGCTTAACCATGCGTAGCTTGGCTAAAAAAAGCAGTCAGCCTTAACTTAGAGGCAATGTTTTAAGTATTAATGCAGCACTTAAACAATATAAAGTGAAAACAACACAACAAAAATCCCAAACCAATTTAGAAAAGGAGTAACTTTTAATAAAATGTTTGATTACAAAAATCCAGTCAGTAGAACCAGAGTTATGATTGTTTAAAGAATAAACTGCAATATAGTGCCTAAAAGCATAAAGCGCCAACTGCGGCTAGCCGATCACACTGGACAAGGGCAAGGTCAAAAGTTCAAGCCTACTGCGATGGACCGCAGGCAGAATACAGTTCCAGATTAGTCCTACTGAAGGTTTACCATCTCAAGCTTTGTGCCAAGAATCCCGTTCACGTTGGAGAGGGTCGTGAGGAGCAAGGAGAAAGTTGACTGCGGAAGTCACTGTGGCATGAAGAGCAGGCTGGGCGTAGCAAATGGGCAGGCTGGAGCTTTGTATTGGCGTTCATCTGCAGTTGACGCTGCTGTGAAGAGAGACAAGCTGGCGGTGGTTTGTTTTGATTTTTAGTGCGAGTGGTGTGGTTCTGGGGCAAACTGGCCCGTTCGTGATCGCCAAGAGCTCAAAAGCTTGAGTTCAAGAGCTTGAGGGCACCACCAAGGATCAAGGAACTGTGAAGCACGCCTTTGAAGTAAGGAACTCACCAAAGGCAGAACCAGGAGCTGTTGGGAAGCCTTTTTTGCCCCTGAGGGTCGGATCAGAAGGCCAGCAGACTATACGTTTAAGTCACTCTGGGGTCCTGGGTTTAAAATGGGTTGCAGGTCCAGGTCTTTTTCCCCAAGCAAGAGGGCAGCTGGCAGCAGGTCAGAATAGAAGGGTAGTTCCTTTAGAGCAGCAGTCCAGCAGGGTAGCAGCCCAGCAGAGTGCCAGTCCTTGTAGCAGCACAGCAGTCCTTCCTGGCAGAGTATTCACAAGTTCAGAGGTCTACTGAAGAGGTGGGGGGTGATGGTCCTATTTTTATACCCTGGTGCCCTTCTCATGGAAGGTGGGAGAAGCTTCTGGCAAGTTTCTTTGACTCCCTTGTCCTGGCTCCAAGCTGGCTGCAGTGACAAAAGAGGGTTGTTAGGCCTTATGTGTGAATGTGCGTTGAATACAGAGGACTCAGCTGCACATCGCAAAGCGGAGTTTTTTCACTCCGCGAGCTCTGCAGATGTTGCGCCGACCGGTCCTCAGGAGCGGGTTGATGATTGAGGGGTCCACCTCTTGATCTAACCAAGCCTGATTGCCGTAACGGCACAGGTCAGCGGAAGGATCACGCGAGGGAAGGAAAGGTAGGGAACGCCTGGGAGGGAGATCTGTAAAGAGAAAGAACAGAACACACACCAATAAGGATCACCCCGAACATGTGCATGAATCAGTACTGTTTCCTGGACCTGATATCTCCCCTAGCCCCTATACCTGTAAAGGAAAATAACATCCATTCTTATCATGGCGATGGTAACGTAAAGATGAGGGTTGGTTGAGAGGTGGGCAGACTTTGCTTGTGGTGGGGAGGGTTTTTCTGTAGCAATGACAAAATAAACAAAGGTAAACCCCCACAACAGGGTCCTACTCTAAACAACGAGGCCCTACAGCATGAACCAGCACCTACCCTCCATTTGACTCCACCGTGCTTCACAGGGGTAGAGCGTTTTCCTCTACCACTTGTGATAACCCCTGTTAAAATAGAGCCAAGAACACACCAGTTAGACAACACGACAATGTACTGTGTCAATCACTGTATGCCACATCAAGCATTTACCACACTCTCCCCTTCGCGTGCAATCGGCACTGATATCGTAAAGTTTGTGGATAGCATTACGTGAAACAAGGTATGGCCCTGCGCCAATGAGCTTCCTTGGTCCATGCTCTCTGGTCGCACTGGACCGTGCAATAGTGACAAGGTCTGAATCCGGCTATGCGCCCCCACCCCGCCGGCCGACAAAGCAGGCCGAACACATCCAAGGTGAGAGACTCGCTCTCCCCGCCTGCCGACAAATGCAGGCCGAGCAAATCCTCAAGGTTCTTCCTCTAGCCTCCGTAGGAGCGCCCGCTCGACTACAGAGGTTCCAACTGAATGATGGTGCAAGCACCCTTACCGTACTCTAGGCAACGGCCTGACAACAAGGATCGGACGAGGGAGACGTCTCCATGCAGGAATTTCCGACATCGGGAGACCGGTGACTTCCTGCTTTATGCGTCCGGGGCGCGTAGTCTCGCGAGACGCGCTATGCCCCATGGGAACTGTAGTTCGGGCGGCGCTGTGAGCGCACCACGTAAGTTCGCTGCCAGCGCTCGCCAGGGGGGGTTATGACAGCAGAGTGCGTGGTGCAGAAAATTCTGCATACTCTGCACTGCAAACAGAGACGAAGTTCACCGCGCAGGCGGAGAAACAGACAGTTTTGCCGTGACTTTGCTGGGACGTCATTGTCTAGTGCCAATGTGGTGAATTCTAACAAAGGTTTATATATATGCCGAGTTACCAGCAAAAATACCACTACATACTTTGTAGTGGGACCACAAAAATATTTTGGTACCTTCACATCGCGTGACTCTTTGATAGGGCGCACAACCAGGGCAGGTAATTATCTGACTGAACTTATAGGAGGTCCTTCAACATTTTCATGAAATTATACATGTCTCACAGATGCACAACAACCGACACTGAAACATCGTCGCATAACCAAACTTTCCCTTTAGTGGTTGTTAAACCTAATTCAGAACTAGCTTTTCTGTGTGAGACAGACTCTAACTGTATTTTCAGATAGTGGGCTTGAAATACATTGACAAATGGCATACTAACTTGGAAAAGTACTGCAGTCATCACTGTCAATGTGTTATAAAAATTGATATTCCAAACTCCTGTAATTTCAAGTTTGAATTTCTATATAAAATTTGACAAAAATATATACACCTGCGTCTTGAAATGTATTTTCCTACAAAAGTATTGTACAACTTCCAATTAAGTTGCAATGTCATTCTAAGAAATCTTAAATGATCAATTAATTCATTTGTTAATTTTTGGTTTAAACAAAATCCCTTGTTGGCATCCTTACTTACCTAGCACTCTAAATGTGGCATTTTCAAAATTGTATTGAAAAATCAGACTTTACCATTAAAGAGGGTTTATCATTACAATGTCATAGGTACTGAACATGGTGTATCACCCTACTTCCAATTAATAATTACGGCTTATTGTCTGTAATAAGGAATCCCCAATGTTATCTTATGGGAGGGGTAGGCCTCCCAGGAGTGAACAACGGATTTAGGAGTTTTTCACTACCAGGTCATTTAAAACGTAACCGTACATGTGCAGCTTTTCAATTACCCAGCACCCCGACCTATGGGCTAACTAGGCCCTACCTTAGGGGCGACTTATATGTACTAAAAGGGGAGTTTAAGGCTTTGTGAGAGTGTTTAAATGCCAAGTCGACATGGCAGTAGAACACTGCATACAGGCTGCAATGGCAGGCCTGGGACATATTTTAGAGGGCTAGTTAAGTGAGTGGCACAATAAGTGCCGCAGGACGACTGGCATCATTTCATTTACAGGCCCTGTGTATATTTTATATCACTCTACAAGGGACTTGTACGTATATTAAATATGCCAGTTATATATATGCCAACCAAACAATTTTTAGTGGAGTGAACACAAGCAAGTTAGAACTGGTTAGCAGTGGTAAAGTCACAGAGTCCTAAGACCAATAAAAATGAAATCCAGCGAAAATTTGGAGGTAGTTAGGCAAATCATTTGGGGGAAGGCCACCCTAAGGCTGACAGGCCTAACAAGGTCACAAACGTCAATTATTGTATTGCTCTTAATTTTACGGAAGAATTGTTTGAGGAGGAGAAGAAAGTATTTACAGGTAGAGGATCAACATATTTAGCATGTCCAGGGAAGTATTCATACCACTTCTCACCTGATGCAGTCCTTGGTGAAGGTGCTCACTTCACCTACAGCCCGCACTAAGGTCTTACCTGCACATATCAAGATAATGGCTGCACTATCCTATCTAGTCACAGGATCTTTCTACAAGTTCAGTGACACCTTAGCCATCTCAAAGACAAAGTAATCAGGCTGCTTGTGACAGATACTGAAATACATTACCAGCTGAGTGGACCAACGTATTTCCCTGCCACAGTCAGAAATACTCCTGATCAAGCTCTTGCTAACAAAGCACTAGATATGGGTGCTATATATTATAAAGGTAAAGAGTGTTGAAAACTATTTTAACAGTGTATTCTTTTGATATGGGTGAGCTGGATGTTGTGTAAGAGAAACAGGTGTGGGGTGTGCCACTAAGAAGGGTGGTGGGAGGACAGAGTGGCATGAGTGGTTAAACTAGAACTAGTTGAGAGAAAGGGTTGTTAAGTTCTTACCTGGGCTTATGTTAGGGAACCCTAGAACTGGTAGGACTATACTGCAGGTCAGAAAGCATGATGGTAAGAACACTATTCTTAGGGAAAGGAGACATAGGCAGAATCTTGCTGTTCCTCAATGAAGCACACTTGTCACTCTTCTTGCGACATTTTTAGGTCTCCAGCAGTGCATTCATTCACCACCAATGAGTTGACGTTGTCAACTTCTGCCGCTTGGTAGCCTTCTTCACTCCATGGAGGTTGTATGGCTGAAGACTATGTAGTTCTCTGTAATGATCAACTACAGAGGTGGCTACATCTGTCTCCTACTCAGTGGTGTGCCTTATCCTCTTGAGTGGGACTGGCTACTTCTCGGAATGTGTTGGTGCTGTATGGCATCCTGCTTATTAGGCAGTCTATGGCTGAAGAAGGCCGAGCCTGGGGTGAATTTGTGATTGCAGGATTAATATGTGTCAGCTATCTGTGATTTGGGTTATATGTATGGTGTTTCCCTATTCTCTTCCACTTGGAAATTCTTCTCCACACAGGGCAGAGCACGGTAACCATGCGCAAAAAGTTACTTCCTCTTTTTTGTATTTGTTTATAGTTCTGTGCCTCTTGAGCTATAAGTGTAACTGACGTCATTTTCTGTGCAGATACTCCGGTGATTCAAATATTCAGAATAAAATCGATGGCACTCATATTAGAGAAATGTATATTAAAGAGAGAAGCAAGCAATTGAGCGGGACACGCCAAGCCGTGATCCGTGGGCGGGCCAGAGGGTTACACCATCGTACTCTAATAATGATAAAAATAACACCAAAAGCAATAGCAACGACTTAAAATAATAAATTAGTGTTCCACGCTGAGATTCAAGTTTAACTACATTATCACGTATCAGATGTTAACATTTATCTGAACCTCTTTTGAACTGAAGCAATGTTGACGAACCAATCAACACTTTGCTCTCTTTCTAATAGCTTTTAGGATTTAATAGCGCCTGAAATTGTAATAAACTTCCAACATAAAGCGTCCTTGGATTTATTGTTTTAAGAAAACAATCTGTACAATCATACTACGGCTGTCAATGAAAAAAATGCCATATGTCTTTGCACACCATGTTTGTGCCATTACCTGACTCCCCTAAAACTACATGTAAAACTCATGCTATCACTCAATCATAAACATTCCAGGAGGTTCATGAAGTGTTTTCTTCAGTGCTACAAAAGCAATACCTACATGCTTTTAAACAGTGTGTGAGGGTTGTGTTTGTCTTGATGTTGAGAATGTAGTTCAGTGCGCAGTGATGCACATTTAGTCAGCTATACATGTTGATCTATATGTTTTTTAATATAGTAGAATAGAAACCTTTCTGTTGTAATAACAGTTCACAGAATAGTTCTGGCCATATTCTGTTTCTATTTTTGCACCCTTGATACAGACCACTGTGACTATCAGCACAGAGCTTTATAACAAATATATTGACCTTATATTTAGACTGGGCTGTGGATCTTCCCATTGCTCATGATTGCTTGGCTTGTCTAGTCCAGCTCCTATTCGAGATTCAATGGTTTTCATTCCAATCCCGTTTCTTCTGCCCAAAGAGCATCTTGGCATCAACAAGTTTTGATTGGGTGAGTGGCATCATTTCACTGCTGGTGACTGGGAACTATTTTTCCTTTAGCAGGTTTCTGTAGTATTTAACTTTTTGCACTCAGTGGGAGTGCCTGGCCTTCCTCTCTTATTCATCCAGTTTCTTTGTGCACTCCCTCACTTCATTTTATCCAGCATGCACCCCTTCTCCCCATTTCTTTCTTCCGGCTCACTCTGTTCCTTTCTTTCCCACCGGTCTCATTCTCTCTCCCTTGCCCCCTTATCTCCCCACCAATGCTCTTTGCCCCCTCCCCCACTGTGCTCTCCTACCCATCGAAGCTCTGCCTACTGCGGACTATCTACAGCTGGCAATATTGGCTTTTACAATGCTTGTAGAATTGTGGTCCAAGCAATGGCAAAGCCAACAGTGGTGACCATCCATCTTGTACTGCTTTTTATATACTTCCATGGTGGCTGTAATTTTGCGTCTAAATGTAGTGTTGTCGTGTAGTTCCTATATAACCTATACAGGATCTGCGCATTTGGATAACATAAACTGTGGGATTGGTGGCAGACTGATTCCATGCACCCCCACTTGATACGTTAGCCTGTCTGTATCAGCTAGCTCACAGTGCCGCTAGAGTCTCCTCTTATCGGGGAGAGAATAGTTCTTTGCAACCTCAGAACATGACTACCCTGATCCCTCAGAATTGTGGAAACAATATACTACCTTTCGCTCAGTCACTCATTCTCACTTAGTCTGTCTCAGAGAGATACACAGAATAGACTGGCTGGGCATTTTCAATAAGAATTTATTGAACAGTTGTTATTCTAGTGTAGAATAGATGCGCTGCAACAACCATTAGACAGTAGCAGGGATATATGATTAGAAGTCCTACGAAAGTAAAGGGATGGTATAGCTCTACCATCTTGTAATAATCATAAATACATACAAGTATATAAAACACATGATAAAAAGTGCATACTCCTACGATGCCTCCCTAACTAGATGTACCTAAATGTACCTAGGGGTTCGGTTAGTTCAACTCCCACTCAAGCTGCAGGCCTCAGCTTGGTAAGAGGGGAGAGCAGTCCTTGGGGGCTGAGGATAACCACCACCTCTGTTGCAGAGCTCACGTAGTCCGGATGAGCTCGGGATTTGCTGACTGGTCGTCTTCATTGCGGTGCCTGTGGATGCAGGGGAGTGACTCCTTCACACCAAGGGAGATTACTTTGGTTTTCCTTGATGCTTCACAGGCCTTGGAAGGTTCCTGGAGGATGCACAGATATATACGATGCAGCAGACTGGAACGGAGACGAAGACAGCCCCAAACAAAGTCCAGCGTGCGCAGATGGTCGAAGTGCAGTGGTTTCAATTCTGAATCTTGTCCACAATGACTCTAGGGTCCTACAGCCAGGTAAGCCCTTAAGTATCCACAGGAGAGGGTTGGAAAGATTCAGGGGACCCTCCCAGGGTAGGGTCTGAACAAGGGGGAGGTTACGCCAATGTCCTTTGTCCTGTTTGGTGCAAGAGCGGGAGCCAATGACTCCCAGGACTGGTTTGAACTGGACTATGCACAGGGACACCAAATGTACCCCTCATTCAGACTCACAGGTGCTGGCAAGTGCACCCACCTAGTCCTAATACACTAAATTCTGTCTGGGTGGTGGTCATACCTCCCCGTGACAGGATGCTTATTGTTCTGCCTTCCCCTGCTGGAGCTGGGCTCAGCAGCAGGAGGGCAGAAATGTGTCTGTGGTCGGCAGCAACCACTTTGTGCTGTCTGGAGGTAGAAGGCTGGTACCGAGATTACCGAGAGTCCCACAAAGGGCCTTCCTGGTGAGCGGAATCATACCTCCCACACCAGTTACCAGTGTAGGGGTATAATTCCAACATGTTTGACACCAAACACGATAGGGTTTGTTGCTGTCATTTCCGAGATGGTTATCACACCGTCGTGTAATGCCCCCCTATACTAGTATATGGCTGCTTCACTGTCAACCTGGGAAAATAGACTCCGTAGGCTGAAGGGGTGTCCTGCTCATACAGGGGCACCCTTTCACTTAGAAATAAGCACCCTGCCTTCAGGATTGTAAAGGCCTGCTATAGGGGTGACTTATAGGTTTTAAGTGCAGTGAATCTTAGATATAGAAAAACCTATAACTTAGGTAAGTGGTGCATGCACCAACTTACATAGGCTGCAATGGCAGGCGTGTAGTTCCAATGTGAATGGTCTCTCATGTATGGCATAATACACGCTGCAGCCCATGGGAGACCTCTGGTGTACCTATGCACTGGGTACATGGGTACCATATACTAGGGACTGACAAGGGTACCCCAGTATCCAATCTGGGGTCTACCTAAGTACATAACATAATAGTTTAGGGAGAAAGTAGATTGACCGGGGTCCTGATTAGCAGGATTTCAGTCAGACTAGTCAAAAACAGCATTACATCAATCAATAAGTGAGGGTAACCATAAGAAGCAGATCCTACTTTCCTACAGTTCCTGTCAAGGCTTTCCTCATACCTCAATTTCCATAAGGCGACCTTGGACAAATGCCACTTCCCCAAGGAGCCTGACCTGGCCACATTTGTGGTTGTCCACAAACCAGGGAGACCCCTAGAGGCATATCCCTCATACTGCCCTATTTTCTTTATTAGCGCAGAAATATTTTTTTTCGCAAAGATCCTGGCACACCACCTCCTACCTTTGCTGCCCTTCCTGGTCCACCCTTGACCAATGCGGCTTTGTGCCCTGCTGCAGTACCCAGTATTGCATTTGCTAAGTACACATTGTTCTGGAACACCAACTTCACTTTGGGGACCCCCCACTCTTATATTGCTGGACTTTGAGAAGGCGTTTGATTCACTTGATAGGGAATTTCTTTTCAAGCCCTCTCCCACATGGGCTTCAGACTCCGCTTTCGGTCACTCTCAAGCAAAGGTCAGGATCAACTGCATCTTTTCTTACCCCTTCCAATCCAAAGAGGCACCAGGCAGGGATGCCCCCCTTCACCATGGCGATTCAGCACCTAGCAGCCTAGGTTCGGTGTGACACCCAAATTTGAAAATTCCAGTAGCAAAATTGCCAGAAAAACCATATCGCCTCGTATGTAGATAATGTGCTACTTTTTCTCAGCCAATCCCACGCCACTGAGCCCCGGCTCCTCCATATGCTCCTGATCTATGGCAACACTTCCAGGATGGTAGTCAACTGGGACAAATCGTACCATCTCCTTGTCCAGGGCATCCCAAAGGTTGTTGCTTGGCAGGATCACCTCCCTATACACATATTAAGCTTTGCCTATCTGCGTGTCATCATTGTCTTGGAACTTGAGTTAACCTGGTGCCTCTACGGGACGCTGCTGTCTCTCTGGGGCCTTTCCAAATGGACTGTTCTCCCACTCAATGTCCTGGGCCATGTTGCACTCTTCAAAATTATTGCAGTTCTGTGACTTCTTTATAGACTGCTGAACTTCCCTCACTTTATTCCCCAATCTGGATTTGCCAGCCTAATCGAGGCAGTACGATCCTTCCTGTGGGCAAACAAGACCCCAATATAGCCCTCTGTAACTGTTTCCAGTCGTCCTGTGATGGCGTGATGGGCATTGCTGACATTCATTTTTACTACTGGGCTTCGCAGCCACAAACATTAACGGCTGGAAGTTTGTTGGAGCTGAGGACCCGGTGATTCACCTCGAGGAGTGTTTCACTCAAAGGCTGACAACATATACTGCATCTATTTTATGGCAGCCCAAACACCGGCTCCCTGCTTGGGCCTGCTAGAGTCACTCTCCTCTAGTGGTGTGCCCTCCAACAAACTGGATGGGCAGTCTGTTGAAGCAGGCGATTCCCCGATGGCAGGGTGGATGGCCTGAATGGGTTTGAATATTGGAAATTATAGGCATATCCCACCATAGGGGTGTTTGGGAGGCCTCGCACATGAAAATCTTTCAGGCCCTCCAAGAAGAATTCACTCCCCATAGGACCCAGTTCTACAGATATTTGCTGCTTTGGAACGCACTGGCAGTGGGCCAACTGAAGCTGTGGGATCTACCAGACTACAGTCACCTTGAGGCCCAGGTTTTACTGGGGCTGCTGGGACTCGTTGGCATCTAGCGGATATATTGTTCTCCTCAATCCTTTGGGGCTCTTCAAACAAAGTGGAAGGGATGTGTTGGCAAGCTTGATAATGCTGACTGGAGAGACACCAGGATGGCCAAACATGAGCTGGTCATTCCCTCTCTCCTACGTCTGATCCGGTTGGAAATGTCTCCATGCGTCCTACCTCACCCCACGTGCCTGTGGAGGATGGACACGCTCTACACCCCAACATGCCCTAGATGCACTAGCATTGACATGGACTTGATATGGATCTTTGCAAAGTATTGGTTGTCTGTCTTCATGACACTGTCCAATATTTTGGAGAGACCTATTGATTACTCCCTCCCTGTTGCATTGCTGGGAATCCTGGAGTATGTGGGTGGGTTTCGGGGTTGAGTGTGCGCTTGTTGGCATTTGTGTTGTGGTGGCAATACGCAAGATTGCATGCCATTGTACATCCTCCTCGCCTCCCACCATTGCCAAATGGTCGTCTATGATGGACTGGCAAATCAAGGCAGATTAGCTTATTTACAAGTCGTGCGGCTGCGGCTGCCCTCTCAACAATTCTAGCCCATTCAGCCTCACAGTAAAGTAAAAGTACACATATATTTATGACATCCCTGCTCAAGACTAGACATATCCATTTACAATCACGTTGCTCGTTATCTCTATCCATCATCCTCCAGCAGGTCTAAGGAATAATAGGCAAGCCAAGCACTCCAGACCTTTAGAAACTAACAGGTGCAACCCCTACTAGCATAGATAACCTTTTCTGCCATCATGCACATGTCACTACCTCTTTTCCAGTCCTGCAGGATTGGGCATTCCCCTGCTACCCATTGCTGGATCAAGTCTCTTTTCAGAATCACCAATCCTAGGTTACAAAACAAGAGTTTGGATCCAGGAAAATCTGCGTCATTGGGGATCCCCAGGTTAACTTGGGTTTGAGCGGGATCATTTTATCCAGGATCTTGCCTATTTCCCGGATGATCAACTTACAATAACCCTGTATATATAGGCAGTCCCATATTGTGAGCAGGAAGTTATCCACTCCCAGTCCACATCGCAGGCATCTAGGATGTTGTGCCTTTATCATCTCGTGTGGCTTACTTCTCTCGTAATACACCCTGTTAAGGATTTTAAATTGTATTAGAAGGAGTCTTGCTTTAATCACCGCCTCTCTGGGGTGCATCAGGGCAGCTGGCCAATCAATATTGTCTAACTTCCCCAGGTCTGCCACCTATTTGTCCTGCAACCTCCGTAAGTTGTCAGGCATGTTATTATTCAGGGTTTTGTGAGTCAGGGAAATTGCACCTCTCGCATGCTCCTCAGTGAGGAGCTGACCATCTAGTGGGGTTAATTCCGGAGTGTTTTCACCCTGTAGTCCCTTGGCCCACCAGGGATAACGGAGCTGCGTGTATTTCCAGAATTGGTTGTTTTGCAAATCATATTCATGTTGCAGCTCGGAGAATGATTTTATGTCCCCAATACTCAACAGGTCCCCTACCTTGGAGATCCTGATTAGATCCCAGGCCCCAAATCCCTTCAATTTCTGTATTTCAGGGAGCCATCGTCCCTCCCATAAGGGTGTTTCCTGGGTAATCTTGCGGTGCTAACATAAACACTTTGTCCCCTTCCCTAAGCCACCAAGGCCACTTGTATAGCAGGGAGGAGGCCCCGTGTTGACTTACCTCTATTTTCATTTTGAATAGGGCTGTGCAACCCATTAACTTAATGGGCAGACTCCTCCACTGCTCCCAGTCTTCCTGACAGGCCCTGCCTACCCGTCTCCATGTCTGTAAGGCCAAAGCCACAAATCTCTGGATAGGCTTGCACAATGAAGGCAACAATTCTAAGAAAGGGCAAAAAAGGGGGAGGACAAGGGGCATCACTGATGGGTGCCCCTTCACATGGGAAAATCTGAGGACAACGTTCCATTGACCCTAACGGCTGCCACTGGGTCATGATACAGGAGACCTACTAATTTCCAAAATTTAGGACCAATTCCAAAGCGTACCAGAGCCTGCTCCAGGAAGAGCCAATGCACTGCATCGAACACCTTTTCTGCATCGGTTGTATGACAGTACAACGCCTGTAAATACATTGTGTGCCTTTGCCATGCATTTTTTTGCACGCATGTTTTTACCACGAATATGCATTTACAACGCATGCCAACACCACACATTGTTTTTAGATTTAAAAAACAATGTACTTGTGGGGGGAGACATCCCACCTCCCCCAACTTACTGTGAATGCGTGCAATTGGCATGCGCTGTAAATGCAAATTCGCGGTAAAAATATGCGTGCTCAAAATTGCGTAGTAAAGGCACAACAAGGTAAAAACGTCGTTATAAAGGCTGTTTCCCCTCTGCATCTAATGCAAGTAAAACCTGGGTCTCTGATTGGGTCTTAACCTCATTCATCCAGCTGTGCAGTCTTCGTAAGTAGTACCAAGTTGACCTACCCGGCATGAAACCAGACTGGTCTCTCTCAATAAAGGGGGCAATCACTTGCAGACCCTGGAGGCCAGTATAGTGGGTGAATGATCGACCGTTGGAGATCCAGTGGAAGGGTGCCTAGTCTTCCTGCCTCTTAGAACATGGATAGGAGGTGAGTCCGCAACAGGTGCCCCTAATGCCTAAAAAATTCCATAGGTTGCCCATTAGGCCCTGGGGTCTTATTGGATTTGAGCTTAGCTGTAGCGGCTTGTACTTCCTCTATAGTTATCTGGTGTTCAGTGTTTCACGTGCCTTGCCATCCAATACCGGGACAGCCACAGATACCAAAAACCGTGCAATATGGGTGGTATATCCAGAGCATCCTCTGGGGCCAGCACCTACTCTCTAGTTGCTAGAGATATTGTACACCCTAGATATTTCTGGGCCATTATGTCTTGTCTGAAGCCTCAGAGGACCACCTTATAGACCTCCCTTCAAGGGAATTGAGCCTTCGTTCTCTTGGAAATAAAGTTCCATATCCATGTGGAACCCAACTGCCACCTCGCGGTCCCACAGGTCCCGTGCATTGAGTCACCATTGAGCCCCAGCTCTGTGTCCCTTCTCACCCAATTTATCTAGCAGTGGGGAATGGGCTGAGAGCCAATGGGTGAGATTTTTCACCTGTTGTATAATGCCCACTTCCCCAGCCAGGGCAAACACTTAAGCTATTTGGGAGAATGCTCTATGGGACCACGAGAAGTAAGAATAGCTTCTCCCAGAGGTAGGAAAGACCAAGCGCGGACACAAACTGTGAAAGAAGGATGACAGTTGTCATTGTACCACTGGTCCTGGATTGGTCCATCTCTGTTGCCATGACATCATTGAAGTCCTCCCTAGTATATGGAGAGGATTTAACCTCCAACAGAATCCCAGAGAGTTTTCCAGTGTAGGGGACTGAAACCTGGGCTGTGCATAAACGTCAATGAGAGTAATGTCTGGTCTGACCCAAATGCCCCTCACTCCCACGTATCTTCTAGATGGATCCAGCCATTGCTGCATCACCTGGAATGGAGGACCAATATATTCACAAATATGGCCACCTCCTGGAATTCTGATTTGTACCCCGCATTTGCCAGAGTAGTATGGGAACTGATGGTGCGTCCCCTTGAGATGAGTTTCTTGTAAAGGACGACCTCAGGCTGCAACTATTTGAGGTGCTTAGTTACCAGGCCTCTCTTAACTTTATCCCCCAGAATGTTGAAGTTCCAGAATAGTATGGGCTGGTTTCTAGTGTCTAAAGACTGGGTAGGTACCATAACTCAGCCAGTGAATGTCAAGTGTGTGTAAGTCACCTATAAGATAGTGCCTTGGCTAAAGGACCCATGCCTCCCCTACTTGAACCAATAAACTTCTCAGTAACCCATAAACTTAGCACCCCTCGCACCCCACCCCACATGGACCCCCGCAAGTGAAGACCCCCATTACACAGCCAAAAATACTCATCGGGGAAACAGAGAGGTCTGTAGACTCTCACCCCTCCCACCCACTGAGCTCAGTCCCTGAAGTTCACGAACCAAACCCTGGGGTAACCACCCAAAGGAGCGGTGTCCCAGTGCAATTTCTATAGAGGAAACAAGAAAATCAAAACAAAAAAGAAAAACATTCTATTCAGAAACCTCAAGATTGAGGGAACAAGCGGGGTGGGGGGAGGCGGCGGCCTTTCAGAGCATCTGATGCCCCCGCCCTTCAGGTAATTTTACAAGTTTGTCAAGTCAATGGCTATGTTGCCTCATCCATCCCCATGGTCATTGAGGGATCTGAATCAGGGGGATGCTCCAGGTTGTCGATTACAACTGCTAGAGAATGCTGGGACTCTTGTCTGTACTCTGACCTCTCCTCTACAGCTGTCATTCTTGTATCTTTGTCATGTCTCTCCTGCAGGGAGCATTTGGATGCTGTGGTGCTATTCCCATCGGAGTCTGAGGATATCTCTGGTCGGCCCTTGAGTCTCGTCCCCTGACATGGGGTCTCAGGTCACCACCTTTGGGCCATCCTGCTCGTCCTCCGCGGTCCCTGTCTATCTCTTGGTTGGGCTCCTTCTTGCCAGTAGAGGATGTGTTTTAGCATTTGCTCCCCCAGGTGTGTCAGCCTGGGGCATTCTTCAATCAATTCCCATGCTTCCTCAGGTGTTTGAAAGAAAAGGAACTTTCTCTGATATGTAACTTGGAGCTTGGCGGGAAGCAGGAGCATATATTGTATTTGAAGACTGGGTAGATTTACTTTTACCAAGGCAAGTCAAATAATCTTTATTTGGTCGAAAGGACCATAAAAGCACAAGATACAACAAGTTGCAAACAGATCACACACAGTAAAATCATAAAGCAAAAGATACTCAGTTACACATCATCAATTGACTTCCCATCACGTTGTGAGTGTGCCACACTGCATACTTTTTCCTTAAACTCCTCACCTGGGTAATAAATTTCAATACTGCTAAACCGATTTGAAGAAGACTCACAGCGTTGTCAAAACAGCAAACATTCTTGATGAGTTTTAAAACATTTCCCTACCAAATGTGGGCATAAAAACCGGGTTCTAAAAGCAGAGTATAAAGTGCAGAATAACATAAAGTGCTTGGTGGACTGTATGGACACTGAATTACATGAGCAGCGGGGTAATGAAGCAAACCATGTCCCAGTAATGGGGAAAGCCACCGGGAAGTGAATCATACTTATTCGAAGGCAGGTTAAATGAAATCTGTGTTCTGGTGCCTTTCTCCATGATAGATGAGGCTCCATTCCTTCACAAGTTGACAAAGGGTGGTTAGTTACCATGTCCAGAGCTTTCTCAAGTCTCATCTTGTCTCTATGGGCGTGGTATGTGTCCTTTACCAGATCCTTCGTGTGTGAGCCAATCTCACTAGTATTCTCAAAAACACTAGTTAATCCTAAATCATGAAGTGTGTTTTTTATATGCCTGTTTGAAGGGATGTCTAGCATGCTAGTCTGTTACAGACTTCCGAGTGAAGATTAGCTTTGGAGTATTACAGATTTTAACCTTCAACAAAATAGGTGCCAAACCTACATTATCTTCGATAAAATCATGGCTCATTTCTTTATGAATGATAAAACTTGCCTTGGATCTGGGAATTCCTAAGAGCCTTGCTAAAAACTTGTTTTCTGCTGCCTTGAGGGACTTTCCAGGTGTATGTCCCCAGACTCCTGCACCGTTTGCACCAACCAACATGCATTTACTTCTGTATAGCATTATCAGTTTTTGGGGGGGATTGTGGCCTAAATGTTTTTCAAACCTAAGTAAAGATTCACAGGCCACCTCCAACGACTCTGATTTTTGTAGAATCAGATAGTCCCACTTCAAATTGGCCCTAATCAGAATGCCCAAATAGCTAAAACCTGTTGTTTTCTTTATTGGTGTATAGCCACTAAAAACAACTTTGAGCAAGTAGTCTTTAGCCCGCAAGTTAAAATGTATGATTTATCATTGATTACTTTAAGATTTAATCCCTGCATAAAACTATAAAACCCATCCAAAATGGCTTGCAGACCATTTGCGGTGCGGGCCCGGAGGACAGCATCGCCTGCGTATAATAAAACCGGGACTGTGCACAAACTAATTTTTGGGACGTCAGGGGTACAGTCTATTAAAAAGGAGTCAGGGCATTAACCTAAAAGAATAATTTAAAAAAGGGCACCAGAATGCAGCCCTGTCTTATCTCACAGGTGACTTGGATAGGGGGGAGTCTTGTTGCCTGATTGAGAGTAGCGTACTCTCGAGTTTGTGTCTTGGTGAAGACTTTTTAACACATGCACCAAGGATAAATCCACTTTTTAACACATGCACCAAGGATAAATCCACTCCTGCAAGTCTCATGATGTCCTACAATGTATTTCTATCCACCAAGGCAAAGGCACAGGAGAGATCCATAAAGGACTTGTGTATGGCTCCTCTCCTGAACTTGGTATATTTACACAAAATTAGGGAGATATTCAGAGCTTGCTCTATAGTACTAATTTCTGGGCTTAACCCAAATTGTGCTTTGGTAAAAAAGGAGTTTTCCCTCGCCCAAGCTTCAAACTTCTCTAAAATGACCCTGCCAAAGATTTCACCCTAAGAGTCAAGCAGTGCAATTGGGCGGTAGTTGGATAGAACATTCTTATTACCCTTTTTATATATAGGATCTGTAATTGACTGCATCCATGACTCAATTGGCCCTTCAACTATTATAGATCTAAAAACATTTGTGAGCAGTAGGGCCCAGAGATCTAAATTGTGTTGAAAAACTCCACTGGTACCCCGTCTGATCCTGCTGCCTTTCCTGATACTGAGCGGGGTATAGTTTGGTGAACTTTCTCCACTGAAATAGATTTGGTAAAATCAATTAGTGCTGTGCTAAATTGGATTTTTCACAGGCATTTCAGGATTAAATATTTTTGCAAAATGAGCAACAGATTCTTGCTCCATTATATGGCCATCAATGCCTGACTCTGGCTTTTTGGTGAAAAGGGGCCTATTCACTATTTCCCAGAAGGCTCAGTTTTCTTTCGGTGGTGCTGCTTGTTCCAGGTCGTTCCAAGCCTTGTTCTTATTTCAGCCTTTCTATTTTTGATAGCTTTTTGGCAATTTCTCCTGGCCTTCCGCGAGATTTTGTGTGTTACATTTTTTAAAGTTCTATAGGTGTACATTCTGAATTAAACCATGTGCTTACAGCACGTACCAACAATTGGTTCTTAATCAGTAGGGAAATAGAAATTGAATTAGAAATCCTTGTGAAATTTTCACACACAGTAACTGGCTCACAGTTTTCTCCCAAACAATTTAAGATTTCCATATACGTTTTGCTCACCACTTCTGTGAGCCTTTTGCTAGGATCAACATGTTGCCATTTTCTGTGCATACACTTATTTTTGGTATAGAATATAGGCTGTGCTATGCTAATGACCTAAAGCCGTTTCTTGTAATATGTTCATAGGCCCATGTTTCCTGACAACATATGATGTCAAAAGTTTCGATAAAATTTAACCAATCATTATTGAAAATCTTTTGGCAGATCCCTGCCACATTCCAGGAGAGAATTTGCAAATCCTTTGTATACCGTGTGGGAGGGTTATCTTCCCATAAATCTCAGATTGTTCCTTTAAGCATCATTTTCTGCATCATCTATCCACAACAGCACATCCCTAGTCGTTGTGCAAACTTCCACTGCTTCCTTACCATGTTCACAGACTCCCTCACCTCCACTGGATCCCGCGAGATTTTGTGTGTTACATTTTTTAAAGTTCTATAGGTGTACATTCTGAACTAAACCATGTGCTTACAGCATGTACCAACAATTGGTTCTTAATCAGTAGGGAAATAGAAATTGAATTAGAAATCCTTGTAAAATTTTCACACACAGTAACTGGCTCACAGTTTTCTCCCAAACAATTTAAGATTTCCATATAAGTTTTGCTCGCCACTTCTGTGAGCCTTTTGCTAGGATCAACATGTTGCCATTTTCTGTGCATCCACTTATTTTTGGTATAGAATATAGGCTGTGCTATGCCAGGCATAGGGGGCGCTAAACAGATGCAAGCAAGCATTACAGTAATTGAATAGTGATCGCTAAAATGGGAGAGACAGACCTTGCAGTTTTTTATCAGCGGTGCCAAGGTATCGGACACTCGAAATGGTCAATTGAAATTCCTTTGCCTCTTTCCACAAAACTTAAAATATCTATCTGGTTTTCACCATTAAATCCATTGCAAGGATCAAGTTATTACCCTTGTTAATGCTTCCCCGTACGCTGAGTGATTCAAGGAACCAGCAGGCTCGCCCAGCCCCTTAGAAATACCTTACACATAATTCCCCCTGTAGAGACATATTGTTATATTAAAATCACCCATCAATAAAAGAGAAAACTCCTTCCATTCTCTATCCATTTTCTTCTGGAGATTTTTCTCTAAATCCTCACTAATCCCCACCGGTTAAGCCCCAAAGTATTTATAATGAAATTTGATTAAGAATGTATCAAACTCTATGGGGTAGGAAATCTTCACCAGTTAAAAATGAGGATTAGAAAACAATTCCTTAACTTGAACATTCCCCACTGCAGTTGATATCAGAATTAGGAGACCCTCCTTCCCCCTGCCTGCTGAAGAAGAAAAAGAAGGCGAACAAAATGACCTAAAGCAGTTTCTTGTAATATGTTCATAGGCCCATGTTTCCTGACAACGTATGATGTCAAACGTTTCGACAAAATTTAACCAATCATTATTGAAAATCTTTTGGCAGATCCCTGCCACATTCCAGGAGAGAATTCGCAAATCCTTTGTATACCGTGTGGGAGGGTTATCTTCAGTTAGGATAGCAGCCGTCAGAATAGGGGTTCGTTTGAGTCAAAAGTGAACCTCTGGCATTAAACTTAATGGAAGTAATCTGGGAAAACCAAGATTTTAGAGTTTTCATGGCATACGTCCCCCTGTCTACAGACTTCAACAAGTATTATGTTTCTATTAAGATAGTTCAGGAATCGTGCTATTACCACCCGCTCAAAAGTAAAACAGGCAGAGAATTTGTTCTGGGAGATTATTCGTTGGAACCAGGTACCGAGGAACCATAACATATTGAAGCCCTTTGTTCCTTCCCATAAATCTCAGATTGTTCCTTTGTACATGATTTTCCGCATCATCTATCCACAACAGCACATCCCTGGTCGTTGTGCAAACTTCCACTGCTTCCTTATCATGTTCACAGACTTTGTTTTCTAGCTCTGAGATCCTACCTTCACCAGCTATGACCCTCTCTGCCACGTGGCGGAGGTCTTAGCACAGGAGAGACACTCCTGACCAAACCACCTCCTCCCTCTCTAATGCCTGGCAGGAGGCCTGGATTGCAATGAAAAGGGCGGCGTTACTACTCATAGGTTGCTGGAGTTCCTCTGAAAGAGGGTTAAGGGCCTTAATGTAGCAATCCATTTTCTCCTGGCGTGAAAAGCCTAGCCTCCTTGTCCTTGCCCATTATATGCTTGCTGGGTCAGATAGGGAGGTGTCTCCTGAACAGGGCAGAGAACCTCAGCTGACGGATGAAATAGGACAAGCACCAGAGAGATCACATCACCTGCTTGCCTGGAAAAGCATCTACAGAGCACTGTCAAGCTGTCATGGCTGGTCACATAGAAAAGGGGAGGGCAGGCCCAGTCGCAGCACACCAGGCACCACAGACAGCCTGTCAAGCTGTGTCTCCAAAGTGCGATGGCAGCTAGGCTCCCATTGCGTCGATCATGAGAAGATGCTAATGTTGTCCAAAATGGCTACCTCACTCCCTCACATCTGTGGGGGCAGATGTACTGCCTCAAAGATGGTGAAGTGGGGGCCCCAACAAACACCAAACCCTGCCAGCTGCCTTGAGGCATGACTGCCCCTCCACTCCTCACACAGATGCAGCCCTCTCTAGCCAGCTAGAACATGGTGTGCCCCCTCCAACGTTCAGCTGCTTTCCTGAGTGTCCCTGTGTCTCATGCCTAATGAGGCCTTTATGTCTCTGTGCCCCAAGGAGGGTGTCTCAAAAAGCAGGGGCAAGCGGAGAGGATGCTCATCTACTTGTGTCTCCGGCGTGACATTGCTTGTGAGTAAACCAGGCATCCTCCCAAGGCTTCACTGTGCTATCTGTCAGCACCCCTAACCTCTGCATCACAAAGGCCACTTGCCTATCGGTCTCCAGGACCACTGGGCTCACGGATGGTTGGTAAGAGGTCTCTCTGCTCCAGCGTGAAATTGTTGGCCTCCGCCGGGTCCCCACATTCTTTCTTGCAGCAATGCAACTGGAGTGCCCCAGGCCCTGCAACTCGCTATCAGGTCCAGGCTCTAATACCGTCCCAACTGCACCGCACCTCTGGAGCCCTGGACCCTGCCTCGGCCTGGCTCAGCTGTCCAAGGGGTGGAGCGCGAGCGAAGAGGGCACAAGTATGCTCATGCTACACCCAAGCCATGGATCAGGAGTCCCTGCAGGTAGATTGCTGCCTCCATGGACCCTTTAAGGCCAGGCTGTGCTCACACTTTGTGCACCCCCCCCCCCCTCCTCATTGCAAAGACGATGCAGGCCGCAGACAGCCGCAGCTCAGTCGTCTCCATTTCTGCCAGTACACAGCCGCCTGGCGCCTTCACTATCGGACCCACAGAGCACAAACCAGATGTGGGGAAGAATGTCAGCAGTAAGCAGCGCTTCGATGACGATTGAGCAAAATTTTGGTGGTGGTGCAAGCGAACCTCTTTCAGTGAGCATCCAACA
This sequence comes from Triturus cristatus, assembly GCF_964204655.1. Taxonomy (NCBI): domain Eukaryota; kingdom Metazoa; phylum Chordata; class Amphibia; order Caudata; family Salamandridae; genus Triturus; species Triturus cristatus. The sequence continues at coordinate 63,597,984 of NC_140584.1, forward strand.
CTGCCGCCATCTTGACCACACCCCATGCAATGTAATTTTGAAGCCACAGTTAGGCATTCTTAAGATGCCTCATTTCCTGATCCTTGGATAGTATGTTCCTGTGTAATATGTGCCTGATCCCCATGTGGTTACAATACAGTGTCCCCTAACCACCACTTTCTGTGCATCCCATTCCCGGGCCTGGGTAGGCGAGGAGCCAGTATTATGATCGAAGTATCATATCAACTGCATGGCCAAGTCCTCTTGGAATGGAGAATCAACAATCAAATCAGTCTGTAATTTCCACGTCGAAATGCTGGGGCGAGCTCGGCTCCAGCGCACAAATAGCATCAATGGTAGTGATTGGAGAGTGCGCATGCCAGATATTCCATATGGTGTAATGAGCGACATAAGAACATATCTAAGTGAGTGTGGACATCAGGTACTGGGGAGTAGAAGGAAAACTTGTGGATCTCTGGGTTTTGGAGTCACCTTACATCAGACACCCTGGGTTGGACATCCATTTCTGGAGATGCCTCATATTCATGCAGCAAGGCATCCCTCCAGGGTTTTGACCTAAATTAACATGCAGTTGAAATCTCCACTCCACATGCTAGAGGTATGGGGTTTGTGCAGCAGGGCAAGGGTGAGCCTGTCAATGAAGCAAATATGATGGACACTAGGAGCATAAAGAGCCACTATCTCCAGAGGCTTTTTGTCCAATTGGCCCTCAACCACAACATATTTGCTCTATGGGGTGGACGGACCCGCCGCTTCATAACAATTGACAAGGGGATGCTTGCACACACACTTGGAACACTCATGCTGGAACGTGCAATAATCCCGAGAGCAGAGGCCTTTATTGAAATTTCAATATGCACCTGTCTGCCCTCCCTGACTTAATCCTGACTTAATCCTGGGCTTCCACCCCTCCTCGGGTGAGGTGCCCTAAAAGGGTCGATATATGATGGGCAGACCACTGGCGGTAAAGATGGTCTTACCAAATTTGGATGGGCCCATAGTGTGGTGCCAAAGATCAGCATCTACCTTACCTCACTGCACTTCTTGATCTACAGCCATGAGTGCCCTGAACGCATAACCCCCATAATTGACCTGTCCTTCCTGATCGTGTCCATGTATGTAGAAATTGCCACACACTTCTTCGGGTGCTTCTCACAGAACACACTGGGATAAATTAAAAAGGCCATCGTCCCATTCTCAATCGTGAGTGGCACCGTAGAGCGCTCGGCTACCTCATGTTAATCCTCTTACAAGCACTCCTTAGCCCTCAGCTCCTTGTGCAACAGCTTCAGCATCTCCACATACTCACCTTTCCAAATATTTTCTTTTGTTGTCAGCATAAGGTGGCCCCCGTTGGTTTGGAAACCCCCATGAAGGAAAGTTTCTCAATCTTCAGCTTTGCAATTTATTTCCCCTCTCTCTTCTCCTCTACCTTCTTCCCTTTGTCTCCCCCACTGCCCCCTTTCCTGCCCTTTGCTCCTTCGTCCCCTGTGTATCATGCGCTGTATTCACCTTTTTCCCTTACTTACTCTCCTTTACCCCCTCATTCTCGACCTCCTCCACTTTCATGACCTGATCATTCATTCCAACCCCCATATCAGTCACATACAGCCATTTTCGCAGCCGCAGCGTTCCTTCAACCTGCGAGTCCATAGCATTCACACCTACTGACACCATAGCATTTTCCACGAGCTCCTGTCTGCATTTATTACCTGGGGCCAGGAGCAGATTGATGAGCCACTGAACATCCTCTTGGGGCTTCACTCCTAACACCCTTTGCACAAAGCAGGCCCTGGCCCCAGCAGGCACCTTCTCCAACAAACCCCTCCTATCCAATGACCCTAGCCCCCAACCTCTCCTGTTGCCCCAAAACTCTTCCCACTGGCACCACCCCCTCCCAGCTGTTGCTATCTTCACCCTTAGCATTCGCTGCTTGCTCCACTGCAGCCTTAAAATACTCTCTTTCCTCCAAAGATTTCTCCCAGCATGCCCCACCTTCTACATGCGTGCTCAGCCCATCTGCGCCCTCATCGTCACTTAATTGGTGCAGGACATGCAGGACGGCTGATCCAAGGCCCCAGCTCTTGCCTCCCATCCCCCTCCTAGCCATCAATCTGAATTCCAGTCCCTCTCGCCTCCCTTTCTCCAGAGACCGCCTTTTTTCTCCCCACGGAAGCTCTCAACTAACAGGGGACGAGGCACTAGGGTACCGGACTGCCCCTTGCAGCATCAGCTTCCCCCGGCCCCGCTGGGTCCATAAGTATAACTGTGGAGGAGACGATCTTCTCATGTGGCTCTAAGAACCCTGTAGCCCCCGACAAAATGGCTGCCTTTAACTTTTGCATAGCCAGTTATTAGCCAGATAACTAATAACATGTCATCGCTGTGTACCTCTGGGGTATCGAGGTACTACCGCGGCCAGACATATACCTAAATTAAAAACACTTAAAACATATCAAATACTTACCCTCCAGTACTCTGCAGAATCATCTGCGCACTTTAACGGCACAAAACATTCACTACTCTGAAAATGAAAAAGGGGCAGTAGATTTGCAAAGTTTTGCAGACATTCGTCAAACGAGTGCAATGTTATTAGGGAGCAAAAATTCAAAAAAGCCCTTTCTCTGGTGACCCTAACAAAGTAGCTAGGGTACGCAGTCAGGCTCTCTCCGAAGTGTTCCAAACTTATGTTTCTAAAATTACTGATATTAATGTGTTTTGTATTGAATTTCATGTGTTTTATTGATTTGTGCTCAACCTGCTTTGGTCCAGGGCTATGTATGAGCTCAAAAGATATTAAGGAATGATCAGACTAACTAGAGGTTTGTAATCCTAGATTTCAACTTTGTGAAAAGGACCAATTTGAGCATCTGGCCAGCTGTTTTATTATGGTAATTCGCGATTAGATTGAAGCCCACAGCAAACTTATTTTACAGGAGATATGAAGCTTATCTGGCACTGGGGGTGGGGGGGGTGGTTGTTGATCCACAGTTCGAAGTCTTCCATTATCCTAGCTTTCAGTGATTAGGCTTGCAGAAACAACTTATATCGAGAAACTCACCCAGGAGAGTGGCATCGTGTGGTGGTGGTCAATATAATCCTAATGATATAGAGCAGTTTTGGGTTGATGCTATCTTTGACCAGTGCATTTCCAAGGACTTGAAAATATATCTAGTCTCTCTGTGTAGGTTAGTTCCTCACTAAGATCAACTCACTTCCTTTTTTGATTTCCCTGATAAGGTCCTGAATACCAATAGAATGTTTCATAGCTGAGTAGGTGTTGATGAGATCCACTTTTATTGTTTGATTGGTGGCTTCAGAGAAAATGGGTTCTATTTAGCCTAACAGATATGGTTTAATCTGTGTAGAACTGTCGGAAAAGTTATTTGGGCTCCAGGTTATAGTATGGAGAACCATTGAAGGATTATTGCATGGAGTTTGGAAATAGTAGTGTTTTACCCTAGTGGCCAGGCTGGTGACTATTGTATAGTTTGTTTTAGGTAGTAGTGTTTGTGAGATTGGATATCTCTCTAGTTCATAGTTATGTTGGTGATGCATCATGTGTTTACAGGTGATGCGAGTTTAGTTTAGTATTAGGCTTGCTTCCAGCCATTATTTTTCATTGGGCCACTTGACAATATGTCAGATCGCTACAACAGCAGTGAGATTACGTTCTTTTTCTTGCTTCGTGATAGCGACCTTGGCATAAGTATTCTCTGTAAATTGTGTTGCTGGATTGCATGCCAGGAATTTGGGACTTTTGGAATAGACTTGCTCAGAAAATCTCTTGTCATATATCAAGCAGAAGCAAAAAGAAATAGAGATCCATTGTGGTGACACTGTGTTTTTTTGGTTCAACAAATAGGATTTTCTGGATATTTTTAATACGACCATTTTAACTTTCATTTTTGCAAGATGTCTGTGCTATGCATCCTGGGTCCTCGTTTATGTTTGTTGCTGGTGACAAAAATGTAATTGTGGTGGTTACACCAGTTCAGATGTCTTCTTGGATGATAGATTATGCTTCATTTCATACTCATTGTATTAAGTAAGGTCAAGTTGTTTGATGGTGGTGTAAGAAATTGGGTTTTTATTAAGGGGGGGGGGTGTTAAAGGCTCTTCTCAAGCAACAACAATCCGTGTCAGGGAGAACCACAATAGTCACTAAATTAACCTCTGCATATCCCTTTGGTAGCTTGATACAAAAGCAATCATACTTAACTTTGAGGCACTGTCTTAAGTATTTATGCAGCACTCAAACAGTAATAAAGCAGAAACACAACACAAGAAAAATTCAAAACCAATTTGTAACAATAAAGTATATTTTGATAAATAAAATGTGACCAAAACGACAAAACTCCAATCAGTAGAACAAGAGATATTGAATTTCTAATGTTTAGCTATGTATAGCTCCTAAAAGCATAGAGTGACACACAAGTCATCTGGTCGTGCTAGACTGGGGGAAAGTCACAAATTCAGACAGACCACAATGGGGCATGGGCTGGATACAGGATAGTCCTGCTGAAAAAGTTACCTTCTCAAAGTCTGGCACCAAGCGGCCAATTCGCAGTGGAGGAGGCCCGAGGAGTGGGGAGAGAGTCGAAGATGGTCATCGCTGTGGCATGAAGAGCTGGTCTGGCGTGTGGGACAGACATCGCTCTAGCAAAGGGATCTAGTCCGGCATTGCGGACAGTCTTTGCTGGGGCCTGACGTTGGTGGTCACTGTAGCCTTCATTGCTGTAGTGCAAAGTGTAGATCTTGCATTGCCGGTTGTCAAGGATAGCAGCACATGGGCAGTTCACATTCGCAAAGAGCCCAAAACTTGGGATTTCTCCTTTCTTGAAGAGGAATACCATCTGATGCCAGCGAAGAGCCCAGGAACTGGGGAGGCTCCTCTTGGGGATCAGGGACTCACTCTAACAGAATACAGCAGGCCTCAGGTAGGACTATTTGTAGGTCTAGTTGCAACAGGTCAGCTGGGCAGCTGCAAGAAGGCATCTGGAGCTTGTTGTGTCCCTGTATCCCATGGCGGCCTCAAGCAGCGGGGCAGTCCTTTGGTAGCAGCATGGCAGTTCTCTGGGGAACAAGGCAGGCATCAAGCAGAAGGACAGTCCTCTGGAGAACAAAGCAGTCCTTCTTCTGTAGTGTCCACAGTTTCAGGAGTGTCCTGATGAGTCGCTCTGGATATCCAATATTTATTCCTGGTGCCAACCACTGAAGCTAGGGGATTCTCTATAGTACCCACATATCTGATTCTGGAAAGTTCATCCCTTACCCTGTCCCGGTTCCAAGTAATCTGGGGAGACAATCGATTGGGGTTAAGTTCCTTTGTTAATGTCAGTAGGCCAGGTAACATTTCCGCCTAACCCATCCTGGCAGGATGGCTCGTCCTTCCAACACGTAGTCCCCTTTTGTCTCACTGTCACTGAGGAATATGCAGGCCAACTGCGAACCTATTAAGTCATATGACCCCGGACACAGGCTGCAGGCACCAAATGGTTGAGAGAAGAAAATGTCAACTTTCTAAAAGTGGTGTTTTTAAAATAGTGACTTAAAATCTGGTTTTACCAATAGATAGGATTTAAATTATAATTTGTTTGAGACCAAACAGGACACTTCTACCTGTTAGCAATCTAAAGGTAGCACTTGCTAAATGTTATCCTATGGCAGAGGTAGGCCTCACAGTAGTGAAAAACTAATTTGGGTGTTTTTCACTACCAGGACATTTAAAACAAAAAAATACATGTTCTACCTTTTACATACAATGCACCCTATCCCATGGTCTGTTTAGAGCCTACCATAAGGGCGGCTTACATGTGTGAAAAAGGAAGTTTTAGGCCTGGCAGAAGTTTTATTTTGTCAGGTCAAATTGGCAGTTTTAAAACTACAATACAGGCTGCGAGGAAAGGCCTGAGATATATTTTCCAAGTGCCACTTTAGTGGGTGGCACAATGAGTGCTGCAGGCCCACTAGTAGCATTTAATTTACATACCCTGGGTATATAAAGTACCACACACTATGGACTTATAAGTAAATGAAATGTGGAAATCAGGTGTAGGCCACTTTGGCCATTTTAGAGCGCGAGCATAAGCAATTTAACACTGGTTAGCAGTGGTAAAGTGCACAGAGTCCTAATATTAACAAAAATACATTTCAGAAAGCAGGTAGGAAGAAGGCAGAGTTTGGGGGAAGACCACATCAAGGATGACAGGTGTAATAGGTGGTTGTGGCCTCTTGTCAGAGTGTTGAACCGCTGGATTTCTGTGTCATATAAGAAGTAAGCCAGAGAAGAGGCGAGGGTGTATGTTGCTTCTCCACGTTGTGTCAGAGCAACCCGCCCGCAGAACTCTAAATCAGGCCCTAGGAATACACTTTGTCTCTTGAAGCGAACTTCTAATTAGGAGCCCACCCTGGATAAATTACCTTATCCAGGGTGAGGAGCTGACTCCATGATGAAGTATTCACCTCGGTCCTCGGTGGTTGAAGGTCCAATGTCCTTATGGTTTACCAACATATCTGAAGATAATCTAAATAATCTGCATCAATAAAACTCTTGGTGCTCATTCTGTAAGAAAAGATAGTTGTATGATAGATCTTGACTCCCCCTCAGTTTGTTTATACAGTTACACAACCGGATAGTTATGCGATTTACAGCCCTGAAGTCGTAGACTGCCTTCATGTGTCAGGATGAGTACGGTAGGGAATCACTTCTCCCTCTTGGATGGGACAGTGACTCCCATCTCAAGCATTTGTGTGACTTCAGCCTGGAGGGCGAGTCTGTGAGCTTCAGGGACATGATAGGGATGTTGTTTAATAACAACTGTTGGTATGGAATGCATGGCTAGATCGGATTTCCAGGTAAGTCGTAAAACATGTCTGAAAAGGATGTTAATGTGAGGAGTTCCTTTCATTTTTCTGCAAAAAGGGCACCGTTAATATTAGTAATACTTATACTGTTACCTGACTTTCCTAAAGGTATCAATGTTTGAACAGCCTTGGGGGAAGCCCCAACCATTTTTTTAAGAGGTGGAGTTGTTCTTTTTGGAAGAAAGACGTAGCTGATATGTATCTCGTCCTAATTTCTTAGTAATCTCATAGGGATCTTGCCACTCTTTCATCACTTGGGCCCAATCTCCAACCACAAGTTCCCTTCATTGTTGTCCTGTATCATAGAAAAACTTCTGTTTCTGTTCACTTTTGACTTTTTTTATGTTTTCATGAGCCAACACTCTCAGCTTTCCTATCCAGGACTTAAGTTGATTAGCATAATCTAGAAGGGAACTAGACTTCTGCATATCTTTCCCATTTGTGACGAATCACAAGGATCAAGCTGCACACGGGATCGAGTAAGTTTAGGTTTTATTCCAACCACACTTTTCTTGGAGGATGCCAGAGTTAGATACTACAGATATTAGGCAGTTTAAAGTCCTGTTGTACTTCACAGGCGTCTTCTGTCTCTCCTGTTAACCTTCACAGGCATCTTCTATCTTCATCTCCTCGTGGCTCTCGATTATCTACGGGGCTCTCCGGCATGTAAAAGAAATGCCAGCACTCGTGAGGGCAGTGTAATAGGCAACTTAAAGTAGGGAGGGAGTGAGGGATCACCGTGACCATAAACTAAAAATTCGGCTAAGGTGAATGAGTGTAAGGAACCGGGATATGTGAGGGGGTATTGGCGGTGTCTTCTGTCTTCACCCGCCTCCCCATCCACCCCGTAACATGCTCCCGTACCTGTTGGAGCCACGTTCCTCCTGGGGCGTGGCGGGGCGCGGCGCGGCACCTTGACGGTGGCCTCCTGGCTTGTCTGCTTCTGGTTCTCTCCTCGCCGTTACCAGCAGCACTGCTTGTTCTTCCCTCAATTGGTTGGCTCTGTCCGCCTGTGTCTCCTTGCGTTCTTCTCCCCCTCTTCCGGATTCTGGCTCTCCGTCGTTTTCCTCCTCCCTCGACCCCATTGTTTTATTGTGGATGACGTCCGTCCTCTGGGCGGGGCCCCCGGAGTTGTCACGCCCAATTAAAGGGGCCAGGACCAAAAAACACAGAGTCCTCGTCGCATCTGATCTCCTCAGCCGTGTCCCAGTCATCCGGCTGTAAAGAAAGGAAAGGGCTGGGTTCAGGGGGTACAGCCCACCAGTCCTTATCATGCTCCTTCCCCGCCCGTGACAGGCTGGAATCGTCACACCATGCCTCCTTTGTAATTTCCAAGAGCATACGTGGTTGTAATCCAAAAAGTAGTTTGAAGGAAGATACACCTATGCTACTTTGGGCTTGGCTCCATAACACAAAAAGAGCAAGGGGTAGCAACTGGTCAGAGGAGGTGTGGCACAGCAGCTAGGGCGGCTGACTCCATAGCGCATGGCTCACAGTTCGATCCCTGGCAGCAGCTCAGCTCAGCACCTGTTGACTCTGGGAAATGGCTCACTTAATCTCCCTGATGGCCCCCAGCGCCTTGAGACCCTTAGGGGTGAGTAGTTCACGCTTTACGAATATCGGATTTTGGAACTGGTCCCAAGTTTTCCCATCCCCAGACAATATTTTCTTAAAGTCAACTTGAGACTTCCATTCCATCTCTCAATTAGGCCATCTGTCTGGAAATGGTACACAGAAGTGGTACTGTGTTTAATGTCTAACTGTTTGCATTCTTGCTTCATCATTTTAGACACAAAAGGTGTGTCCTGATCTGTAAGGATTTCCCGGGAAATCCCATACGCAAAAACAACTCTACATGCTGTTGGCCAATGAATTTAGAAAAGGTGCCCCTTAAGATAACACCTTAGAGATATAGTGTAGCATAATCACCTATGACTAACATGTATTGGACACCTTTTGTGGAGCACGGTACAGGCCCTATTAAATCCATTCCTATTATACCAAAGGGTTTCCTTATCATAGGTGAGGGTTGTAAGGGAACTTTCGGAGGTTGGTATGGGTTTTTTCTTTGACACTTGGCACACATCTGGCAGCAGCGCTTGGTTTGTGCAGATATATACCAGGCCAAAAGAAGTTCTGTATTGACTAGTCGTTCCTACCCTGGAATGACCAGCTAAGAGGTGTGTGTGTGCAAAAAAATGAAACTTGATCTCGAAACTTAAAAAGAACTAACAATTGTGGAGTGTGAAGAACTTCACAAATGTAATGGAGGAGGCCTTTCTGTATTACAAAGCGGTGATATACAGGGTTAAGGCAATCCTGATTATCTTTGGCGCTTTTGCAGGAGCCTGAACAGCTTTTCTAACGCTCATGGTTTGGGTGTAAGGAGAGTATTGTGAAAAGGGAGATCCCCCTTGGGTCTTTGTATTTGGTACTGGTTCAGATTTGTAAGATTTCCAAGCAATACATTGAGAAAATAAGGGTTTTCTGTCCCAAGAATGATTTACTTAGGGAGACAAGGGAAAACCCCAACTTCAACCATGCTTTCTTGCCCTGAAGCAATAGTAATGGTTAATTGTGCTAAAGGATAGACTTTTGTGTCTCCATGTACACAGTGTATCCCCACAATTTTGTTTGGGACAATTTGGGAGGGTTGTACCAACTCCCTTTTAACCACAGACTGTTGGCACCCTGACTCTAGTAAGGTGGTTACAGGTGTACCATTGAACATTAAACTCACATAATATATAGGCCCTGTTCTTTGGGCATAGTGGACGGATCGGGGTATGCAGCTGATATCCATTGCCTCGTCTTCCTCCTTCTCCTTTTTCTTTTTACAGAACCTGGCTATATGTCCCCACATTCTTAACATTGGGGACTGTGGTTCCCAATGGGTTTGGTCCTTTCAATTTAATCCTTAGCGGTTCAATGGTGGTTTTGTTCTGTTTTCTTTCAAACATATGGTTGGTAGATGGTAGACGTTTAGATGTTTCTCAAAGTCCATTGGGCATCCTCGGGATTGAGCACGTGCAAAATTAGTAGCCATTTCCACTGCATGTTCCATGGTCAGTCCTGCATACTGTCTTAGACAATTTTGAGTGTGGAATGGTAGTGCTTCCAGATACTGCTCAATGTAGATTATTTTTCCATGTTCTCCCTAGTAGACTCCAGGGGTTTCACCCATCGATCTGCAACATCTTTCACTTTATAAAACAAAGTCTTTGGGGTATCACCTGGTGCCCCTCTCTCTTTTCGAAAATGTAGTCAGTGGGTTTCGTCATTTACAGCCAAATGGTCCATGATGTTTTTTATTCTTAACCATAGGCTGGCGTGCCATCCCTGTTGGCAATTTGGTATGCAGCATGTGCTTCCCCATTTAACAATGGAGCCAGATAGAAAGGCCACCTAATCTGTGGTCATGTACTGGCTCGAGCAGCCTATTCAAAATTAAGAAAGAAGGTCTTTGGGTCTTCTGCAGAGACATATTTCTGCAGGGGACCCATAACACCAGGCACAGTAGGTCCCCATCCTTGACCTGTTCCAGCAACCATTTGGGTTTGTCCTTCCAACACTTTGGTCATGTTTTTCCCCTTGGAACGAATGTCATTAGCAAGCACGTTCAGCCTTCTTCATATGTTTCTCGAGGGCCCATTCCGACTTGTGCTGCTGACCCTCCTGTAGTACATGTACAATATTTTCCATCTTCTACCAGATGGCTATATGCCCACATTCACCATCACTCATAGAGGTGACAGCAAGGTATGTGACTGATAGATATACTAAAACATAATAAGTTGGAGACTGTAGACTTCTCATATATTGTTCTTTTTATTCTAGTGTAGGTTCACACAAGGTCAATGGCAAACACATTATCTTCTCTTCTTTTCAGGTCAGAAAGGCTGGGGCCAAAGTGCTGGATGCACGCCCCTCAGATTGAAGAAGAAAAGCCACATGTAAGTGTTTATTTCTTAGTTTAAGATTTGGTATATGGGGAATGGACTCGTGCGGGAGAACACCACTTCTTATCTATTATTCCTATACCACCACCATTTGCATCAATGATACACTAATAGCGTTATTTCTTAAACTAGTTATGCCTCACTAGATTGTGATAAACGTAGGCGTCAACAAAGTTATACATAAAAAAAAAAATCACAAGTTTTAAGTCACGAATAGGGAATTACTCTGCTACTCGCTGGCCTACAGTTGTAACTGGTACTCTCTTTTAGAACCCCATTAATTTAAGCCATCTGTATCTACAGCTCTCGCATTCTTCCAATCAGCCGTTTTCTAAACCCCTCTTTTTCCCAGGAAATAACCACGTACCTTGGCTAAACACGCTCCTCCAGGAATGTGGTGGGTGGCTTGAGGTAATGGTGGCCTCCCGGCATTCTCTTGTCTTCTTTGCCTGTTTCTCCATCCTCTGTCTCTGTGGGGATTCTCCGTGGTAGGGCGTCTAATGTCCCTTGGGATACTACGCCGCTAGACTCCGCTGTCAGGCCTGTCCTCTCAAAGAGTTGGGCTGTTCCTCTTCTGGAGTGGTTTCTGTCCTCTCCCTCAACAGCTGGGAAGAAGAGGCTTCCGACCTAAAAGGCCAGACGTTATTGACGTCTTCCTCTGGGAATGTTGCAGAAGCCTTAAAGGTACAGGCGACCCAGGTAGCCTGAGAAAGGACCAAAACACATCTTGTGATGAGTGAGTAGAGGGGAAGGGCCAGGGTATTAAAGCACCCATGCCCTCTTCCCCATCACACAAATGCAATATGTACATGTCCAGATGCTATTTCAAGAATTTATTGCTTGGTTGCAACCAATTGAGTACAATGGTAGAAATTTGAGGCAGTCTAACAACATTTTTTAAACTCATAATGCGTTGTTTTCAGACCTGAAGTATGTTTTCCAAATAGCTTACAAACATGATAAAATACTACCTAGGCTATGGGAATGATTCACTTTGGATTGCAGGGCAGCAATTGATTCAATTAAATGATCCGATAGAGTAAAAATCACTTGAAAATTAAAAGATTGGCTAAATCACATTGGGAAAATTAAATATGGGAGGATCTCCTTGAAGCAGTTAGGTGGTTGACATCTTGCAAAGCCCCCAGAGGATCACATTCCGATAAATAAGTGGACGGGCCACTTTGAATCTTTGTAGTCTTCTCCTCCGCCCCCACATTCACCTTCTTTTAGCATGTTAGATGATACCTCTAAACATCTGTGTATCTCTGATCTACTATGAGGTGCTCCATGCAAGAGAATGAGGTAGCAATTGCCTCTCAGAGACAGGGAAAGGCCCCAGGGTTTGAAAAGATTCCTGTGGACATGTTCTGTTCTGGCATCAGCATCTGGGTCCCTATATTAATATACTCTCAATCGTGATTAAAGCCGGGGCTCCATTACCCATTGCCTGGGCGAGAGCTGAGATTGTACCAGTTTCTATCAGTTTTAAAAAAAGGTAACCACAATTCCCCTAGTACTTTTTGGCCCATAAGTTATCTGTATAATCTCTAAAAGATCTTTTGCAAACAGGTCCTCATGAATGTATTGCTTGGTTGCAACCAATTGAGTGCAATGGTAGAAATTTGAGGCAGTCTAACAGCATTTTTTAAACTCATAATGCGTTGTTTTCAGACCTGAAGTATGTTTTCCAAATAGCTTACAAACATGATAAAATACTACCTAGGCTATGGGAATGATTCACTTTGGATTGCAGGGCAGCAATTGATTCAAATAAATGATCCGATAGAGTAAAAATCACTTGAAAATTAAAAGATTGGCTAAATCACATTGGGAAAATTAAATATGGGAGGATCTCCTTGAAGCAGTTAGGTGGTTGACATCTTGCAAAGCCCCCAGAGGATCACATTCCGATAAATAAGTGGACGGGCCACTTTGAATCTTTGTAGTCTTCTCCTCCGCCCCTCCACATTCACCTTCTTTTAGCATGTTAGATGATACCTCTAAACATCTGTGTATCTCTGATCTACTATGAGGTGCTCCATGCAAGAGAATGAGGTAGCAATTGCCTCTCAGAGACAGGGAAAGGCCCCAGGGTTTGAAAAGATTCCTGTGGACATGTTCTGTTCTGGCATCAGCATCTGGGTCCCTATATTAATATAGTCTCAATCGTGATTAAAGCCGGGGCTCCATTACCCATTGCCTGGGCGAGAGCTGAGATTGTACCAGTTTCTACCAGTTTTAAAAAAAGGTAACCACAATTCCCCTAGTACTTTTTGGCCCATAAGTTATCTGTATAATCTCTAAAAGATCTTTTGCAAACAGGTCCTCATGAATGTATTGCTTGGTTGCAACCAATTGAGTGCAATGGTAGAAATTTGAGGCAGTCTAACAACATTTTTTAAACTCATAATGCGTTGTTTTCAGACCTGAAGTATGTTTTCCAAATAGCTTACAAACATGATAAAATACTACCTAGGCTATGTGAATGATTCACTTTGGATTGCAGGGCAGCAATTGATTCAAATAAATGATCCGATAGAGTAAAAATCACTTGAAAATTAAAAGATTGGCTAAATCACATTGGGAAAATGAAATATGGGAGGATCTCCTTGAAGCAGTTAGGTGGTTGACACCTTGCAAAGCCCCCAGAGGATCACATTCCGATAAATAAGTGGACGGGCCACTTTGAATCTTTGTAGTCTTCTCCTCCGCCCCCACATTCACCTTCTTTTAGCATGTTAGATGATACCTCTAAACATCTGTGTATCTCTGATCTACTATGAGGTGCTCCATGCAAGAGAATGAGGTAGCAATTGCCTCTCAGAGACAGGGAAAGGTCCCAGGGTTAGAAAAGATTCCTGTGGACATGTTCTGTTCTGGCATCAGCATCTGGGTCCCTATATTAATATAGTCTAAATCGTGATTAAAGCCGGTGCTCCATTACCCATTGCCTGGGCGAGAGCTGAGATTGTACCAGTTTCTACCAGTTTTAAAAAAAGGTAACCACAATTCCCCTAGTACTTTTTGGCCTATAAGTCATCTGTATAATCTCTAAAAGATCTTTTGCAAACAGGTCCTCATGAAGCAAACAGAGTGGATCACAACTCATGATACTTTGAGACACCTTCAAGCAGGGTTCTGATAAAAAACTGGAACATTTGACCTTGTCTTTAGATTTTTGTTGATTAAATGGAAGACTGTCGACGTTTTTGGGGCCTACCTTTTTGTAGCCTTCGTTGAACTGTGAGCTGCTTTTGACCTTGTTCTGAGAGCGAGATTGTGGGAGGTAGTGGCTAGTAAGGGCATTCCCAGTGATCTTTCGAGGATAATAGTCCGATTTTACGATGATAAGTATGCATAAATACGTTGGGTACATAGTAATGAGCTCACTGATAAAGTAAGTGTCAACAAAGGAGTCCGGCAGGTCTGTGTTCTGGCCCTTTTCTTTCAGTTTATCAACGAGTATATTCCCTTTTTGGTTAGGAATTGGAATTAATAAATTAGGATGATATTATGCCTCTAAGTGTAGTTTGATCTAGAGATGCAGATATGAATTCTAACGATTAAACAAGAACACTTTTTTGATTTAACATTTTTATATTTGTAATTGTCTTATGAATACCACTCCCAAAAGTGAGACTACAGGTAAGCATCACTCCCTCTGAGCTGATGAGGCACAAGTAAAAACCCAAGGGGGCGAGTTAGGGTTAATTTCTGAGCGTCTACCTCTATGTTGCCATAAATATAAGTGACATGCTGCTTCCTTATTGATATATATGTGTCTAGGGTATATATTAAAAAGTGTGCAGTGTACACATTTTTTATATCACTGGTGAAGGGTTGCACAATAAAAATAGAGTGTATGCATGGAGTGCAGTGATTAATACTTATAATGGGTGTTCTTTCCATTCAAATTATATGGTGGGTTATAATGGCCAAATTATTATATAGCACTAATATATGGTTTCCAATATCCTATAGGTTTGTGCATCCAAAATAATGGTCAGGTATGAAAGCCTTATGCCTCCTTATCTATCATACTCCTCTACGACCAGAAAGGGGTAGGCATGAAAGTCTAGGAGCTCTGACGAGTGTCAAGGGACCTAGTTGGTTTCCACTTGAATTGGCTGAACCATGTTGACACTATAGGATATCAGAACCATTAGGCTTCTATTTGACATCAGTTTTTAGATTTTTTTTTAACCATGATATGGGTACCCGTTGACTAAAGATAATTTGGGTATACCATAATACATTTTTATGTGAACTGGACCCCTGTGTCACTCTGGAATACAGTTTATATAAGAGCTCCCACAGGTGGTTGAGCCCAGCCGGGTAGCACTGACCTACCTGGGTGAGTGGACACACCAATGATAAAGTATGTCACCAGTAGGTGGGTGAGGTGTCTCCTTTAAATATCTATTAAGACCCTGTAAGAAAGATATTATGCTAGGAACAGGTAGGGTTGTTCCTTGGGCCATCGCATTTTATAGTGAGAAGCAGTTCCCTTTTTGGCTACCTGTGCAAATGGTTCTCCCATCCTGGTTTGCGAGAAGGTGCCAGCGCTCCTCTTAACTGATTGCACTGCTATCTTCCAATACTCCATCTGGACTGCAAACGCTCTTGGGTAGGTTATCCTTATTTTGTAAGAACTATGGGCTAGAAAGCAACATGCAGAAAACAAAGTTTATGGTGTATAACAAACAGAAGAACTAAAGGGGGAATATTTCTTTGGGTGGAAATATCCTTGAAAGGGTAAAACAATTGGATTGCCTCGGGTGAGACTGACTGCTTTCAATTGCTTGGGGCCCCTAATTACCAAGAACTCTTTCCTGATTAAACATAGTACTCTGCTTCAGTGAGATTCGCAAAAAGGGCATCTTTTTTTCCAATCTCCCCAGTAGTTGAAACAAGCAATTCTCAAATAAAAAGTGCTCCATTGCGATTTGGCAAAACTAGGGGTGGTCGAGAACAACTTTTCAAGGTTCCATTTAAATTTGGGGTAGAACACTCCTCTCCTCCCTCTTAGATCAGACCTTACTCTTTAGCCCATTATACTTATTGCCAGACAAAGTCTTGCTCTGTTTTGGCTATGAATCTGGAGTACTGAGGAGTTGAGGCCATCAGTAGTAGCTGCTACCAGACGTGGGTGGTGGGGCAAAGAAAAAAAAGAACTTCTCTGGAATGGCCGGTCGCTGCCCTCCTCCGTCCTCATCCATCTTCCTTCTTCCTGTCTCCAGTACCAGCCGGCAGCAGGAAGCACCTGGGAAAACAGACTCCCCTGAGCCAGTCACAATGCTGGAATTTGGCGTTTTGATTTGTCTGAGCGCTGTGGTTCGGCACTGAGACGGGGACAGGCAGCCTGCGCATGTTCCTCATCAGGCTGTGTAATGCAGCCTGGTGAGGAACATGCAAAGTGTGCATTACTGTTTGGCCAGCTGAAGAGGGCTGTTCAACAGTCTTGTGCACTTAGGGAGTGCAAACCACTCCTCCCCCTGCTCTGGCAAGCCCTGCCCGGCCACTGACTGCAATAGGAAAAATAAAATGCTAATAATGATACGCTATCAATTTATTTTTCCTTTTGAGCAGTGGAACGCTCCTCCACCTTTGTGGAGGAGCCACCACTGGAAATCATTTAGAAATGGTCTTGCTGACATAGTACTCTGTTTCAACGCTCACAAATTACTCCATGTCAAGCAGATCTTGACCGATTTATGAACGAGTGACTGCTGGCATAATCCATCATAATTAGGCCTGGGCAGAGTTCGCGTAGTGGCGCTACGCAGAAATCCGCAAAGTTGCAAAATAACTCAACGTGCTATGTAGAGTTGCTTGTCCCGCCCGTTCGCATGACATTTCCGCCGTACGTCAACCCGGATTGTGTGTTCGGGTAGAAATATCACATGAACTGCACCATGCAGTGGCACATGGGTGCGCCATCTTGTTTCTTACTCTGTTTATGGTGCTGGGGCCTACTTTTTCATCCTTCCTTTATCTCTGTAATCCCTGGCTTTTAAAACTTTTTTTCTCAACTTTTTTATTTATTATCTTACCCTTTGTCTTTCTAACTGTGTATTTGTGTTTTTTCTACTTTACTGTGTGTTTTTAGAGAGTTTTGTACTTTAATTTTTACCTTTCCTACTACCTTATTATTGCCCAGTCCTTCATTTTTTTCCCCGTTTCTTTTTGCTCTCTTTTTCCCCCCAACCCCATGGCAGAAAAGGGCGCACCAATGTGCAACCGCCTTCCTTGCGGAAGGGGCCCTGTTTTCTGCGGTAGAGGTGGCAGCCCCACCTCCCCTCCACCCTGGCAGCAGGCGACAGGCCTGGGTCTGGGTACGGGATGCAGGAGCACCGGGCGAGGGTGCGCTGGGCAGTTTACCGCTGCTCTGAGGTCCGGCTCACTCATCAGCAGTTGGCGCACCGCTGGTCCAACATCCTGGACCGAGAGCAGGACCTGCTAGGAGTTAAGGTTGCGGGGCTAGGTGAGTAATTATTAAAATTATTAATTTGTAATATTTAATATTAATTGTGTGTTCTATGCCATAGCTAATATTTTTCTCAAATAATAGCAAGCATGCTGCTCACATGCAGGGAATTTATTTAAGTAAGTTTTCAAATATTATGTAATAGTCTGTTATTCCAGACTCTTGCTTTGCGCTACCCACCGAACCTAGTTATTGGATTGTACTTGTTGTTGCTTGCTTGGGCTGATGTGATTAGTGATGATTATGTAAGACATTCTGTAATTAGTTATTTGTAATTTCGTAACCGCATGGTTCATGCCAATGCCACTCGGGCAGAGCACGGATGTTTGTGAACAACAACATACATTTTTCAATGGAAGCTTGTGCTGCAGGCCTTTTTCACCTGCCACACAAGCTTCCATTGACAGATGGAGGTTTGTGACGCCCTATGGCCTATGGGCGATCGCATCGATTCGTAATAGACAAGTGTGTTCATCGTGACCGCGGTGCTGACCTAAGGTCGGGCGGTTCCAGAACCACAATGGCGTCCGCCCAACATCATTGTAATCATTATAATAAGGCCCTTAGTGATTAGTGCATTGGCCTGTCAAAGGGGGTTGGCTTGAGACTGAGAGATTGCGAATGAGATTTGAGAAGAAGTAAACATCATGATTTGTTGCAATTTATTATTAGTAATTCCAAAATGCAGTTTACTAAATTTGGAATAGGAGTGGACTAGGTAGGTATGTTTTAGAAATTTTTAATTGGATAGGACGGTCTGTGATATACTACCTCTAGTTGATCTGATTTAGAAAACTTCAATGTTATTGCGATTACCTTTGCCTGTCAAATATAGTTTGGGGAGATGTTATTTATTACCACTAATCTTTTTTTGTCTTTGTTTTACATCAGCAACCAGGGGAAAGAAGATGGCTGAGGTGGGTGAGGGACCTGAGGGTTCGGGAGCTGGAGGTGCCTCCCAGAGTTCCTCGGCCGATGGTTTTGCTGGCCCCAGTAAGTCCCCCTGGTGTTAATATTTATATATTTATTCCGCTAATTTTTCTGCTCCAGTCCGTTTTAATAATGTGACATGTATTTTCTATATTTCAAGCTTCTCTACTTTACGTCAAACTGTCTCTTGTTACTAGTCTATATGTAGCTTCCTTTCTTCTGCATTTTCAGTCAGCTTTCCCTATACCCTTTTGTGGACTGCCTAGTGGTGGTACTCTAAGACTCAGAGAACCTATTGGTCACATAGTACTACTGCTACTCCTCCTCTGCAGATTGCATGGCCATTGCCCAAGTAAGGTATTCTATGCATGTAATAGATGAGAAGGCTTAATCACTAAAACAAGAGAGTGGCAATGGCCACGTTGAACACCCCACAGTTGTGTTTTCTTATTATCTAGGCCTAGTATTATTAGCAGCAGTTGGTGAACTGATGACTGTGCACCATGTCTGGGAGGAAGTACGTGGACGATGGCCCCATTGCATTTGCCAACCAAGGCCATGTACTATTTTTTTCTCAAAACATCAGATTCATCAGTCAATAGCTCCAGCCACTCCTTATCAGGTTGTGTCTTGTCGTGACTGTAGGCTTTTAAAAAAAAATTCCACCAACAAAATGACCAAACTGATATTTTTGATAGAAGATACTGTCTGTAATGTATCCAAATTGTAGTGAATGATGTGCGTGGTGTTTTTTTTATTTTGCTATATAGCACTTAATAGGGGGAGATGTATCTGGCATCTAAGAAATGTGCAGTATTTTTTTAATAGCCACACCAACCACCAGTGCCGGGGCCAGCAGTGATGGCGCCAGCCAATCGGCAGATACGGCAGCAGAAGGGGGTGAGCCAGCACCAGTTTTGGGCACTGGTAAGTCATATTTCGTTCTTAATATAGACAATTAATTAGAATTATAAGCTCACTGTAAAGGTGTAGTCTTGTTGACTTGTGAACAACAGGTGAACACAGCAGGAGTTGAAGTTGAGCTGAGTAACTAATGGCTGCTCCTATCTTCAACTCAGCAGAGAACGTTTCATGAACAAGACCTTTAACTATGGTTGGGTTGTTGGAAAAGGGAAGAATAGAAGGGGAAAAGTTGGATGAAATGTCACATATATGACTGAAAGCGAAGGATACGTGGATGAAAGCGCCGGATGCATAAATACTACTATAGGTGGCTGATAGCTAGGATGCATGGGTGGGGGAAGGATGGATGAAAGGTTGGTATACGGGTAGGAAGCTTGCCTGGGTGGGTGAAAGTGTATGTGTGAAAGGATGCCTGCTTGGGTGGGTGATGGGAATCCTGTGATGGTTTCTTTTGATAGAAATAAACTTAAGGACGCATTGGTGGGTAAATGTAAAATGACAAATATATGTTGCTGAAAGGTTTCTACTTGAGATCATGAGACTAGAGTGAGACAGAGAGCCATGTTTCAAACATGGGATGGATGGCTATATGGATGGATGAGTAGTTTCAATGGTGAAGAGCGGATTGAGAGAATGTAAAAAAGTAAAATGGTGGTGAGTAGCAAAGCCAAGGATGAAGAATAAAAAATAAAATACTTGAAGAACAATGCAATGATCAATGTAAAAATCCTTGGGAAGGAGAATAAGGAACTATGGTGCTCCTCTGTAGTGGTGTTTGTCTCATCTTTACTTGCCTGGAATTTTTTTTTTAGGTTTTATTTGCTTCAAAGGGTTGAGGAGGTGCTCCAAAAACACAGAGCAGGCAGGAGATTTCAGCCTGGACACAGCGGCAGAAAATGGAGGCCATCAGGGCCGTTTACTAGCAGCTGGTGGCCTTGGAGGATGGGGCAGAAGCTTCTGCAGATGCCCCAGCCCCAAGCCAGGCCACAACAACCACCCCACCACACCGTCGCTGTGGTCCAATGGGTGCCCGTCAGCTCCGCCACCATTCCCAGCACTGCTGCTCCCCCTTATTTCCGCCACTTTGAGCGCCACATCATGCGAAGGCTGGCAGATATTGAAGCCAGCAGGAACAGGAAGGGAGGCACCTCAAGAAGCTCCTAACCCGCCATTAGTGCTCTATTCAGCCCCCTTTTCAATCTGTTTAGTTGGGGGATTGTTGGGTTTTTCTTTATTTATGGACATTTCGTGGACACTACTTGGTCATCGGTTGGGGTTAGGGAGAGAGGTGGGCCAGTTATGGGTTTGGTATTTAGTCAGGGAATAATACATTTTTCATACTTTTACATTTTATGATTAATTAATGAATGATTTAAAAACAATTTGGTGGGATTATTGATTGTTTTACTTCTCACTGCTGCCTTTGCCGCGGCCAGTGTTAGAGATCTGCTGATAGTGTAAACAATAGTTATGTGGTACCCTCCCTTGTCCTACTACTCTCTCCTCCTAGTCTCTGCAGTCTACTCTGCTACTACTATATATTATTATTAACTCCTAAGGACTCGGAGGAGGTGGGGCTGAATTACCATTGTGTAGAATGATTGTCGTTCAACAATGATCAATCAACCACAGTTCATGGGCTCCATGGTTTCTGAAGGTGCCATCATGGTTGTGGTAGTAGTTGCATGCATTGCTAGCGTTTCTTTTGATATTGAAGACAACTCTTCAAAACTGAAGCGAGGTCCCACTCCCCCCCAAGTGAACTAGAACTGTAGGATAAGGACTTGGAGAGTGGGCACTATTCATCGAAAGGGAAGTTAACAAACTGAATTATTTTTTAAAAAAAACATGTTAATGCTGTTATATCTCTACAAGCTTGATGACAGTCACCAGAGACTAGACAACTAGAACAGACTCAGTCTCAGACACAGACACAAGAAGAGAGTATGATAAGCAATGGAAAATTGAATTAATCAGAACAATGTTGAGCTACTACGAACTGTACGAAGTGGACAAGCTTAACCTTAGATGCAAATTAATACAGTGCCTGAATGATGATGCTGGCAATTGCCAATGAGATGCTCCACTGAAAAAAAATCATACACTGTGCTGGGGTGGATGTTATATAATATATACTGGCAGTTTGGGCTATATGAGCTTAGTTAAGAATAAGATCCTCCTCACCCTGCACTGAGTTGTGTTGCTTTCACAACATCTGCCCCACCAAGTGTGTGATCAATTAATGATGTAAAAATTGTTAAGTCACAACTCAATGAATCACACAGCCTGGGGGAAGAGGGTTATGGGTTTGAAAAATGGTTGGGAAGGGGGATTTGAGGGAAATGTTTGACAAAGACAAACACTGCACATGGACAATACTCATCTTGGCAGCCGACCATCATAAATCTGTTATGAGAGGAAAAGGAAATGCATGCATGATGATGAGTGGCACTAGACAAGTACAGGGCAGTATATTAATTATGCAATTGTCTCTCTGCCCCCAGAGAGACCCCAGTTACAAACATTACATTTATGTTCTGTTGTACGGGCTTAGGAAGATAGCAAATACAATTAAAGTATCTGTAGGAGTAAAATAAGCAAACATAAACAACACACACAGTTGTAATGATTGATGAGAAAAAAAAATATGCTGTATAAATTGGGTGTTGCATCTCTGTCCGCATTCCTATTGGACTGTCTGCCCGTGAATCTTGGGTACCTGGGGGATGTGGTTTGGTATTGTAAGTGTGAGTTGTTTTTCCAGTATGGTGCAGGGTAAAGGGCCTGTAGATGGAAAAACAAAAATGATATTGAAAAATCAAGGAGAAAACAAAAAGTTAAACTGCATAAGGACCACATGTCTGTTGTCAGGTGGATAGTGTGAGCAGCACTCTTCTGCAAAGTTTGTCTAAGCAATTCCAGCATGTTGTGATGTAGTGCTGGAACAGCTACTCTGGCAAAATAAGACCGGCAGGGAACCTTCCATTTCGGGAAGATGGCTGCCACAAATTCAAGCAAACCCACCCCTTCCACAAAAGAAAAAGGAAGGAAGTCCAGTGCTAACATTTCAGCCAGCTTCGCGTTGTGTGGTTGCATTCGTATTGCCCCTCCTAACTATACATGCTGATAATGGCAGCCTGGATTTTTTTCTTTTCTGGTGCCACTGATGCAGGTGACTTCTTGAAGCCAGATGTTAGGTTCAATGCACATTTTTTCATTGCGGTACTCTCTTGCCTTGGACAACTTGGTGTCCAAGCTGGACTTTTGTGCTATTGCGATGTTGCTGATGAGGATGTGGGCGGTACCACTGCACTGCTGGGGACAGAGCTGCTTTGTGCACCAGAGAAAATGTCTCCTTCTTGTTCACCTTCCACCGTGATCGGATCTTCTACTTCTTCATCCCCTCCAACAACAATGGGTGTCGTTTTTTGGCCGCTAAGGTGCACTTTCCACTAGATCAAGTGGTGTTTTCTCAGACGGGATGTTTGACCTCCGATACCATAGTTTGTACCAAGCTTACCCCGACTAATACCTTGTCCACAAATGAAGCATATAGCAATGTTCACCTCCTTCCTGCTAACTAAAATGAAATCCCAAAGGGGAGGTCAATTTTCTGGCGCTGCTGGTGCCACTTGCAATATCGGATGAACTAGTAGTTGGGCATGACGTTTGACTCTCTGCAGTACCTACTTCTACTGAGGTGGTTGTGGTGAATGTAGGCCGCTGCCGGGCCTTTGTAAATATGGAAGCTGGAGGTGGTGGTATCTGTGTTGGTGGTATCCGTGCCACATCCCTCACAGCAATTTGGGATGAGGAAACTTCAGTCTCCACTGGTGAGGGACTAATGTCCATGATGACTGGCTCATCATCCTACTCCACTTCTACATCTACCTCCATAACTGTAAGGCTTTCTTCTGGAACCTTCCTTTCCCCTAGCCTTGTCTCATGGCGTGTCTCACTCTCAGACTGGGGTGTCTTCCAAGAGGTGTCTAGATCATCAGAATGGGGGCTTGCAGAAGAAGTTGATGGGCTAACCCTCGCTTTCCTTGCTGGGGATCTGGAAAACAATGGATTTTCTGAAAGAATGGCTTGCTCTTCTTTTTCCTCTGCAGGAAGCTCGATCTCCTGAACTGCCCCTACTTTGGGAGGAACAATTACTATTGGGGGAGTATGCGGCTATTTTTGCCCACTTATCTGAGTTTCCTGCACTGATTGGGTACAACTTTGGCAACTATCTTGGTACTGGACCTGGTACCTTTCTTTGGGGCCATCTTGAAGATGTCAGAGGCACACAGTGGCACAAGTTGAAGAGATGTCTGTGGTCACACGTCACGTGAGGTCGTGCGCAGCAGGACTTCTGTCTGGAAGTACAATGGGTGATGTTGTCTCCTCCTTTTGTGCACCTAAAAGCAAAGAAGCAAGAAGAACAAAAATGAAATGTGACATTCATTGTTGTTCAATTACTACAACAAACAAATGTAATATAACTTAGTGTGTGGCCACAATTGTTAGTGTTCATAATATTATATTACTATTAAATGTTTTAATACCTCAGTTATTAAAACTATTAAAATACAGTGTAGCCATTTGTGAGGCTTTGACAACAACAAGGGTTTCATGGTATACAGTATGTACAGTACATTCCAGAAGGATAGGAAAAAAGAAAAAGAACAACAAAAATACAAATGTAACGGTTTGGCATTGTGCATCACGTGGGATGCAGCATTCAGGGAGCTGCAGGTGACAAATGATGACAATGGATGGAAGCAATAAGCCGAGAGGAACAAAGGAAAGACATTCAGGCCCATGGCAAAAACACACTAACTGCCACCACAAAATCCACCAGCCACATGGTCACTCACACAACAACAACAAGCAGGAGGTCTGGAAAACAATTAAATCAAGCAGGCCTATATATATGGACACAGACTTTACAAAATGGCCCCTGGCCACATGGGGAGGCTTAGCCAAGGCAAATGCTGGCCCACTATTACATACTAACACACTCACACACTGCCAAAGGAGGCATGCTAAACAACACATCTTTAATGCAACAATGCCAAAAAAACAAAAATCCATCCACAGGGCTAAAAAATGTTTTGCAAGTAACAACAACCACACACATCCAACAAAGGCATTTATTTAACACACATGAAAAAAGTGAACTACCCCCCCAAAAAACAAATTTTCCAATCCAATGCCATCCATGCCCTAAATTATCAACAGACACCACAGAAACAGTTGTTTCATGCACCCATGAGTAGCCCTGGGCCTCTTGGTTGGAAGAACCCATTGGCAGACTAGGCCACATACGGAATCAATTCACATCAATAATATTGCACATTTATTAGAAAATGTAGTGAACTGTGCTACATTTTTTGCTGGATAAAAGAAGAAAAATTGTATGCAAAACAACAACCAACAAGAAGGCATGGCCACCGCAAAGAAGGCATGTAGGCCTACTGCAGAAGCACACTGGCTGCCTTCACAAAATGGCTGCCAGCCACACGGTCAGGCCACAACAAAAAGAAAGGGAAGACAGACAATGCAGGCCTATGGAAAAAGCACACTAACTGCCTTCATAAAATGGCCACCAGCCACATGGTCACAAAGTCACAACAACAACAAGCACGAGGCCTGGGGAAAAAAATAAACAATGAACTCAAGCAGGCCTATATGGACACATACTTTACAAAATGCCTGACCCCTGCCCACACGGGGAGGCTCAGCCAAGGCAAATGATGGCCCACTATTACAAACAAACACACTCACACACACACTGGCCAGACAAAGGAGGCATGCTAACATCACATCTTTAATGCAACAATGCCAAAAACAAAAATTCACAGGGCTAAAAAAAGGTTTGCAAGTTACCAAACACATCCAACACAGGCACATGAAAAAAAAGTAAAATACACAAACAAAACACATTTCGCATTTTAATCCAATGCCATCCATGCCCTAAATGATATTTAAAATCAACAGACACCACAGAAACAATTGGTTCATGCACCCATGTGTAGCTCTGGGTCTATTGGTTGGAAAATCCATTGACAGACTAGTCCACATATTGAATCAATTCAAATCAAAATTGCTAATTTATTAAAAACATGGAGAAAATTTAGTGATCAGTACTACATTTTTGCTGAATAAAAGAAGAAAAAATTGTATGCAAAACAACAACCAGCAAGAAGACATGGCCACCACAAAGACGGCATGCAGGCCTATGGCAGAAGCACAGTGGCTGCCTGCACAAAATGGCCGCCAGACCACAACAACAAGCAATAAGCCTACAAAGGGAACACAATGCAGGCCTATGGCAAAAGCACATTGGCTGCCTTCACAAAATGGCCGCCAGCCACCTGGCCAGGCAACCACAACAAGAATCAATAAGCCAAGAGGAACAAAGGGAAGACATGCAGGCCTGTGGCAAAAGCACACTAACTGCATCCACAATATTGCTGCCAGTCACATGGTCACAACAAGCAGGGGTCCTGGAAAACAATGAACTCACGCAGGCCTGTATGGACACAGACTTCACAAAATGGCCCCGGCCACATGGGAAGGCTCAGCCAAGGCAAATGCTGGCCTACCAAACACACTGGCCAGGCAAAGTAGGCATGCTAATAACACATCTTTAGTGCAACAATGTCAAAGACGAAAATCCACAGGGCTAAAAAAAGGTTTGCAAGCTACCACACACATCCAACAAAGGCACATGAAAAAAAGTGAAATACCCAAGAAACCACATTTTCCATTTCAATCCAATGCCATCCATGCCCTAAATGATGTTCAAATTCAACAGACAACACACAAACAGTTGTTTCATGCACCCGTGAGTAGCTCTGGGCCTGCTGGCTGAAAGGCCTATAGGCAGACTACTGGGCTAGGTAGTGAATTAAATACATATTGCAAATTGATGAATTCAAAAGTTGGAAAAAATGCAGAGAACTGTGCAACATGTAGGCCTCTACTGAAACTACAGGCCAAACAACACAATAAATGTAAAATCAACGATGAAAAGTACAAATAAATCTAGGTGCATTGCCCCAATCAAAAAACACCAAATTTCCAACTTACTTGTGAAAAGCTCTCATTCAAAAGTCTTCAAATCTAATGATATATGATGCAGCAGCCACAAAGAGTGATCCTGCCAGTTCCAAATTCAAATGAAAAGTGAACAGGAGATGGGAAAAGCACTGGGAGGAGCCTGCTGGACAGGAACAGGAAGTTGGAGACTATGGAGCACTTCCTTCCTCTTAAAAAAAAAAGTAAAAAAAGAAAAAGGACTCCTTGCACAAAAAGTACAGCCAAATATCAATCTGAGGAGTTTTTTATTCCAAATCATCATTTTGGGAAGGTTTTGATGCTGCTCGGGAGATAAACTTCTCTTGATTACAGATTCTACATGTTCGGGATCGCGTTCTTCACAAAACTTCTGCAAGAAGTCCGATGGCGCGTCTGAATGACAAGTTCGCGATCGCAAACTCTCGCAGGATCATGCAGCCACCTAGCAAATCTCATGGCGCTAGTGAACGGCTCAGGAAAACTTGTTAGCGATCGCTCCCACGTGCACAAAACCGCATTTCAGGCATGCGAACAAAAAAAAACTTCACTCTGCTGTGGAGTGCGGAGTTTTTTGGCAACTCCTCGTGCTATGCGGTACACGGAATTGCCAAAACTCCACAAACTCTGCAAGCGGAGTGGAGTTTTATGCCCAGGGTTAATCATTAGTTAAACCAGCTTTGAGTGCAATTGCAAAATAAGATATTGGGCTCAATATATTGAATGGAGTGAATCATTCAGAGCCTTGGGAAGTTGGTCTAATACTTTCTTGTGTCATAAACATGTGTTTAGATTTGAGGACATCCTCAATTATATTAACCGTTCACCTGCCAGATTGCTTTTCATGAAGTTTAGATACAGGGTTCTGCCCGTCATGGTCAACTTCTAAAAACAATCCAAAGTTGTGCCCAACATGTTTTGATTGTGACAAAAGTGAGGAGTGTTTCCTCTTTTTTTGTCCCATTTACAACAAACCTAGAGCAAGAGGGATTGTGCCTATGTGCAAGTCCTTAGGTTTAAGGGACCCGCATAAATGCCCTAAGGATTTGCTAAATTGACATTAATATGTTGGCGGTGGTCTCTGTATCTACGTTTTTGCTTGCTGCATGGCATATAAGATCACCGGTACCGACCTAGGACACTATATTATTTTTATCATTGTTTTAGGTACTGTATTCTGGTACATGGAGATATTAATAGCTTTTTTTTGCGATTATTGTAAGAAACTGGCTCTATATATACTGCACCAAAGTGAGGTACAGTGTTTATAGAGTCCAAGAGTCTCCAGAGGTTTGGCAGAGGTTAAAGTTAGAAAGAACCTTACTCTAAAGTGGTAGCTTGGTCGAGCAGTAAGGAAGTATCAGAGGACAGTGTAAAGCATTTGATGTACACACTCAGTCAGAAAATGGTCTCACACACTCAAGAACTGAACTCTAGGCCAATTGTTTTGTATAAAACAATATACTGTTGTTTTATTTCTAGACCCAAGCAAGCCTGGTACAGGTAAGCATATAAATACCTTGCAGTAGTAATTGACTTGTATGAACACAGTTCAGAATTGCAGTATAACTTGTACTGGTTTTGGTTAGAGTTTTAAGAACGCAGTTTGCAACACATTGCACGTATAGTACATTGAATTGAATGGTTTTTTTTTAAGTAAAATGCAGTTAATTACTTTTCAGATTACTTTTCTAACCACAGGACTGGATCTTAGATTCAGCCCTGGGACATTTCCTGAAAACAGGTGAGTAAATGCGTTTTGGTTAAAGGTACGGCACTTTTCACATAGAATCACCAACGTTATCCTATAGGCGGAAATTCACTTAGCAGGTAAGTTAGGTTTGTGTTACTTTTTCTTACTCAGTGCTGGATCCTGGATTCAGCACTGGGACATTTCCTGAAAACAGTTGAGAAAATGCCTTTTGGTTAATCGGCTGATTTTTAAGGAATATTTGCAGTTTCAAAAGTCGACACTTAGAAACTTTTGGGAGAAAAAGTGTCAATGTTATCCTATGAGGAAAAATGAGTTATTGGTTTCAAGGTAAGTAATCAGTCTTTTGAGTTAGGGTTCTGGGGTTAGACTCAGGGATCTCCCAGGGTCAGTGATGCACTGTTGTTGCACCCTCAGTGGCACTAGGGCGGCCGGGTGCAGAGTGTTGAGGCCCAATGTTATCCTATGGAGGATAGGGGGACTCCGGTTGGTGGCTGCTGGCAAGCAGGCCACGGGGTTGTGGGAGCAAAGTTCCTAGGGTTAAGCTCAGGGCAAGTTGGGGACCAAGTTAGCACCAAAGGGGCACCCTCAGCGGCGCTAGGGCAGCCGGGTGCAGGGTGCAGTTTTGAGGTCGGGTGCCCTGTTGAGTTCAATGGAGATTCTCTGGGACAAAGAAACACTGCAGGCTCGGGGACGAAGATCTTCCAGGAGTGACCACCACTTCAAGGGGTAAGTTGGGATGTAGAGGGATGGTTAGGCACCACTGGATTGGGCACACAAGGCCGTGGGGCGTCGGGTGCAGGGGTGCCTTTGGACGTCGGATTTTCTTACCCGCTCTAGTCGCGGTAAGGGGGTCTGCTGGATTGAGGCTGCAGGTGTCGTCTGGAGGCAGGTCAGGGGTCACCGGATCTCGGGTCAGGATCGCTGGGGGGACCTCCTCGTGGTGTTTGTTCACTCAAACACAGGCCGGGCTCGGCGGATGCTGAGTGTGCTGGATTCGCGGTTTCTGGCTGGCACTAGAAGCTGCAGTTCAAACATGTCTGGTGTTCACAGGAGAAGCAGCTTGGAAAGTGAATGCAGGCAGGTCCTCCGGGGTTTTTGAGGTTGCTGGCCGCTGGACACGGTGGGGTTTTGCAGGAGCAGGGTCGACGGGAGACAGGCCTGTAGGGCTGGGGCCAAGTCAGTGGGCGTCGTCCTCTTGTTAGCTCTGCACGGCTTCTCGTCCTTCTTCTTCTTTTTTTGTGGTTGCTGGATCTGAGTAAGGTTCAGGGTGCCCCTAAATACTAAATTTAGGGCGTTGCAGGTAGGTAAGGGCAGGGACCAATGGGTCTCTTTCCTGGGGTGGGTACACCCCCTATTCTGCCACTCTCCAGTGGGAGGGGGGCGGGAGCCTGTCCCCGGTTGGCTGGGTCCCCCATCCTCAAGATGGCAGGGACTCGAGGTTGTGCTCCACCTCTCCTCCCCCACCTTAGGGGTAGAGTTGGCAAAGGTGGGCACACCTCTCTTCCTCACTTATTTTTCTGGCCGGCTCTCCCACCCAAAGTGGGGGGTAGAACCAGTGGGGACCAGTTGCTGAAAGCAGCAATTGGGCTGGAGAAGCTCACAAAGGCAGCATGCCTTTGAAGCTTCTCCTTCGTGAACCCTGCCCATCCTGGGGGAGGAGGCTTGACACCTCGGTCCAAGATGTGCATTGTAGGCCCCGAGAGCAGCAAGTTCTCGACCCAGTGGTCCAGAAACATGTTTGGTGGTGGCAGCCTGCGCAGCCACTCAGTCAGGTCACTGGGAGTTGGTCGAGTTTCAGGGGGCATCTCTAAGATGCCCTCTGTCATGCATTTTACATTAAATCCCACACTGGCATCAGTGTGGGTTTAATGTGCTGAGAAGTTTGATAACAAGCTTCCCAGTCTTCAGTGCAGCCATTATGGTGCTGTGGAGTTCGTAATGGCAACCTCCCGGCACCATATACTCTTAATGGCAGTACTGCTCTTACTAGGCCCAGGAATGGACCTTGGCACTGTAGGGGTACAGGGCTCATGCACTTGTACACTCACCACTGGCATAGGGCACCCAGCTAGAGGGGTGACTGATGTATGCCAGGGCAGTGGTTTGTGGTCATGGCACACAGGGATGTGGGCCGTGTCGTCTTTTTTTTGTGTTCTGCACCCAGACACTCAGCCTGCAAAGGCAGTGTGTGTGTGTCAGGGTACAGGGCCTCTAGGTTGGCACAATAAGTGCTGCAGTCCTTAGGGGCCTTCTCTGGTCACAGTGCCTTGGGTACCTATGGTACCATTTACCAGATGCTGACATGTGGCCAGAGATGCCAATTTGGTTTAGGCTTCAATCAGTTTTAGGGAAGGAACACAGGCCCTGGCTACCTGATTTGCAGGAGCCCAGGGCACACTCAGTCAAAGTACATCAGCAATTCAGCAAAAAGTGGGGGCATGCCATGCAAGAAAGAGGGCACTTTCTCACAATTATTATCACTGTCATGAAATTGACTATTTATATTGTATGTTTTTCCCTTTCTTTAAAATGTTAGTGTATATTTCAATGGATTTTTTTCTCTGATCTGACAAATTTGACTTTGGCTGTTTACATTTGTGTTTTTCTTTGGTGTTCTATTGGTACCACGGTACTCCAGCAGGACCCAGGGAGACAATGATAGGGTTCTGTATTTCTCTCATGAGGCCTTTACTTCTTTTTCTGGGTCCAGTGGTACTGAAAATAAATAAAGTGGGGCTGTGGCATTTAAAAAAAAGCTACATTTGCTATGAAGGTTTAATTTTGTTTTTCAAGTTTGAGCCCACAGGTTTCCTTACAGGCCAAAATAAGTAAGAGATTTTGTGTGTTTTATTGAAATTTCTGTGTTTTTAGAGATTGCGGTACTGCAGTAGCAAACAATTGGTATCGGTCCACCAAACTGGGCAACTGTCACTTGTGCAATAAAGAGTTTACATGCGGCACAGGAAAAAGTACTTCTTCAGTACTTCCAGGGTGCATAGGCATCTCAGTGCATGGCAGTTCAATGCTCCGAAATGCAGAAAACATATGGGGCGTCTACCTCTTTTTGAGTTGTCCCGAGCAACAAAAACAGGACTTGACCCCTTCAAATTCCAAAATTGGATTGGATTGCATTGACTGTGCCCAGGTGCATAGCTTGGTTACTAAGATTGGGGGGGGGGGGGGGTGTGAGCTTCAGATTTTCCAACAATCCCTCTGGATACAACGTTAATATATATTATAGACAAGCAGGGTACATAACAGGGGCTTTAGGGGCAGTGGAAAGGGAGGAAAATATAGATTGGTGGGGGTATTAGGTGAGAAAAACCAAAAAAATTAAAATAACGTTTTTGAAGACTTTGAAATCAGAGAGAGAGACAGAGTGTGTGTGCTTTTTCTGTCTTTGTGTATGTAAAAGTCCCTTGTAAAATCCAACAGACACCTCACCATACCTGACTGAAAACATCTGTACCCAACTATTTAACAGAAAATACATTTATTAGCAGCCGTAACACCTCAAACACACCCTCCGAAGCTGCACCCCTAACTGTACCAAGAAAATATCTGAGGGCACCAGAGGGTGCTAGAGGTTACGATTACCAGGTGGATGCCCATCGGGCCACCTGCATGATTTTTTTTCCACTCAAGTTCTGATACCCTGTTTTGTTATGATTTTTAGTTAACCATTATAAAATTGAAATTTTCAGAAAAAAATAAAACACTGTTAAAAAATAAAAAAGGTTCTTGCTTGAACCACCTCTATTTGTTTAAAAATAGAAACATTATGTTGTCTGTCATGTTTGTGGGTTACTGTTAAAGTATGCTACTATAAGTTAAAAACCAAGAAGGTGCATGTAAAGTGTATAATTGCACTTTAACTCCGCGTGTCAGTGGACCAATACTCATTTGTGCCATGTTGACATGCCATGAGATTTATCAAGTGACACTCAAGAATTTAATATTTAAGTACTACATTTTTAAGAAAGTCTTTTGTTCTCATAGTAAAACAGTGTGCTCCTGTTTTATGACTATGTTCTACAGAGTAACACACAGCAGCATGCTCACCTTGGAACAGAAAATGAAAATCATATTAAAAGATCTGCCTGAAGTGTGGACTTTGGGAATATAATCTGATGTACGTGTGCATAGCTGCAGAGATCTATCTCGCTGATTATCACAATTACCTTTTCTTCCTGTATGAAACAATAGAGGCAAACAATGGGCTTCTACACTCTTTTGCCATACCCTAATCAGCTCACTTAC
Source organism: Triturus cristatus (assembly GCF_964204655.1). Taxonomy (NCBI): domain Eukaryota; kingdom Metazoa; phylum Chordata; class Amphibia; order Caudata; family Salamandridae; genus Triturus; species Triturus cristatus. The sequence continues at coordinate 63,630,193 of NC_140584.1, forward strand.
TTTTTGAATCTCTCGTTTGATAGAACCTTAATGCATCACCCATGAAGTCTCTGGAGTGTAGTGGATAAACTCTATAGGGCTCATAGATATATTCAGCTTTTGCCAATTATTTATATTATTTGTTAGTACACCATTCACTAATACCACTAGTTGTTCTTCAATTTGGTGGTCCAGACCAAATTGTTCAATCTTCCGCTTTATGTCTAATGAAAGGTTTTTAGCAGGGATTGGAGCGATCACTAATTTATTATGAAAACCTCTTGCATACATTTTATAACCACCCAATTTACTAATGCAATAGTTACAAACAACTTGATTTTTAAATAAATCAAAATGCTCCGCAGCTATTATGTAAAGAGATGAATTAAACCACTTTGACTAATCTCTATATTTAATATTCAGATTGATATCTACCCTTCTTGTCTGTGCCTTGTAGTTGTACAGTGGCAACAAACACAGACCTTATTTTGAATTTCTGCAGAGGTAGTGTTATACGGTTCATACAAAAAAATATAGGACTGTGTATTAGGACTCAGGACTTCAGAATGCAGGGACTAAGTCCAGCTACACCATTGGAGTCTGTTTCCCAGCTAGCTCATAGTGCATTACCCAAACCCTTCTGGGATGGCAGGGGATTTTGGTAACCTCGAATAAGACACTCTGATCCCCAAGGGAATCGTGGAAACAGATCTTACTCCCTTCATTGCTAACTCATGCATGCACTTGGTAAAACACAGAAAAGATATGAATAATGTTTTCAATATATTTAGTGAAATAATCATAGTCTTGTTTAAAAAGAATGTGCTGCAATTATTAGGCAGATAAAACAAAGCAAAGTATCCAGCATTGTGAACATGGTGAAAAGAATAAACAGTCCAACCACGTCAGTCTGATTTCTATATATCTCTATACTTCTACCTAACGCTACCCCTATTGTGAAATCATAATGGGTGTACCCTCTGACCAATCTCTTAGGATATCGTGGGACACCATACCTGGATGCCTTGTTCAGCAACTGGGTTGGCGATCCCTCTCTGCAGGATCAGCATTGGCACAGCTGCAAATTGAACACGGCAGTCGTCGCAGGACTGTTGTGGCTGGAGTGCCTCCTCTGGCCCTCAAAGGGACAGTGCACTCTTTATTTAATAAAATCACAGTGCTAAAGATACAGCTCTGATGCAATGATGTGTTTAGGTGTTAGACGCTGTTTCCGGGCGGGCAACATAAGCACTAGGATATCTCATTCTAAGTTCCTAGCCTTGAACAAAGAGTACAGATTATGTAGTAGAAAACGCTTTCTAAAAACAAGCAATATGTGCAGCTTGACTTAGAATCATATTGTGCAAATAAAATAGGCAAAAGGGTAACAGGGCTAAAGCGAAGTCTGACAAAATGTGTAAAATTTTAAACTAAAAAGAGCACCAAGTGGGCCCATGAGGGCCTCACTACACCATCCCCTTGGCTGTGAAAAGACTTAGCTCCTACAAAAACTAGTCTAAATAGAAAACATAATGAATAATATATTCTTATTCAACCCCAAAAACGACAATTATCTAAAAATATGCCAAATATGGTATTGAAGGAACTTGCTCTCCCTTCTTATTTACTTGATGTATTGATTCGTCTTCACACAGGGAATTTCGCCCAGGTGAGGTGTGGGAAGAATGGGGAATTATCAGCCCGCTTCCCCGTAACCCGGGGGGTACGTCAGGGTTGTATATTGGCCCCTACATTATTTAGCCTTTACGTTAACGGATTGATTGATGAATTAAATAGCATCCAAGATATTGACGCTCCACGACTGGCTTTTGGCCGGGTGCCCGCTCTGATGTTCGCGGACGACACATTGCTGTTTTCCCGGACATCATCGGGCATCCAGCGGGTACTGGATGGGTTCGCGGCCTTTTATGCCTCGCGGGGACTGGAGATCAACCTGGGGAAAACCAAGTTTATGATCTTCAATCCCCCGAGGCACACACGCCCGAATCCCGTACTGGGAGGTGCCCCCCTGGAAAGAGTTAAGACCTTCCTTTACCTGGGGGTCACACTTACCGAGAACTTTGCCTGGGATGCCCAAGTAGTAAAATCTTCTCTGAGGCTATCTCAGGTATCGGGGGGTATTGGTAGTTTCTATAGAAATTCTACTTTTAAACCCGTCTCCCCCGTACTAGAGATCTACAAAACCCAGGTCAGGTCTGCTGCACTGTATGCTGCAGAATTGTGGGGTCATACAAATACATCTAACCTTCTGAAGGTAGAACAAGCTTTTATGCGAGGCCTGGTTGGCCTCCCCCAGAACACGCCTCTGATACCTTTGCGTTTGGATATGGATTTGGTTCCCGTTAATGATTTGGCTGCCGCACGACCACTACTTTATTGGAGAAGGCTATGGTCTGTCCCCGAGCTTGAATCTTATAGAACTGAATTTAGTGCAATCTGGGGGACGCTAAAGTCAAAAAAAATCCCTTGGCTACTCCATATAAAGTCTTTTCTTTACCAAATTGGCTTACCACAACTCTGGGATACTCCGGACATTAGCTGTATGAGGACCCAGAGGTCTGAGATATTGGCAGCTGTGAGATTTCATAATTGTAATATATTAAGCTGATCAACTTCTCTGGGCAGGCTGACCTCTGAGTTCCTAATGGTGAAAACTGAATCTAAGTTGGAAGTATTTCTGGATTTGGTGCAGCCCCCACTGGCGAGAAAACTTTATATTCAGCTGAGATATGGCTGTCTCCCAATTGGGGCCTTCCTATCAAGCTGGGGAAAATCGTTGGAGGGCAATTGTCCAATTTGTAAATCATGTAAAGAAGATGTTGTGCATATTTTGCTTTTCTGTCCTGCATACAGTACGATTCGTAAATGCTGGCTCTTTCCTTTGTGCAAAAGATTGGGCCTCAGGCATTGAGCACAAGCCTGCAGAGTTCTAACCAAAGATACAGACCCACTTATTGTTTATGCAGTTTCCCGCTTTTTATTTGGTATGTCGCGGAGAAGGTTAAGTTTTATTAACACAAAGTAATGGCCCATGAGCTTCCCTTTTTCATTAACTGATCATGATAACCAATTGTTTAATAATTTTTTAACAATATTTGTCTATTTATGATCTTATGCTTGTGCTTGTATATATTTTATTGTACTTTTATGGTCTTGTTACCGAAATAAAGTTATCAATGAAAAAATATGGCAATTATAAAGGTATAAAAGGAAAAAAACATTAAAATCAATTTATAAAACCAATGGGCGAATTAAAAAATCACAGGAGGCTCCTAAAATGTAATTCTGGCTTCCAGTGTCAAGAGAATCCAAGCAAGTTTCGTTATTCACTGACGATGTTTCCACAATAGCCGCGTTGATTAGCTCCAAAGAACACATGTGGTCTGCACCCCCAGTCACCAGTGAAGGCATATTATCCTGCAGTGCATCCACATTAGAAGATCCAGGAACCACATGGCTCATATAAAACATCCTGAAGCAATGGCAAGTTCATGGGAAAACTTTGAAATGGGTCCCCATCAGATGCAGCAAGAGATCCATGTCCGTAGAATGTACCAATTGCATTGCAAGGCAGATGTCGAGTGTACACTAGAAAGGCAACATAGACAGTGGAACATGGGTTGCATGCAGGTCAACCACATGGCTCAAAATGTTAGTTCAGTTTCTGAATCACAGACACTCCAAAACCTGTATCATGCATTTACCACACAGTTGGATGTGTGTAGATCCATCACTAGTTGACCATCAAGGTGGAACATCCATTGTAGGTCCGCAAAAATAGAACCAAAATACCACAGATCAGGTATAACACAAGTGGTCAGCTACCAAAAATGCTAGAAAATATGGAATGAATGATGGAATCACTCCAAAAATGGTCTGAAACGTGCTGACCAAGCCAGACCCAAATCCTTTAAAGAAATGTACCACACCAGCGGTGTTGGAAGCCTTAAATATGTGCTACACAAGTTCACCAAAATGGCGAGACGATGTTGTGCAGAATAGCATTTTATGCATCGAAGGACACCCTTGCTACTTGTAAGTCAAAGGTTTCTCGGTAAGATGTGAGTGTCATGTCCTTCTGACACCATCATTCTTTTAGTCTGTTGAGAATGTCAAAGTTAACCTTCAAGGTTGGAATGGAAGGCCAGAAGCTTACTCCCGAAATCATGTGCATTTGGGGCAAAAGTATAGATTTGCAACATGTGACTCTCTGAGAGACCGAAACCACATGACACCTGCTCTCATCCTATAGCAACATTGATTATTCAACATTAAATAACTTCCATTTGAAAGTAACCTAATGACTGGACAAATCGAAGAAGCTGGTACTCCTTGTAAGTAACACTTCATATTGGCTATTGAAACATTACACACTCCGTGAAGTGTCATCTCATTACAAATTAGTGAGTAGCTGAGTGTATATTCATGTTCCCTCCAATTCCCAAATAACACATGTGGAATAAAAGGGCATTGACCACACTTTGTGAATAAAACTCTCTCCTAAAGACTCATATCTACCTATTGGAAAATGTTGCATGCAAGACGTGAAGTGAAATGTAGATATTGGCTAATGAGACCACCTCATGTATTAACCATACAGCTGACAGTGTCTCGGCTACTGTGAATGGCAACTGTTCTAATTTCTTGATGTTGAACATTGTGCATGTAGCATCTTTCTTAGCCATAATTTGTTGCCTACCTGTTAAATTAAAGGGTAAAAACTCTGTGGAGTTCAAATATTTCCAGGGCATGCAACGAGATTTTAAGACCTGTAGTGTCCAGCTCAGTGTCATAATTGAACCAAGCTGACTCTGCCCATGGTATAAAGAAGACATTCAATTTTGTATAAAGTCAATAGCAGATGATACAATGTTATTCAAATTGTAAATATGAGTTGACAATTTATTCATGCTGTCATCAACAACAGCAAGTGTTTTTTGCCAATAAGCTTGATCAATTTGCTTCAAACACACAGGAGCTTCCATTTGTAACACTTTCCATATTTCATTGTAGGTAGCATAAATAAATCTTTTACAACATGTAGACCTAGGAACCAACAAGAAATCCTGCAAATCAGTGTCCTCCGAAAGAAGAGAAAGATGCATTTTTACTGCGGACAAAGTGGAATGTTGCAACCATTGCTGACACAATTTTCCGACAGAATGGGTAGTAACGACCCTGAGTGTTGGGTTTGGATGTGACAAGGGTCTGGTCTGCTAGCCTTAAAGCTCTGTGACGAGTTCAAAAACTGCATAATCACCATTTGTGTCCACTGGACACAATAGCCACCCATCAGGGAGTTGGAAGTATCATTTTTCACCTTACTATTGAGCTGTTCCTCAGTGTAATTGTATAAGTGTTACAAATTATCAAAGTGGACAATTGAAGGAATGCTAGGCAAGTTTATTTCTATAAGCTTGGCTAGACCCAGGCAAGTGGTCTACTGCACTGTCTTATTTAAGAAAATCATTGGTCTTAGAATCAAGCAGGCTCTGAATAAGGTGTTTATTTCCTCCACTTACCAGTCTTTAGTTGCTAGATTGATTTAAAATCAATAGTGTCCTTCAAATAATCATAGCCTCTTAGGGAGAGCTGGGAATCTAATAAATCAATTTTGTGCCGGTAAGCATATTTTCTGCTCCTGTGAACGGGTAAATTTGAAGTAAAAGGAAGCTGGATCTAAAGCATTATGCCCATAAAAATATGCAAATTTGTCCATGCATGTTTTGGAGCTACCCATTGGGGAAGTCGGACAATGTTCCTGTTGTGTAAAATTAAAAACTGTGCGTGGAACACTAGCTCTGTGTAAATAATGATGTGCCTAGTGATGATAATAATACATTTCTCCATAGTTAACAGAGTTTAGGTACAAATCCTCACTCTTAAATACAGTATAATATTTAAGCTCCAAGAGCATTAAGTTAACTTTTCTGACATCCCATTCATTAAAACAAAACAGGGGTCATCACATCACTCACTGCAACCTTAAAGACATAAAGTATCTGCATTGTCTCAGTAGGACCAAAAATAGAATTTGGGACCTTATCCCAAACAATTCAATCAAGCACTGGAAAAGCTGAAAAGTTCACAAGGGAAAGGTCTCTTTGCCCTTTTGTGAAGACAAATGAGGTTTCAGGACCTCTCCTACCAGTTCTGCAGCAGAGCATTGTGGGAATTATTTTCCAATTATTAGCAAAAAGAAATAAATCAAAAATCCAATCTAAAGAATCTGAAAAAATAGTGAGATGGCAATCCAAATGTAACTCCATGGAGGGATCAGATATATGTGTTTTAACCAAAGATCAAAGTCATGTACACCATATAGGGAAATGCGAAAAGAGTTAGAAGAGAAGTCATCAACATTGACAAAGCAAACAGAAGCCGTCTGTTGAAAAACAGGAGCCGCAGCAGGCACAAGAGAATGGGTAGACACCTCCAGAGGTGGTTTGCCAAAACAACTGTTATTAGAAGTAGCAAAATCAAGCTGTATACTCACATTCGATGCGTGGCTTGTATTTGTGGTGGTAACTGGAATCAACAAAAGTTAATTTTCCGCCCCCCCCCCCCCCCCATCCCTACAGAGGGGATACAACAATTGCTGTTGGTTAAAACTTGTAGAAGAAGTTCCTGTAGGGTAGTAAGAGTGGTAAGGGAACTATCTAGGAATCCTTGTGGCCTACTGTGTAATTTAACTTAATCAATGAAGACAAGTTGTTTGTCTTTACAACCAGCAAGCAGAGGTAAAATCACGGTTATTGTACCATGAATGCCGAGGACTGGCACCAGTGCACAGAATGATGGACCAACTTCCTTCTTTACTGCATTCTTCTTTCGAACTAGATCCAACAACTTTTTGAATCCAGCCAAAAGGTTCTGTTTGCTCTTTCACTTAGACCACTCCTTCCGGAAGTCTTGTAATTCCTGTAAAACAGCGAAACATTCATCGATGTCAAAAGGTATATCTGCCTCTACTCCGCCAGGACTGTCAAGGTCTGGAACGCAAATCTAGATGCTAAATAAGACCTTGTATGAGGTCTGGCCACCTAAAGATCATTTAGGCAGATTTAATGCTCTCTGGACACCATACCCTATCTACAACCTGAACCTAATAATCTAGCTGTTAAGGATTGCTTAAAGTCAGGGTTTTTCCTCTCCACTATCGAATTTACCTCAGGATGATATGATGAGGAACAATGCACAGCCACACCCAGTATTCATATTGTGTCCCTGTAAGCCTTGGCGGCAAAAACAGGGCCCTGGTCTAAGTGGAATGTAGCTACTGCATATGTGCCAATGAAGACTTGCAAATCTGGAGCAATAATCTAAAGCAAGTAGAATACATTTTAATGCACCATTCAGATTAAGAGGACCACAATCACCTAGATACACACATTGGAGCAGTATGTAGGAAAGTAAGAGGGGTGCCTGCAATGGGCATGCAATGTTGGAGCTCTTTATTTGTTGGCAGATGTCACAACTAAGGACATACTGTTTTGTCTGCATGTACAGGCCATGCCCCCAACATCGTTTTTGAAATAGTGAAATTTTGGCAACCACATCAACCTGGACAGTTGCTGTACCTTCTTGTGTTCCCATGATTAACTCTAGCCTGCAGTCTTGATTGGGAATCACTCGATCACCCACCCCAGGTATTGTAGCAAAAGAAACACTTTGGGAATTCAAGTGGTAGTATCTTTTCTGGATATTTTTTAGGTAAAATGGTGCCTTTGCACAAAGCATTGACGGCAGCTATGATATATTCATCTACCCTCATGTGAGAACAAGTAATCACAGCTACAGTTGCATTCTAAGGACCTCATTAGTGGTGCGCCGGTCGGCCAGCATCGGTCAGAGGGAGCGACAATGGTTATGACAGGTTCACTGAGCCAGTCAGCCCGTCGGCCCATCAGTCGGATCGTATTCCTTACAATAGGGGCAGTGCCTGCTCAGGCACCCCCATTGTGATTATGATGTCCCTTTCCTACAGCCTTTCCATGGTGGACCGACCACCATGGAAACACTGTCAGAAAGGGACTTTGGGGGCCATAGCAGGGCCCTCATCCCCCGTGGGCCTCCGCTATGATGCCGCTCTAAACATCCATGCTCCGTGTTGCCAGGCACCACATGGTGACTGGCACATGGTGCATTGATGTTTGCAAACAGGCCCTTTTCTATTGTGGCTTGTGCTGTGTCCTTTTTCCAGGGTGCAGCCCAAGCCACAAAAGAAAAGGGCATGCATTGTAATATGTCGGATGGAACCACTGACTACTAGTCAGGCGGTTACCATCCCACAACGATTGCGGTCGGACGCTCATGCAACCGGCATCATAATCAAGCCATAAATTACAGATTTGGCAGCTTTCATCTGCCAAAGAATTCCCAACAACTTGTAATCAAACAAGCTGATGACTCAATATTGGTATCCATGGGCCCGTGGCAAACTGTTTTTAAGCTGTGTCATATTTCCCCAAGGCAGCTTTGCTTCATAAAATTACCCTTCAAATCTCTGAATTCATTTAGGCACCAACATTTAAATTTTCAATGAAAGACCGGACACAGTAATACAAATCATACACTATGAGTGTGGGGAATTCAGGATTCGTATTTTCAAGTGCCAGAATCAAGGCTTTTAGTTTAGCCACTTGTGCAATACCTTAGGGCCTGTGTGAAAGTTTTTGAGAATGGAACATTCCATCCAATATGACACTGAGTATGCAGTGCAAGCCACTGAGTATTAGTGTTTGGTGCCTATAGCAGGCTGGGCTAAACTGTCAGTATATATGATGTGTTTATATTGATCAAGAGGCAAAATGTTGCTGGACATGGGGTATGCATGTTAATATTGGAAAAATTCTTGAATTTGTAAAGTAGGGTCAAAGACATAGTCTAAGTCAGTACCATCAGGGAAGTGACTCATTGTATCCATCTAGGATGTAAGTCTTTCGGCTTGGGAATGCTGGCCTTTGTTTCAGCCTCTAAGGCTGGGACAGGAGTAACAACAATTATTCATTTCCTTTGAGCAAATGGTCTTTCCTTAATGACAGCCATCTGAACTGTCATTAGCATTTTTTCAGTGGACGCAAAATGCATCCCAGCATTTGAATACCGATGCAATTCATATTCTATTTGTACTGTGTTACTGTCTTTGAATGTGTCATATGTGAAGCCTATGGTACCGCAATGATACGGTTGACCAAATTTGTTTTGTTGACGTGTGTGTAAGTATCTTGATGCTAGCATGACAGTCTGTAGTGATATGAGTATTTGTGAATGTTCTAATTTCCAATGTGAATTGGAAAAATCAAGGTGAATTAAATCGTTCAAAGGTTTTATGTGGTGTTCATAGTCTGGTATATATGTTCTGCCAAAGCTGAAGAATCCTAACAAGGACTGCATTTTTTAAGTGTATTTGGTAGTCCTAAAAGAGCACATTTCTCTAGGAAAGAGCCCGAGGCTCTTACCCTCATTCAATAGCTCGTACCCCCAAAATAGGACCTTAAGAAAGGCTATTTTGTTTTCTCAAGGTTGAATTTGTAGCCTTGTTCAGCAAATCCCAACACAATGCAATCTACTCTGGCTAAATGTGTGTTTAAGTCATCATCTGTCAGATAGATGTCATCAACATAGGACAATGCTTCAATGTCAGTATCATGTAGAATTTACTTTGCTCTGGCAGCAAACAGTCCTGGACCTTACTCTGCTTTCAGGCGCTGAGTTTTGGCAGAAAAAAAATTTGGAAATGTCCAAGGTTGTTTTGTATTTTTTATGCACAATGTGCGTGTATGACTGTTTATATAACTTTAGTCTAAGACTATGTGGTAGGAATGTGTGGTTTAGCTACAAAAAATAATGGATTATTCAGAGGAGATACATAGGGTTCAATAATTCCCTAGTACTAGAGTTGTGAGACAATTCCTCTTACAAGAGCTGTCACTTCCTGTTTAATTGGTTATTGCGGTTGCACTTGGAGGCTAGACCTCCTAGGCATGATGTGATTAGGCGACTCCTTGTCCCAGCCAACATGGTTACGGTATACTACTGGGGTTTATGCAATAGCCCATTCTGCAGCATACACTTTGTTAAACTTCTTCGGGACAGGCACCAAAAAAGATTATTTAATTACCTCCTCTCTTTGTGGGGCTGTTTTTACAAACTCTGGTGACCAATCAACCTCCACTAAGGGAATGTCTTAACTAAGTGTTACATTTTCGCTCTAATGGTCTGCTGTATGTCACCCTCAATTTATATATTTAATTGATAAAGTGTGTCTGGAGGGCTCACGCGTTGATATGGGATTTCGACTTCTATAAAGTTGTCAGTTGCTTTCGCATCCAGAAACTCTTGAAGATTCTGGCAAACTATCATGACCTCTGCCACGCTGTCTAGGAGAGTCACTTCCCTAATCTTGTTCTGAAGGAGAGTTCTCAAAATGTGTGGCTTATTTTGCCTAAATTCCTGCAGCCTTCTTTTTATTGAATTGGGGTTTTTGTTGTGGACGTTTCTCCTCCTTTTTTATGCTGACATCAGACGAGTTGTGAATCCTCTTTTGGTTTCCCATACTCTTCTTGTCTGTGTTCTGAATGCCCCCTCTCTCTGGTCGCCTGTCTGATGAGTCCTGAAAGGAATGAGAAGGATGTGTATCAGTATTCTGATACCTATCAGGCTGTTTAATCATATCACAGTTATGTAAATTGTATTGTTTATCAGAAAAAACTTGCTGAGCTCCAGATCATAATTTAGGCCCTCATTATGATGTTGGTTGAACAGCCACCGACAGGCCATCAGTGGCAGTCCCACTGACATCCAGAGCACCGGTCTGACTGCCAGATTACAATACCGGTTGTCGAAGCACAGTGGTCAGGGTGAAAGACCGCCGCCTCCAACAAGATCAAGGATCCCGTTGGGGCGGTGGTCGTAATACTATCCCTACAATGGGGTGGTGCCTGCAATGGCACAGGCATAGAGATTAGGATGTCCCGTTGCCTCAGCAATTGCATGGCAGTCCGACCTCCATGTAGAGGCAGACAGAAAAGGACTTTGGGGCCCCAAGCAGGGCCCCTGTCCCCCGTGGGCGACTGCTAAGTGACCTAGGGGTACTTGTAGTCCCCCCCACACATCCATGCACCGTGTGCCAAACACCACACGGTGCCTGGATGTTTGTAAAGTGCCTTTTTCTACAGTGGCTTGCGCTGCTGCCCTTTTCCTGAGCTGCAGCACAAACTGCTGTAGAAAAATGCATTTTACGACCGCCTGTGTGATGATCCTATTGTAATCGAGCAGGTAGGACCGCCGGCACAATATCGGACTGACACCTGCCCAAAGTGGTGGTCGGACACTCGTCCGACCGCCATCGTGATGAGGGCCTTTGTGTTTTCTTTATTTTTTGTTTGCCCCAGCATTTTTTAGAAGACTCTGGGGCTTTTTTGTATTGTCTTTCTCAGAATTACCTTTAAGCGGTGGCTTACTTGGTCTGACTCCCATACTAACGCGACCTATAGATTTCTGCAATAATTTTCAGTAACTCGCACTCCTGGTCTGTTATCTACTGCAACCTGCGCCAGATGCTGATGTATCGCCAGTGGTGCTGCTTCCTCTTTAATGTTACTTAATATCATTGATGATAATGTAGCAACATTGCCAATTAGTTTCCTCCCCAAATCCAGGGGAGGGCCGTCCTGTATTATTTTTGAATTTGCTTTAGCATTTCCGGTAAAACCGCAAGTGATGGTGTATCATGTGTTATGGTATATAACAGCAAAAACTGTACCCCAAGTGGCACAGTCTTCAATTGGGTGGAACCATCCAATGTGGCAAGTACATTGTGAGAATTCTATGTTTATCATGGGGTCCTGCATGGGGAAACAAAGCTTCAGGCCGATTTTCTATTTGTGTGCAATTCAGAATGGAATTTCCTCCTATCCGGTGGGAACCTTTCCCATACATCATTCATAGTTACAGGACTAATTGCAGGCACAGCAAACTGTGGCTGGACAGCTTGAACAGCCCTTGATGGGACAGTTGTTATTGTAGGCATAAGAAACTGCGTTAGGTGTCTATATAGTCTAACTAGTCTAGCATAGAGAGGGCGTGGATCACCCGCATTCCATGGTCCTACATTTGGGCATGGTGTGTAGCCAGCTAGTGCTGGCCATGTTGCCCCATCATTGCTGAGAGGATCATGGTGTATGTTTTTTAATGTATGTGGTAGGGCACCTTGGAACCAATATTAATGTTCCTGATATGCTAAAGATATTTCTAAATCATTATAAGGTCTGTATTGGCCTGGTAAGGTAACTTTATCATAATAGTGAAATGTTTGTGTATTAGCATTTATTGCTAGAAAAGTGACCCATGAGTAGAATACTTAAGTTGTATAAGCGATGTGGGCCTCAACCACGAAGGTAACATTTCCATCCCCATTTTGTAGCCCATGTTATGTTAAATGTGGTGTAACATCAGGCCTGAAATTAGTAGGGATATTAATCATATTTGCCATTGTATTGAATGGAATTCGGAGAGGGAATGAGTATGGTTTGGTATCCTTTTGAAGATTCAAGCTTGAAAAACCTACAGACAAAAATAGGTGCTTCTTATTATGCTGAGGAGGTTTTGTCCCTAACACCACTGACATCTCTGTAGAAAAGGTGACATGGGGTGGCTTAGGCACACACAAGAACTACTCAGAAAACCCATTAAATAAGTACCTGACCTAAGAACGTTGGTGGGGCCATGTTATAAAGTTCTCACTAAAAGATGTAGGGCTGTGTATTAGGTCAACAGGACTTCAGAATGCAGGGACTGAGCCCTTCTACACCATAGCTAGATCACTGTGCATCCCTGAACCTCTAACCTTTCTGGGGTGGCAGGTGATTTTGGCAACCTTAAATATGACACTCTGATCCCCAAGAAAATCGTGGAAACAGACCTTACCCCTTTTGTTGATTATTCCTGCATGCCCTTGGTGAAACACAGGAAAGATATGAAGAAAGTGTTCAATTCATTTATTGAAACAATCGTAGCCTTTCATAGAAAGAATGTGGTGCAATTAGTAGGCAGATAACACACTGAATGTAACCAGCATTGTGAACATGGTGAAAAACATAAACAGTTAAACCATGGCAGTCTGATTTCTATTTATCTCTATATTACTACCTAAAGTTACCCCTATTCTCAGAGCCTCTGCTCGATCTCTTAGGATAGCCTGGGAGCCCATGTCTGGAGCTGGATTGGCAATCCCTCAATGCAGAATCACCATGGAAGATGTAACCACTGACTACTAGTCATTGGCAGAGCTGTATGTCGAACACGACAGTCATTCCAGGACCGTTGAAGCTGGAGTGCCCCCTCTGACTTACAAAAGGACAGTGCACTGTTCATATAATAAATCCACTATGTTAGGGATACAGCTTTGATACAAGGATGTGTCTAGATGTTAGAAGCTGTTTCTGCGCAAACATCTCAAGCAATTGATTATCTCAACTGTGTAACATGTAAAACTAAAAGGAGAACCAAAGTGGGCCTACGAGGGCTTCACTACAGTATGTGTGAATTCAGCAAATTCTTTCCTAAACCTATCTAATAAATTTTCAGAGGTGATCACTTTACTGGCTAGATGTGCCTCAACTATACTTTCTTCATTCTCTCATTGTAATCCAAAGTACTGCATTTGAATTTCCTCTGCAATTCTTTTAACTTCAAGAAGTGCCCCATGTAACAGTGCAATATTCATTTATTTTCGATAAAAAGAAGGGATTTTCATGTCATAAAATTTCCTAAATAGGTTGCACATTTTACTGTGGTACACTGACATCATTTGAATATCATGGAAAGTACTGCTACACACCTTTTTTGACAAACCAGCCAAAGCATGTCCCATAACATTTCAAAGTTTCTTAACTGTGTATGGATCAAGTGGCTCTAAAAGTCTTAAGTTCTTCCTCACTGTTCCTCCGTTGTATTTTTTAGGAAATATCTCCGTTTAGCAAATGACTGTCTTCCTATGTTACAAAAATTACCTTACTGCCACTGTACAGCTTTGCAAACTTCATCCAAATTCCACTTTCCTTCTTGGAACAAAACTTTGTTCAGGAACTGGTGTGCCTTATTTACTTCAACGCCACATTCATGTCTGTCAATAGTAATAACTAAATTATGTTTCAGATAATAACTTTCCTCATTCAAAACCTTCCTTGCTAGAAGCATGTTTCCATTGTCCCTTAAACATAGCACAAAAGTTTGTCTTGTTTATATTTTGCTTTGTCTGTATTTTTTTATGATCTTGCTAGTCTATCCAAATCTTTCATTCTTTTCAGAATGAGAATACACAATTTATTTTTGGCCAAATTATTATTCTAAGAGTTTTCTGCAAATTGCTTCTGTCTATTCTAGCAGTTCCTACTCTTTTTTGATGTGTTCCTGATTTCTGTGTATGATCTCTTTTACTATCAAGTTAATTCACTATCTTTGTTCGGCAACTATTCTTTTTTAATAAATACTCCACTTCACTTACCAAGATTTCCTTTGATTCAGAACTCTGAATGTGAATCTTTATATGTGAGTTACAAGCAAAATTCCCTTCATGATGATTCTTTTTTGAAGCTCTGAAGGCTTCCTAGAAATAGAGGACAGAAGAGGAGTAAATAGCAGAGGAGACAAAAGAAAAAGTGAAATAGAGAGGGGAAAACAGTAGAGGTAACTGATCCAGAGAAGAGGAGAAGACATTAAAGTAGATAGGGTATAGAAGGAAAGGGAAAGGATGGAAATGAAAAGAAAGTAAGGGACTGACTGTGAAGCAAAGTGCTGGGGAGGGGAAGAGATGTGTGAGGAGATGAGAGCAAATGAGATTAGGTAAAAGGAAAAATCATGAGTAGGATAGGAGAAAGGAAGGCAACATGCGTTAGGTGTCTAAACCAGTGTAAGATAACAGAGAGAAGACCAGATTATAACACTAGAAATGTCATAGATTCCTTTTGGAAGATGAGGGAAGGGGGAGACCAGAAGAGACTGGACAGTGCATGAAACTGGATTTATATTGGAGTGCTTGTGTCCTGTAGTTCCTACTAATCTGTAGGAGGATCTGTGCATTTTTTGGACACCGGTAACTCAGGGCTTGGTGTTAAGACTGTTTCCCGACACCCCTGCATAATATGTTGGCCTATAGACCAGCTAGATCACAGTGTCATTGTAAGCCCCCCTAACCTACCTGGGAGCAAACAGTTTCTGGTAACCACTGAACATGACAACCCTGATCACTAAGGAACCGTGGAACCAGTACAGAATCTTTTGCTCAGTCACTCGTGCTCACTTGTTCTCAGAGAAATATACAGAGAATACACAGTGAGACGTTTTCAATAATATTAATTGAACCAACGTTATTCTTTCATAAAATATGTGTGCTACAATGATTAGAAGACAGAAGCAAATAAAGGAGATTCCAAGCACCAAAATAGTATAGTAGATACACTTCTACCATGGTGCTGAAGCAATGAATATATGTAGGCATGTATGCAAAATAGTAATCTAATGTACTCCTTCGATGTGGGCCCTACACTATGTGCACCTAGAGTGTGTATGGGTGTGAAGCCAAGAATCTCCCCAAGGGACGATCCAACCCCATTACCTGATAGGAGAGTGACCCCGTCTTGGTCCCGAATTGGACACCCCTAACAGAATGTCCAATCGGTGCATGGTGATTTCTTAGCATGCAGGGACCTGTGGTGTCAGCAGAAGTGACTCCTCTACCAAGCTATTGGAATGCCCATTATTTATAATAAAAAGCTGCCTTTGCGATGTGCATGCTAGATTTGTGATGTTATGGATATGTAGATAGCGCTGTCGCCCCCTGGATATGGATAGGACGACTATTGTACCTAGTGCAAAGAGAAGCGTAGTACATGATGTTCACAGCATCATGATAATGTTGTGCAAAGCTGGATGTATAAACAAAGTAGTTTCAGAGAAACTAATCCAACATTGCCGTGTGTGCAAATGGTCACCGCTGAAATTGTATTTTCTAGAAAAATGTAAGGAATGAGCTGCCTCGCTACATGGGCCTAACTCAGAAATATAACGCTCACTCCTCCCTAAGGGTCGATATATAAAACCTATCTAAAAAGCCAGTTTATCAGTATATAATAAAATGGAATAAAAAAGTAAAAACTACTCTTAACATCGTCTAAAAGTAGGCTGCCCTCAAAAATATTCATAAAAGCCTTCGAGTCATAACACTATTTGACATCCTGAGCACTCCGAAAGCCATGGTGCCTAGCAAAAAATGCAACAAAACTGTTTTGGACGACTTTTGTTCATAAAAACAAGATGAATTGTTCCCACACAGAAAAGGCCAATTATTTCACGTGTTCCAAGTGGCAGACACAATATTGCTGTTGTACATAACTGCAGACGATGATCCCAGCGGTGCATCTCGAAGCAGATTAATGGAGCAAAGGTGATTCTATCCAATTCCCACAGCAGCCACTGAGGGAGAGACAGCATCTTGTATGTGTATCATAGAGCTGAAGCATCCCAGGGTGGTTCAAGAAATGCATTCATCAGCAATGGCAGACACTGGAGAAAACAATACCCATGGGCTGTTACAGGGTCCAGCAGTACATCAATGTCCATTGGCGCAACCAGTTGTAATCCTAGACATATGTCTAATATGCATTCCTGGCCGCAGCGCAGGCAGTAGAATATAGGTTGTATGCAGTTAAGTCAAACAGGCCTGAAGGACAAGAAATAGTGCTTGACCATTTCTCGAAGTCAATGTGTGCCAAACGTGGGAACCATGCGCTCACAGCATTGTAGCACAAGTAGTGCTGTCTCCATTCCAAATCAAACTGGGATGTCCATTGCAGATCAGAAGAAATAAAACCAGGATTCCTGCCAAAAGTAGCAAGACAAGCAGGGGCCCTCAAAAACCGCTTCCCAGCACGATGGATGAATGATGGAATAACTCAGAAGATTGTCTCAAAGGTACTAACCAGTCCAGAGCCAATACATTAAAAAAAATGCACTATTCCTCTGGTATCAGAAATGTTAAAGATAAAATGGACTACCTTCCCAAAATGCAGAAGGAATTTAGTGTAGATTAGTGCCCATATCGCCGACAAGTACATTGCAATCTGGAGATCAAATGTCTCTCTGGCCAAAATTAAGGCCACATCCTGTTGAAAAAGGATTTCTTTCAGTCTGCTAAGGGAATCAAAGCTTATGTTGGAAACATTTATCGAAGGCCACAGTGCTGCCTCCCTCATTTTGCAGGCAGAAAGTTACTAAGGAATTAACCGTCATTAGATAAGTGTTGCCCGGTTCCATTCCACAGCCAACCTTGATCATTCAGGATCAGGTAGCTCCCATTTGAGAGCAGTTTGAAAACCGGATGTGTCACAGCAGTTGGGGAACCCTTCAGATAACAGGACAAGTTCGCAACAGAAGCATTGCATGTCCCATAAAAAGAGATGTCTTTGCAAACTAAGGACCCGCTTAAGGCTTCCTCACAGTCGAAACCACCCAGAAAAACTTCAGTGGCCCCTTCCCTGCATTTAAACCTGAAAGGTAATTCCCAATACTCATGCACATAACCTTCCCCTAGCACTTCGTATCTACCTACCTGTTGGTATTGGAGACACTATTGGAATTGGAAAGTCGTACAGAACCATGGATAATCCATTCTGTGGATGGAGTCTCTGCCATGCTAAAAGGTAATTGGTCTAATTTTTCAATGTGCAACATGGGGCATTTCACATCTCTGTGTGCCATAGTTATCTGTCTTTCCGTCAGATCATATTAGAAACCAGACTTGTAGTGTTGATGTAACGCCACAGCACATGGCAAGAATGTAGTGTTTGAAACGTCCAGCTCAGCATTACAATGGAATGTATTTGTAAATGGACATGTCCTGCTGAAGACACAATGTTGCCCATTGAATAAATTCTGGACAATAAAGTGGTTATACCGTTGTCAACCACAGTCAAAGCCTTTTCCATATTTACCCTGTCGATCTCGCGCAATCTCTCTGCAGCTTCCTACAGAGAAATCTTTCGTAGCTCGTATATTTCTTTTAAGAAGTGCTTTTTATGTGAGTTTCTGGTACCTAGTAAAGATTCCCTGAGATCCCAGTCATCAAAAAGAATAGACAAGTGTTGTTTCACCTGGGAAAGTGTTGAGGTCTTTAGCCAATCTAGGCACAACGTCCCAACACTATATCATGTCACCACCCCTGCGTGTTCTCTTTGTACATAGTGTAGATCAGGCCTGTTAATCCTAAGTCCTCCTGTGTTACCCAGGAATCTAGACTGACATTTATCTGTGTCTAGAGGCCAAACCATCCAACCCTGCTGATCGGATTCTGATGTAGTGTATGATCCATTACGGATCATGGCATCTAATGTATCCTCACTGTACTTTGTGTATTGTTGCCAATGTTTGAAGTGTGTAAATGTGAGAATGTGAGGTATGTTCAAATCTTTTGCCTTAGCTAAACCAAGGCAGGAAGTCTGTTGCACTGTTTTATTCAGGAAAAACATTTGATGTGGTATGAGGCATGCTCTAAATAAGACCTCTTTTCCCTAAACCTGCCAATCTTTTCTTCCCCAGACAGATTTTGTATCTATTGTGTCCTTCCAAAAGTCCAAACCCTGTATAGACAGTTGGGAAATAAAGGAAGCAGAGTGAATCAGCTTGGTGTTTGTGAGCATATTCTTCTTTGCAGGTGTAGGCGCAAGCCTCTATAAATAAGAAGTTGGGTCTGATGTGTCAAAACAAGAAAAATATGCAAACCTTTATGCAAATGTTTTTGAACTACCTTTTGGTGGCATTGCACAGTGTTTCCATTGAGTGTAATTGTAAACTGCATGTTGGATACTAGCTTTATGTAAAAAATTGTGACAATAATGTTTATAACAGAATATATCACCAAAAGTACTTGTACCTTTGTACAAATCATCATTAGAAAATGCTGCTGATTGCTTGAGATCTGAAAGCAAATTATAAGATATAAGATATTGTACTAGAGATGATGATATCATTTAAAGAAGTTTGAAACAAATATGGAATTTGCAAATGTTCAGTAGGACCATACACATCATACAAAACCCTGTCCCAAACTATTCCATCAGGAACTAGAACTCCTGTAATGTTCACCAGGGACAAGTCCCTCAGTTCAGGGTGCGATAAGGCATGTGGTTTCAGTACTAAGTTCACATGTTGGACTGAAGAACGTTCGGGGAGATTATGTCCATTCAGGAGTAGAAAAAAACAGTCCCCAAACCAATCTAGAGTACCAGGAAAAGTAATCCAATTGTAACCCAGAGATTTATCCAGGGAGCAACAAGATGTGTCTTTTTCAGCCAAAAATAAAGAGAATATACTAGTAGTTTGAAAGGGAGTGGCGGTGTTGGCAGTTCAGGTTCATTTGGATCTGATGAAAATTCATCATAATGCACAAAGTAGTCAGATGCCATCTAGTCGATTTTTAGCAGCTCAGCAGGTTTTGTAGAACCAGGAGATGACGCAATCTGTGACATGTTGACTTAGATGTCGTAAATTTTTCGTTAAGAATTTTTTTTACTTGTTGACTGTACAGTTGTAGTTGTTTCAATAGGGAGAAGTATAATTTCATTGTTGTTTACTGCTTCTCTTTGGAAAGTGGAGTCTTCATTTGATATTAAAGCTTCTATCCGAACTTCCTGTATGGTAGCAAGAGGAGATCGGCGGCTACCCAGGAGCCCACTCAGCCTACTGTTGAGAATCGGCCACATAGTGTGGCTTGACCAGGTCGATGGAGACAAACCTTTTGTCTCTGCGACCGACAAGAGTCGGAAGAAGTACAGTTCTGGTACCTTCAACAGCCAGGACAGATACAGGAGCTCTGTAGGAAGTTATTTCTTGTCCACTATTTTTTCTCTGACTAGATTCCCAATCTTCGGGACCCAGGCAGGTGTTGCTGATACTGCTTTCACTTCCCCAGTGGTGGTGCGTTTCACCTGGACGTTGCTCTGTAAAGCAGCAAATTCTTTCAGGTCCTATAAAACATCCAAATGATCATTGATGTAAAATGAGGTTTCAGCCACCACTATGTTGACACTATCGAAGTCTTGAACCCACATTCTACCTCCAAACAGGATCTCATAGAGTGTACGACTCCCCCTGGGATTTTGTATGCATGCTATTAAGTGCCCTCTGGACCCTGTATAATGATTGACCCAACTGCCACCCAAGCCTAGTATCCTAGCTGTTAAGGATTGCTTTAAATTCCGTTTTTTCCTCTCAATGACTGAATTTCCCTCAGGATGGTAGGGGGAGGAGTACAGCAAGGCCATACCCAAACTTCCCATGGCTTCTTCGTAAGCCTGAGAGCTAAACACCGGCCCCTAGTGTGCCAATTGCGCAAGTCCCGATAAAGACTCGCAAATCCTTTATAACAGTTCAGGTAGAGCACTGGGGCCCAACCCATAGGAATCTAGAGCATGAATCCACTGCCACCAAGATGTACTTGTAAGCCCAGTCAGAGTGTAAGGGGCCACAGTGATCCAAATAGACACATGCAAGAGGTTTGTCTGAGATCAATAAAGGTGTTTGTGGTGGACGTGCTACGGTGGAGCCTTTCACCTGCAGGCAGCTGTCACATTTGAGGACAAAGTCCTTGGTCTGTTTAGTGAAACCTGGCCACCAATAGATCTGCTTCAGTAATGAAACTGTAGCAGCAATCCCTGCATGTGCTGAACCCAGACCCTCATGTGCAGCTAGTATCAATCCCAATCTGTGATCAGTGTTTGGCATTACTCTATCTCCCATTCTTCGAATCTGAGCATGAAGAATATTTTGTGTGTCTAACTTGTAGGAGTACTTGAGTGGAAAGCCTTGTGGCGGTGCAGAGCTGTTGTGCTTGGCAGTGACAGCTATCATAGTAGTTCCATCTATCTTTGTACTAGAACGAGTGTAGCACTGGCAGCAGTTCGCACTGTTGCCTTGGCGCTTCATTCGCATTGAATTCCCTTCAACGTGAACACCAACACGCTAATGACTCAATGTATGAATAACATGAGCCCATGACAGGCCTTCTTTCAGCTTTGCCACTTGTTCCCAAAGCATCTTGTGCTTGATTTTACAACCCTTGGAATCTCGAAACCCATTTTGGCCCCAATAGTGAAGGTATTCATTGTAAGACTGGACAGAGTAAAAAGAATCACACACAATGAGTGTGGGGAATTTGTGATTCGTATTTTGTAGTGCCAGTATCAGGGCTTCTGCCAGCTGCGCCGTACAGTCCCAAAAGGACTGTGAATATATGACGTTACAATGCAAACAATTACAACACATGCTTTTACAACGTGGTTTTTACATAGCAACTACCATCACATCACATGATTTTACAACGCATGCCATTACCATGCATTTTTAAAAAGTACCATTACAACGCTTTCCATTACAATGCATGCCATTGCAAGGCATAATACTTTTAGAGCAACAGTAGGGAAAGTGATGGATAGTGTAGGGATAAAAATTACTATTCCCACTTCAGTGAGCCCACAGTGGGGAAAGTGTTGGATAGCGTAGGGGTAAAAAGTACTATCCCCATCTGCTCCAAAACCCATACTCACCCTAAAACTAAAAAGTCTCCATTACTTACCTTAAAATGCATTGTAATGGCATGCGTTGTAATGGCATGCATTGTAGTGACATGCGTTGTAATGGCATGTGATGTAAAGGCAGTTGCATTGTAACAGTTGCGTTGTAAAAGCAGTGCGATGTAATGACTGCGCTGTAATGAACGTTACCCGGGACTGTGAGTGTGTTTTTTTTCAGGAAGAAACTTTCTATCTTGCATGCGCCCTTTTACTGTTGCGCATGCCGTGGAATATTGCTGTTTTGATCCTACGGCAGGTTGAGCAGATCCATTGGTATAAATGATATATTCTTATCGATCTGGAGGCATTATTCCATTTGACAGAGAATATTCTTGTTCGTACTGCAGGAATGCTTATGTTTGTAATGTAGTGTTAAATCTATAGTCTACATCTGTTGCAGTGAGAGAGTTAGCCCATTGAATCCATCTTGGATGCAGAGCCTTAGCATTTGGAATGCTTGCTTTAGTAAAGGCCTCTAGGGTCGGTACTAGGGTAACGACAATTATGCGTTTTCTCTGAGCCAGGTCTCTTTCTCTCATTACAGCAGTCTATACAGCTGTGAACATTTTCTCAGTGGGTGCAAAACGCATTTTAGCGTTTGTCTACAGATGTTATTTGTATGCTACAAGTACTGCATCACCTTCATTGAGTGATATAGGGATACCCGGTTGGTCTAGTGACTACGCGGCTCACCAGGTTAGTTGTGTTGACACATGTGAAAATGCCCGGAAGCTAGCACGTCAGCTTGTATGGAACGTAAAATATCAGTATGTTCCTGTGTCCAGTGTTACACTGAAAAGTCAGGTCTATTTAAGTTGAAGAATGGCTTTATCCTTTCTTCGTAATCCAAAATGTAAGTTCTGCCAAATTTAAAAATCCTAAAATGGATTCTAGTCTCTTCAGAGTTGTTGGAAGTTGGAGCAGTGCACAGTTTTCTAGAAAATGTGTCGCCAGGCTTTTGCCTTCACTTAAAAACTCGTATTTCAAAAACAGGGCACTGGGATGGGTAATTGTTTATTTTTTTACATTAAATTTGTATAGCCCAGGTAAACAAACCCCACTATTATGTTGTTCACTCTAGCCAAATGTTCCATATTGTCCATCAGATAAATATCATCTACATAGGACACTGCCTCCTCACCAATACTTTGGGTGACTCTGTTACCCTGGCTGAAAACAGGCAGGGTTATGCCTATACCCTGGCGGTAAATAACAAAATTGCCACGAGAACCTAGCACTGAAAATGCATTCAAATATCTACTTCCAGGCGCTATATTCTAGCAGAAAAAAACATTTAAGATGTCCAGTGTTGTGTTGTATTTTCTCTGCACAGTGATATTCAACAGTGTGGCACTGTGTGCATTCTGTACTGCAAATATGTGTTCAGATGCATTTAAATATCTGTAATCTAAGACTAAACTATATGAATTTTCCGGTTTTCATTACAGGAAACAAAGGATTATTCATAGATGAAGTGCAATTCTCTATTAAACCCTGGTACTCAAGTTGATCTACGGTCTCCCTGACTTGTTTCTTTGCTTCATGTTTGATCGGGTATTGTCTCTGCAGTTTGGTGATCATTTTTAATGAGATCTCGTGATGAGGAGACTCATCATCCCACCCAACATGATTGCGGTACAGAGCAGGCGCTAAAGCTGACACCCACTCCTACACGTATATGGTTTTAATTGAGTCTGCTACGAGGTTGGAGAAAGCTGGTAAAATGACTTCTTTCCCCATTGGGCAATCTATTACGAACTCAGGTGGCCAATCCTTTTCAGCCAAAAGAATATTGTAATCATGTGTCAGGTCCTTCCAAAAGAGATCCTTCACCTGTTTTTTATATGCCCCCCCACCCTATATTTGGAGCATTATATTGTGTAAACTATGTGGGACACTTACTCTCATATCAGGTGTTTCCACTGTGATATACTCACTGAGCTCTACTACTTCCAGAAAATCTATCATGTTCTGGTGAGCTATTGTTACATCTGATGCGCTGTCCAGCATCGTCACTGCCCATTCCCCGTTCAGAAGCAGAGTCCTCAGCAGCCTGGGCATGTCTGATCTTAATACCTGCTACTTTTATATTTTTAAATTGAGGTTTTGTAGATTTCAGTTTATCTTCTTGTTTGAAGTGCGATGTGTCTCCTTTTTCGGCTTGACTCGCTCTTCTGATCTATGCTCTGACCATCCTCCTCTCTCCAAGCATTTCTCTGATTGATCCTGAAAGGAACAAGAGAACCGTGCATCACTATCCTGATATCTGTCAGGTTTTCTAATGTTATCATGGTTTCTGAGATTGTATCTCTTCAATGTACTCCTGTTGAGGAGACCCACTTGGTGATTGTTGTTTATTTTGTTTATAATTTTTTTGTTTATAATTCCATTTCTTTTTCAAGGAATCAGGTGGTCGCTTAGAGTTATCCTCTTAAGAATTACCCTTAACCACTGGTTTCCTAGATCTGGCTCCCAGATTATCTCTTACCAGTGAAGCATATGTTTCTGCGATAATCTTAGGTAACTCCCTCTCCTGTTCTATAGGGGTGAATTCCCTCAGGCGTTGGCGTAGCGCCATCATGGCTGCCTACCCTTTTATGTTGCTTAACATATTTGCAGAAAATTGGGCAAAGTTGCCTATTAGTTTAATCCCTAAGTCATTCTGTATTTGTTTCAATACAGCTAGTATTACCGCTATCAAAGGGATACCATGGTGTAAACGACAGCAAAGACTGAAACCCAAATGGCACAGTCTTTTATCGGGGATTTATCCCCATTGGCGAGCAATTTTTTAGAATTCTGTGTTTTTCCTGTGGGCCTGTATGGGGAAAAATCGCTTCAAGCTGTGCTATGTTTTGTGCTATCCAGAACGGTACTTGTTCCAGACTGGTGGGAATTCTTCCCATTACAGCATTCAGCGTTTGAGGGCTGATACCTGTAGTAGCCAATTGAGGTTGTGAAGCCTATCCATCCTTCACAGGTTGAACTATAAGTTTTCCCATTATGAACTGTCTAAGATTTCTGCACATTTTCACTAAATCTTCATTTAGTGTGTTCATTTCTGCTTCTTCTAACCTGTGAATGTTGGGGTGTGGTGTATAGCGACAGAAGCGAATAAAGGAGATTACAAGCACCAGAGGAGTAAACAGTAGATACATTTGTACCATGGTTCTGAGGCAATGAATCTATGCAGGCATATATGCAAAATGGTAATCTAATGTACTGCCACAATGCGGACCGTACACTAAGTGTACCTAGAGTGTGTATGGGTGTGAAGCCAATAATCCCCCAAAAGGATGATCTAACCCCATTACCTTATAGGAGAGAGTGAAGGACCCCATCTTGGTCTCGAGTTAGACACCCCTTGTGGAATGTGCGACCGGTACGTGGTGATTTCTCAGTATGCAGGGATCTTTGGTGCCAGCAGAAGGGCCTCCTCTACCAATATATCAGGATGCTCATAATTTATGATAAAAAACAGCTTTCGCGATTTGCGCACTAGATTAGTGATGTTATGTATATGAAGATAGCGCTGTCCTCCCGTGGATGAAATAGGACTACTTTTGTATCTGGTGCATGTAGAGGGCCTAGTACATGATGTTCAAGGCATCTGATAATGTGTGCAAAGCTGGATGTATAAACAAAGTAGTTTCAGAGAAACAAATCCAACATTGTCGTGCATGCAAATGTGTGGAAAAGGTCACCGCTAAAATGTTATTTTCTAGGACACTGAAAGGAATGAGCTGCCTCCCTACAGGGGCCTAACTCGGAAATGTAACAGTTGTGCCTCACTAATTAAGACAAGTATAATCAGTGATTTTGTAATTGCATGAAATACAGTAAGCTAAAGAAAAAAAATTCATATCATGATTGGTAATGTAACTAAAGAATATGGACTGTGATTACAAACAATTTAAGCAGCTGCTTTCCTATCTTTTCCTATGTGCTGGCTGTCTTAGCGTGACTGTGCAGTCTGGGGTCATAGGTCTCCTTAACAATGTAAAACAAAAATCTAATTTTCATTAATTTCACAGTTTCTCCCATCCTCGTCCTCTGCCATTACTGAGCAACAGTTTCCTCATACTCATATTTCTGTGAGTGGATAATGCAATGGCCGAGAAGAGGGCAGCACAGAAAAGCACAGGAGAGGAAAAGGATGGTTAGCCTAGTACAGTGATAAGTAAAGTGGGTTTTGAAGGCAAGGAAGGAATGATAGAGACAGGGAGGAGATGGTAGAATAAGGGAAGCCATATGTTGGATATGAACGGTAAGGGGAGAAGGGTAAATAGAGGATAAAGGACAGTGCATAAACCTTGAAACTTTGTACTTCACTATTTTTAACACCACTATAATCAGTGGTTTTCTAACTGTACAAGGCAGAGTAAGCTAATCAGAATGTTTCATCTTTATGTAACAGGATGACGACATAGTGGCCATTGTGATTTCACACAACAGCAGATTTCGTTATTATTTTTCCTAACATACTTGCATCCTTGGCACTATAATACACTTCGAAGTCATAGCTCTAGATTCAGAACGTCATACAGGCAGATGATGGCAAAAAATTAAAATAATTTTACCATTCTTGCACTGTGCCAGTACTGATCTGCACCTTCTTCATAATTGCTTTTCTATGAGGTGAAAAAATGGGTGAGGAGAGGAGAGGACAGATCAAACTAGCCGAGGAAATGAAAAGGGATGTGTAGGTCGGTAGAAGGAAAAGTAAAGATGGTTTTGAAGGCACTGAGAAGGAATGGAAGGGATAAGAGAGTAGATGATAGTTCAAGAGTAGTTCACATTGGATATGGAAGGTAAGGGGAGTTGGAGGAGAAAGGTCAATGTGTAAACCTGAACCTACATTGAACACCTTGTAATTCACTATATTTTTAGCATGAGCGATTTTCTAACAATACAAGACACAGTAAACTAATCATAGTCTTTTCATATTTTAATTACTAGTGTAACTAAATAATATATTCTGTGGTTGCACACATTTTAAACCGCATATTTTCTCACTATCTTTTTCTAAAGCACTTACTTTCCTGGTGCTATATTACACTTTGAGGTAATCGCTCTAGATCAGAATGTTATACAGGCATTTAATTTTAACTAATAATACCAGTATTCCCCTTGCCTGTCATGCACCAAGAAGGGACAACACCTGCATAATACTTCCTTTGTGCTATGGGACACTTGGTTAATACAACTCTGTTAACATTCCAATGTTCATCCTTACTATGCCATGTTTAACTAAATTTACTGTATTAAAATTACTCCCAACTACTATCATCTAATACCTAGCATAATCGCTTACACACTATTGTCAGCGGAAGAAAATAATACAGCAAAAATACGTTAACATGTTTAAAAAAATCCTATACTCTATATTTAGTTATCATTTAGCTAAACAACGAATACAATATTCTGAAGCAGTACTCTGCCAAATCACATTGCAAATAAGCACCACTTTTAAAAATATGTCGCATCAAAAGGCACAATCTGAAATACAGTGTGGAGTTCCATTTCTTCAATATGAAATGAAATACCAGCATTTGTAAAGCGCACAGCTACTTCCGGAGAGGTGTCCGGCGCTGGGCGCCGTCGGGAAGATTAAGCGAGGGATTGCCCAGAGTCACAAGGTGCTTCTGCCACCGGCGCCGGGATCGAACCCTGAGCCCCTGTGATCCGGCGTCAGCCACCCTGGCTGCTGCATCACACCTCTATATTATCATGTAGCATGATGGTAGTCATGTAAAACACATAGTTTAATTTACACAAAAGAAATACATTTTTAATAAAAGAGCAAGCTGTATCAAAACAAAATTAAATTCATAAATAGCTACAATGAACTTCTGAACAAAGAAAGGCACACTCTAAACACGCTAACCAAAAATGCATTATTTTCTGATGTAGTTCAAAATAATACATTATTAATTATCTCCCAACTACACACATACAATCTTCACTGCTACTATAGGTTTTGTTACCTGTTATAGAAACTGTATATAGAAATATGCTTGATGAAGTTGTGAGACACACCGACATGCAATCACAGCTCAGTGAATCAGTACCATGAAAAATTGAACTCCTACACCTCCTCTCTTGTTATAGCTGAACTCAGCTAGCAAGGGCTATGTAAAGCTTATGTCAATCTTCAGGCTTATGTCTCTGAACCCAATGAAAGTCAAAAAATGATTTCACATTTGCTGGGAATCAGAACAATTTATTGAACTTAATATAAACTTTGTTTACTGTTTCAATAATACCAAAGCCTCCTCTCCTGTGCTAGTGATAGCATTGCAAAGCCTATTTTCAGTATACTGGAATTGCAAAGGCATACCATGTTAAAAAAATTCTATGTGAGAGTCTAGCTTTAAATTCCATCATAATCCTATACAATTATTTGTTTTAACTTATGCATTTAGAAAGAGTAAAGTTTTTCTCCTCCTATTGCACAATATCAGTATCAGCGCAATACTAACATGATACTCATTATATTCAGCAATACCACTTGCCATCAAACCACATTCAAACAATAGCACCACCACCAGTGCCACTTCCAATACCAGTCTGATCACAAATACTACTACCGCCAGTACTGTCGCCAATGTCACCACTGCCACCAATACCATCATCAACAATACCACCACCAATACCACACCATTAACCACCATCAGTACCAAAACCACCACCAGTACCCCATCAATACCGCTGCCAGTGCCGATGGCAATTCTATGAACAATACCACCTCCAATAACACGCCATCACTAGTACCACCACCGTATCCACCTAACACCAATTCCACACCCAAGCCATTACCCCATCATCGTAATACCCCATCACCACCATCCAGTACCAGTATCATACCACTAGTAGTATCCAATTACATCACCACTACTAATACCACCAATGAATGAATGAACCCTTTATCAAACATTTGTCCCGGCGCTCACAAGTAGTATATGGAAGAGCGTTCCATAGTTTGGAGGCCAAATAAGAAAAGGACCGGACACAAATGGACACAACGTACTGTGGAAAGCAATCCTCCCAACACCAATGCCACATTACTACCAATACCGCACCACCACTACAACACCACCAATACCAATAGGTTGATTGGTGAGACCCCAACAATTATATTCCAAAAACTATCACACAGCAATACAAGCATTGATAAAGCCAAAAGTATGACAGTTAACATTAGATCTATTGAATTTGCAAAACTTGCCATCTTTTTTAATTTGCAGGTTGTTTTCCTTGCTCTGCGAGCACAGCATTATTATGTTCATCCCCTCTCATTTGTCTCTCTGTGTGAAAAGTTGTTTAATTAGGACTCTTGTTTGCTCAGTATGTAACATGTAGGTTTCTCTCTAGCTTGCTCAGTATGCACAGTATCATTTTCCTTTCTATTATTTCCATCTATGTGTTTATTTTTTATTCTCTATTCCTTTGTCCATTTGCATTGATTTGTTCTCTGTCTCTACTCCTCACTACATGACATTTTGTTTGTCCTGCTTTCTGTTAGTAAAGCATAGTTTTACTCTCCATCATTCCCCACTGTTTTCACTTTTGTTATTTGTCAGGCTGTATTTCTCTGCCTCTTGCTTATCTGCTTGCACAGCACGATTTTTATGCACTCCCCATCATTTTGCTTTCTATGTGTAGAGTTGTCTCTGTCGTGCACAATGAATAAGGTGGTTTTAACTTTCTTTTTTAAAAAGAAATGTATTGAGCAATTTCAAAGAGAGAAAAACAGTCAGTGATACAGAGTGATAAGATCATACAAACCTCACAGAACCCCCCCCCCCCTCCCAGGCAGAGCAATATCATAATTTTAGTACATTCCGGGAAAA
The DNA here is from genome assembly GCF_964204655.1 of Triturus cristatus. Taxonomy (NCBI): domain Eukaryota; kingdom Metazoa; phylum Chordata; class Amphibia; order Caudata; family Salamandridae; genus Triturus; species Triturus cristatus. The sequence goes on from NC_140584.1 coordinate 63,659,675, forward strand.
AGAAAAACCTGCACAGCAATAAATTATCGTATGTGAGGCAATAGCAAGGACAATCATGAAAAAAAAGTTCTTACGTATAATCCAGCACTATGGGCCGGGAACAGCAAACACACCAAATTCAAGGTATCGTTGTGGGAGGGACAAATGCCAGGGCGGCAAGCAAGCACCTCCACAGGACTGTTGAGCTGTAGAGGAAGAGTGGGGGTGCAACACAAGAAATTTACAATAGGTCAGGATGGGATAACAAATATGCCATTAGGGGGGCCCAAACATCTTTGGGGCGGGAGTTCTCAGGGAGCTCCTCTTCATATATCTGTAGCTAATCTCTACAGTAGATCAGGTCGCGGAGCCATTTTTTTTTACAGTGGTAGTTGTCTTAGCACCCCAGCAATGCGCAGCTGCTCTTTTTGCGAAGAGTGTAGCAACTGCTACAATGCGCCTGTTACAGGGCTTAAGGGTTTAATGTAGCCCAGCAAGCATATCTCAGGAGTGCAGCACACAGGCTCCAACACAATATCGGTGAGAATGCTCGCAACAGCGGTCCAGAATGCAAATACACTCATACACATCCAGGCAACATGGAAAAAGTCCACATATGCTGCTCCACACCTCACACAGTTAGCAGTCTCTCACAAACCATACTTGTATAATTTCAGGGGGGAGTAATATACCTGATGTAAGAATTTGAAGTGGATAATTCTAAGATTACAGTTAGCCGTGAGGTGACCAGTGAGTTGGCAACACGCCGTCCAAACCTCCATCGCAATGGAGATACCCAACGCTGCTTGCCAGCGTAAACAAGAGGGATGTTCGCCCTGTTCCCGTTCACGCAAGGAGGCATTGTAGAGTTTAGTGATTAAACCCTTGCGCCCCTCTCCCGACAGCATCGCCTGCAATGCCCGTAGAGTAGTGGGCTTCGCAGGGTACTCTGGATATGCCATGCGGACAGTTTGACGGACTCGGACGTATGTACAGCTAAACATAAAACCACAATCTGCACCATTCTGCGCCTCCCGTAGTGTCTTAAATTGATCCCCCTTGTAAAGATCTCCCAGCCGAGAGATACCTGCTGCAGCCAGCTCTCACAGGGCTGGCGCCTCCCGTGCCGCAGAAATATCAGGGTGTGAAGCTAGTGGTAGCAATGGAGCATATAAATAGGATAATTGAGCCCGTGACACAAGCATTCGCCATGCCCACGCCGTGCACTGCGTAGGGTTAATCTCGGTACGTGGACCACCCGACCCCCCGAGATGACCACTGCCTGCAACGGCATTGGAAGAACAGCATCCGATTTGATAGCCACATGAGGCTGAAAACGCTGGGGGACTTGCCAATAATGCGCAAACTGCGCCTGCACGCACAAGTAATATAGACGAAGATCAGGAGCCTCGAAGTCACCTTGGTTGAAAGGCTGAACCAAAAGATCCCACCTGCATCTGGGTTTCTTACCGCCCCACACAAATGTTAAGAGTGCAGATTGCAGAGTTCGGAAGATCACTACATTCAATTTTAGAGGAATGTATACAAAAAAATATAACAATTTAGGCAAAAAAAAACATTTTTTCTACCGCTATCCTATCCGCCAGAGAGAGGGTTAAGTGCGCCCATCGCTCAGCCTGTTCAGAAATGCGCGTAACCGTACGGCCATAGTTCTCAGAGACGACTGTATCTGGATCCCTATGCACCCAAACCCCAAGATATTTCACAGGGTCAGATGTCCAGGACAGTGGAAAGTCCATCTCCACTTCTTTCGTGAGCGCAGTTAGAGGAAACACTACAGATTTTGACCAGTTGACCCCAAGGCCAGAAAACCTTTCAAACTGTACATATTCCCTGAGTAACGCAGAAAGGTGCACAGCAGGCTCGCAGACATAAAGCAACATGTCGTCCGCGTTGAGGAAGACAATCAGTGGCTGCTGCCTGAACTGCAGGGCAACCGCGGCGTGCTTTTGACGTAATTTGCAGGCAAGGGGCTCCAGGGCTGGAGAAAAGAGCATAGGTGAAAGGGGGCACCCTTGCCGTGTGCCTCTTTCGATGTGGAATATTGAAGACACCCACCCATTAACCCAGACACGGGCAACCGGACCGCTGTGCAGCACCCTGAGCCACTGGAGGAAAAAAGGAGGAAAGACCATCCTACACAGTGAACAGGAAAGGCCACTGCAGAGTATCAAAGGCTTTTGCTGCATCCAGCAGCACAGCCACCGCCTGAAAGTCTGGTTCAAAATAATGCAACTTAGAGAAGAGCGAGTTATGAGTCGTGGAGCGTTCCGTGACAAACCCAGACTGATCTGGCAACACCAGTAGGGGAATAAGGGGTTGTAACCTAGTAGCTATCATCTTCGCCAAAATCTTTGCATCAATATTAATGATCGAGAGAGGCCGATATGACCCACACTGATTCGAGGGCTTATCTGGTTGCCGCAGTGTGACAAGTAGAGCCTCCCGGAGAGAGGGCGGCAACGTCCCCTTCTCATAAGCTTCTGCATATACCTCCAACAACCAAGGGGCCAGGTCTGACGCGTATGCTTTGTAGAATTCGCTGGGTAGCCCATCTGGCCACGCAGTTTCACAGGTTGGTAAGGACATTATGGCCTCTCTAACGTCCTCCTCATCAAATGGTTGTACAAGGTACTCCCGATGAGAATTGGACAACCATCCGAGTGCTACATCGTCCAGATATGCGTCTATCTCCGCAGTTGGTGGAGACTCTCTGGAGGCGTAGAGACTGGCATAGAACCGTAAAACGGTATCACAAAGTTCTGTTGTCGAGTGGCGGGCTACCCCATTTTCATCAATATGTTCGGTTATATTCTCCTGGCTGCACGGTTCTGTTAGTTTTTGCACAAGAGAGCGACCCGGACGGCCACCCTCGCCATAGTATCATGCTATTCTACGCCGGGAGCAGTGCAGCAGTTCCTGGTATACTGTTTCATTGTGATCCGTGACAAGTGCCCCTATTGCGGCTAATTTAGCAGTGGAGGAATCAGATTCACATTCCCGTTCTAGTTGAGAGATATCAGAGGCCAATTTTTGCATCCTACATCTAATGTCACGCAAGACTCCGGATTGGGCCCCTATACAAGATCCCCTTATGGTGACTTTGAATGCTTCCCATAGCACCCCCACCTAGTCTACTGTCCCCTCCTTCTCCCTAAAAATTTTTTTTATTGCCTTGGCTATATTCGGCTTGAATACAGGGTCTTTGAGCTCTGAGGGTTGGAGCCTCCACGCAAAGGGTGGTTTCTTATATGTAGGGATTTGCAGTGCGAGGAGTACAGGGGAGTGGTCCAACAGAGTGCGTGCTTCATGCGACACCGCAACTGTCCAAGTACAGACCATCTCCGAGACCAGCCAAAGGTCAATACGAGACCAGGACCCATGCACCGATGAAGCAAATGTACTCTCCCGACCTGCAGGGTGACGTCTGCGCCAAATGTCATGTAAGTGACCAGTGTCTAGCAGTCCCAGTAACTTGTCCGCAGCACATTTGGGCCGCATCTCGCTGCTGCTAGCTCTATCCATTGTAGCATCCAGGCACAGATTGAAATCCACCCCCATATAATTGAGGCCGGAGGGAACAACGATATTCTATGCCATACATCCGAGTAAAATGAGGAGTCATCCACATTTGGACCATACACATTCACAATCAATACCCTCTCGCCCACTCAATTGTCCATGCACAATCACCACTCGCCCACAATCATCTGTTTCTGATCTAATCACAGTGAATGGTACACCCTTTTTTACCAGAGTTGACACACCCCTAGAGTAGGCAGAGAAAGAAGACGCAGCCCTGGCACTCGCCCAACATGTGCCCACTTTGCTCGCTGAATCAGTTGTTAAATGCGTCTCTTGCAAGAGGGCAATTTGCACTCTCATGCGATCCAAATATGCAAACACCGATCTAACCTTTTTAGACGTGTTTAGTCCTGTACGTTCCAGGTGAGGAACTTGATTGTATTATTCATAGTTTAAGTTCAGCCATAGTTGAGCCCATAAGAAAAATGACGGGTAATTGTCACCCAAAGTACCATCATGTACCCACACAAGGGTTGCCCAAGCTAGTATCATCAGCATTCTGTCTTCCCCGAACCAACGTCCCCAACCCCCCTCCCACTTCAGCAGCCCCAACATGCCAAAGCCATCCCAATACCCTACGCTTCCTCCCACCAAATTCCCAACAAAAACAGTACAAAATTGGGGTACACCCATTGTCAGGGGGCACAGAGTGCTACTAGCCTCCAATCAGGAAGGAGGTGGCCGAGCAGGTTTAATATGCGCCATTATATAAATTTGCCCATGTCAAAATACCCCTTTAGGCAACGTGCAGCAGTCCCCCCGAGCGGCGAGACTACCGAGGGAAAACATAATGTTCAAGATCCCAAATAGGTTCGTAAGATAGGCACTTGATAGGGGACACTCACCCCCCCCCAAAAAAAAACTAGAATTCTAGCAATCATAGTAACATAGGGAATTCAGGTCTCTTAAGGCCACACGACTGGTAAGAGGCATATACATTGTTCATGAGAGATGCAGCATGCAGCGTGGAATGGACCAGTGCAACTCAGGTTAGCAAACAGCATAGGGGGGAGCAGTCCGAGGAGCCATACAAGTATGTGAGTTGGAGACAACGTATGGATCCCACCTCTACTCCTCTTCTTCAGGTGCAGTACTGGACTTACGTCTCCTGCGTTTCAACTGCTTGGTATGTTCCATCACTTTCGGGGAGGAAAATATCTTACAGTCTCCGTCCACGCCTATACGCAGATGGGCCAGATACAGCATACCATATGGGACACCCTCAGTTTGTAAAAACTTTTTTACAGTGCCAAACTCTCGCCTGGCTGCTTGGACAGCCACCGTAAAGTCAGGGAAGAAGGCCAGTGTGTTGCCCTGATGAATTATAGTGCCCTTCTCTCTTGCCATCCTCAATATGGAGTCCCAGTCCCTATAGTTCAAGATCCTAGCTATGATTGGGCGGTGTGGCGGCCCAGGAACCGGCCTGGCAGCGAGATAGCAGTGGGCGCGCTCCACAATAAACATGCTAGAAAGTTGATCCGTGCCAAAAATATCAGAAACAAGGTTTTCTATATAGGTTTCCATTTTCCCCACATTTGTGGACTCCGGCAGCCCAGTAATGCGAATATTGTTGCGCCGGGACCGCGCTTCTAAATCATAATTTTTTGCCTGGATGAGGGCTAAAACTTTCTCCATGTTTAATGTCTTGTCTGCAACTGAACTCAGGCCATCCTCCGTAGCTGACACCCTTCGTTCCACCTCCTCCATGCGTGCATTGTGCTCATCAAGCTGGGATGACATGTGGTCAAGGCGATGGTTGACTGCAGCCATCGTGCCCTCGATGGACTGCAGCGTAGGCTGCATGGCCAGCAACATAGATTCCAGCGAAGGGGGGCAATCCGCTTGGGCATCAGCCTCTGAGTCAGATGCAGCCTTCTGCGGAGTCTTGGCAGGCTTGCGCGCCTCAGAATTGAGGCTTGGTTGCGACTTGTCTGTCCTCCCATGGCTCTCTAATGGGCCCCCCAGTGGTAGATACCCAGTCAGGGGTGAAGAGCACAGAAGATCATGTACAGCCCCCCAAGCACTGTCTGTGAATGTCCCAAGCACTACAGCCACCTCCGGACGCCCTGTGCAAGGCACCGAATATAGCGAATCAACTTAGTAGTCCCTTCAGGTCTCAGGCACAAGCCGGGGGCCACCAAGGTATTGCTCACCAAGGCCCCGTCACCAGCTATCTCGCAGTTCGCCTGATGTATGCCCCTCGGTGTAAACTAGTTCAGTCACTTTAAGGTTAAGGAGTTGTAGCGGGCAAGAAGCACTGCCTTTCCTCTGAGTTAACGATATTTCGGCAGGTTGAAGCAACAGCCCCAGGGGCCAACAGGCAGGCGTCCCCAGTGATGCAATCGGCAGCAGGCCCGATGATGTCTCCTCCCACGCCCGCTGCCACTCAGCGAAGACTAGGCCTCACGCACTGTTCCCCACACCAGCCGCAGCTCACAGGCCGCGGCCATAGCCCAGGCCCGCACCCGCCTCCGCAGCTCGAACATGGGCCGAGCAACAACCCCACTCACCGCAGCCGGCGCCGACGGCTGTCCGGGACCTCAAAGAGCCGCAGCCAATTTCCACGCCAAAGGGGTCTCCTCAGCCGTCGGAATCCACCTATTGCGCACCTCCCAGGCTCCACAGCTCGCTTCGCTCCAGCAATCGATCCATCACTTTTCTTTTGCCGATCACACAGTTTCACGCAGGGCAGCCGGCGTGGATCCCAGGGCGGAGCACTCAGGACAGCAGAGGGTGTAACGTAGAGCTTTAGGCAGACGCGCCAAAGCACCGCAGCCCAGGGAGGACTACAGCATCACGGCAGCCACCATTTTCTATGCCGCGGTGTCAGCGTGGTGTAGTCTCACCAGCACACAACTAGCAAGTCTGTAGGGGTGCAGTCGCCCCCAGCCGGTGCAGCAGGGGTTCACGAAGCTACACAAGTGTCCAGCGGGCTCAGATGTTTCTAATTGCAGCAGATAATAGACAGATTGTTGCTCGGCCGGGCAGAGCCTCACACCAGTGCGGCCATCTTGCCGTGCGCCCTCTAGCGACCCCCAGGATGGCTTTGCACGCTCGTTGTACAGCATTGGTTTTCTCGCTTTCATTCCTATTTTACCTCTTTTTTTATTTGACAGATTGTTTTTGTGTGTGTCTCTTGCTCATTCTGCTTACGCATAATTTTTGGCCAACTTATTATTTGTCTATCACTCTATGAAGAGTTATTTGTCGGTGTCTCTCTTATTTGCTCAGGGTGCGACATGTTGTTTCTCTATTGCTTGCTTTGTATGTACAGCATTGTTTTCTTTGTCCTCTTCTTCTCACTCTCTGTATTTTTCGTCTGTTTTGTGCCAGAAGGGAGGGAATTATTGATCTCTGGATCATGTGCTTTGCTGTTTGCGGCCAAGGCTCCTGCAGGGAGAACACCGTGACAAGGTTCTAATGACATTGCTACTGGCTTTGATTGATTGGACCAACAATGCAGTCACTGAGAGATTGTTTTTTTATGGTTTGATGGATAAAGTCTCCCATGCATCACTAAACAACCCAAAATAGAGCATATGGTATTTTTTCATGGAGAATATTTTATTTGAATTTATTGCCTACGAGTTTTTCCCCATGAATTCATTCTCTTTCTCAGTGACATATGATAAAGAGGGCATGAGGCTCAAATATCACAACCACAACCTGAAAGAGGGACAAGAAATCTTGAAAATAGAAAGTTTGTGTGGGGAAAATACACAAAGGTGATCAAAATTGCCCTCACACACAGCAAGCAGTGTCATACTTCATCATAGAGCTGCTAACACACTTCCGCGCAAACCAATGCTGGAGGTGGAGCAGTAGGGAAGGGGGAAGACAATACAACATAAATTCAGAAAAACTGGATCACACGTGAGGAAAAGTGCAGATATGGTTGTTTAAAACTGGTACCAGGGAGTTCCTATTACAATTGTAATACTGGGTTCCCCTGTCCAGATTAAGAATTAACTAGTGGATGCTGGGTTGGGGAGCTTATGAGACACCGACCCCTCCACTCTGCAAAAGGACTCTCAACAATATGGCCCCTTAGGTACTGACCCTACCTCCTTCAGATCCAGGAGTAAAGGACAAGTCACCCTACTGAGGCAATCTGTTTTCAAGGATCTGCAAATGTATATGCCTGCAATTTACTAAAATGGCATGTGTTTTAGAAAACATATACTTGTGTTACATCAGACTGTTGTCAGAGGCCATATCATATAACAGCTTCCACCAGGACCCTGTATTTACCCTTCGGGATTTTCTCAAGGGGCGTAGACTTCGTCGCATGTGAGAGGTTGGATGTCTGTGGAAGCTCTCGGGTAATGGAGGAGCCTCGGCCAAGTTGACAGTCTGCAATGCCCATCTGATCTACAGGGCTGTTTTGTACCGCAGATTGTGGTTGGTCTCCTTCTTTCGAATGCCAGAGGTATCTTCTCTGTTTTGACCTTGTTTCCTATCACCCTGTGAAACATGGCAGCAGTACAGGTTTGGAGATTCCTAGAGTTTCTGGGGACAGTGTAGTAGGGAGTCTTAGATCGACATCTTGGTGGCAGCTTTTTGTCTCCCTTATGCCACTCTCAAATTCCTTGACCCACTTCTCCTTATTCTTGGGAATTAAGCAGTCGCTTCAACTGCTTGGTACAGTGATGGTGGTAAGTAGGAAAGACTGCTCTCAAAACCTTTACCAGCCTCGTAATCCTTTTCTTAAGGTTAGGGCAGCTAGCTGCTACTAGTTTAGATCAGATAAATCAGTTGAAACCTTAAAAGTTTATGACTAGTGGCAGACTTACGTTGGAGGAGATCTCCCTGACAATCAATGGAAATGGGTATGTGAGATGGTTCCACTGGTGTCTACTAACGCGCCCTTCAAACTGGCAAAGTATCATTACGTGCACATGACTAAACTCACAGAGGCCAAACTGCATAAAATGTATCCTGACACAATGTGGTCGATGCCAGGAGGAAGAAGCGGGCTTCCTACACATCACTTCAAAATGCCTAGTCATACCCACTTACTAGGATAAGACTGCATCAATCATAGGACCATATGTAAAAGGAATGCTACAGAAGGGGAAGAAAAAGCAGATGTGGGGAAAGATTTTGAATATGGGCACGATAGTGGCAAAATGACGCATAGCGATCCATTGTTTGAGCCATAGATCACTGCCCATAGCAGCGTGGGTGCGAGATATTTTGGAATCAACAGCAGTACAAACGTCTCATATGAGAAAGGTGAGGCATGATGATAAGTTGCAAGATGATTTAACAACATGGGTGGCAATGGTTCAGGCGCTTACTGAGCCGCTGGTACTAGGCCTCCTTGGAAAGATGGGTGAAATGAGGAGCAGAGGGAAATAGGGGACCTACTTAGGGAAGTCATGACTGGAGACCTAAGCTGTACACATAGGGCTCCACCCCTGCAATGAACCCTTTGGACAGGAAAGGGTATGATAAACTTCTGAAGAGGGAAATTGTGATATAGCTTATTAGACAACACTGGCTAGGAAAACACAGAAGGGAACACAGAAAATGAAAAGATAGCCACACCTCAAACCAAGGATAACAATCCACAGACCGTGAACTAAAGAATTGGAAACATATGTAGAATGCTGCTCTACGTTTGGTGGAATTTGTATGTGGGGATTTGAGGGGGAATGTATGGAACCTGACAGACATTACAGCTGTTGAACTAGTGCAGAGCCTGAGTGGCAACATGTGAAACAGTATAAGTATGCAAACTGTAATGTTTACAGCTGGGCATGATCCGAAGCAACATTGTCATTGCATGTAAGTTGTTTTGATCTTTTTTCATGTTAAGTGAAAATAACATAGACTTCCCCTAGTCCATTATCAGAGCCATGCTTGTTGCCAGAGACCACCAGCAGCTCGTCAATTACATGCCAATCACCCTTTTCACACAGCACACAACCACATGAATAGCGTCCCATCCGATGTAAATCTGAAACTAGTCTCTCTCAACATCAAATGCCTTATGTAGGTAAATTACATTTACCGATTCTTAAATACCGAATTTTACCGATTCGGTATTTATGAATCGGTAAATGTAATGTAGGTAAAAAAATACCGATTCGGTAAGTGTCGGTATTTTAGAATCGGTATTTACCGATTCGGTAATGGTAACCTGTATCTCATTGATTCCTATGGGCCAGGAGGCCCATAGGAATCAATGGGAAGCCAGTTACCATTACCGAATCGGTAAATACCGAATCGGTAATGGGGGGAGATCAATCAAGGGTGGCAGGGTGTCACATTGACACCCTGTTGCACCCCTGATTCCTGCATGTGTGCACATGTGGCACACATACATGCCCTGAGGGCATGTGTGTCTGCCACATTGCACACATCTAAGGGCCAAATAATGCATTAACAGAGACATTCGTCATTTACCACCAACTTTCAGTTGGTGGTAAATAACGAATCCCCACACCCACCACACACTCCCCCTACATCTCATTTCTGTATTCGGTATTTACCGAATCGGTAAAATTACCGATTCGGTAATTTTAACGATTCGGTAAATTACCGAATACAGAAATGATCCCCCTACATCTCAAAAGCCTAAATACCGGTCGGTAACGGTATATTTACCGAAAATCGGCCGTTACCGACCGGTATTGGGCTACCTACATGAGGCCCCAGGTGTCTTAAACACCCAGTCAAACATAAGAAAATCGAAAATTACCTTTATAAACTCAAAGCGGACCTGACCCAATTACAGGAAATGTCAGTCACCCATAAGGAAATGACATTGTTTGGGAAAAGCTGGCTTAATACCGTTCTCCCCTGCTTCCCTGCTATCAACAAAAAGGGAGGAGTAGTCCCACTGCTCAACTAACAACAAAATCAGGCTTTTCTACTGAGTCTCACATCACAGACAATAAAGGAAGATGGATCCTGTCAAAATTCTCCAAAAATACTAGCTCCCAATGTGTATGGCCCAAAAACTTACGACCAAGAGTTTAGGGAGTCCCTATCACTTCCTCTAAACCAAATCCCTCCAGATAGCCTCATTATTTTAGGAGGACACCTTAACCTCCCCATGGACATGATCATCGGCAGGCAATCCAGAATCTCACAACAGCCCTCAAGATCACACAAATCACTTATCAAACTTTGCTCCAGGTTCAACCTCCTTCACTCCTAGAGACTACAACATCCCGATGCCAGGGACTATACCTTTTTCTCCAACACATGTAATTCCTACTCCAGGATTTGTTTTTTGTTGAAAATAGCTATGCGTACATGGAGGCGGCCAGACCAATTACATACATTTTGTAGCATTGGAAAATTACATAGTTCGAACCCATCTTATACATAACAGCTACGAATATAAGTACAGGTTTTACATTGTCCATTACATCCTGCATTGAATTCAGAGGTGTTCTGACATGCCCTCTACACAGAAGAGAAAATAGAGGAACCGAAAAAAGGGGGGAGGAAGAGGGGAAGGAGCCAACCTCCTCATACTATGTCCTGTCATTCCATCTTTGCGACCGCCATCCACTTGATACCTTTCTCTTTAGATCTGTGCAACCGCCCTTGGGTCAGAAGGAGGGTGATCACTTTGATCCTGTGCTTTCATCCGGAGGTACATCTGCAGCGGCTCTCAGATGTACCTGGGGTGTGCCTGTGCAGGCATAAGTTCCCAGAAGGCAGACAGCTACCCATGGCAGAGCGCTGCATCTCTAAGCCAATCTACAGCTCGGGGTATCGGATGGCAGCCTCAACACATTGCAATTCACCGTTTATCAAGCAACAGGAGCATGGGCACTAGATTCCTACTGCTCGCAGCCACAATCCTCAAATAACCAAGCAGCACTGTCAAGGGGTACCGCTCTAAAGGGAACTCTAGCATCTCATCCATAGCATAAAGATGGTTCCCCAGTAATGACTAAGGTTAGGGCAGTCCTAGGCCAGGTGCAGGAAGGTCATATCCTGGGCCCAGAATCTTAAGCATCTCGCATCCTCACTCAAGCCAACTCTGTGCAACCATTCTGGCATTCTGTATAGCCTTTGTAAGAACTTAATATGAATTAAGTGCAGCCTATAATTGGGGGACAGCTGCTGTGCCTGCGCGCCAAAGAAAGTCCATTGGTCCTCTGATATAGGTATGCCTAGCTGCGCCTCCCACTCCCGCGGAGCTCCAGGAATGCAAACCGGCTCTGTTTGCTGCATGCCTGTATATAACCGAGTGATCATTTTGCGGGGCGAGGGATTAGTCAGAAAGTCCTCCAGCACCTGGAACGTGGGCAGCCCCAACGGAAAGAAAGTAAAACAGCACGCAATTCAGCTCGGAGCTGATAGTAAGTCATTCTGTCAAGCACACCCAGCTTCTCCCCCACCAGCACCCTTCAAAATGCCCTCCCAGAATGCATCTCCCATTGTATGAAGTCGAAGTTTCCTCAGTCTATTGCAGGACCCCGTGTCTGCCGAGAACGACAGTGTAGGGTTTATGAGCAGCGGAACAGAGGGGGCATACAGCACCACCAGCCGTGCCCTGTGTCTCAGCCCATGCCATGCCCACACCATGCAGCTGACCGTGTCCACCCTAGATCGCAATATGGGCTGTGGTCTGTTAAGGATCGCATTCAACGGTATTGGGGCTGCGTGGTCGTGTTCTGGCGCCGTATGCAACATAAATAGCGTTGGGTATACCCAGTGAAAACCAAATTGAGCTTGAGCACAGTTATAGTAAAGATCCATGTCTGGAGCACCCAATCCTTCCTCTTCAAATGGTGGGATTAGGTGTTTAAAGTTTCCCAAGAGACCCTGGGTTGTTTTCCGGCCCATTCAAGGGATATCAAGTTCGATCGCAATCTACGTCTGAAGGCGCTGCTGAGAGGTAGCGGAAGATTAATGAATACGTAGAGGAATTTGGGGAGGATGACCATTTTGGCTATTGCCAGTCGCCCAGCCAGGGACAGTGGCCATCCCTCCCACAGCTTCAGTCTGCTCTCCATCAAACTCCATGAGTCTTCCATAATTGGAGTGCCAAAGTTCCTCAACATTGTGACTCCCAGGTATTTCACTGGGCCCTCCGCCCAGCAGAGTGGATACTCCGATTAGAGCCGTTCTGTAATTGCCGTCAGTGGGAAGATTACAGATTTTCCCCAATTGATGTGTATGCCTGCGAGTCCACCGAACTGCGTAATCTCCCTGATCAAAGGATCTAAATTTCCGGCTAGGTGTTTAACACACAGAGTCACATCATCCACATATAAGGAGACAAGTATCACCCGCAAAACGAATGCCAAACCGCGATGTGCATGGTGCTGCCATAACTGGGCCGCCAGGGGCTCCATAGCAATGAATAATAGAAGAGGGGACAACGGGACACAAGAAATGGAGGGATATCACCCCATTAACTTGGAGTCTCGCCATGAGACTAGAGTATAAGAGAGTGATCAGTTTGATGAATTTGGAACTAATGCCTAGGCGGGAAAGAAGTGCGAATAAATATGGCCATTCAAGTGAGTCAAATGCCTTAGTGGCGTCCAGAAAAATTGTGGCCGCTTGGACCGAGGAGTCTATTTCCTTCATTGTGGCAAAAAAGGTGCACAAGTTGTGAGACGTAGCCCTACCAGGGTCATTCCGCAATATATGGGGTAGCATTGGAAGAAGTCTCGATACAATGAGTTTAGCCAGGTTTGTGTTGTCCAGGTTAATCATACACAACGGGCTATAGGAATCACATTTCAATGGATCTTTGTCACGTTTTAGATTCATGCTGATGAGCGCTGCTCGAAGTGACAGGAGAAGTACTCCCCTTTCCATAGACTCCTCATGCATATTTCTAAGATGCGGTGCGAACAGTGGTGCATATTATTTGTCAAATGTGGCTGATAGGCCATCCAGGCTGGGGGCCTTATCCCCGGGCAATGCGTGGATGACCCTAACCACCTTCTGCTCTGAGAACGGTTTGTCCAGATAGTTTCGATGCCCGTTCTTGATCCACAGCAGCTGGATTAGATCAAAAAAATCCTTCCGATCGGAGGAGTGTCTTATTGACTCTACTCATACAATGAGGAGTAAAAGGAGATCATTTCAGAATGGACGGCCACCTGACCAACCCCAGCGTCATTGTCAGAGGTGCGTAATCGCTAATATAATCGCTGGTCCAGGCCTTTCTGAGTAGGCCTGCCTGTGTCCTACCGGCCCGGTCCCCTTCTTTATATCTCCTAGCACATGCGTCCTTACTGAGGTAATGTGTCTTGCATACGTCTACCTCCTCGAATTCCCCAATCTTACCCCTGATGCTGCCTAGGACTTCATTATTGTTGGTGGAAAAAACCTCACTCTCTAGGCTTTGTCTCTCCACTTCCAAACGCTTGCGGTCCCCCCCGCAGCGAGCGTAGCACACCTGCCTGCTTTGCAATTAATTCTCTCTGTATCACAGGTTTAAATGCCTCCCAGAGAGTAGAAGCGGACTCAACCGTGCCCACATTGAGTGTAAAATACTCTATTATCACCATCGCCATATGAATGCTCCACTCTGGTACTCTGGCAAAGCTAATTCGGCAAACACCGGGGCGTGGTCAGGCAGAGTTCTAGCTAAGTGTGTAACAGTGGTAACCCATGCAAGCATGTCTCTCGAGGCAAGGCAATAATCAATTCTTGACAGGGTGGGGAGGCAAGTGGAGGACACACAAGTACCCTCCTCGCTGTTTATGTTTCTACTGCACCAAATATCTACCAAATTGTTGTCAACTATAATGGCATGTAATTGTGCCGCCGCTCAAGGGTGAGGGCGCCGTGCAGTGCCCGATCTGTCTTTGCGTGGGTCTAGAACTACATTGTAGTCACCTCCCCACAAGATTGCGCCAGGACCTAAAGTGTCAATCAGACTCCAAACCTCTCCGAAGAAGTCTGGGTCATCTACATTGGGGCCATATATCGAGAACAACCTGATTGGGTATAACCCCAGCATGCCTGCCAGCATGACGTATCTTCCCTGTGTATCGCACAAAGCCTTCTGCATGCGCCACAGCAGCCCCTTCCTGATGCAACTGGCCACACCTTGCGCGTATTTAGAGTAGCATGCTATAACATTTTCCCCCAACCATCCTGCTCGCAGACGGGCGCAAGTGTGTGCGGTCAAGTGTAGCTCCTACAAGAAACAAATGTTCGCTTCTTGGTGGTGCAAATAAGCAGCTACCAATCTCGCCCTTCCGTCTATCATTAAGGCCTCAGACATTCCAAATTATTATTTTTAGTCGAGTCTTTCTCTCACTTTACATAACCGGATGCTCAATAGCAGTCTCTCACTCACTCCTGAGGGCCAATCCCTAGGCTCATTAAGGCAGGAGGAGGCCAGCAGGACGGGGAAAGAGAGGGGGGGAGAAAGAACATCAAGAAAACATGTTAACCACCATAAGAATCCCAGTATAACCCACCCCGCTCCCACTACAGCCACCCAAACTGGCTGAGTAAAGACCTCTCAACCCCAACGCAGCCCTCTGTGGCCAACAATTACACAAAAAATAGAAATCATTCCTGAGGGGGGAAACACTAGGTGCCCGGCTCATTCCATCTATAGATAGCTGGGTGGCTGGACCAAGCGAAATCAGCTGGGACACAACTCCCAGCTTCTGGGAAAGCAGACAATTCAATAGCATATAATTAAAGTGGTGAATAGTTAAGTTCCTGTGGTTTGACAGTAGCCACCCTATGGGCACAGTCTGGGCCCCAGTCTATGAGGAGCTTGTGTTCCAAGTCCCTTCAATCATTGTTGCTGATACGGTGGCCATCCTCAATATCTTTCTCAGAGCATGGAGACTAGCTAGCTGAACGGAGGCCGTGCACAAATTTTGTGGCCAACTTCGGATCAGTGAAGTACGAGGTGTTGCCCACGTGAAAGATGTGCAGTTTCCCAAGGTATAGCAGAGAGTGTTTGATGCCCTGTTTTTGAAGAAACCTCTTCACCGGCATAAAATCTCATCTAGCTGCCTGCACTGCCAGGGTGAAGTCTGTATAAAATGACACAGTGTTCCCTTGACCACCGTTTGCTGATCTCCCGCCAACTTAATTACAGTGTCCCTGTCCCTATAGTTCAACAGAAGGGCAATTATAAGTCTGGCGGGAGTCCCCAATGGTGGTCTCAGTCCCAATGTCCTGTGTGCCCTTTCCACGATGCAACAATAAGTTTCCATATAGGGATTTCAGCATTTCCTCCACATAGTCCTCCTCCCGTGTCATGGCGGTGGAATCCGAGATTCCCTCAAAGCGCAGGTTGTTTCGCCTAGACCTGGCTTTTAAGTCCTCGTTCTTGTTTCGGATCACTTCCAAAACTTTATCCATGCTGAGTAGCTTCTCACATGTCGCTACTCCGTCGCCCTCACTTTGAGAGGTGCATTGTTCAACTTGTCCAATACGGTCATTGTGACTGGACCCCTTGTCTTTCAGTCGATCAAGTCTGTCCAACAGGGAATCACTTTTATGGTCAATGGCCGTGAGAGATTGCTTAAGGTCCTTAAACATCTCATGAATATCTGGCTCCTGTGGGGGCACCCCTCCTGTGTCTGTTTCCTGCTGACCCTCCTCCGTAGGTGCCATCCTTCTAGATGGTTTGCTCTGTTCGAACACCAGCTTAAATTGTCGTGCGTCCATCTTCCCCAAGGTGGTCTAGTTCTTCTCAGCTCTCATGGGGTAGCCCGCGTCCCCAAGCAGTAGCCGATCCAGTGCTCCCACTCCCTGTTACAGTGGTTAGTGGGCCGGCTACAAAAGCACTCCTCTGAGGCTCGCGGTCCTCCGTGCCCCAACCTTCATTCCCGGTAGAGCGACTGGTCGGGTGCCGCTGCACAGATTACTGCCAGCTGGGTAAAGGGTCTCAGGCGCTACTGGCCCTGCCTGCTTTTTCCCAAGTAGGGAAAATGGCTCAGTCCACCGAGGGACCTCTCAGTGCGGGTATTCCTCCACCCGGCACGGGCTGCACCCCTTCTCACCTGGTCGCCTCCAGCAGCAGACCAAGAATCCCAGGACAGTGACTCCAGCATTGACAGCCTTTATTTTCCAGCTGATCCTTACTAGCACCACTCATCCACCTCTGGTGCCCTCTGTCACCAGCACCAGCAGGGTCACCACTACTGAGTTTTAGGATCCATGCACCGCTTTGGCCGTACGATTATGTCTACCAATGTGTCCCCATACTTAGGCCTCTCATCTGGACACCACTGTCACCAACCTGGCCCCCACTGGTCCACGGCCTCTTCCCCTGCTAGCCGCACCACCCTCTGACAGGCGCTTGACACTGGCTGTTTGCACTCTGTTTTGGGGTATTGTTACTTTCTGATATTTACGTTGTTGAGGAAGGGGGGTCAGGCACTATACAAGTGGTTCCGGCAATTGGACGCGCTCTGCTTGATAACTGTAAGTCTTCCACAGGGAGGTACCGTGCCTCTTCTCCCCGGGCCTATGTACGGTCCATCTCCCGCTCTCCCACTTTGTCCTCACCAAACTGCAACCAGCGTTTCTCAGTTCCCCGGTGAGCTTCGCAATGTCTCCGATATTAAGAGTCTTCACCTCCCGGTCCTTCATTCCTGCTGGGGAGGAGGCATCAAGGAGTTCTCTGTCTCAGGCCTCCTCCCTCTACTGTGCATCCAGCAAAGGGGCTTACCGGACACTCCTTCCTTCCTCGCTGATTGCACAATAGTTGCCGCTGGTGCGCAGGCCCCTGCAAATGCCCTCACTGGGACTTCTTTCCCCCCTGGCATAGGCCATGTGTGAGCTCAGACTTCTTCAGGCCAGGTCATAGGTTCCCCATCCGCGGCATCCAACTCACTCGCTCCTTCAGCTTCCGCTCCCCCCCCAGCTTCTCACTGCTTGCAGGGGGGTCTTCTTGCACCGCGGTACCCAGGGTGTGCCGTTTATGGTTCTCCACCGCCGTTACGGTGTACAGTGTTGCAGGCCTCACCACTCCTCCATGTTGGATCAGGGGCCGCACTGCTGCTCGGTCCTGTGCCCCGACTGGCACTCATTGTCTCGGGTCCAGACCCATCCAAGCCCCCAGTGTCAGCATAACTTCCACCCTTCTCTTTTTGGCTGCAATGTCTGCCAGATGTGATGGATAATATACGGATTGGCGGTCCAGCCTGCAGAGCCTCATCTTGCGTCTGGCCTCTCTAGCATCCTCATTCTTACTCCAGGATTGACTACCTGCTGATCTCTAAACCCCATATACATCTAATAGACCAGACATACATCCTATCGAGACTAGTCTCCAATCATTCTGCTGTTACCCTATCTATCATGGGCACCAACGCAAGAACACCTAACAAAATTTGGAGATTCAGTGATGATTCTATTAGAGATGCTGCCTCTAGAGGAACTATCAAAAACACCATTAATAACTATCTGAAAGAAAATTTAGTCTCAGATACAGCCCCTACTACTCATTGGGATGCCCTCAAAGCTACTGTTAGGGATACCTTAATCGAAATACAAACTAAATTAAACAAAGCCCATAATAAAGACCTTAAATTTAGGAGGATAGATGAAATCTCTAGAGGCTGCACACATCTCCTTCCCAGATGTCCAAACTCACTCCACTCTCACCAATAAAAAATATGAATACAATAGAATCCTGAGTGAGAGTGCTGTGGCCTGGATCATAAATATAAATCCCTAAAACTATGTGAGGCAAACAAATCTGGCAGAATCCTGGCCTCATACTTGAAACATAAGCAGAATCATAGGGATATTAATTCTCTCAAAGATAAACTAAATGTTCCCCATACCAACACTGAAAAAATCCCAGACATCCTCAGAGACCTTTACTTATCCTTAGACAAAGAAGACTCCACCCCTCCGGTGAAGGACTGTATGGCTTACCTAAATAAAATAATACTCCCTTTTATCACTGACCAAGACTGGCTCTTAGCTCGCCAATAACGATGGAGGAGGTTGCTGTGACCAACAAATCCCTTAAACCTAATTAGGTCCTGGTCCCAGATGGCTTCACAACTAACTTTTATGAAACATTTGCTTCTGTCTTTAGCCCCACATTACAGCCTCTATTCCAACACTTCTCAGAATCAGGCATCATCACAGGCACAGCCAGCGAGGCCACTATATTAGGTATTCGAAAAGAGAATAAGGACCCAACCATGGTGAAGAATTACAGACCAATCTAATTAATGAACCTTAATTCGACAATCTATGCCAAAATCCTCTGCAAAAGGCTTGAACCATTATTGCCATCCCTAATCGATCACACACAGGTGGGGTTCATGAAGAATAGATTATTCAATGACAATGCCGGCCTCCTATGCCACATCATTGAGAGAGCCAAATCAGCAAATTCTTACACCATTGCGGTTACCTTAGATGCTGAAAAAAGCATTCAATAGGGTCTCTTTGACATTCCTGCGGGAGACACTACTGAAGTATAACCTCGGCAACACTTTCACCAAGATGGTCATGGGCCTATAGTGTGGTCCCTCTACCAAGGTAAGGTCAGGCGGACTCTTGTCCCCAGCATTAAATTTGGAGAGAGGCACTAGGCAAGGTTGCCCCTTGTCACCCTCCATTTTTATCCTGACCCTAGAGCCCCTACTCCATAAGATTCAAACTAACCCCTCCACAGCAGGCATTTCCTTTAACAAAACCATGGTGAAGGTGGCTGCATATGCTGACGACATTTTGATTATGATCGAAGATGCTGACCAGTCAATACGTCTCTGCCTCAGACAGTAGAGGACTACACACGGGTTTCTGCCTATAAACTCAATAAGGACAATTCCAAAATCATCGGTCTGAATAACCTCAGCTGTAACGACCTTTTACAGGACTGCCCAACTTCATAAAATACTTGGGCCTAGAATTTAATCAGACCTACTAGAATCACTCCACCATAACGAAAACCTAACACTGAAGAAAATTGAGATGCTAGATGGTTGGATCAATAGTTCCTCAACTTTTGGGATTATA
Source organism: Triturus cristatus (assembly GCF_964204655.1). Lineage (NCBI taxonomy): Eukaryota > Metazoa > Chordata > Amphibia > Caudata > Salamandridae > Triturus > Triturus cristatus. The sequence continues at coordinate 63,679,208 of NC_140584.1, forward strand.
TCAAGACCATCAAGATGAAGGCCACCCTGATAGTTAATTACCTCATCACTATGTTACTTCTAGTATTATGTGACATATTCCATCATAAACTAGACAAGCTACTGACAATGTTTATTTGTCAAAATAAATGCCCTAGAATGTCCATTAAAAAACCACACTTGTCTGTTCAGCTAGGAGGAGTTGATCTGGCAGATTAAAAAAATTACCAAACTGCTTTCTTAGCCAGACAAGGCTCCCTTTGGCTATCCCATTCCCTAAACTATACCCCCACATAGCTAATAATTGAAAAAGAGATTCGGGGGGACCTTCAACCCATCTCACGGCTAACTAGTAAGACAACATTTTCTTGTCGGCCAAATATATCTTTAACAACATAGAAAAAGCCCTACTGAGGATTGATAGACTTCTAGAGACTTCAATCGCCCATTCTAACATGATGTCACTCTGACACAACCCTAAATTTAGAATACATGGGGAAACTGTATTTTGGGACTCATGGGCATCAAATGCATCCATTTCCTAAAGCAATTGAGCTCCCGGCAATCCCTTTCACCATCAGAGAACTTCAACAACAATATAACCTGCTTGACATAGACATTTATGACTTTCTCAAGCTCAATCTGTCCAAAATTAAATATCCCGAAAGACATCCCTCTCTTCTCAAGACCATACATTCTTTCAACAAGACTTACCATCAATCCTCCAGTTTCACCACCTTTTAAAGCCCAAATCCGCATTCCTCACCGCAACACTCCAGAGGAAATGGGATAGTCTAGGGACTGTTCCTCCAGACACCTGGCAGCTAATCTGGAAATCATTTGTAACCCATAAGGTCACCCCTTCTCTCTCTCAAATGTGGTACTGGCTCCTGCATAGGACATTCTGCACCCGTGCTTGACTTGATAATCAATCTGTCCCTCAGAGAGAACTCAACATGCTGGAACTGTAATGAAGTCATTGGTGACCACCCCCACTTACTCTTTTATTGCAGCGTGATATCGCCCTTTTGGCATATTCGATTATATCCGTACTCTATTTGGGATCCAACTGAAAAAGGACTTCCTCTCCCTAATTCAGGGATTTCTAGACCCTCAACTCAAGTCGCATTGTGACAGCTTTCTAGTAGACATAATACTATCTTCGGCCTGTAAGCCTGTTCTTGCTAATTGGACAATTACAGCTGCTTCCCCTTTCCAGTCCTGGCTGAACTGGGTTACCTATTTCAGGGGGGCTGACAATATCACCCGTTGGAACTTTCCTTGGAAAACAGAGAACTCCAATGTCTGGAAGATACTGGACAACTATTTTGCCACTGCCAAACCACCATAAGCACCCTAATAGGCCATGAACCAATCTCTTACCCAGGCCTATACTGGAACCTGTGCATATATATATTGTCAGATTGCCGCCTCCCCAAGCATTTGTGTTAATAGTATATAGCATGTAACATATGTTTTAGATTAATGTACTCTGCAGAATCTTTACTTGCTCCTTGTATTTCACTAGGTATGTTACCATGCCTTTGTCACAGTCTTGTCCTGCCCAATGTTGTAACATGCAGTGCTCATAGGATGTAAAGTGATATATGCTTCGTAACAATATACTTTGTGGGATATATACGTGCTCCTGGCATTTTATTAGATATGTTACTGTCCCTATATTGCAGGTTTGTCATGCCCACTGCTGTAACCCTTTTGTGACCGTTTCTCTTTACGTTTTCTTTTGTACTAGACCTTGCATTTACTTGTTGTATGAACTACTTCTCTTTTGTTCCCGTATAGTTCACAGTCTATCAACTAATCCTGTGCATGAGATCTGTTCCCTGTACCTGTGTACCTAACCATGCATTTATGTCACTGTTTTCTTCTGTTCCATTTGCAAAACCCAATAAAATCCTTTAAAAATTAAAAAGTTTAAAAAAAAACTAATTTAAAACAAAACCTGATACTTATTAAAGGGATTTCTGAAGTTTAATAGCTCACAACTTCACAAATGTATTTTTTACCCTTAGTAGGCTGTGCACATTTTAGAAAAAGAGGGGCAGCTTCACAATCCTTCTCTGTGCCGGGAAACCCTTACCACAGCAGGAAAGCCTTACAGTTCAGACACTCTTGCCCACGCATATACCTTGTGCATGGCTTCATTAGCACTCGGTGGTCCTGTGTTGCCACCAGCCGAGTCTCTTCCCCACACTCTAGTACTACCACCCAAAATGCACCCCTCCCATCTGCATACTATACAGTCCCCACCTCTGTCCAAATTCTGCGAATCCTTCGCTACCAACTTCGTCAACCAAGATGCATTCTGGTTAACAGTGCACAAGCCTTGTTGTCTTACTTTAATTGAGACAACAACATTACTTTAGGTCCACATCTTCCACCCTCTGATTCCAAACTCAGCACCAAACATTATTTCCCTCCACTTCCCTTCCGGGCAATTCAAGGTTTATTCTTCCTTCCTAGTTATCTCTCTGGTCAGCTTCCTAAAATCCATCAAGGCTGACCTATTCCTACTTGAAGACCTATTAAGTCTGCATAGGCCATGAAATCGGACTTCATCATGGACCATCTATACCTCTGTATAGAGCCTTCAATTGCCTATTATTGTCCATTTGCCTCAACCTGGACACCTGCCCACCTATAGGGATTGTTTAATGTTTCATTTGATATATCCTATATTTCATATTTTGTGTTGAAAGACTCATGAACAAAATAACATTCAAGAATCCAAATAAGTGGTATCATCTACTGTAATACAAATCGATCACATTGGTTAGATACACCGAATTACTGGAGTCTTGTAAATAGTGAGTTCTTACAAAGTGTTTACTTCATTGGCGAAGATGCAATCTAGAGATGTGACTTGGGAGGTGGGAGAGTGTGTCAAGGGTGCCGGAAAGCTGATGGTGGAAATTTAAATGTCAGATTTTTGGGTGTTGTGGATATTAAAATGTAGGTCAATTCATTTTTGACTGAGTTGCCAAAACATGAAAAAGTCCACAACACAAATGTACTTATTTTTTGGTTAACTCATGGCAATGCCATTACATCAAGTAAGGTTTCTTGAATGTTTGTAGGTCCATGTTTAGAAACCATTACTTTAATTAAATGTCACTCTATGCAATGATATGTGTTCTTCTAAACTGGAACACAAATAAGGAAGAAATTCACTGGTAGGGTAGCTAGTGCAGCTTTTTTAGATTGGTTTGGAAGTTGCTGATGGGAAAGTGAGGGTTGATTTAGCAGAACAGGCTCATCTGGAACTAGGTACTCTGAGCATTTTAGATGACAAGCTGGTGCCCTGCATTGATAAGTAATGTGGCAATAAATGATGGATGGAATGCTCAATGAATCAAACATTCACACCCAGCCAAGAGATCTGGGTTAAATCCATTGGTCTTTTGCTCTCTACGCCACCCTGCTGCATTGATCAGTAGGTACAGTTGGGGATTAAGTAATGCCCAAATGAAAGTTTGTGCAGCAGGCATTTTGGATGGGTAGGTTGAAGCTCTACCTGAGAGAAACTTATCTCTTTCCATGATATATGAAATTTCTCCATATGTTTCACCAATCTCACTGATACCCCAAAGATTCCATAAACTTTAAAGTAGTTGTTTTTGTGGCAAAAATATGTTTCTAGCACCCGTTCAGCTCAGTAGAATATGACTTTCCAATCCACTAGCTTTGTGGAAGGAAAACTAATTTCTCCTCCCTCGAAGGGAGGATTTGCTTATAAAAAAAACTAGGCGGCATCCTCCAATACTCACCTCAAATGATGAGTTAAAATGTTTGGCTACTGGGTTACAAATGCATCTGCACCTGGACCTTTCACACAAGAAGTATCCATCAATAAATAAACCTAAAAAAATTTCAATAAACAACAGCATATTGGTAACAATTCTGACATTGTTAGGCAAGTGCATTAACTCTCTGACTTGCCCTAATATTGGAATACTTAAATTCATAATTTCTATTGCTAGTTCTGAAATTCAGTTTGCCATTCCAGATTATGTTCCCAGAAACCCAACCTCTCCTTTTTCTCTTGGCTTTGCGCTAAATTACTGATTTGTCCAGGACAAAGTTGGCTGAGAGTTGGTATATTTCTACTTTATTCAAGACATTGAACCTGTTCAAGACCAGTGAGTAAGTTAAGAGCTGCAGTGAAGACTTTTTTCCCCAGTCTTCACCACTATTAATGCTTTACAAGGTTTAAAACGATGGTAAACTGTAGTGTCGTGAGACTGCATGTGCTAGGACCCTTGCGATTCTGGGCGAACTCAGGAGAGGAAGTACATAACTAGTTGGGAGAAATTAAGGTGTTGTTATTAACGGTTGTGACATATTCAGAGTGCAGAGTGTGATTGTATGCAGAGGAATAAAGACGTACAATCCAGAGCCTTATTGATTTGCATGCTCCAGGGCTGGGGAGAATGCTATGTATACCACAAAATCTACACCCCACACTCCAAATAAAACAGAATGCAAAATATTGTTAAAGGTTGTGATCAACATATATGTAGAGCTTTTTTCAAAGACCAGGCTTCTTTTTGGCTCCAAACCGACCTCACCCCAGCCCCAATCTCACTCATCCCGGGGAAATTTCCAATGGGATAAATGGCCCGACCCATCCAGCCTTCTTGCTATCAAAACTCTTCTCTCTGTTCACTCCACAGCCTTTCTCTTGTCTTACTTTCATCACGCCCCTCTTCCTCTATTCTTTCTCTTCACTCAAACTTCTTACTCCTTGTTCCCTGCACCTTTCTTGCCCATCTTTCTTTTGTCCCTCTTGTGTCCCTCCATCAGCCCCTCTCCCATCTCTCCCTCAGCCCCTCTCCTGTCTCTCCCTCAGCCCCTCTCCCGTCTCTCCTTCAGCCACCCTCCCTTCTCTCCATCAGCCCCTCTCCCGTTTCTCCCTCAACCCCTCTCCCGTCTCTCCCTCAGCCCCTCTCCCATCTCTCCCTCAGCCCCTCTCCCGTCTCTCCCTCAGACCCTCTCCCGTCTCTTCCTCAGCCTCTCTCCCGTCTCTCCCTCAGCCCCTCTCCCATCTCTCCCTCAGCCCCTCTCCCGTCTCTCCCTCAGCCCCTCTCCCGTCTCTCCCCAGCCCCTCTCCAGTCTCTCCCTCAAACCCTCTCTGTCTCTCCCTCAGCCCCTTTCCCATCTCTCCTTCAGCCCCTCTCCTATCTCTCCCTCAGCCCCTCTCCTGTCCCTCCCTCAGCCCCTCTTCTGTCTCTCCCTCAGCCCGCTCCCGTCTCTCCCTCAGCCCCTCCCCTTCAGCCCCTCTCCCTCAGCCTCTCAACGGTCTCTCCCTCAGCGTCTCCAGTCTCTCCCTCAGCCCCTCTCCCATCTCTCCCTCAGCCCATCTCCTGTGTCTTCCCTCAGCCCCTCTCCTGGCTCTTCCTCAGCCCCTCTCCCATCTCTCCCTCAGCCCCACTCCCGTCTCTCCCTCAACCACTCTCCTGTCTCTCCCTCAGCCCCTCTCCTGTCTCTCCCTCAGCCCCTCTCCTGTCTCTCCCTCAGCCCCTCTCCTGTCTCTCCCTCAGCCCATCTCTCGTCTCTCCTTCAGCCCCTCTCACATTTCTCCCATCTCTTCCTCAGCCCTACTCACGTCTCTCCCTCAGCCTCTCTCCCATTTCTCTCTCAGTCTGTCTCCCGTCTCTCCCTCAGCCCCTCTCCCTCAGCCCCTCTCCCTTCCCTAACTCAGCCCCTCTCCCTTCTCTCCCCCAGCCACTCTCCCTCTCTTCCCTCAGCCCCTCTCCCATCCCTCCCTCGGCCCCTTTCCTGTCCCTCCGTCAGCCCCTCTCTCATCCCTCCCTCAGCTCCTCTTCCATCACCCTCGCAACACCTCTACCGTCTCTCCCAAAGCCCCTCTCCCTCAGCCCCTCTCCGGTCTCACCCTCACCCTCTCCGGTCTCTCCCTCAGCCCATCTCCCGTCTCTCCCCCTCAGCCCGTCTCCCGTCTCTCCCCCTCAGCCTCTCTCCCGTCTCTTCCTCAGCCCCTCTCCCGTCTCTTTGACAGCCCCTTTCTTCCTTAGCCCCTCTCCCATCTCGTCCCTCAGCCCCTCTCCTGTCTTGTTCCTCAGCACCTCTCCCATCTCTCCCACAGCCCCTTTCAAATCTCTTCCTCAGCCCCTCTCCCGTCTCTTCCCTCAGCCTCTCTCCCGTCTCTTACCTCAGCCCCTCTCCCGTCTCTTCCCTCAGCCCCTCTCCCGACTCTTCCCTCAGCCCCTCTCCCGTCTCTTCCCTCAGCCCCTCTCCGGTCTCTGCCTCAGCCCCTCTCCTGTCTCTTACTCACCCCCTCTCCAGTCTCTGCCTCAGCCTCTCGGGTCTCTCCCTCAGCCCCTCTCCCGTCTCTCCCTCAGTCCTTCTCCCGTCTCTTCCTCAGCCTCTCTTCTTTCTCTCCCTCAGCCCCTCTCCTGTCCCTCCCTCAGCCCCTCTCCTGTCCCTCCCGCAGCCCCTCTCCCATCTCTCCCTCAGCCCAGACCCTCTTCAGTCTCTCCCTCAGCCCTTCTCCCATCTCTACCCTCAGCCCCTCTCCTGGCTCTTCCCCAGCCCCTCTCCCTCTCTTCCCTCAGCCCCTCTCCCATCCCTCCCTCGGCCCCCTTTCCCGTCCCTCCCTCAGCCCCTCCATCCCTCCCTCAGCTCCTCTTCAATCTCCCTCGCAACACCTCTACAGTCTCTCCCAAAGCCCCTCTCCCTCAGCCCCTCTCTGCTCTCACCCTCAGCCTCTCCGGTCTCTCCCTCAGCCCATCTCTCGTCTCTCCCCCTCAGCCTCTCTCCCATCTCTTCCTCAGCCCCTCTCCCATCTCTTTGACAGCCCCTCTTTTCCTTAGCCCCTCTCCCATCTCATCCCTCAGACCCTCTCCTGTCTTGTTCCTCAGCACCTCTCCCATCTCTCCCACAGCCCCTCTCCTGTCTCTTCCTCAGCCCCTCTCCCATCTCTTACCTCAGCCTCTCTCCCGTCTCTTCCTCAGCCCCTCTCCCGTCTCTTCCTTAGCCCCTCTCCCATCTCGACCCTCAGCCCCTCTCCCGTCTCTCCGACAGCCCCTCTCAAATCTCTCCCTCAGCCCCTCTCCTGTCTCTTATCTCAGCCCCTCTCCCGTCTCTTCGCTCAGCCCCTCTCCCGTCTCTTCGCTCAGCCCCTCTCCCGTCTCTTCCCTCAGCCCCTCTCCGGTCTCTGCCTCAGCCCCTCTCCTGTCTCTCCCTCAGCCCCTCTCCTGTCTCTCCCTCAGCCCCTCTCCAGTGTCTGCCTCAGCCTCTCCAGTCTCTCCCTCAGCCCCTCTCCCGTCTCTCCCTCAGACCCTCTCCCGTCTCTTCCTCAGCCTCTCTTCCTTCTCTCCCTCAGCCCCTCTCCTGTCCCTCCCTCAGCCCCTCTCCTGTCCCTCCCTCAGCCCTTCTCCCATCTCTTCCCTCAGCCCCTCTCCTGGCTCTTCCCCAGCCCCTCTCCCTCTCTTCCCTCAGCCCCTCTCCCATCCCTCCCTCGGCCCCTTTCCCGTCCCTCCCTCAGCCCCTCTCCCATCCCTCCCTCCCTCAGCTCCTCTTCCATCTCCCTCGCAACACCTCTACCGTCTCTCCCAAAGCCCCTCTCCCTCAGCCCCTCTCCGGTCTCACCCTCAGCCGGTCTCTCCCTCAGCCCATCTCCTGTCTATTCCCCTCAGCCCATCTCCCGTCTCTTCCCCTCAGCCTCTCTCCCATCTCTACCTCAGCCCCTCTCCAATCTCTTTGACAGCCCCTCTCTTCCTTAGCCCCTCTCCCATCTCGTCCATCAGCCCCTCTCCTGTCTTGTTCCTCAGCACATCTCCCATCTCTCCCACAGCCCCTCTCAAATCTCTTCCTCAGCCCCTCTCCCGTCTCTTACCTCAGCCTCTCTCCCGTCTCTTCCTTAGCCCCTTTCCTGTCTCTCCCACAACCCCTCTCAAATCTCTTCCTCAGCCCCTCTCCTGTCTCTCCCTCAGCCCCTCTCCCATCTCTTACCTCAGCCCCTCTCCTGTCTCTCCCTCAGCCCCTCTCCCGTCTCTTCCCTCAGCCCCTCTCCGGTCTCTGCCTCAGCCTCTCGGGTCTCTCCCTCAGTCCCTCTCCCGTCCCTCCCTCAGCCCCTTTCCTGTCTCTCCCTCAGCCCGTCTCCCTTCTCTTCCTTCAGCCCCTCTCCCATCTCTCCCTCCGACCCTCTCCCGTCTCTTCCCTCAGACCCTCTCCCGTCTCTTCCCTCAGACCCTTTCCCTTCTCTCCCTCAGCCCCTCTCCCATCTCTCCCTCAGCCCCTCTCCCGTCTCTCCCTCAGTCCCTCTCCGGTCTTTCCTTCAGCCCCTAACCCGTCTCTCCTTCAGCCCCTATCTCATCTCTCCCGTTGTTTACTCAGCCCCACTCACGTCTCTCCCTCAGCCCCTCTTCCGTCTCTCCCTCAGCCCCTCTTCCGTCTCTCCCTCAGCCCCTCTTCCATCTCTCCCTCATCCCCTCTCCTGTCTTTCCCCCAGCCCTTTTTCCTGTCTCTCACTAAGCTCCTCTCCAGTCTCTCTCACAACCCCTCTCCATCTCTCCCTCAGCCCTTCTCCTGTCTCTTCCTCAGCCCCTCTCCTGTCTCTTCCTAAGCCCCTCTCCCGTCTCTTCCCAGCCCCTCTCCCGTCTCTCCCTCAGCCCCTCTCCCGTCTCTCCCTCAGACCCTCTCCTGTCCCTCCCTCAGCCCCTCTCCCGTCTCTACCTCAGCCCCTCTCTTGTCTCTGCCTCAGCCTCTCGGGTCTCTCCCTCAGCCCCTCTCTCATCTCTCCCTTAGCCCCTCTCCCGTCTCTTCCCTCAGCCCCTCTGCAGTTTCTGCCTCAGCCCCTCTCCTGTCTCTCCCTCAGCCCCTCTCCTGTCTCTCCCTCAGCCCCTCTCCAGTCTCTGCCTCAGCCTCTCCAGTCTCTCCCTCAGCCCCTCTCCCGTCTCTCCCTCAGTCCCTCTCCCGTCTCTTCCTCAGCCTCTCTTCCTTCTCTCCCTCAGCCCCTCTCCTGTCCCTCCCTCAGCCCCTCTCCTGTCCCTCCCTCAGCCCTTCTCCCATCTCTTCCCTCAGCCCCTCTCCTGGCTCTTCCCCAGCCCCTCTCCCTCTCTTCCCTCAGCCCCTCTCCCATCCCTCCCTATGCCCCTTTCCCATCCCTCCCTCAGCCCCTCTCCCATCCCTCCCTCAGCTCCTCTTCCATCTCCCTCGCAACACCCCTACCGTCTCTCCCAAAGCCCCTCTCCCTCAGCCCCTCTCCGGTCTCACCCTCAGCTGGTCTCTCCCTCAGCCCATCTCCCGTCTCTCCCCCTCAGCCTCTCTCCCGTCTCTTCCTTAGCCCCTCTCCCATCTCGTCCATCAGCCCCTCTCCTGTCTTGTTCCTCAGCACATCTCCCATCTCTTCCACAGCCACTCTCAAATCTCTTCCTCAGCCCCTCTCCCGTCTCTTACCTCAGCCTCTCTCCCGTCTCTTCCTCAGCCCCTCTCCCGTCTCTTCCTCAAACCCTCTCTGTCTCTCCCTCAGCCCCTTTCCCATCTCTCCTTCAGCCCCTCTCCTGTCCCTTCCTCAGCCCCTCTCCTGTCCCTTCCTTAGCCCCTCTCCCGTCTCTCTCCCTAAGCACCTCTCCCTTCTCTTCCTCAGCCCCTCTCCCTTCTCTTCTTCAGCCCCTCTCCCGTCCTTCCCTCAGCGCCTCTCCCGTCCCTCCCTCAGCCCCACTCCTGTCCCTCCCGCAGCCCCTCTCCCATCTCTCCCTCAGCCCAGCCCTTCTTCCATCTCTCCCTCAGCCCATCTCTTCCCTCAGCCCCTCTCTTCCCTCAGCCCCTCTCCCGTCTCTTCCCTCAGCCCTTCTTCTGGCTCTTCCTCAGCCCCTCTCCCGTCTCTCCCACAGCCCCTCTCAAATCTCTTCCTCAGCCCCTCTCCCGTCTCTTACCTCAGCCACTCTCCCATCTCTTCCTCAGCCCCTCTCCCATCTCTTCCTTAGCCCCTCTCCTGTCTCTCCCACAGACCCTCTCAAATCTCTTCCTCAGCCCCTCTCCTGTCTCTCCCTCAGCCCCTCTCCCGTCTCTTCCCTCAGCCCCTCTTCGGTCTCTGCCTCAGCCTCTTGGGTCTCTCCCTCAGCCCCTCTCCCGTCTCTCCTTCAGCCCCTCTCCCTTCTCTCCTTCAGCCCCTCTCCCTTCTCTCCTTTAGCCCCTCTCCCTTCTTTTCCTCTCCCGTCTCTCCCTCAGCCCCTCTCCTGTCTCTCCCTCAGCCCCTCTCCCTTCTCTTCCTTCAGCCCCTCTCCCATTTCTCCCTCAGCCCCTCTCCCATCTCTCTCTCAACCGCTCTACCATGTCTCCCTCAGCCCCTATCCCGTCTCTCCCTCTTTCCCTCTCCCGTCTCTCCTTCAGCCCCTCTCCCGTCTTTCCTTCAGCCCCTATCCCATCTCTCCCGTTGTTTCCTCAGCCCCACTCACGTCTCTCCCTAAGCTCCTCTGCAGTCTCTCTCACAACCCCTCTTCATCTCTCCCTCAGCCCCTCTCCCGTCTCTTCCCTCAGCCCCACTCCTGTCTCTTCCTCAGCCCCTCTCCCGTCTCTTCCTCAGCTCCTCTTCCGCCTCTCCCTCAGCTCCTCTCCCTTCCTCAGCCCCTCTCCCGTCCTTCCCTCAGCCCCTCTCCCGTCCCTCCCTCAGCCCCTCTCCCGGCCCTCCCTCAGCCCCTCTCCCATCTCTCCCTCAGCCGAGCCCCTCTCCTGTCCCTTCCTCAGCCCCTCTCCTGTCTCTTCCTCAGCCCCTCTCCTGTCTCTTCCCCAGCCCCTCTTCTGTCTCTTCCCAGTCCCTCTCCCATCTCTCCCTCAGCCCCTCTCCAGTCTCTGCCTTTCGTGTCTCTCCCTCAGCCCCTCTCCCGTCTCTCCCTCAGCCCCTCTCCTGTCCCTTCCTCAGCCCCTCTCCTGTCCTTCCTCAGCTCTTCTCCTGTCCCTTCCTCAGCCCCTCTCCTGTCCCTTCCTCAGCCCCTCTCCTGTCTCTTCCTCAGCCTCTCTCCTGTCCCTTCCTCAGCCCCTCTCCCGTCTCTCCCTCAGCACCTCTCCCTTCTCTTCCTCAGCCCCTCTCCCGTCCTTCCCTCAGCCCCTCTCCCATCCCTCCCTCAGCCCCACTCCCGTCCCTCCCTCAGCCCCTCTCCCATCTCTCCCTCAGCCCAGACCTTCTTCCGTCTCTCCCTCAGCCCATCTCCTGTCTCTTCCCTCAGCCCCTCTCCCGTCTCTTCCCTCAGCCATTCTGCTGGCTCTACCTCAGCCCCTCTCCCTCTCTTCTCTCAGCCCCTCTTACATCTCTGCCTCATCCCCTCTACCGTCTCTCCCTCAGCCCCTCTCCCATCACTCCCTCAGCCCCTCTCCCGTCTTTCCCTCAGCCCCTCTCCCGTCTTTCCCTCAGCCCCACTCCTGTCTCTTCCTCAGGCACTCTCCCGTCTCTTTCTCAGCCCCTCTCCCACCTCTCCTCAGCTCCTCTCCCACCTCCCCCTCAGCTCCTCTCCCTTCCTCAGCCCCTCTCGAGTCCTTCCCTCAGCCCCTCTCCCATCCCTCCCTCAGCCCCTCTCCCGGCCCTCCCTCAGCCCCTCTCCCGGCCCACCCTCAGCCCCTCTCCCATCTCTCCCTCAGCCCAGCCCCACTTCCGTCTCTCCCTCAGCCCCTCTCCCGTCTCTTCCCTCAGCCCTACTGCTGGCTCTTCCTCAGCCCCTCTCTTCCCTCAGCCCCTCTCACGTCTCTCCCTTCGCCCCACTCCTGTCTCTTCCTCAGCCCCTCTCCTGTCTCTTCCTCAGCCCCTCTCCCGTCTCTCCTTCAGCCCTCTCTTCCTCAGCCCCTCTCCCATCCTTCCCTCAGCCCCTCTCCCGTCCCTCCCTCAGCCCCTCTCCCATCCCTCCCGCAGCGCCACTCCCATCTGTCCCTCAGCCCAGCCCCTCTTCCGTCCCTCCCTCAGCCCCTCTCCCATCTCTTCTCTCAGCCCCTCTCCCGTCTCTTCCCTCAGCCCCTCTACCGTCTCTTCCCTCAGCCCCTCTACCGTCTCTTCCCTCAGCCCCTCTACCGTCTCTCCCTCAGCCCCTCTCCCGTCTCTCCCTCAGCCCCGTCTCTCCCTCAGCCCCTCTCCCTTCTCTTCCTCAGCCCCTCTCCCGTTACTCCCTCAGCCCCTCTCCAGTCTCACCCTCAGCCTCTCCGGTCTCTCCCTCAGCCCATCTCCCTTCTCTCCCCCTCAGCCTCTCTCCCATCTCTTCCTCAGCTCCTCTCTCGTCTCCTCGACAGCCCCTCTCTTCCTTAGCCCCTCTCCCCGCTTGTCCCTCAGCCCCACTCCCTTCTCTTCCTCAGCCCCTCTCTCGTCCTTCCCTCAGCCCCTCTCCTGTCCCTCCCTCAGCCCCACTCCCATCCCTCCCTCAGCCCCTCTCCCCTCTCTCACTCAGCCCAGCCCTTCTCCCTCTCAGCCCCTCTCCCGTTCGTCCCTCAGCCCCTCTCCCGTCTCTTCCCTCAGCCCCACTCCTGTCTCTTCCTCAGCCCCTCTCCCGTCTCTTCCTCAGCTCCTCTTCCGCCTCTCCCTCAGTTCCTCTCCCTTCCTCAGCCCCTCTCCCGTCCTTCCCTCAGCCCCTCTCCCGTCCCTCCCTCAGCCCCTCTCCCGGCCCTCCCTCAGCCCCTCTCCCATCTCTCCCTCAGCCGAGCCCCTCTTCCGTCTCTCCCTCAGCCCCTCTCCAATCTCTTCCTCAGCCCCTCTCCCTCTCTTCCCTCAGCCCCTCTCACGTCTCTCCCTCAGCCCCACTCCTGTCTCTTCCTCAGCCCCTCTCCTGTCTCTTCCTCAGCCCCTCTCCCGTCTCTCCTTCAGCCCCTCTCCCTTCTCTTCCTCAGCCCCTCTCCCATCCTTCCCTCAGCCCCTCTTCCGTCCCTCCCTCAGCCCCTCTCCCATCTCTTCCCTCATCCCCTCTCCCGTCTCTTCCCTCAGCCCCTCTACCGTCTCTCCCTCAGCCCCTCTCCCGTCTCTCCCTCAGCCCTGTCTCTCCCTCAGCCCCTCTCCCTTCTTTTCCTCAGCCCCTCTCCCGTTCCTCCCTCAGCCCCTCTTCCGTTCCTCCCTCAGCCCCTCTCCCCTCCCTCCCTTAGCCCCTCTCCAGTCTCACCCTCTGCCACTCTGGTCTCTTCCTCAGCCCATCTCCCTTCTCTCCCCTCAGCCTCTCTTCCATCTCTTCCTCAGCTCCTCTCTCGTCTCTTCGACAGCCCCTCTCTTCCTTAGCCCCTCTCCCATCTCGTCCCTCAGCCCCTCTCCCGTCTCGGCACTCAGCACCTCTTCCATCTCTCCCACAGCCCCTCTCAAATCTTTTCCTCAGCCCCTCTCCTGTCTCTTCCCTCAGCCCCTCTCCCGTCTCTTCCCTCAGCTCCTCTCCCGTCTCTTCCTTAACCCCTCTCCCGTCTCTTCCTTAGCCCCTCTCCCGTCTCTCCCACAGACCTCTCTCAAGTCTCTACCTCAGCCCCTCTCCCGTCTCTTCCCTCAGCCATTCTCCAGTCTCTTCCCTCAGCCACTCTCCCGTCTCTTCCCCGCTCCCGTCTCTCCCTTAGCCCCTCTTCCATCTCTTCCTCAGCCCCTCTCCCATCTCTTCCTCAGCCCCTCTCCCATCTCTTCCTCAGCCCCTCTCCCGTCTCTTCCTCAGCCCCTCTCCCGTCTCTCCCTCAGCCCCCCTCCCATCTCTCCCTCAAACCCCCTCCCGTCTCTCTCTCAACCCCCTCCTGTCTCTCTCTCAACCCCCTCCTGTCTCTCAACCCCCCTCCTGTCTCTCTCTCAGCCCCTCTCTTGTCTCTCCCTCAGCCCCCCTTCCGTCTCTCCCTCAGCCCCTCTCCCGTCTCTCCCCTCAGCCCCTCTCCCGTCTCTCCCTCAGGACCTCTCCCGTCTCTCCCACAGCCCCTCTCAAATCTCTTCCTCAGCCCCTCTCCCGTCTCTTCCCTCAGCCCCTCTCCCGTCTCTTCCCTCAGCCCCTCTCCCGTCTCTTCCCCTCAGCCCCTCTGCCGTCTCTCCCTCAGCCCCTCTCCTCCGGCAAAGGACCTCTCCCGTTTCTCCCACAGCCCCTCTCAAATTTCTTCCTCAGTCCCTCTCCCGTCTCTTCCCTCAGCCCCTCTCCTCCCTCAGCCCCTCTCCCCCCTCAGCCCCTCTCCCGTCTCTTCCCTCAGCCCCTCTCCCGTCTCTTCCCTCAGCCCCTCTCCCGTCTCTCCCACAGCCCCTCTGCCGTTTCTTCCCCTCGGCCCCTCTGCCGTCTCTTCCCCTCGGCCCCTCTGCCGTCTCTTCCCCTCAGCCCCTCCACCATCTCTTCCCCTCAGCCCCCCTCCCGCATCTCCCCTCATCCCCTCTCCCGTCTCTCCCTCAGGACCTCTCCCGTCTCTCCCACAGCCCCTCTCAAATCTCTTCCTCAGCCCCTCTCTGCCGTCTCTTCCCCTCAGCCCCTCTACCGTCTCTCCCTCAGCCCCTCTCCTGCGGCTGTGACCGAGGGTCTGTTATTAACGATCTCGTAGCTGTGAGTCAGCAGAGCCTTTCTGCTGATGAGTAAATCATTTCCTCCCAGCGGGGAGCGCGCAGGAACCACTGGTGCTGCTCAGTGACTTCAACAAATTACAGAGCGGGTTCGGCAAAACAAATGTGCAAAGAGCGATTAAAGAAGAGAGATGAGAGAAATAACGATGTCAAAATGACACCAGCGACCGGGCATGGGGAACGAGAGAATAGAGTAGTCGTAGGTCTGCCTCAGTAATAAGGACAGGAGGGAACAGTAATTAAACATTTTACCATCCTAGTAGCAGAGCAGAGCATAAGCCCTTCTTATGGCAGGAAACTTAAAACCGCCCCAGCTAAATCATGCAATGAAAAAAATAAAAAACAAGCATAGGGAGAGCCATTAGTTCTGTCTGGCTCTAAAGAACTGCTGTATGGTCATGTGAAGCATCACAAGTAAATAGCATGGGAATGCATATGTAATTGTATGGAAGCAACGAACTGTAGAATAAGATTGGTGTAGGTTAAAAGGTCAAGTTTCAGTGGCACTGTCAAATCAGAACTAAACATCCAAGTAGGTTAATGACTGCCCTCTTCCCATCTGTGCTGATGCTAGAGAAAAGCATCATAAATTATCTAGTTACCTAAGACACTTTAATAGCATTACAATGTGGAGTGTGTGCTCCTGAAAGTTCAAACTCGGGCGGCTGGGTATATAAAATGATCATATATGAAATGATCACAGCTGTGTGGATGCACAAAACATCTGCCCAACCAAAACCTGTGCTCCTGACTCCCAATATGTGGGCGGAGCCAAAGCTCCCCTCTAGTGATGACAGCTGCTCTGTCAAGCCAAACTATAAACAGGCACCAAAAGCCTGGTGATGTACATGTATACAGTACTTGCCTGAAATAATCTTTGTAAACAAATGTGCAAAGCTTTATTGGAATGCTGCCCAGGCTTGTGCGTCCCAGTTGGAGTAAAAGCCCAGTACAGTCAGGACTGGAAGCCCACAACAATCCTGCCAAATTTTGTCAGACTAGCCCCGATATAGTGCACAGCGAGCGAGCCTGACCACTACAAGAAGGGCTCGGTGAGGCTGGGTGGAGTTCTCCACCCAAGAAAATTTGGGGAAAAATGGCAAAAATGATGCATTCTACAACACGTTCCATTTTATATTAGTTTTGAAAGGATATTAAATGACCTAACAGTGCACCACAATACGACAATCTTTGTTGGGGCTCTTCAATGATACCCTCACTATTACCCTCTCGCAGGGCCACTCATCTCTCCATAGCCGCTCTCTCACATGTATTTCATTTGGTTTATAGAGACTCTCATACCTGTGTGAGGGTCAGAGCACTTTACATCTCACACACACATACAGAAACAATGAATCATCCATGTGTAAATCAGTGTATAGAAAATGTTACATAGAACAAAGGGAACTACAAGATATAGGATTCACCTGTCACTCATACTGGTAGGCATTTTTTATGAATGCTTGTCTGGAGAAGCACAACCTCAGAATTAAGAACGTAACAAAGTGGATAGGGTTGGCTTTACTATTAAGAATTTATTTTTACCCAGGAAAACCCTTTGTTGCAACTATAGGATACTGAAAGACTAGGGAAAACATAACTTTCTAATCTGTACCATGCAGTTTGTATGATGGCGGTTCATGGCCCACTGTGCTATATTACGATTGTAACTTATGGACTGCACATTAACAAAGGGATTTTGTAACAAAAGTAGTAACCCACTGAGCAATGCACACAAAACTCTGTTCTGTGACCTGAGTGGTACATGTTCTTTGCGACAGGTACACTAACCTTCTGCACTACTTTAAATGAGCCAAAACTGCCACAAGACAAAACTCTGATCTCTCGCCATTAATCATCAGAGTTATCTTGACACTTTTATTGTTACCTGAAAACAGCTGGATATACAAGGAACTCTACAGCAGTTGGTTTTAAAAATGATACAAAACCAAAGCAGTAGGGCCAGTCCAGCCTTGAGTAAAGTAAGTAGAGCTGCCATGGGATCCCAGGCCCAAAGAAATAGGAAGAAACATCTCTTTTGTAACCAGGTAATGGATAGGATACAGGGGAGGAACAGGGATTGTAGGTTGGAGTACACAGGGATTTTATGAGTGGAGACAAGCTGCTCTGGAAGGAGAGAGTGACGCGATAGATAGGACACCACTAACAAAGGAGAGACTGGCGGCTCCCGCGTTTATCTCATCAGTTGCACCCTGCAGTCACAAAACAAGCCAGGACAAGCATTGGCAGCTGCAAAGTCACAGCATTACCTCTTCGTCATTCCTTCCCGTCCCTGTCCTAACTACATGAGCATAGCTCCTCCCACCAGAAAACTCCCGAGCAACTATAAACCCATCCCTTCCCTCCAGGCCACACCCATACCCTGAGGCATATAACCCTGTGACCCGCCTATCCACATCCTGTTTGTTTTTTCTGTGGAATCACTTCCGGGCAGACTTCGTCGTGGGGGGGTGCTGGACCTGTGCCTCCTTTCGGGTAAGTGTGAAACAGGCTGCTCAGCGGCCGTTTAAACCCCTAAAGTACCTGTTGAATATGTTGCATGTACGTTTGAGTCCCTGCTTTAGCGGGACCATGGGGTTGGGGGGTCCGGACTGCCTGATGTGGGGTGGTGACTCCCTGCTGCAGCCTCCCCTCTTCCGGGTTCGTTCCCTGCTCTAGCGGGAACACCTGGGAGGGAAGGACGGTGTGTTTGGCGCGGCTGGCTTTTTTGCGCGCTGAGGGTGTGCCAGTTTGGCTCCTCCACGGAGGTGTGTTTAATGGGCTCGGTGCTCGTCTCAAGCCCGTGTTTTTCCCTTTTTGTTTCCTGCTGGGCGGTCTAAGCCTAGTGGGATCTAGTGTTTGATTTGTGCAGTGGCTGCCTGATTATTGTGGGGTCTCCCTCTGCTTACATGCCTTTGGGGGTTACCATTTACCAATGCTAGGGGGGGTGCCCTGGTGGGGGTTTCCCTGTCATCGAGTCAGTGTTTGCTGGCAATGGGGGTCATATGGTATTTTTGTGGCTCTAATCCCCTGCTCCCTGCAGAGCTGCGGGGGTATTTGGGAGTTTCCTACCTATGTGTTCACCGGTTCCTGGGGCAGGGGCTTCTGGGTTCCTTCTGGTCCTTACAGTTTGGCCCTGTTCAGTCTTTCCTTTTGTAGGTTTGAATTTTCTCTGATTGGCTGGTTTAGAGGCCAGCCTTCGGTCCTGTTTGGGGATTGGCTGTGGGTCTGGGTGGCGTTCCTGGTTGACCCTTGGGGATTTTTCTTTGATTGGTCTAGGGTATTTCTTGGGGACTGGTTCTCTGTTCTTCTGTTCACAACATGGAGGGTAGAGGTGCAGACGTACGTGAGCTCAGCTGTGAGGATGAGGTGGTGGTCACTGGATTTTCCACTGCTCCAACCATGGCGGATATACAAAGGATGATTGAAGCTGCTGTGGTGGCGGCCTTCGTGGCTCGTGAACCCAAGGGGCCTAAGAAGCAGAAATTGGATGCCTCGGCAGAGGTCGATCCAGACATTGACTCTGATGAGGAGGTGAAGGGTCATTTTGTCCAGGGGGCAGACCTTCGCTGTGTTCTGCAGCATGTTCGGGACAATTTGGGGTTCCCTGGTCCCATGAAGGGTGGAGAGTCTGAAGACTTCTTCACAAATTACCTAAAGAAGGAACCTGAAAGCCTCCCCTTTCATAAATCTGTGAGGAATGTGCTGGAGGGGGAGTGGAAGGATGTTGACAAACATGCCTTTCCCCGGTTTCTGGCTAAGAGGTATCGTTTGCAGGGATTTACTGAGGATTTCCCAGCCGTGGTGAAGGTGGATTCCCTGCTGGCTGGTATGGCGTCTCAGAGCCTGGTGGTGTCTGAAGATGCGATTCCTTCAGATCCTGGGGACAAGCGGGTTGAGGGGGCCTTGAAACGGTCCTTTGCTGCCTCTAATCTTGCAGTTCGGTCTGCATCTTACACCAGCTATCTTGTTCAGTCTCTTCTAAAGGACTGTCAGGGTATTTCTGAGCAGCTCATGCAGGGTGAGGATCCCTCAGAATCTTTGTCCTTGTTGGAACAACAGTTGCGTTTCATGCCAGATTTGTCCTTCGACTCCCTTAGCGCTGCGGCGGTAGCTGCTGGTGCCTCTGTTGCTTGTCGGAGGCAGTTGTGGCTTAAGTCTTGGAAGGCGGAAGCTGCTTACAAGGCTGCCATGATGAAGCTTCCCTTCACAGGCTCTAAGCTATTTTGGGAGCCGTTAGAGGCTTTGATAAAGAACACAGCTGAGGACAAGAAATTGTTGGCTCCGGTCCGCTCTTCTCAGAAGGGGAAGTTTGCTGGTTATAAGCGGGCTTTTGGGCAGGCGTTTCAATCTAAGATGGCAGCCCAGCCCTTTCGTGGTAGGGGACGTGGCCGGGGTGCCCCTTCCTTCCACAAGTCCCGCGATCAACAGGGTGCTTCCTCTTCTGCAGGTCCCTCCAAGTCATGACTGTGTGGAGAGTTCGTTGGGGTATCAGTTGGGGGTCGCCTCACCTCTTTTTTCCTGTTTGGGAGGCGTTTGTTCGGGATCAGTGGGTCTTGCAGGTGGTCTGGCTGGGCTACAGAATAGAATTTGGTACTCCTCCGGTGGATGTGTTCAGAGCTACCCCTGTTCCCAGGTCTCAGACAAGATGTCAAGCTCTGTTGGACGGAGTTCGGGACTTGGTGTCAAAGGGAGCAGTGGTGAAGGTGCCTGTAAATCAGAAAGGTCGGGAGGTTTACTCAATCCTATTTCTGATCCAGAAGCCAAATGGGGACTTCCGTCCTGTCCTGGATCTGAAGGCTGTAAAGTTGTGTATCCCTCATCGGTCCTTCAAAATGATGACTCTACAGTTGATTTTTCCCTTCCTGTCAGTGGGGGATTTGGTGGCTTCTCTCGTTCTCCGGGACGCCTACTTTCATGTGCTGGTGCACGCGGATTCGCAGACGTTCCTGCGTTTCTATGTGGGGGTGGTTCATTACCAGTTCCAGGTATTACCGTTTGTCCTGTCTGCCTCTCCGAGGGTGTTTACTAAAGTGTTGGCGCCCTTGGTGGGTTTGTTGCATGCTCGGGCTATACAGGTGTTCCCTTACTTGGACGATTGGTTGATTTCTTCCTATTCTTTGCTTCAGGCTCAGGTACATACCCTGGAGGTTTGCAGTCTCCTTCTATGGTTCGGGTGGATTCTTAACTTGGAGAAATCCCATCTTTGCCCCACTCAAGATCTGCTGTTCATTGGGGGGGTGTTCAACACCAGGTTGGGAAAATTCTTCCTGTCGGAACCGCGCAGACTGACTCTTATGCATGAAATTAGAAAGGTGTTGGGGGCTCAGTCTTCCACGGCTCGCCAGTGGTTGCGTGTTCAGGGGCTGATGTCGGCTACTGTGATGATTGTACCTTGGGCCCATTTACACTTGTACCCCCTGGTGAATCATCTTCTGGGGCATTGGGATCCGACCTCTTTGGATTACGAGCTGTTGATACCGGAGGGTATGTCCATCGCCGGGGAGTTGTCCTGGTGGCTGGTGGATTGGAACCTCTTGCAGGGCTCGCCCTTTGTGTCCCAGGAGAGGTTGGTCGTGATGACCGATGCCAGCGAACTGGGTTGGGGAGCGGTCTTGGGTCAGTAGTCGGTGCATGGTCTTTGGTCTGTGCTGGAGGCGGAAATGTCCTTGAATTGGAGGAAGCTGAAGGCGGTTCAGTTGGCGTTGACTCATTTTCTGCCTTGGGGCCTCCAGAGGGATGTGATGGTGCGGTCAGACAACACGGTGGTGGTGTGTTATATCAACCGCCAGGGGAGTGCGAAGGTGGCTTCCCTCAATTTGGTGGCATAACGTATCAGCCTGTGGGCGGAGTCTCACTTGTTGTCTCTCAGGGCTTTACATTCACCTGGGATTTTGAACTCGGAGGCGCCTGAACAGGGTGTTTTCCTCCCTCTCGGACATGTTCCTGTCGCAGGACATGTTTGGTTGCCTGATGGCCAAGGTTTGGGGTCCCGGTGGTGGACCTGTTTGCAGAACGCCTTGAGAGAGAAGTTTTGTTCTCTGGTTCGGTCAGCCGCGGTTTGGAGGGTGGATGCCCTGTCCTTCCGGTGGGAGGGGGGCCTGATGTATGTCTTTCCCCCTATTGCTCAGATTCCACGTGTTCTGCTGAAGGTCAAAATAGATCGGGCTTCAGTGATCCTGGTGCCTCTGGATTGGTCCAGGAGGCCTTGGTTCCCTTTGTTATTGAAGTTGGCGGTGGGGCCTTGCTGGAGGTTGCCGGTGGTTACTTGTCGTTTCCCCCTCTGTCTCGGGGTTGTCTGGTCCGCATGCGGCTAGCGAGTTGGCTGTTGATAGGATGAACCTTGTAGCATTGGGGTGTTCTCCTTTGGTGGCTGAATTTATTCAGCGGTCCAGGTGCCCTTCGACTCTCAAGTCCTATGCCAGACATTGGGTGTCTTTTCAGTCTTGGTGTACAGCGCAAGGGTGGTCTGCATTGGAGGTGGATCCGGTGCATGTCTTGGAGTTTTTGAAGGACGGGTTTGACTTGGGTCTAGCTGTATCCTCCCTGAGGGCTCAGTGGGTGGCTGTTCAGGCCTTTCGGGGTTCGGTCTATGAACTAGTGGTTCCCCTGGTGTCCCAGTTGTTAAGAAGTTGTTTCCGTCAGAAGCCTGTCATTAGGTCCTTTGCACCTAGTTGAGATCTGCCTCTGGTTTTGGGGGCCTTGCATGGGGCTCCCTGTGAGCCTCTGCATGAGGTTTATTTGAGGTTTTTGACAATCAATGTGCTTTTCCTTGTAGCTATTACCTCGACTCGGTGGATTGGGGAGTTGGGCTCCTTGCTTTGTTCGGTCCCTTTTTAAGATTTTTTCCTTTTCAGGTGTTACTGCGGCCTGATCTTTCCTTTGTTCCCAAGATCCCTTCCTCTTTTTTCTGCTCAGCGGATCTGGGTTTGCCTGTTTTCTGTCCAGGTCCTCTTTCGGAAGTTCAGGTGCGGCTGCACTGTTTGGACGTTCGTAGGGCTCCGGAGATCTATTTGATGTGTACTGAGCCTTTTTGTAAGGTGGAATCCCTTTTTGTGACCTTTGGGCTGGCTGGTCAGAGTCTGAAGCCTTCTGGGGCTACCCTCAGTCGTTGGCTGCGGTGGGCTGTGTGTGCTGCGTATGAGGCTTGTTGTGTGTTGGCTCCTGGGTCAGTTCAGGGAGATAGACTCAGGGGGTGGCTGCTTCCTGGGCTTGTTTTCAAGAGGCTTCCACGGCCGAGATCTGCAGGCCTGCTGCTTGGAGTTCTCCTCACACCTTTATGTCCCATTATCGATTGGGGGTGGGGGGACTGATTCTGCTGGGTTTGGGGACGCTGTGTTGCATTTTGCTCCAGTAGTGTGACTTTTTACTTTACTTTATTAAAGTCTGTTTTTGCTACTGAGTGAAGCCGGTCTGTTTTTGCTACTGAGTGAAGCCGATTCTTGCTTTGGTATCTGCTCATGTAGTTAGGACTGGGACGGGGAGGGCTGACGAGGAGGTAATGACCGGTTACTCACCGGTAATATTCATCACTCCGAGTCGTAGCCCTCCCCGTCCCAGTCCAGGTTCCAATCCCTCCCTCCCTGTTTGGCTTGTTGTGCTTGATGGTACAGGATGTGGATAGGCGGGTCACAGGGTTATATGCCTCAGGGTATGGGTGTGGCCTGGAGGGAAGGGATGGGTTTTTAGTTGCTTGGGAGTTTCTGGTGGGAGGAGCTATGCTCATGTAGTTAGGACTGGGACGGGGAGGACTACGACTCGGAGTAATGAATATTAGCAGTGAGTAACTGGTCATTCCCTTTTCTTGCTTGTGACTTCCACGAGTGGGGAAAGAAGGAATGCAATGTCTTAATAAAAGAGGTCAGGCCTGGAACGGCATTGCAAAAAACCCTGCTGCGGCGTAAGATTCCTTTCACAGCTCTTTGAAAAACGTTGTTGAATTTGCACTTAGTGAAGGAAGCTGCCATTTTTTTCTCTTCAAAAAACAAATGTGCGAAGTTGTGAGTCATCAAGCTTTGCAACTTGCACACAGCACAAGCGGTAGGTACCCTCCGATGCTCCTGGATGTCATTCTTGTGAATAAAGTAAAAGCTGCTCGGGAGTAGATTGGGGTAATGCAATGGCGGTACGTGCTGGCCACTCAACCAATCTGATGATAGATAACTGGGCGGATGACAGTCCAAAACTATGCTTTAAATGGAGACCTTCTTGCTCGATGGAAGAGAATGGATAAGTAAAGGGGCAAGTGTCAAATTATTTTGTGTTAAAATTAAAATCAATGAAAGATGATGTCTTCTGTGAATAAATATATATCTTGCAGATATTTCTGCAACAGTGTCACTGATATGCAGGTTTTATCTGTAATGTCGCAGCTTACCGAGTCTATGTCCAATGCACATGATCTAGGGAATCCATGTGTTACTCTGAGGGTTAAAGCGCCGGTTGTCATGTAGTGCCCTGGGCAATGGTGATGGAACAATTTTCGGAGCACAGAGGCTGTCATCACTGCGATATAACTGAAGTCATGGGGATCGTGAAAAATACTAGCATCACACTAGGAAAAAAGTGTAATAAATGAGCAATGCTGATGTGCTAAATAAATTACAGGATGTGAAGTGGGAACGAGGAATGAGTCTACTGACATTGGACGCAGTTGGGTTGTACACCTGTATTAATAATGATAAAGGAGAACAGGCATTGAATCATTGTTTGGGCAGTCGCAGTGCTAGTTTATATGATCATTCCAAAATGATTTTAGAAATGAGTGCAATAATATTGAATAACAACTATTTTTTGCTCCAAGATGAATGGTATCACCAGATCAGGGGTGCCGCCATGGGATCCATGTTTGCTCCCTCTTATGCCAACCTTTTTATGGGTTGGTAGGAGAGGGAGCATGACTGGAGCAGAAAAGCCTCAAGATGAATTGACCAGATCCTGTTTTGGGGTCGATTTATTGATGATATTTTGGTAGTATGACGAGGCTCTGAATTAGAATTACTGGATTATTTTGAATATTTGAATATGAATGGTTTCAATGTAGAATTTACTATAAAACATCATCAGGAAAGGATTGAATTTTTAGATGTGGAACTATTTGTAGAAGGGGAAGTTATTAAGAGCACGTTATTTAGAAAGACAATGGCTACTTATTCTATATTAAGAGCAGATAGTGCAAACCCAAGGGGAGTCATTAAAGGGATTCCCTTTGGATTGGAAAAATGGTGGGAATTGATAGTAATTGCAGCAATGACATGGATTTCAATTCAGAATTGGTCAATTTACAAAGGAGACTAGAGAACAGAGGATATATTAAGGAGGATTTATATCATGCACGTACAAGAGTGATGTCCATTAAGAGAGAAACAACTCTTACACAGGAGGACAGATCACGCACGTACGACTTGTTAGCTTTCGTGACTACTTACAGTTCTCAACAGGACAAGATTTATAGAGTACATAGCAAACATTGGAATTTGCTTAGGGAAGTACCGGGTCTGATGGGTTGGATTGGAGACAAACCTATGGTTATTCACAAAAGAAGTCAAACCATTGGCAACATGGTAACTAGGAATTATGTAGAACCACTAATAATAGATGGGGGAAACTGGTTACCACAGCAACCTAAAGGTTTCCACATTTGTGGGAATTGTAACATCTGCAGTTTGGGCATTAACAAAAAGAAAGTATTTTCATGCAATAACAAGAAAAGTTATTGCATCAATGAATTCAATAATTGCAATAGCACGGGGTGGTGTATGTCATCATATGTGCTTGCAATAAAATTTACATCGGTAGCACCAAGAGAAATTTGAAGATTAGGAATTTAGGAACATAGAAGGGCGATCATTATTGAGGACGTTAAATCGCCCATTTATCAGCATATTAAAGAAAAACATATGCGAGATACAAATTTTAGATTTCATGGGATACAAAAAATGTGTTCCAGAGCCAGGGGTGGAGACTGGGAACTAATGATCAGAAAACAAGAGGCAAGATGGAGCAGCAGATGTAGAGCGGTGATTCATGGTTTGAACAGCGATAATGAATTACATTACTTTTTGGATTAAATCGATCTATATGAAAGTATACAGAGTTTTTGCTATAAATAAACATAGTGGAAACCATGATAATTGGTTTACTAATAGATAAAATATTTAAATTCTACCAAGAAATAATTATTATGAAAAGGGAAATCCTTAATATAAGTCGACAGATATTAAAATGTCATCATTTTTCCATTAGTAGACACAGAAATGAGATGGACATAATTGTTGCATTAATAATAATTGTTCACATCTATCGTAGGACTGATAGTCATAAAGCCCTTGGTTAGAATATTAGAGGTATCTCGTAGTCTTAAGAACAAATAAAAGGTTTTAGGATGTGCGCACGATAGCAATTAAATTACCCGCCTATATTATCCAATGTTATCCATTAATATAATGATAGGGATGACAGTAAATTTGAACGAAAGTTGGAATGAAGGCCCTAAAACAAATGATGGCCACTGAGAAAATAGGTTTCAATATCGAAGTTCTCCTAGAGAGAAAAAATAGGAACTGAAGTGATTGGTTCTTATTTTTGACCAATCACAAGGGAGGTTAATAATTTGGACCAGAGATGGAACTATGGCTTAAAACTGACAGAAAATTGCTAAACGATACACATTGAGTTCTGATTGGTGCACGGAAGTAATAAGGGACCAATGGGGAGCTTTTGTTAACGATGCAGACCAGAGAGGGAACTTCTGCCAAAACCAGCAGACATGGGCGTATGATAGACATTGGTTCACGGCGTTAATGCGGTAACCAGGAAGAGTTTCGTACGCTTGCAGAATCGGCCAGGAGACGGGCTGCTGCACTCAGCTGAGCCGTGGTCTCAGAGGACGGTGTACCCATACTCGGTACTACACTGATAGGTGAGATCATGCGAGCATGTTTAGGTATAGGGTTTGGTCCGTGTGTTTAGTGCGAATATATTAGAGTTATTAGTTGTGGCTGATTGAAATGTATTTCGACGGATGTGGTAGCGGTTTTAGTTAATGCTGTAACGGAAAGTGATACTCTACGTATATTCGGGTCGAGTATAATTTATTTTGAACCTTATAAATAATAGAGAATATTGACCCATTATAGACTGATGAATGTCCTTGGTGACTTTGCCTGATTAAATCAGCTGGGTACTTGACAAGAGTATTCACGGAGGCATATGTTTGATTTTACAGCCTACTGAGTATCTGGCATAACACGGAAACAAATTTGAGATAATTTACCTTATCACCGTCAAGAATTAGAACCCTGTGTGGTTTGGAATTAACACCACATTTCAAGTAGGTGACTTCTTGATGTTTTAGCGTTTTAAGGATTCAACCGGACTCGGTTTGAATTGGCTCTGACGCGTTTTCTTTTAATTTTCTCTCCACATTTCCTCCATTGTAGAAGTATGATAAAACGAGGATTTTAGGTAAATTTGATTAGCATTGGTGAATCATGGCTGTGGTAGCCGCCACAAGTTTGCATGTATAACGTAGAGGACACACTGATTGTGGTTGTAGGGATTCTTCAGATCACTCACTTTCTATACGGAGCACGGGACTTTATCTTCGGTAGTTTCACGTTTGGATTATCTTTTCTCTCTCCATCCTTTTGGGGTCATAGTCCCAAACTCATAGTTCTCTTCTTTGTTATCACCTATCCACTCACAGACTTGTGAGATATGTAAATTGAGTTGCTTTTTGATTTATGGAATTTCTCTCCATTCTATAATTTTAATTATTCACGAGAGTAACTACGTTTTGTGAAATCTTGATACAGTGTATTGGCCTTTTATATATGTTTTTCACTTGTACAGCCTTGAGAAAGTTGTGGGACTACTTTCCTTATACGACGAAACACGTGTTGGCTGTGGAGATTTTTATGAAGGCTTCTTGAATAAAAAAGAAAAGAAGAAGACGTGACTCATGATTCTGCGATGCATTTGTTGCTTACTATGATTGTTGTTGAAAAACATATACTTTAAAGTTTACATTTACGTGTGCTGGGGAATTAGAAAAATTTGTGCTAAGCCTTGCTTTCCTTTGTAGAGTTTGTGGTTCTCTACACCCTTCAGCACCGTCATAGAAGTTGAGAATAGAAAAATAGTGTGTTATTCTTTTAGTGGCGCCTATACACCTATGAATGATACCACGTTGCCTTTTGAAAAAATCACAAGGGAGTTTAATAATTTGGACCAGAGATGGAACTATGGCTTAAAACTGACAGAAATTTGCTAAACGATACACATTGAGTTCTGATTGGTGCACGGAAGTAATAAGGGACCAATGGGGAGCTTTTGTTAACGATGCAGACCAGAGAGGAAACTTCTGCCAAAACCAGCAGACATGGGCGTATGATAGACATTGGTTCACGGCGTTAATGCGGTAACCAATGGGGTGCCCTAGTAAAGATGCGGACCAGATAGGGAACTTTAGCCGAAATTCATATATCAATCAAGGAATGACGGTGGGGGCTCATCAGTGCCTGGATATCAGCCCATTTAAAGTATAGGACTTGGAAAAGCGTTAATTTGGATTGGTTCTTTAGGATTTTAAATAGAGGCAATGAATTGCCTTACATTACAGCGGGATTTATCGGGTCTGGCTGGTGAAGAGAGAACTTCCTAGAGATGCTCGCAACATAATTAGAAGGTGAGCAGAGGTTTGGAAAGCAACTTGCTTTAGGGAGAGGATGCAGATTGGGTGCAGTGTATTAAATAGCGGTAAATTATGTTTTTCTTCACAGACAATTACAAAAATTAGATTATGTTACTAATCGCTTTCTAAAGACTGGAAGAATCGGAGATAGGAACTTTTTCTATGATATTTTGAAAAACAAGGTGAGCTTTCATTTAGACTGGGGCTATTTTAATTAATAGATTTAAACCGCAAATAGCTAATATTGGTAACTTGCCCTTTTAGAATTCAAATCAGAATATGACTAGTAAACTGAATCAGAACTTAAAAGAACAGTCATAAGAAAAGTGTTGAGGTGAGAAATAATCAGTTGTCAATAAATAGGACTAACAGGAGCATGAATGGTTGGTTCAATTATTTGTTTTAACTAATGGATTGGGTACAAAAACACAAGAGATTTGGAGATAGTGGACCAAGTTATTAAATGGATGACAATATATGCTACCCTTGGCATTGACAGACATGAACTATGAATATATTATAGTTCAAGTTGGTCTTCTAAGACTCTAGACCAGAGCTTAAGGACCTATTAGATCTTTAAGATTTTTAATCAAAATAGGTCATAAACCGTGTGGAGGGTAAGTCTGGGCAGTCAAAGTAGCAGAATTTTGATCGAATGAATATGTTAGACAGACATATTTCTAAAATGTTGTTTCATGTGATTTGTTTAAGTTTGTCATATTGGTTTTGAGATCAGCACATAATAACTATTCTGATCAAATAATCAGAAATTGATTAATACTTTGTATGAGGTTCTCGAACAATGGGAAACACTTGTGTCATTGAAAATAGATTGTTATATAGGCAGGTAGAAAAGTGTATCCTCCATGATTATTATGGTGCTGAGTTTAATTTTGTATATTGCACAGTTGATTTAGAATGGATTTTTATTGTGTGTTTTCTTTTAACAGCCCTGATGATGTCGTAGGGGGGACGGAATGCGTAGGCTGGCTGTTTTGAAAATTGTGATTGATCTGTATTTGAAGATATTGGCACAAGTGTCAACTAAGATTAAAAAAAGTGCTAATTAAGACGAGTGGACAAGGAAACTCACACTGGAATTTGGATTTTTCTTATGGACTTCAATAATTTATTGTGGAGAAATTTGTAACAATTGTATGCTCCTTCTGTATAGATTGAATCTTTTGTTAGGTGACCTTTGGGCCGTGGATCACCAGAAGTGAGCATTTCTTTTAAACATTTACCCAAGAAGTAATCACTGAAATACTTACCTGTGCACACGAGTTTTGTAACCCTCACCGCTCATCTATGTTGGTTTAAATTAGCAATGCCCATTCAGAAGGAAAGTAGTAAGGGTGTGGTAGGTAGCCGGTGGTGCTTTTTGCAGCACATTGTCGTAAATAAATTCATATAGCATGGTAGCGCACTGCCATTTTAGACAGCTTATTTTCCAATGAAATGGCACTAAATTTCCACAGATGTGCAGTTTTAATGATCAGACTAAATAGTACACAAACGACTATGTGTGGAAATAGGGTATCAGCAACTAACCATTTGCACATCTGTAGGAAAGTAGCATCTGCTTTTATGGTTACCCCCACTTTTTGCCTGGTGTGATGCTGTTTCTGACTAGTCTGGCAGGGATCATGCTAACCAGCACTCTGTGCTTCTCCCCTAAATTGGACATGGTGAGTACTTAGGTCCACTCCAGATTGACTACTGGTGTACCCTACTAAGTCCCTAGTATATGGTACCCAGGTATCCAGGGCATAGGTACACCAGGGGTCTTCCATGGGCTGAAGAATGCATTATGCCACCCATGAGAGACCACTCAAATTGTGACTACAGGCCTGCCATTTCATCCTATGCAAGCTGGTGCAAGCACCACTTACGACCGATATAAGTTTTCTTATATCTGAGGTCACTACATTTAAAACCTATCATCACCCCTAAGGCAGGCCATTCAATCCTGAAAACAGGGTGCTCGGTTCTAAGTGTGAGGGTTCCCCTGCATGTGTGGGGTACCCCTACAACCTTCAGAATCCATTCTCCTGGGTTGTAAGTGCATCAGCCATTACGATATATGGAGTGGCCATGCGTGATTACGCAATGACCATGTCTAAACTGGCTGTAACAAACCCTGTCATGTTTGATATCAAACATGTTGGCATCATAGCTCCATACTGTAAACTGTGTGAGAGGTATGATTCCATGCACTATAAAACTCCTCTGGGAGGCCCTTCCAAGACCTGTGGACATTCAAGACACGTGAAAGAATCTCCCTTGAAGAGAAGGAGTCACTTCTCTACCGCCACCGCAAAGCAGCTGATCCGTCTGCTGATCCTGGGCTCCCACAGACTTTGAAAGGCTTAGCAACACAAGTGGTGGTTATACAACTCCCTCGAGGCCTGGTCTCTTTTCTCACCAAGTTTGAGGACAGGTTCCCCCGTCGGGACCGCAGGACCCGAACCCCTGTGCACTGCGTCGACTTGCTGTTGCCAAGGCTTGTTGGCTCTCTTCACCAGAGATCTTCAGGCGCCAAGAAGCTGCAGCCTCAAGCATCTCCTGCAGCCAAGATCTTCATCCTCATCACATCCTTTGCACCATGAGCCTGCATTCAGTCCCAAGCATCTCCTACAGCCAAGATATTTGTCCTCACAGCACCCTTTGCACCGTGGGCCTGCATCTTTGTTTAGCTGCTCAAGGTCCTGTTGTGACTCCTGTCCTCCGGCCTGTGGGTCCCCTTGAGGGTCTTCTTTGGCTTCATTGGGCTCCTCTGGTTGCTCGGGCCCTACTCTGACTCCCCTGCTCGTAGTGAGTCACTTGGACCTTGCTGGTCCCGATACTGCACCCTTTTCGCCTTTCACGTTGTTTGCAGTTGCCAAGGCATGTTAGTGCTCCCGACGGACATGAGCCCTCAGCTCTCAACATCAAGCGTGGGACAGCTCGTGAACGACTCCTGGTCTTCCTCAGCATCACCTGGTCCACACAGCTGCAGCTCCAAGGTCATCGTCAACTCTCCTGCATCTCCTGACATCAGTAGGCATTCATCTTCCATGCCGCCTGGTCACTCCCGAGTGGTATAGACTCTGTCCCCTCTGTTTGCAGGTACTTCTCAACTTGAATCCACCTTTGTGTTTTACCGGACACTTTCACCGTCTTCGTCAGTGGCTCTTCTACTTCTTCTGGGTCCATCCTAGTCTTGAGTCGTGATTCGCATTCCACTATTTTAGTATATGATTTGGTTCTCACCCTGGCGACCACTCTGTATTTGTGCTACTTACCTGTTTTATTTGCAAAATATTATGTGCATTGTGTTATATCTCCGGGTAGGAAATATTGTTAAATGTTAGTGAGTGTCTTATAATAAATACCTATTTTTATAAATACACTGTGTGGTTCTTTTTCACTTAACCCATATCAATAAGATTAAGGTCTGGTAAAACAAGCTACTTAACACTCCTTCTGGACTTAGCCTGAAGGCTGTTTTCCACAGCCACCAATTAGAGAGCTTTCTGATGTTGTCTAAGACCACTAAAATCACCATAAGGATTGTCTGGATCAGTGCAAGGTGCTACACTTACATAAGTGAGTACCATATACTAAGCCAGCTTCTCACAACATCACTAAGTAAAGTGTATTGATTTTTTGATTATATTGAAAATCTTTGCTTCCATCATGCTGTGATGTGATTACAGAAGCAGTGCTCCATTTGTGTCTCCTTAACTGCTCGGATAATTTGAACTGTTTGTCCAATTCACTTATATGTTTTTTGATTTCATTGTCTTAGAAAAATAGGACACACTATACCATTTCCTTTCACGCTCCTTGTACTCAGGCAAGATTATCACATTGTTCACTTTACAAAATCCGCTCACTTTACAGTCAGAAAAAGAAAATTAAACACCAATCTCCATGTTCAAAGAGTAAGCAGCAATTTGTCATAATACATGGCCTGACATTTGTCCTCTGACTTTTAACCTGCAGAAAATGTAACAAGACAAAGACAAACATTTCAATGCATATTTATTGGCCATTCACCTTCAGAACTCCAGAATGGCATTTCTGGGGTTCCTGCAGCACCCGCACGCCCTTACACCCAGCACTTATGTCCCTGAGTGGATATCACAATGTTTTAGAGCTAGTCACCCTTTTAATGAGTTTTCCTCTGCCAGAGCTGTTTGACTTAGTTGCTTTATGTGCGTGTTGTGCCCTGGGTAAGTGTTGCATTAATTTAAGGTCTATCATGCATGTTGTTAGGGGGCCTCTTTGATGCTTCTGATGTCTGCTGTCCGTGATTCCCTTGGGCCCACTAATGGTCCACTCCCCTCTGAAGCGCAGAGAGCCTGTACAACATCCCTCATCAGGGACGGCTTAAGAGTGGTGCGACCAGTGCAGCCGCCCATGGTGCCGACCTGTGCAAGTGGGGCACTTTGTTTAGAAATAACGTACGGTTTTAAAAGCACCTGCTGCATAGTTCCTCGTGCTCCAGGAGATTCTAAGCAGCAATAAAAATGTCACGATAACTCTGGTGATTAATGTTCCTGCTGGAGAGCGATAGAGCTGTGTGTTGTGACTGTTTGACTCATCCTAAAGTAGCACAATATATGCCTGAAGGCATACCATGTAGATCACATAACTGTATAGCTCAGTGGGCTACTGCTGTTGTCACAGAGATCCTTTCGTTACAGCAGTTAATACGTTACAATCCTAGTACATAACCCTAACTTATTAATTTTCATCAAAGAGCTGCATGCAAACTGCATGGCATAGGTTAGAAGTCGTTTTTATTATCTATTCCTAATGTTGCTAAAGAGGGCTCATTTGGGTAGCTATACATTCTCATTAGTAAAGCCAACCCCAACCAGCCCTGTAAAACAATTGAAATGTATGAGAGAGCCAGAAAGAGGCTTTTTAGTGATGAGGGTGGTATTAAGGGAGTCTGTGGAGGAGGCCATTGGTGGGGGGGGGGCGCCTAAAACTATTCTCGCACTAGGCACCACCAGCGCTAAAGCTGGCCCGGCAACATTCCACAATGCAGGGTTCTACTTATGAGGGTGGCATGGTGAGCAAAAGAACAATGAATTTAACTCCCAAGAGGCACAGGGTCAAGACTCATTTGCATATGGCTGGCTCTAAACTGGGGT
This sequence comes from Triturus cristatus, assembly GCF_964204655.1. Taxonomy (NCBI): domain Eukaryota; kingdom Metazoa; phylum Chordata; class Amphibia; order Caudata; family Salamandridae; genus Triturus; species Triturus cristatus. The sequence continues at coordinate 63,711,539 of NC_140584.1, forward strand.
GGCATGGTGAGCAAAAGAATGATACATTTAACCCAGATCTCTTGACTGGGGGTGAATGTATGATTTATTCAGAAATCCGTCCATCATTTGTTTGCGTAGCACGGGTTCTACTTATGGGGCATGCACATTTTGCATCATTTCAGGAAAAATATGCAATTACGTGTAACTATGTAAAAAGGAAAAACTGGTATATATATTTTTTTTAGTTTTATATAGCGCAAACTAGACCCAAGAAATCGGATATCAGAGCGCTTTACATGAGCTCCAGTTTCGTTACAGAAAAACACATTCCTTTTTGTTAGGCACGGGGAGATTAAGTGATTTGCCCAGAATCACAGGATGTTTTAGCATTGTTGCCGAGACTTGAACCTGGTTCCCCAGCTTCGAGGTCGACCACTCTAAATTGTAAATTCCATAGCTTGTTTGTGCTATTCCCTTTTATGAGTTGTACAAGCTTACACTTGCATGCATGTTTGGTAACATTCAAGCATGGCCATGGCGTGGTCTATGTGGGATTTTTTGGTGTCTTGCTTTTGGTGCTGAGAAGTCCTACAGACATGTTGCCGAGACTTAATCTGCAAATGTGCATGATTGTGCCTCTACAAAGAGAAAGATTAGTGCACTTTGTTTTAGATTGCCTTTGTTCCCTCACTAGGTTTGTTCTAGAGTTTGAGAATGTTGGTGTATGGAGCGGTGATCCCCGGTGTAGGGCTTCATGCTGAGACTCCCCCTAATGGATTCTCTGGGAGAAGGAGGTGGTATATCCTTTGATTACATGTCTAGCTATCCTTGGCATAACAGATATATGTACCCTGGTTACTGATGGTCACTGGAAGCCCCCATGACACTGCCCCCCTAATCAGGAATTAGTGGAGTCGTACCTGCATCCCGGAGGGTAGGGGAGACCTATACTACCATATATACGGGTCCATCTAAATGCCTGAAGAGATGTTGTATTGTACCACCACCACCAATTGCTGCTAGAGGTTTTTTTTTCCGCTGTTCTGTTTTAGGTTAATACGATTGTTGGAGCTATGAGACAATGCAGTATGTTTGACATGTAGAAATATTTACTTTGATAGTGACCAAGGGATTGCACTCAGTTATTTATTGGTGAGACTGAAATATGACACTATGTAATTTGTAATAGGTTTTGTATTTGCCATAACAGCCAGGCACGCCGAAGCTGCAATACCTATGTATTCACCCAGGAAGTGATGACATATACTATAAATTTAGTATACTTACCGGGGTAAGAGCCCAGGACACATACTATACATGTACTTGCGCGAGTGTTCTTAAAATTAAATGCTAATAAAAAAAAGTAAAAAAGTACTAGGTCTCTGACTAAGGGCGGGCGGAATTTGCGAAAGTGCCTTTCGCAAAATATCGCGAAACGGCAAAAAATCACCGCAATCACGCGAAATTAATGCGTTACTGAATTTGACCTTCAACTCGGGCACCTGCTTTATTTATATCTGTAAGTGCTTCCTGTTGAGGTTTAATTTTTGTGACAGGAGCATCTTGCCAGAATGAATCCTGCCCTGCATATTTATCCAAGAAGATGCCACTGTTTTGTGCAATACCTCTACTCAACTGGGGTACTTTCTACTGGCTAATCAGTAAGTGCTACCTCGTTGGGTAAATGTATAGTGTTTTTCCTACACTACAGCTACGTAAAGGGCCGGAAGAGTTGTCTCCAGCGACCATGTGTGTCTGTAACTTTGCCACTGCGCTGATGGGTGCCGGGGTCCCTCGAGTGAGCTGTCCATCATAGTGGGGAAAGGGCGGGAAGACGTTGCACACCGCCAGTGTGTGGGGTGGGGCTTCTACGCAGTTCACATGCCTCTTGTTTATAAAGGGTCAGAGACCGACCAGAGCAGCAGATGAGGAGACAGAACCTCCTGGTGTCAGGAACTACACGGGGATTGCGCTCGAGAAACCCATGGATGCACAGACCTCCATCAATGATTACAGCAAATTGCTGACGGTAGATATGGGGAGAAAGCACACCTGCCTAGCCTCCACCGTGCTCACGAATCTTTTGTGCTGATTAATCCGTTACTGACTTTGACCTTCAACTCGGGCACCTGCTTTATTTATATCTGTAAGTGCTTCCTGTTGAGGTTTAATGACAGGAGCATCGTGCCAGAATGAATCCTGCCCTCCATATTTCCGTTCCGCCGTGGATCGCAAAAGTTTCGACATTTTTACGTTCTGCGCGGAACGCGAAAATGTTGAAATTTCGCAATTTCCGCGAGCGGAACGGAAATTGTCGCCCACCCTTAGACCCCACCAAACCAGACACTCATGGACCTGTGAAGAACAGGAAGGGGAACTGCAGTGCTGCTACAAGGACTGCCACTCTGCTGGACTGCTGCTCTGGATGAACTGCTTTTCTACTATGCTGCCCTGCTGTCCTCTGCCGAGGAAGAACTGGACTTTGTTTGAACCCAGAGTGTCTCCAAGGGCATGCTGTCTTGCCTCCTGTTCTGAGACTCAGGGATATCAAAGTCTTACCCCCTGCGCCTGGTCCATTGGAAGTGGATCCAGGTACTTCTGACGCATTCTCTGCTGTGTGAAGCAGAACCGATGCATTGTAGCTGTTACGGGAACAGAACCGGCACATCGCACTTGGAACCAGTGCATCACCATCGGAACTGATGCATCGGAACCACAGCATTGCCACCGCTGCAGTGATATACAATCAATGCATCCCTTCATCTGCGTGGAGAAACCCAGAGCATCAGTTTTAGAAACAATGCATCTTGGACCTAGTGCTTCGTCCCTGGAAACAGCGCATCGCCATTGTTTCGTGGAGAAAACAAACGCATCATCTAAACTGCGGGTTCGACAATAACCCATTGTCTGGCTGTACCCCGCTTCACGCTGTTGTGATCAGGATCAAGGTACTTTTGTTCAAGCAGGCCTTGCACGGCTCCTGTATCTGGCCTGCACTCCATCCTTCTCGGCCTAAATTCTTGACATTGTCTCTTGACATTGTCCCAGTCCAGTGGGGCCCGGCGTTAACCCACTGGGGCTTTATGCTTTTAAGCACTATTTTCACTTTTATTCTTTAAAAATTAATATCTCGACTAACTGGATTTTTGTTGTTTTGGTCATATTTTATTTATAAAATCATAATCTGGTTCTCTAAACGGTTTCACCTTGTTACTGTTTGAAGTGTTGCACAAATACTTTACACATTGCTTCTTAAAATAATCCTGCCTGCTCTGTGCCAGAGGGTGATTTATGGTGTGTTTCTGACTTAACCCTGGCTAGGATTGTGGTTCCTGCTTGGACAGTGTGCATACCTCTGCCAATCAGGAACATCATTTGTAACGAGTGTAAGAATAATTCGTTCATTCAACAAATTTGATAAATGTTGCACCTTACTCCCATTTCCGTAAATTCACGTAAACCTAAGTGAATATTACTAGGGCAAATGCTGCAAGCAGCAATCAATTCATACTATAAATACCTAATAAAACGATTTGTCAAAAATACTGTTATAAATAAAATGTGTATAATTGGAATTCACGTTAATAAAATTACTAGGATCTATGAAAAATAATTGAATTTTAAGTGATGGATAAGTGCCTGTCCTAGCATGGCAAGTTAATTGTAGTAGGTTAAAAAAGATATACTGGACTAAACAATCCTTTCCCCCCAACCCCTTATAAAACTTAGATTGTATTCCCTGTGGGAAAATGGTGTACTTGAAAAGACATCACAATATTTTTATCTTTCTGTTCTCAGGAAATCATTTAGTAAATGAGGCCTAATGTTTATTGCTAAATCCCCACTGATTGTTATTTTAAGCTTTGCCAAGGATAGTCTTGGTTATCTGCACACCCGGGTGGGCACTCCTGGGCAAGGTGATCTGTCAGTTGAATAGATCAAGCATGGGCTATTTACTTACTATTGTGCTTCAAGAGATTTGACATTACATTAGGTTGGAAGTTAAAATGTTGCTATAAAACAGTTTATTTATTAGGGCGTAATTTAGCAGCCCTAGAAAGATGGAGTTGCCCATGCAAGCATTTGAACTTGAGTCCTCTATTGAAAGGAGATAATATGGGTATGGACAATAGTCTGCAGCTTTGGATGTTGTAGCTGTTTTGTGGGTCTTTTTGTTTTAGATCTAAAAATTACCTTCTGTTTACCTGTTTGTCTCAGATTACAGAGACAATCCATGTATATACATTGAGTGCTTGAAAGCTCGGATTGGCCACAGGGATACCCAAAGATTTTACACTCCCTTGCAGACATATTTGTGACTCCCTGGATGGTGACATTTTATTGTTATATGAGTGTACTACCCATTTACTGTACACCGACGTGAGGTACAGTGACCCACCTATTTTTAAATCAATGTTGTCCAAAAATGTGTACATCCTATCACAGGGCGTGGTACGATTGCATTTGTATATGAAAGGTTTCCCTGCATGAGAAATTCATGTTTGAAACTTATGATTCCACGTGATAGGGCCAGTCCTGTGAATTTTGCCTTTTGCCCCACTTTAGCCACAAATAGCATTCTGTGGACCATATACCGTTTTTTATGTCTGGCTTGTAGTTGGAATGCCCCAGTGGGCCTGGAAAAATGCTTCCTCTTCTGAATGCCTAATATTTTATATTAAAACAAAAGGCTCCTTCCTTAATGGAAATTGGACCTCTGCCTATTCCTTTTAGAATGAATAAGGCCAGAACTCCGCTGTTAGTACTTTGAAGTGCAAAGCCTTGAGACAATTGAGACTGAGATGTGAAAAAAATGTTCCCACGGTTTTGACATGGAGTGCCTGCCTGACTGAAGCAGGTGTCTGTGAACTGGAAGCCCCCTGCAGTGGAAAGAGCCACAATAATCATCATAGGAACAGACTGCCATCACTCCATAGACATTTGACTTGCCAACAGATCACACCAAAAAATACGGTGAATTAGTTTGTCCAAAGACATTTGCCTGGTAATTAGCATGAAATTTGTTGATAACAAAATATATATCAGACCCAGTTAAGGCTGCAAGTCTACTATGAAATCAGAAATGATTTAAGAGAAGCCCATACTATTTAGTATGTCTCTACAGTGAATTTATAAAAGGGTGCCATCAAACAGGGTAAACAATGTTTACCACAAAACTTTTTGTCCGCAGGGAATCACAACATTGAGATTCCGCATACCATTACTACGCAAGTCGGAACATCGACTTGCGGAGGGGAGGGGGGGGGGGGTGTTGGATTTAAAATCCAACACCTTCCCTACTGTCCGCACAGACTGGAGTTGGAATAGTAAATTATACTATTCCAAAATCCAGTGCCCCCCCCTCCGCAAGTCGTTCTTACGACTTGCGGAGTAGAGGTATGCGGAATCACCGCGTTGTGATTCCCTGCGGACAAAAAGAGTGCGGGATAACGAAACACATTCATCAAACAGTGTATAAGACAAGCACAAAGTGAAAAGAAATTAAAAAGTGAACATCTGATAAGAGTGACACCAAGTGGGTATAAGTCAGTCTTAAAATCTGACCACCCTTTGGCGTTCATGAGAAGGGAAAAAAGAAAGGAGTGAGAAAATCATACAGTCCTGTCACACAGGAGTGTCACTATTCTTGTCCTTAGCACTACCACCTAGCACTCTCCCTGCCGGACAAGTGCTGAATGGTGTTGACACCTTTTACTTAGAGTCCTATATTAGTTTCATGCCTTTTCTTAGTGAGGTGCATGTAGGATCCTAAATTCCTACACAAGCATCCTATAGATGCTATTTTAAAATGTCAGACAAATCCAACTCTTAACTAAATTACTGGTGTGTTTGCATTACATGAAGTACAATCCTTATTCACATTTTTTTTTTAAATGTCAATTGCTTCACAGTGTTTAATTTAAGCAGTCATTAGGACGATGTTTTTTGGGGGAAACTTCTGAAATAGTTGTTTACCATGCTCACACCACAGTCACCACACGGAACAATAAACACTCAAATTGTGCTCCGTAAAGATAAAAACAATGGCCTGCTTACAATGGCAACCGGACCACCACCAACAGCCCTTTGGTCTGACCACCGGATTACAATTCCTGTAATCGGACCCACAGCTGTTGGAGGGAGGACCACCGCCTCTGCCAGGATCAGAGATCCAGACTGGGCTGCGGTCAGAGTGAAATCCCTGAATGGCGTCAGTGCCGAGGCAGGCACTGCTGTCAGGTTTATGATATCCCCTTCCGACACCCTTTTCATGGCGGGAAGACCACCATGAAAAGGCTGTTCAAAAGGGATATGGGGCCTCCAAACAAGGACCTTGCCTGTCATGGGCCATTGTAAAGTTGCCTTGGCAGCATATGTACAACATGGCACATGGCACACAGTTCATGGATGTGCTCCATACCATGGCGGCTTGTGCTGCAGCCCTTTTCCTTGGCCCCAGCACAAACTGCTGTGATACAGAGCACTCTCTGACCCAAAAAATGGCAGCCATATCGAATTTCGGTTACTGGACTGCTGCCTGCTTGTCGGGCTGTATCCTGACAACTTCTATAGCGCTCGGCAGTCCGACGGACCAACATTGTAATCAGGCCCTAAGTGTCATATGGAAACAAACTATTTCTTATCCACAATTAATCAGGTTTCAATAGGGGAAAGTAGGAAATTGAAGAAAGGACCCGAAAAAACGGGTCACTTGGGTCACTAATAACCACCTCTATGCCTTCCCAAATAATAAAGAGTCAGTCAGACAGTAGAGAATACAAACGAAAGATATTTATTAATGATACACAGCTGTGGAGCCCGGTCTGACCAGCCTCATAAGAAGACCGTCAAAGGACGTACCTTTTCAGGCATAGAGGAAAAGATTATAGGCTCTAACATGAGCACAAGACACACCCACCCAATAACTTTCCACAGAGAGCAGCGTAGAACAAAGGGGCCTACAGAGATGAGCTAAGAGTCTGAGCCATGTCACACACTATCTGTGTGCCATGGTCATTCTGTCTGCCTTCACAGCAGAGTCAGGGGAGCAAGCTTCTATCTCATGGGGAAGGTATGCAGAAGCACTAACAATTTATTCAACAGAACAGCGCGGCCCAACCTTGGAGAGTAAATGCATCACAGCAGTTTTCTAGGTGAGAGAGAGCAGAAGAGAGACAAAAGCTTAGTTTCAATCACAGAGCAAAATGGCAGCTAATAATAAAATAGCGCCATGAATGCTAACTTAACGTAGTAATAAGCATGAGCAAGGGAGAATAACATTTTCAATTCTAACAGACCGTCCTTTTAGCATTCAATGCTAATTTTATTATTGCTATCAGGTAACAGTCTTTACAATTCGAAAGATAGGAACAATAGCCTGGGACCATGGGCAGCAATATCTCAAGAATAGCTCAAATAGCTAGGAAAGCATTACTAGTATATCATTATACTATTGCATCATTTTAGCAGTCCTTCTAAAGCTCATTTACAACATGTATATTACGGATTGGCGCTATCTGGGATGAGAATTTTAACAGGATGTGCACAATAAACTGGGAGGAATGCATACATGGGCATGTCTGTTTGTGCCAGCCACCATTTAGCTCTGGGGCAGAAATATACTTTCACTTTGTAGCTGATAGGATGTATGATACATAGACGAGTTACAAGGATATTCCCTCAGAGGCCAAACTTGAATTTGTGATCCATTTGTAAAGTAAACATTATGAAGTAAGATCCGAGGCAGACTTTTTGAAAAGCAGTCTATAAGTGAAGTCACATGTGTTCTTACCCACCTTAGTGTCCCTTGCCCCTAGATACAAAAATGAACTGTCATATTAACTATCACAACAGGCATCTGCCCAATGTACACATTTATTTGTAGTGCTTAAATCAATAAATGTCATTTCTGGGACTGGAGAACAGAATTGAAGGTACACCAATCTGAACATTTGTATTATCAGTTTATGTCCTCTGGTGCTCCCCTGTGCGAGGAGCCAAAGTAACAAACATGTTCACAAGAGAACCAGTTGTATGAACTTGGGAGCGCGCAGGATACTCCTCTTTCAGGGAGTAGGATGTCCCTAACACTATTATTAGCACAATAACAACTATGGATGCAACTTATACTTTCTATGTACCGACCCCGCTCTGGACAGGGAGGTGCAAAGGGCTAATTTTGTCATCAATTGGGTGACCAAACGGATACATGGTGATTGGGAGAGAAATGCAACACAATGGAATTGGTGACCAAGGAACAAGAAGATGAGCAAAACTCTTCTTTCCAGTGTCTTTCAGAGAGCCATCACTGGCAGGCTCCTATTGTTCATCTGGCGTAGGCGCAATTGAGCAGTGGCGGTGGAGCTGTTTGTCTAGCTCAGATCCAGATTCCACTTTGCAGGGCAAGGTATTTCTTTCTTTAGAATCACAGTCCATTTGCCCCGTTCGTTGACTGTCCAAACAATGCACCAATCTCTCTTTCCCTACTCTATCGCTGGGACCTTAGACAGGGTACCTGCACCCTATTCTTCATCCATTAAGCCCATCCCTACTAATGATCTACACACCTTATTCTTCATCCCTACTAATCCGACTTTCCCTTGGTGCACTGTTTCTCCGTCGGGCGTATATTGTACCTTGTCACTCCAGGCACAGAGGGGTCAAGGGAAAAAGGGGGGTCAAACTCAAGGGGGACCAAAGGGCAGAGACTCAAACACAGGCCAGCCCTCAAGCTGGGGCTCAGTGAGCTGGGACTCAGGCACAAGTAGACCAACAGGCTGGAGCTCCTGGATAGCCCCTCTCTCTTTTTATTTTCGGTGGTACTGCCTCATCCAGTACCTCTTTGCTCTGCAGCTTCACCTCCGTCGTATTCATGGATGTTCCATAACAAGCAGCCAGGGTGTGCATCACATCCAGGCCCCTCTCTAATGTGACTGCAGGGCATCCCAGACCTATTAGTGGATAGAATACAAACTTTTAGTTAACTGGCAAGGATGCAACTTTATATAATTTTTTTTCTCCTAACACCAAGTAGTGGGGTAAGTCTTAATTCATTTACTAAGCTCTGAAAGAACAATAAGGACCTACTTTGAATCATTGCATCTGTCTATTCCTATATTATTCATCTGAAGAACCTTAAAAACAAAATGTGTGGTATGAAATTAATGGGTGCATACAGGTACCCTTCCTAGTAATGTGCATCATGTGCACCATACAGTACACAGGCTGAGCAATATCTCATCATGACCACAGGAAATACATATGCATCTGGCAACATTCTACTTTCTTCCCTGGCCTAATAATTCACACTCCCTCGTCCCTTCAGATGTGCCTTACTATCAACTTAGCCATCGTAACTTCCAGTACCCACCCAGCAGGGACTGCTATAAACATTTATTTTATATCATTTAGATTATTTTACTTTAGCTGTGTTACTTGCAAACACATTATCCCTTCCCACATCATCAGTTACTTTCCAGTGGGCACTACACCTACTTACAATTCACAACCCTGCTACTCAGGCTAACTGATAAAGGACTCATGATGCCTCTGTGACTGTATGTAGTGTTGCTGGTACCAGGAGAAATAGTGGTGGTGCCACCTGGGAATTTTAACAAGAACCATCGACATATTGTTCCCCTTGAGGGTCAGATAAGGGAACATTAGTCTAGTTTACCCATCCTTTCATCTCCATTTCAATTCAAATTCCATCAATTTACAGAAGGGAGGGGCAGTAACATGGCTGGCTTCAAGGTGACACATTTTTAATCATGACAATTTTTGCGAACAGTGTTATTTTATAGCCGGTTAGACGTGCACTGGTGAGGTGCTGTGTCTCTGTTTATTCAAGGGCATGTTCACAGTATTGAGTACCATATCAGTGAAATTAGTGCCTAAAGCGAGTCCAACTGATTGTCTTATGGAAATGGCCACCATCATGACCGTTCCTAGACAGCTCTGGAGGGCTCTTGTGGTAGCGCCAAAGACATAAAGCGCACAACAATCCGTCTTGTGTACTTACAACACAAAACAGCACACAACAATATATATACCAAGCACAGAAGCCAAAGGAAAATGCATTTTGTTAGTTGCCCAAGTGTTAGGCATGCAGAATAAAGACTCATGCACCCCATGTAATGTAAAACACAGTTTGTTAGTTCGCCAAGGAGCTAATCTCCTACCTCCCTTCGACAGTAGGTGACCTAAGCAGGTGACCTCCTGTCGACAATACTTACCTCCTTTGAAAAGCACACTCCCTGGCAATTCAAAGCTAAGTGCTGTAAGGAGTGACTCCAGTTGGCAGACGTAGGTACCTTTGTCCATATAGAGACATTTCCTTCCAGCCAGGGTAAGGGGATACACACCTTAGATAATCCCCTGCTCAACCCCTGGTAGCTTGGCACGAGCAGACAGGCTTATCCCAAAGGCAATGTGTAAAGTATTTGTACCAACACTCACAGTAAAACAGTGAAAGCACCACAACAGAACACTACACTAAATGCACATCCTCTTTCTCTATCACACGGAAACAAGACAATCAATCCACAAAAAGACAGAAACACACAGAAAAGTTGGACAAGAAAATAGCCACTTTCTGAAAAGGCTTGCGTTCAAACACAGACTTTAAAACCATCCTTACTAAAAGATGTGTTATCATATTTTGAGTTCAAGGGTAGCATATTCCTATTTTTTTTCTTATCCCTATGAAAGATATACTCGTGAAATGTTTACTAAATTCCCCATTCAGTCCTATCGGCAGGACAGCCCTTCAATAGTGAAAAAGGAAAATGGTAGCATTTCACCACCAGGATACGCCACACACACCAGCACACATCCCAGCCCTCACACACACCTCACCCCACCCCGGGGGGTACCCTGGGACCACCATAGGGGTGCCCTATGAACAAACTGCACTCAGACACTGTGGTTGTAGGCCCGATGCATCTTTTCCGGGCTACTCATGTGGGTGGCACAATCAGCGCTGCAAGCCCACTAGTAACAATTTATTTACCAGCCCTGGCACACTAAGTGCACTACACTAATGATATACTGGTAAAACAAATATGCCAATCAGGGAGAACCAAGCACAAGATCAATTTACACAGGGAGCACTTGCACTGTGCCACTGATCAGCAGTGGCAAAGTGCCCAAAGCATCTAAGCTAGCAAAACCGAAATCCAGCACAGCATTAAAACATAGGCGGTAGAGGCAAAAAGTCAGGGAAAATTACACCAAAGATGCCATGTCCAACACTAATTAACTGTACTATCCCTACAACTTTGCTATGTGTCTGAAACTATGAGCAAATAACTACCCTTTTTAACTTTTTTTTAATAGATGCTCTGTCTTTCTGCATAGTCCTATGAAGCTCAGCAGAGCCCATGTCTCTTACCAGCCAATGTGGATCCAGACAAAGACCTATCAGATATATATTTTTATTAACAGTACTGCCAAAGAATGCATGTTAGATCAGTGACAGTAAAATATTGAGCAACAGAATAGGCACAGCAATGGCCAGAGCAGTAGACAACTGGAGACCCACATTTCTTGTGAACTTCACATTGGTCAGTCCCAAATTGTAAACACAACCTAAATAGTGGGGCTGCTCCAAATATTAACAGTCATATCCTCAATCACACCTTTCTCAACCACCTCTTGCATCATGCATAACAAGGCTCACGGAATGTGCAGCAATCCCAGCTCTGCACTCTCCTGCTGCCCATAAAGTGAATGGCACATCTGCAAAACTCAGGGGTCTGGCAAAAACTATGTGCTGCTTACATTAAGACCCAGCATCAGACATTCACCTGCCAAAAGGCAATAATAGTAAAATACCAAACCCATCCCAGTCTCACCACAATTAGACTTGAGCGCAAGCGGAAAACCCTCTGAGAATAAAATCCAGTAATCAGAGCAAGAGGGCGCAAAACATGCGCTACAACTAATGCTGCCCCTCTCAGTCTCTTAAGAGTCATGCAGTTGTATATAGAAATAATGAATCAAATTTTTAATGTATTGCATAAAGATGTGGTGTACTAGTTGTTTACACTCACTCCTCCTTTTACCTTACCTTTTTAACATTGGGGTATTTTTAAAATGCAGAGAAATTGGATCTCATGTACTGGAACATTGTGATGGTTTTAACTAACTATACAATAAAGAATTTTTCATTTCATTTCGTTTCAAACTAATGCGTCTGAAACACCCACCAAAACACTCATAGCACTGTGCTTTGTTAAATACGTAACAGAAAGAGTTAATGTAGACCAAATACTTCCAAATTTCTACAACCAAATCACTATTGCAAAAACACAGGAAAAAAAACGAATCTGCAAACAAACAATCAAATCCCCCTTTTTAAAACACAAATCCTGCCCACTAAAATCTGGAAACATCTTCACTCTCAGAAAGAGAAACAACAGCTTAATCATGCTCACACAAAGCATATTTGTACACTCAGTACCTCATAAAGGGAAAGAAACCTGTTTTCTATGGAAATTGAGACAATCAGGGCTCTGAAAGTGCTCCTGAAATATAATGTAAGGGAAAACTGATCCAGCAGTAATTTCACGGTAATTTCTCAATGCAAAATATCATTACCTCTTGTTTACCGCTTAAAGGGGATGGACCTTTGCCACAGTGTTATCACCATCAGGAGTCTTTGCATAAACATGAAAATCAAATGCAATTAAATATTGAAGGCAATAATGAGATTTGTGAGTAGTTTTTCCCGTTCTATCAGCTAGTCCTCTTTCCCTCGCTCTGCCTGCCTGAGTGCCCCTTCAGACTCTGCCCCTCCTTCCGCTTTGGCTTCGCTGGTTCCTCTCTATCTCTCTATGTGGGGAGCAGTCATGGCCCCTCCCTTTTCTCAGGCTCCACAGAAAAAAAAACTGTATGTTCTGCATTGGGTCCTGCAAAAAAAAAAAAAGCAGAGCCTGCCTGCATGCCTCTCTTTCATGGAGAGACCGAATGGTTACAAACATTCCGTTCTTATCTCAAGGCTAAACAGCAACCCTTCCAACCTTACTGAATCACAAGCGTGTATTTCATCACTCCTACTGCACTTTTAAAATGCGTGTCTGTTCAGCACAAATATACACTACCTTGAATGTTCACAACACATTTTTCAAATTAAATGCACATACTATAATGAGGTAAAATCTACCTTCAACACACTCAAATCGATCATGAATTAAAGAATTGAGCATCATCAGACTGAAAGGTCCCAGGAAGCCTACTCATTACCTTTACTCCTCACCCACCAAACCTCCACATGCCCCTCCCAGAATAAAGTCCATGTCCGAGACGAAAAGCCAGACTCCCGCCATCCAGCAATGCCCACATTCCTTTCCATCCTTTTTCACCTCTGTTCCTTCAGCCATGTTCAAAAAGAAATCTAACATCGACTGCCTTTCACCATCTTCTCACTTCTCTGTCTGCTGCTCTGCGTCTCCCTGCCCGATGAGCCCCCTCCTTGGTACTTTCTTTCCTATCTGAGAGGCGGCAGTCAGCCTGCCAGAACAAACTGAATTCAGGAGCTATGTTTTTCAACTTTGAAAATCCTTTTCATTCAACATAAATACACGCTGCCTGGAGTGCTTGAAACACCTTTTCCAAATTAAATACACACTCTATTGTGGGGTCAAATCCAAATTAATCACACTCACTCAAATCAATCATAAGTTACCGACTAGAGCATTGCACCAAATTTCTGCATGCCATTTTCAAAATGCAGTTCAAGTGAAATATGGGCGCCACCTACTCACTGCCTTCCCTTTTTTCCCTGTATTACTAGTATTTCTGATCAACCCATTTTTTTTTACATGCTTCAAAATTAAAAGTGTCTTCAGGAGGCGCCAGCTGACCTCCTTCTAATGGGCATCCGCAAAGCAACAACGACAGCAAAAAAACAAATTGAGCTAATTCCAGACATTTTCAAGAAGGGGCCGAATTCATTATTTTGCCTGGCAAAGGAATTGCAAGTACTTTTTCCCAAAAGACAGTCCTCAGACCGTACCAAAAATAAACTGATGGTGCACCATATTCACAAAACACACTCACAGACAAAAGAGCTCTCAGGAGCAGTCCTCAGACTGCGCCATAGCAAGTCAGTCCTCAGACTGAACCAAAACAAGTCAGGCTCTAGCCTGAACCAAAACAAGTCAGTCCTCAGGCTGTACCAAGAACCAAGACAGTCCGGAGACTGCACCAAGACAAGAACAAGAGGCAGCCCACAGACTGCACCAAACCAAGATAGTCCAGAGACTCCACCAAGACAAGAAGATAGGCTCTCGCCACAGACCTTCTCAAGAGTAGACTGAATTTCTAAGTGGTCTGGCAGAGCGCTCGCAAACACTCTGTATCTCAAGGGTCCGCAAACCCACCAAGTTCAAACAAACCAAGAACATTCCCCTACTGTTTTAAATATTACCAATAACAAAGACAAACTCACCTGGTGCACACAGGTCAAGCAAAGTTATTCTCCACTGCCGACTCTTCAGACCAAACGTCAATTCCAATGGTTTTGCCTTCTTAGAACCCCGGCCGGGGTGACCACGGTCAGGCAGGCTGGGCAGCTGCAAGTTCCGGGCTCTATCGTACAGGGATCCCTGATCTGCCCATCCGACCTGACGCAGTCCCGTCCTCCTTCACCTGGCTACGGGCGGGATGGGTCACCCCAATGGCGGAGTCCCTATTCGGGCTACAAATTAAGGAAATGACCCAAAAAATAGGTCACTCGGGTTACTAATGACCACCTCTATGCCTTCCCAATAATGAAGAGTCAGTCAGACAGTAGAGAATACAACCCACAGATATTTATTAATAAAACACACCTGTGGAGCCCGGTCTGACCAGCCTCATGAGAAGACTGTCGAGGGACTGACCTTTTCAGGCATAGAGGTAAAGATTATAGGCTCTAGCATGAGCACAAGACACACCCACCCAGTAACTTTCCACAGAGAGCAGTGTAGAACAAAGGGGCACACAGAGATGATCTAAGAGTCTGAGACCGGGCATACACTATCTGTGTGCCAAGGTCATTCTGTCTGCCTTCACAGCAGAGTCAGGGGTGCGAGCTTCTATCTCATGCACATGGTATGCAGAAGCACTAACAATGTATTCAACAGAACAACGAGGCCCAACCTTGGAAAGAAAATTCATCAAAGTAGTTTTCTAGCTGAGAGCGAGCAGAAGAGAGACAAAAGCTTAGTTTCAATCACAGAGAAAAATGGCGGCTAATAATAAAATGGCACCATTAATGTTAACTTAACATAGTAATAAGCATGAGCAAGGGGGAATAACATTTTCAATTCTATCCAAAAGTCATATCCCATATATTCTAAAAACAACATATTAATAGTAATGGCATCAACACCAAAAAAGAAAATAATATAGATCCCATACTTAATTGACAAGAAGTCCCTTATAATATCACATTCCTCAGTATGTTTTGTATTTCTATCATGCAAATGGCTTGCAGTGGAGACAAGTATGCAGACCATCATAAATACACAAAAAGATCGAAAGCCAAGTTGTATCTTTTTAAAGAGCACGAGATAGAATGAATAAATAATCCCCAACTCTTTTTTGCCTTGCAATTTGCATATTCCTCTACCAAGTGTCTTGCAGTACACCAATGTCCAAACTCACAACCATTCATATACAAGAGCCATCTTGCACAGTCAAGATAAATGACTCTTAAACACAGCAGTCCTATTTCATCTGTGTGAGTCAACCACATAGAAGTGAGCTTACACTTGAAACCTAATAGAGGATCAAGGTATCGTTGCTTCGATTATAACTGTCATTTCCATTTAAAAGACAGAAGTCAATTTTGTGGATCGCTAACAAGGACTAATGACACAACAACAGTATATGTTTAACAAAAGTAATGTGACTGACATCTTAAGGCAGACTAGAATAAACTCAAGCTTTATAGATTCTGAAATTACATCCACATTCGTCATTGAAAGAGGAGATTCCTAAATGGCACAGGCAGTGCCACAAACGAGGCTGATGCAACATACTCATATATTAATCACGGAGGCTGAAATATTGTCAATAAATTAATATGGCTTCTCATTAAGCTCCTCCATACCCATACATTGAAAATAATCCAACTCTGCTCCTCTAATTACAATAATCCATTCTGTGTCTTCTTTAGAACTAGTTATCTGATGAAGAACAGTCTATTTGAAGTCTGTGTATTGTGGATGGTAATCTTTAAAATGGGTTACCAATTTTTTAGGTAAGTTGGCGTACAGTGCTAGCATGTTTCTGCATTCTCACTTTAACTTTTCAACTAGACTTCCCAATATAGACTTTCTTGCATGGGCACATCAATCTAGACATAACATTGACTGAATTGCAATTAGTAAACTTTCTTTGTTCCAATGTGAAGCCATCCCGTAGATGTACCACTTTGCTCTGTTCAGTGTAGTGGCAGTCGTTACAGTTGCAACATGGGGAGTGGCCATACGATCTGGAAGCACACAGAAGGTGAAGGTGAATTCAAAAGTCACTCTGTCTAGTATGTACTAATAGATCTCCAAAATTCTTTGCACACTTAAATGAAAATCTGGGGTCTCGAAACAGAACTTGGCCTTTCTGAAGTATTCACTTTTGTTTATGTATGTTTTTGCTAATACAGTTAGATATTGGATATAAGGTAGACATGACAGTCATCTTTCCTCATTAGTTCGCTACTGACCTCAATGGGTTCTTCTCAAGGTGTAAAGATCACTCTTTTAAAGACTTGTTACTCCGGGATCCTAAGGACTCACTAAGATGGTTCAATGTGTACACGCTCTTACTTACATAGAATGGACCTTTTCTACTGTAGGAAAATTAGAGCTGTTCCAATAACTTCAAAATATCATCAACATTTAGAATTTAGATGGACAGTCAATGATGAGAGGTGGGGAAAGTAAAAAAAAACTGTATTCCTTTTAAAGGTTAGCATCTCTATCTTTATTCAATCAATCAAAGAAACGTTATTTTGTCCGGTGGCCATAAAAGTGCATGTGCGTTACAGTAACATTTCATTAAGACGGTCCACATGGGCACGTGCCCAGACCCCCTATCCTTGAAAAAATTGCCATCACAAAGGCCAACACTCATAACATTTACCTAAATGTATACAAATATAAGACATTAATAAAAGCAATTGTCAGTCATATTACAACCACTAAAAACACACATAAAAACCATAAATATTACAAATGAAGAAAAAGGAACCAAATCCAGTTAAAACATTGTGGGGTTGTCAGTGTGAACCTGAGAGTTGGTAATCAAAAGCAGTCTGTGTACACCCCACATGCAGAATAAAAAGCGTGACACAGCAAATACAATGTTTATTCAGTTAGTACGTTTACCGAAATATAAAAAGATTTGGTTAAAAATCAGCATAAAAAAAACGCAGTGTTCGATAAAACTAACTAAGGACCTCATCTTAATAGAACCCATCAAGAGTTCTTTGGAAAAGAGCAAGAGAGATGAACTTCTCATATGAGTAGTTCTGCAAATTCAGCCATGCTCCCTACAGCTGTAATACCAACTGTATATAATTGAATGATCTCTGCAGTAGCATTGATCTAAAAAATCAGAAATAAGTCACCAAGAAAGAGTCTCAGGCCTGGAAATTATTCAGCAGCAGGACCACTGAAATAAAGTATGGGAAGTAAAAGATGGAGTGGAAAATGTGAATGAGAAGATGATGATGATTAACTAACTAGGTACACTCATTAATATAGGTTCAAACTATTGCAATGATTTTGAAGGCATCTTCACATAATGTTCAGTAGGAATCGTCCATTTGTCGGTGGCGTCGGTTGTATGATGCCTCTTATTCCGATTTCCACATTCCGCACTCAAGTCACCACATTTGATACAGTTTTGCTATGGCATTTGTTACATGAGGGAAGGTTCTCATGAGAACCCTTTTACTTAAGCTAAAAGATGATTTATGAGCTCAATGTGTAGACAAAGGCTAGTCAGTATTACAAAAGCAACTATCAATATTATTTGGAAACAGCATTCATAAAGTCTCTAAATCATCATTTATCATGTACAGTTTTAATAAGCACATTGTAATCTAGTTAGTGATCTAACATGCGGTGAGGAGCTGAATGAACGTGAGGTTGGAGTTAGTTCATTTCTAAACAGATCACTAATGCTAAGCAGATGCAGAAAAATGTTTTACGTATGTAGCTGTGAGAAGAGTCGAGAGAAAGACTGTAGGCCTTATTAAATTGCATGTTAAGGATGGTTGCCAGGTGAAAAAATGTTCAAAAACACACATTTATTAGTAAATATTCTAGTGACATTCTTAATATTACATCTTAATACTAATGCATTATACACAGTTTATTTACTAAGGTTCCACACGTTATGCAATTAAATTTTGCCTGCGAGCTGTTACCTAGTGTAAACATTTATGCAGCATTTAAACGCATTAAAAAGTACAATTTTAACGCAGTTAAGCCAGTTTCCAACTTTCGCACTATTTCTCTCATTACACTTCCTTTCTTGGATAGTTCCTCAACATCATTTTATTATGGAGGCATCCTGATTGAGCCACAAAGTCATCTGTATTGCTTCAATTATTTCTATATCAAGAAAACCGACAACTGGCAAGTTGTCATATAGTGGTCACATTTTTCTGTTACCATGATCTAATATGCACTGTTGCCATGTCATTAGTTCTTTGTTAGTCATCAACAAAAGTGTCTTCTTTCTGATTGTGCCATCATCTAAAATGGAGGAAACATTACCATGGAGCAAGGATGCTCTCTACATTATTAGGCTCTGTGTAAGCACGCTTCTATATGTTTGAATCATTCTAATGAAATGAGACTGCGGCGTTTAAGAGCTGTTTCAATCAACGATGTAACTGGTGCTCGTACGTTCTTGTGCTGTTTAATAACATTTGAATTGGTTTTCAGTCTCTTTGTGTGTCTTTCATTCATTTATGATGGTCTGACCGCTTGTCTCTACAGGACACCATTGGTGTGCTAAAGAGATACAAAACATACTGAGGTATGTGATATTGTAAGGGTCATCTTGGAACATGAATTAACTATTCAGCTGATCTTTCTAATGACATACACAATATTGTTCTGATGAATCTATTGAGTGTAAACTGGGAAATATTTTTACAATTGTAGAATAATTATATACTTCATGTAATGCAGACACACCAGAGGTCTAATTGTCAGGCATTTTTTTTTGTCCTTATAGGTTGTTTGCATAGCATTGTGGGTTCCAATGTGCACCTCACTACGGAAAGGGATGAGATTAATGCAGGGCTCTTTACACAAGGCAACTCCCAGAGGCGCTGGAAGGAAGGGCATAAGGAGGGGAGTAAAGGGTTCTGCAGCACCTCCTGAAATAACCTTGCTGGAGTTCAGAAGGTAAATTAGCAATAAAGATGTCTCAAAATTTTGGATTTAACTTGTCACATTTGCTGTGCGTTTAAAGACCGTGGTCAAATGTCAGGCTAAGTCTTCTGACAAATAGCTGCTTATCCTTTTGACATAGAGATTGGTGTTTACTTTTCTTTGACTGCAAAGACAGAAGATTTTGTAAAGTGAAATACCTGACATTTATGCTGGGGTAAAGGGAGTATGAATGCCTCTAGGATGGCAGTTTTCTCCAACACACAATATTTAGGTATATGTAAATTAACTTTGCAAATATATGAAATTATCTCAGCAGTTCGGAAAGCACAAATAAAGCTGCACATTTTTGTAATTTTAAAGTGTGATGGAAACAATGACTTTAAAAGGATCAAAACAAGAAACAACTTGCTTATGTGCAAATAGTTAATATTCGCTGAAAACTAATTTCCGGGCCTTACCATTTGTGCACTAAACAGTTTTATCAGCCAAACTATGCCCTTGCAAATTCAGTAGCCACAGGGGGGGGGCGTGGTCTGGCCACGCAGGAAGATGGCCGCCTGAAGTGCAAGCAACGCTGCGGGATGGACCCCTGAGGAGGAAAGCTCTCTTCCCTGTGTTTTCAGGGCTTTTATTCTTTCCCAACCACAATCTGGTGACATTCAGGCAAGTTTGGTCAGCTTTCCGGTAGATGCAAGTTAAAAATTACTGGAGTTCTGCGCTGATGTGGAGCTCACGACGGACCTGCTCTGCCTAGCGCTCCTCGCGTGCAGAGTCTGTCGAGGTTGCGCCTCCTCTCCTCACCAAGGCCGCACCCCTTACTTCATGGAGGCCGTGCCTCCTGTCACCAGTTTTATTACTCTACTTTCTATTTATTCAATTCTATATTTATGATGTTTTCTTCCTTCATAATGGTTGCCTGCTCTTTCCAACATGTCATAGTGCATTATATTACTTCCAACCACAGTATGCTACTCTAATCTATATTATTGTATTTAAACCTCTGATATTAGTTAGTAGTATGTTTCATACCATTTTTAGGCTCTTTACATTGTTATTGTACTTACATTACGAATAATTTACACTCCATCATAAGTCAATGATATTTGAACCCCCTTTTTAATTCTGCCGTTATATATTGTATTCGTCTCCTTTATATTTTTACTGTTTTATTTTAATAAGCTTTTCAACTGCTACTATCAATACTATAAGTTACAGTATATTACCATAGACTATATTCTAATATAATTATTCTGATATTTAATTACTCGATTACACATTTTTAATGTTTCACATATAATGACTTTATACTATTTCATGCCTATTTATATGCATGATGTATACTCTTTTAGACTGGTATATGTAATTTTTATCTCTCTCTCCTTATTATGGACTATTCTATGGTTCCTAAATTCCCACTTTGTTTTTACTCACTCTTATGAGATTTTCTGTCGTATTCATGAAACTTTCCCAATATGTTACCATTGGTTTTCTACCTTATACTTTTACCCGCTCTACTAATTCTTACCAACGGAGTCACCCCGCCGGGGCGGTGCTCCTGTGCGCCCAGACCCGTGGTTGACAGTTTAGGGCTCCCAACTTTGTTTTATCTATACCCTCTTCTCTCATTTTACTCTTACTATACCCTCACTCCTTCCCTCCCTCTTCTCCTTATTACATTCTCAACAAACAAACAACATCGTATTGCATTGTCTATACAGTATTATCTGTCTAGCTTCTTTTCCGCACTCTTGATTGTTCTTATTTACTCACATACTGATGTTTTTGCGCTGAGCCAGCGTACCTATTTTCTATCTCTTCTTCCTCCTTATATTTTTTAATTTTCTGCTCTCCTAATTTAGATAAGCACATTAATTATAGTTTTATCATGTCTCTCCTATAAATATTGGTACTGCTTTAATATGACAAAAACACACCCTTTATGTACAATCACATGGAACGTACATGGTCTCACCCAATACATTAAACGGAAGAAAGTGCATTCTTATCTTCAGTCCAAACATGTTGATGTGGCCTTGCTACAAGAAACTCACTTAGACACACTAGAATCTGATAAACTATGCAGAGATTGGGTGTGAAAGGTCATTCATAGTAGTATTCAAAAGGGTGAATCCACAGACGCTGGCCCTCTCCGCAAATGTGGCGTTGCAATCCTTATTCGCAAATCACTCCCAGTCACTGTCTCAAAAACATGGTCAGATCCAGATGGACGTATGTATTTGCTAAATTGAGAATTGGAGACTCATGCATCTGTGTAGGATCTGTTTATGCCCAACAGGTACCAAAAAGTCATTCTTTCTTCAGTTGTCCCGTCTATTAACAGAAATAAATACATCATATTTTTCTTCATTGTTTATATATTATATTTTACATTTTGTATATGTATGACACCATTCAACTTCAATAAAAAATTTATAAAAAAATAAATAAAAAAAATAAATGCATAATAATATCTAATTGGCAGAGACTGGAATCTGACCCAAGATCCCATTCTAGATAAAACAGGTCCATTAGACAGGGGAAATGCTGCAGACAGGGCTCTATTAGGTGACATAATATCGGATAACTGATTAGTTGACCATTGGCGTCTTAGTCATCCAACTGATAAGGAATACACCTTCTTTTCTCCCACTCATGGCACATTCTCTCGTTTAGATTCTTTTTTGACATCACAGAAAGTAGTCCAGTTGGTCAAGGAGTCCCTCATCTTGGAAACAGATTTGTCTGATCATTCCCTGTCCTTCTATCACTTGAATTGGGACTTTCAAGACCTAGGCGTAAAGCCTGGCGCATGAGCATCCAACGTCATAGAACTCCAAAGGGTAAATCTCAACTATAATTACATCTCCAAGACTTTCCACCAATCAGGGCTCTGTAACCTCTAGCAGGACTGTTTGGGCTGCAGCTAAAGCCACTCTCAGTGGTCAGTTAATGCGCGACACAGCACTTGTTAATAAACAAAATGCTATGCGACAAACTGAACTTGAGCGTGATATTCAATATTACTCAAGCTTGTACACACTAACCCCAACATTGCAAAATCGTAAATCACTTGAACAAGCTCGCATGGCCCTAAATAGCATTTTCACATCCAAAACAGAATATGCTTTGCAGAAAATGAAGGGGCGGCACTACGAACAAGGTGAAAAGGCGGGAAGATTATTAGCTGCACAACTTCGTCAGAGAAAGGCAGCTATGGCTATACCGGCTATTCGAACAGCACAAGGAGATCTCCTTATGAAACCTCAAGACATTGTCAATGAGTTTGCCTCCTTTTACCAATCTCTTTATACTCCAGATAATCATATCGACTCAGACAAGATGTTTACATTTCTTACTAAGGTGGATCTTCCTTGTCTCTCTGATGATGGTAGAGCCCTACTTGAAGGTGAAATCACTAAAGACGAGATTTCCTGTGCTATAGCTGCCCTGCCTTATCATAAAGCTCCTGGGGAGGATAGATTCCCTTCCAAATTTTATCGCTGGGCAGGTCACAATGTGATCGATACTTTACATACTACATTCCAAGAGGCAGATAATGTATCTTCATTAGGTCCTCTCTCCAACAAAGCTGCTATTGCTGTATTGCCCAAACCCGATAAAAAACCCTGTTATGCAGCAATTATAGTCCCATTTCTTTATTAAATTCCGTTATTAAAATCTTTTCTAGCATCCTGGCATCCCGTCTCCGAAAAGTTTTACCTTCTTTCATACATCATACTCAAGTTGGTTTTATACCGGGGCGTTCCTCTGGGAATCATCTTCGCACATTAGCCCATACACTGTGGTCGACTAAACACCTTTCAGATCATGCACTAGCCCTTTTGCTTGATGCAGAAAAGGCATTTGATCGCATTGAGTGGGATAATGGGATAATGGAACGAATTGGATTGGGTAATCAATTTATAGCTAAGGTACGCTTATTGTATGACAATCCTTCTGCCCAGGTGAATTGTGGTGGGTTTTTATCTGACACATTCCTGATTCGGAGAGGGACGCACCAAGGTTGCCCTCTATCCCCCCTCCTTTTCCTCTTAGCTATGGAGCCCTTAGTTGCTACCACTCGTCAATCTGATGAAATCGCAAGTATCCCCCTTCCAATTGGACACTCTAAAAGTTACCTATATGCTGATGATATCCTACTTACTCTTACTCACTATCCCCAATCTCTTCCATCTCTTCTTCAAATTATCAATGATTTTTCTTCTTTCTCGGACTACAAAATTAATTGGGACAAGAGTGAGGTGCTACCCATTTCTAATGGAACTACAAAAGCAGCAATACATGGATTCCCTTTTCATTGGCAACCCTCACGCCTTAAATATCTGGGCATTCTAGTCAATAAAGATTTAGAGGACATGGTTATAGATAACCCAACTCCTCTGATTTCTCAAATACAGCATGATTTAGACAAATGGAAGGCTTTTGGGGCTTTCCCTTTGGGGCAGAATCTAAGCTATTAAAATGGTTACTCTTTCACGATTCATTTACATTTTGGGTATGCTTCCCCTCCAGATCCCCTTATCCGTGCATCAATCAATAGATTCCAAGATTAAAACTTTTATTTGGGGTATGACTAAACCTCGTCTTTCCGTGACAAAGCTGAAGGGTCACCAATTATACAGAGCAATTGACCTTCCATCCAGTGAACACTAATCCCTTGTGTAACACATCTCCCAACGTTCCTATTTGTTACCAGGAATCAAAGATGCTCCACAATGGGTTCACATAGAATGTCATCTTTTATCCGCAGATTCAGGTCTTTTGTATGGTAGTGGTACCAGTTGTTTTGACTCCAAAACCCCAATTTTATCCGCTGTGCATAAATCTTGGCAAAGAGGACATCGCTTATTAGGTTCCAACCCGCGTATTCATAGCAGGGCTTTCTCTAGAATAATTCAGGTATTCATATTAATGGTCGTACTTTATCTTGGCCTGTGTGGCAAACTGCAGGCATTCACTGTCCAGATCAACTTCTTCATAATGGAGACTTCAAATCATTCACACAACTAAGTGAGGAATGTAATCTTCCTACACAACATTCTTCCAAGTACCTTCAGCTCCAATAGTGTTTGAAGAAACATTTAGGACTACTCCCTTGGTCATTTCAAGCTTCTCCAATATTATCCTATTTAACTACATAGGCGAAACTTAAAGGAGTGGCTTCTGGTCTCTATAAAACCTTTACATCTTATCTTTTTTTTCAACCCCTCTCGCATGATGTTCAATGTAAGTGGCAATCCGGGTTATCAACCTCTTACACAGACACTGAATGGGAACAGCTTCTGGAGAATATGGATAAAGGAGTTCGTGAAGCAAGGCTCAAATTCTGTTTATTCAAAATACTCCATGATTGGCACTGGTCACCACTCAAACTACATAAAGCTGGTTTACTCCCCCATACTACTTGCTGGAGATGCTCCTATTCTGGTTGCGACATAACTCACAATGTTTGTGAATGTCCAAGAATAAAATCTTTTTGGAATTATATTGGTACTGTCTTGCACTCCATAATGCCCTTGCATTTGCCACTCACGCCGCCCAATATTCTCTTAAATGATTCGCACCATTCTCCAAACTACAACATCGTCTTTTCCATACTGCATTGGCCACAGCTAAAATATGTATTCTACGTCATTGGAAATCATCCTCACCACCCTCATAGGAAGAATGGCTGGTAGCCATGATACAAATGGCTTCACACAAGCAAATAATTTATAACCTTCAGGATCAAGCTGATATATTTCTTCAGACATGGTCACTCTTTCTAAAAACAAAAATTGTTGACTCTTCCGCTCCTCCAAATACTCCCAATCAAGGAGATTAATTCATTGTCATAAATCCTTGTTTACTCTGTTTTATAACGTTTTACCTCTTACATTCTTCCCATGTTCTTCTCTTTTCTTTTCTTTTCACCTTCTCTTCCTCCCTATTTTTCTCCCTTTCTCCCTTTTTTTCCGTACCCTGGCTCATTCTCCTACCTTACTCCTTCTATCTTATATTCTTCTCCTTTTCTCATATTTTACATTATTACCTTTTATCCCCAATCTACTTTTTCTCAATCTTTGCAAGGTGAGTATTTCCCTGTGATAATACTTATATATGTGATTTACATATTTATTAATTTTTACTCTTTACATTCCTTTTTTCCTTCCCTTTGCACTATTTACTTGCTTGCTCTCTATCTATTTATTCAATTATTTGAATATTTATTCGTACTATACATATTCATATATGTCATAGCTGTACACTCAATTTAAATAACAAACGTCATGTATCTATTGTTGCTTTTTATCCTTATAGATTTTGTTATCTATTTATTACCTTTTTTATTGTTTTACTATCCTTTTACTCATGATGTAGCCACCCCAATGGAAGATGTGCTGTCTGTAAATGATGGTGCCCTACCACACCATGATTTAGTAATATACATGTTTGTCGAGGTGCTCCAAAAGACATCACAGGCAACACACCACAGTCTTACCACTCTCCTACTGAGTGGGAGTGGCTCATTTGCTACACTTGTTCTTGGTGTGAAGATATGATTTTTCACAATCCCTATGACTTCAGTGATGTAACATTGATGGCTGCACCCCCACCCTGAAAATTGTTCTAGCACCACTTGAAACACCACACCACTCAGTACTGTTTGGGCAGAGATTGCAAATAGTTAAAACTCAGGGCAAGAATAGTGACACTCATGCTAGATAGGATTGTGTGATTTTCTCACTCCATCCTTTCTCTTGAACACCTACAGTGAGAAAAATTGTTGATCAGACGTTAAGAGTGACTTTTACCCACTTGGTGTTGCTCCCATAAGGGTTTCACTTTTTGATTTTTGTATTTTTCTTTTACACCGTTTGTTGTTGTTTGCCCATAAAGAGATTCATTAGTTGGTCATTGATTCATGATTATGGTTGTATCCATAACCTTTTATAGATATACTAAGTAGATAACTACTGATTGGATTATAGACTGCCAGTCTTAACTGAGTATTAAATATTATTTTGTGTTACTAGACAAGAAGAGTTTGCGTAGGTGGACGTTAAACTTTTCCTCTTTACTTCCTTTCTGTGTTTTTTATGTATCAATTTTATTACATTTTTGGATATTAAGCATAGTTCCCCTTTGTCAATCCGTCCCACTCCTCCAACAGAAAATAAATATGCAAATCTATAGTATTCAATGTGAACTGAATAGCATAATTGAGTAGTTGCCACAAAATATCATCATCATTTTATTAATTTTGAATGACACCTACTTCCTCGACACAATGGGGCTCCTCCCTTCGGACAACAATACCCCTGTGTTCTTGCCAGTAAGACCAAATCTTGGAGTGTTTGTGTGGGAAGCTGCTGTATTTGTAAACCAGAGATTCGAGGAGCATGCAGTGTTCTAATCCTATAGCCCATCTCTCAAGAAATGGGAGTGTTGCACTTCTCCATTCCCTAGCAGTTTCTCTCCGAGCTACCAAGAGTCCCATTTGGAGGAAGGCTAGTATATATCTGCTGGAATCAATGTCTTCCATTTTATGTAACAGTGTACATTTTGGTTCTGGCTTTATCAGGAAGCCCATCACCCTCCCCAGTGTTGCCAGCACTCCACTCCAATATCTTTGAAGAACAAGTCAAGACTATATGGTGTGGAGAAAGCTCACCTGTTCCATTCCTACTTCTAAGACAATCAAAGAAGGAGCCACTGCTGAATCACCACAGCTTAACACGCATAATATAAATTCTATACAGCATACGTAAATGTATTGATCTAAATTGTGTGGCAATGGCAATGACTCTAGGAGCCATCCTTTCATTTCACCAGTTCTTAATTGATAGCTTCCCAAGATTCTGTTCCCATGTAGTCCTATTTGTATCAAAAGCATCAGAGAAGCTATTCACTATTGCCTGGTAAATTTAGAATATCTGCTTTGATTCTAGCTCCCCTGTAAGCAATCTAGCTTCTAGGTTATTGTGTTTCTGAAGTTCTGTGAGATCGTTGATATGTGAACGGATGGCATGTCAGAGATAGCAAATAACTGTTGTATGTGTAAATTAAAAGAGAGCTGCAGCTCCGCGAAGCAAAATTCAGTGTAGAGATTCCAATCTATTCCCACCCTCTATACCATTTTTTAGGATGACACATCTCTGAGCATTGCTCCACTTACAGTGGAGTTCCCTTTATAGGTTGTGCATGCCAATCCAAGTCTCTGAGTGTCACAGGCCGTAGCTCCAGGGCCCGTCTTGTTGCTGGAGCAAGTGACCGTGGGATACGAGCCCCTTATACGTAGGGGAAGAAGTATAAGTCTCTTGTGGCTTACCTCTCCATGGCAAAAGGGGAAATCTGAGTGTGAAGCATGTAGCCGGAAATCAGTCACCGAGAGGTATACCACCTGATAGTAGGATGTATGTCCTGTGTGCCACAGCCCCCATTATATAGTGATTTATAACATTTATTCATGACCATTTGTGGTGCCTTGTCACTTCACAGAAAACCTTATCAACACTGCTTGACTAAAGAAAGTTTGAGGAATTTTAAATGGATAATGTTGTAGTTGATAGAGGAGCCGCAGAAGGGATACTATCTTAAAGATGGCAGCCCTACGCATGAGAGACAAAGGAAGGGGAGACCAGAAAAAATTATCCACCTGCCTTTTTAGAGATCTGATTTAGGACATCGTGTTCCCAAGCCCTGCTTTCAGCATCAGTTACATACACTCCAAATTATTTAAAGTTATTCATGACAGTACCAGTGATGAGGACCAGCTCAGGTCCTCTAGTCCCGATCTAACGGGATAAACTATTGACTTAGCTAATTTGATAGTGAGCCCAGTGAATCCACCAAATGTACACAGAATTTAAAAAGTCGGCTGCATATAGCAGTACTCTATCTGAGATTCCTTCCTTCCATTCAGACCTCTTCACCAAGGAGTCTATACAAAGCCACTCTGCAAGGGGCTAGATGGTGATTGCAAAAAGTAGCAGTGAAAGGGGCATCCCTGTCTCATCCCCACAGGAAACTCCGCAGACAGCTTTGAGCTAAACCAAGCTCTGGCGGTATAAATGAGACTCCTACATTGGCCCTTTGAAGAATTGTGAAGAGATGACCTCAAGCTACGGAATTGAAGGATTTCCCTATGTTGGCCATTAGAAGTGCTAAGGGGCCTCGTAGTCTGTCAGTTAAGGCCAATACATTATGAAGCCTATGAATGTTATGCCAATTATTCCAAATGGAGTGCCACGGCATAAAACCACATTGCACCCTATGAATCAGCAAACCAGTCACAGCCAACAGGTAGTTTTCCAGGATCTTAGCAATCATCTTCACCTCTATGTTAATAAGAGATATAGGGTGATGGGATGCACATAATCCTGGGACCCAGATTTGGGAATCATTACAATGTCTGCCATTTGAAGTTTGTGTGGTAGGCTCCATTTACAGGCACCTCATCATGCATTGCTTTATTCGCAGAAATGGAATGTGAGCTGAAAAAATTCAACAGGAAAACCATGCTGATCTTCCACCACAAAGCTGGGATAGAGCTCACACCAGCTCCTCTGCTGTTATAAAGAACTGAAACAACAGAGAGAACAGAAATTAGAAAATCTTGTCCGAAACCTGTCAATGCAGTTGGGTCACAGAGCCTACCTCTGGCATCGAGGGAAACAAAATGTAAGGCAAAGTCCACCAGAACCTGCTGGCCTGTGGCCATTTGACCTTCAGCACAGAAACATTTGACAATATGTCTGGGAGACTCTTTATGTCTGTATGACCAGTGTAATAATTCGGCTGATTTATTGCCCCATTGATAAATCCAGCTCTTGGTAGAGAGCCATGCCTTCCTAGCCTCTCCTTACAGCAATTGTTGGATTCTAGTTTTGTAATAGGCAATGTTGCATTGGAGAGATTGATCCAAAGTGAACCTGCATTGGCTTTCCATCCTCAACATTATTTTCTCCAACTCAGTAATCCCTAACATTTCCCGTTTATGTCTACCTGTCACATTACGGATACATTGGCCTCCCATATGTGCATTATGAGCCTCCCAAGGTTAGCCCTGACTGAATTGATTGAGTATTTTGTTTCTACAAGTACATATGGCTTAAATTCAAGGTCAGTTAGCCGCCAGGCCGCCAGCTACCAATTACCCATCCCCTTATAGGCCATGCCCCTTATCATACGTTTGAAACTGAGAGTGATCTGAGAGGCCTTGAGCCAGTGTCTATATAGCAAGCAGGTGTTTATTTTCTACTTTGGGGACTGTAATAGAGTCTAGCCTAGAGTAGAAGCCAAGGGAACCAAAATAAAAGGTATTGTTAGGATTGCCTTAGTAAAACCTGTGCCATACATTACATAGTCCTATGGCTACCGTATAGACTAGAGGATGTGGCCTTACGGCTAAAGTGGTTGATCTGGATGCTGGTGCTCTGGGTTCGAGTCTTGGCACGGACGCTCAACATACTTTAATTCTGGGCACATCATTTAATCTCCCCGTGCCTAACAAAAAATGATTGTGTCCGTCTGTAACGCAACTGGTGGTCATGTAAAGGGCTCCGATACGTCTGGGTCAAGTTCGCGCTATATAAAACTCCAGGAAAAAAAGTGGCAGTAAGGTAAGACTAGTAGGTACCTCTTGAGGGGGATGAGATCTGTCTAGTACCAAATGGGTGACACAGTTGAGGTCGATGCTGATCACCAGGTGGCCCTCTGGGAGTTGTGAAATCAGATAGGTGGCGTACTCAAGCAGAGAACACGAGAAATACATATACATTTATAACAGACAGTGGTGAAATTAGAGAGTTTCAATAACAGCCAAGTTGCAGCTGTTGGTATCTTGCCCAACATGTGTGTGAAAATCAGAGAACAAAATGTCAACAAGTGAGGAAACAACACCAATAAACAGAGAAACTTCCCTACACCATACCACCAAAAATATTAGCATCTGTCATGTGGCTCATGCAGGATTCTGTCATAGAGCAGAGATCCCTTGTCTGTTCCTATAGCCTTGTTATCCTAAAATATCTCCAATGAAAATACCCAGATAATGAACAAAGTTACACAAAAGAAATACAAACACCAATGAGTGTGAGTCGCTGTGGCTCTCAAACCCAGCATAGTAAAGCAAAGTGTTGTTTCTCCTGTCTCAGAAGTATACCACCCTCTTTACTCGCCCAAGGCTCCTTGATCTCACCTCACCCCAGATGATGTGCACAGTCTCATCTGTAAGTAGTGGAGGCCATGAAGTGCCCTGAATAAAGGAGTCGAAGCCCGGGGTAGGACATAAGGACCACGGAGTCAATGGATGACTTCCAGTGTTAAATCTTAGGCAGGTCAGTTACACAGTGTCCGTGGAATCTCTGTTGACCCTCATTGGGTCCACAAGAAGGTCAGTATCTGTACCAGATCCATGATTTGCAGTTTGGCCAGCCACCCTTGCCCTAGGGCACTGGCAACACATCTTTCACTTCTTTCCAGGTAGCAACTTGATAGATTGTGGGCAGTGGCTGCCCAGGGGTTCAATGAACTGCTCATATGAATAATTTTTCGTTCAGTCGCCCAGTCCCATACTGCATCCGGTGTCTCAAAAACGAAGGCCTTAGATAGCCAAATACCTTTGAGTTTGGAGGGGTATAGCAGGCGATAATCCAGCTTCATCGCTCTCCGCTTCTGTTTAAAGCCCTGGAAGAACTGGGGCTGTCTCTGAATCATCCTGGGAAGATCATTACTTTGCTGGAGTCATGTAGAAGCTACCCCTTCTTTCAAACTACCAGGAGAATAATATCACAGTCTCTAAAATTAAGCATCATAGTGATTATGGGCCTGGGAGGAGCTCCTGGTGCTGTGTGAATGACCAGAACCCAGTGTACTAATTCCACAATAAAGCATGATGAGAAATAATTATCCAGAATCCAGGAGTGCAGCGAATGATGAATTATTTGTTTGTGGTGTATTGCAGCGTTCTCCACCCTGTTCTACAATATGCAATTCAAAGATGGACATAACATGAGAACAAAACTTATTTGAGAGCTGGTACAGTTTTTATTAATGTTCTTACTGTGTGATGCTGCTAAATCTTTTGTGAGTTTTTAGTTGTATTTGCTAATTTGCACACTCACCGCTTAATCGGAGTACCTCGCGAGTCCCACACTGTCTGGGCACCGGGGGAAAGACCGGACTCCTCCTTGGGACGGCCGCCATCTTGGGGCTACAAGGGGGAGGCGGTCTAGTGGTTAGATCCATCTGAATAAAATGCGGACACCACAGCGCACGCGCAGCGCACGTGCGCAGCGGGCGCGCCGAAGGCACGCACAAGGCAAGCCCGTCTGCGCCCGTCCGCGCCCATACAAGCCCCAGGCCTGAAACCCCTGCCCATTTTACCTGTGTCCCACCTACACCTCCTTTACCACCTCGCCAAAGTTACTCCTCAAAGGCTCTAAGGGACTATAGACTCCGACTCATGCCACAGTCCTCCTCACGGGAGACCTGCCTAGAATCCTTCTCGCTCAACCTGGAGGGTCCCGTGTCATGTAAGTCGTGTTCTTTCAGTTGTAAACTAAACTACTCAATATGCCCTAAGTCACACGTCTCGCTAGACGCAAACCGAGCCAGCCCAACTTTTATTCTCTGTAACATCAGGTCTTTAGCCAAACACCCTATCGAAATCTGGGACATGGTCAACACATACTCCCCTGACCTTTGTTTCTTTACAGAAACATGGCTAAACCCCTCTAACCACCCCCAGATCAGCTTAGCTATTCCCGACGGATATAAATTCATCCATTCTGACAGACTCGGAAAAACGGGGGGCGGGATTGCAATTGCTTTCAAAGATCACCTAAAAGTTCAGTGGACAGCCACACACTGCTCGGCCACGCTAGAATTAGGCTTTTTTAAGTTGATCAGATCTCCTTCAGATACCTGGAATGGGGCCCTGATGTACCGGCCTCCGGGGCCTAGGTCCAGCTTTGCAAATGAATTAGTGGAGTTGATTGCACTACAAACAATAGCATCCAGCAACTTTATCCTGTTTGGGGACTTTAACTTTCACGGGGAGGCCTCAGAAAATCCTGAGACAGATAATCTCCTAAATACTTTACAACAAATTGGCCTCTCCATCCTCTCAAACGCCCCCTCGCATAGAGCTGATTTTTTCTAACATGGCTCATCTCACCGCCCCCCCTCCCCTCCCCTCCCCCTAACATGGTCTGATCACTTTATGGTCCCTTTCACTATCCGACAACAGCATTCTACTAGCTTACCTGAATCTGGACCCCGTTCCTCTCAGGTTTCAGGTTTCATATGTCTTTATTTCGACTTAATATCATAAAAGACAGTAGAACACAAGGACAATAGTATATACATACATTACATTACATTAAAACATTAAAACCCGCCCATATTCAATACAATTCAACATTTAAAAAAGCATTAAACAAGATATTATAGACTTGATATATGAGGAACCCTTATATAAAAACAAAACAAAACAATCAGGCTACCTGGGGATGTCTGGCTCTAATAACCCAAGCCCACCCAAGGAACTTTGCAACACCTACTACCACAATCTCCGAGGTATTAGTTTGCAGATACCACAAAGCCTCTGAGCTCCTTCTCAATTTCAGCCTTTGACAGATAGGCCTAATCCATCTATGTCTAGGGGCATGATAGGCAGGGCATGCAAAAAAGAAGTGTCCTACACTCTCCTTGTGGTCACTACACCAAGGACAAAATTCATTAGAACCAGGCCAGTTCTTGGAGAAAGACCTTACAGGTAGGGACCCAACTCTAAACTGATGGTATACTTTTTTGTCCAGACTCTTAGTAATAATGTCCCAATAGTTTTCCAAAGAGGGATCTGTTTTAAATACCAGAAATCTACCTGTTAGGGTAACAGCACCTGACCGTGCAACAGAAAGAAGTCTGACAGATGCCCAATAAAGTGTTTTGAAATCTTGTTTAGGGGGGAATACATTAGAACCTAGGGAAACCCAGAGTTGACTGAGACCCATATCTTCCAAAATTAATTTCACCTCACGTAGCCATGGTATGTTCGCAGAGCCCAGAGATGATCTAACTTCCGCCAGTTCTCTGGCAAAAAGACTGAGATCCGGCGACGTCCAGAGCCGTCTCCACAATGCGACTAACCGATATCGAGCCATCTCATTAATGGACTTACAGCCCATATCTAATAGGAGGGGTTTAATCGGTGTGGATTGGGGGAGTCCTACCAGTTTGCGCATAAATTTGTTTTGGACTTTTACCAAGGGGGTTAAAACCCTATACCCCCACAAGTCAGCCCCATACAAAATGGCAGAGCAAATTTTGGCCTCATAGATCTTAAGTACAGGTGTAACCCGTTTAGTTAAGGACCTTTTTTGCTCCTGGATTAGACAACCCGAGAGGCGGGCAAATCTTAATTGAAGGGCTTCAACCTTGGGTTTCCAACGTAGACGATAGTCTAAGGTTACTCCAAGGTAGGTCATAAGTTCCACTTGCTCAAGACTAATGCCATTCATACTAATGTGGCTTTTAATGGGGCGACTTTTTGTTAGGACCATAAATTTGGTCTTGCTCACATTAATTTGCAGATTATTAACTTGGCAAAACTCCTCAAACCTATTTATTGCTATTTGCAGCCCCCTTCGTGTCTTTGAGAGGAGTAAAGTGTCATCTGCAAAGATGAGCATGGGGAATTTTGTCCCACCCAGTATAGGAGCATCAGTCGGGGTGTTATCAAAAAACTTCACCATCTGATCAATAAACAATAGAAAAAGGGTGGGTGCCAGAACGCACCCCTGGCGAACACCTCGCGTTACGGGGAAACTATCCGTCACCTGCCCTTGGGCTCCCCACCTCACCCTGGCAAAGTTTCCCTCATGCAATCTGATAATAAGTTCAAGGAGATCCAACGGCATCCCTAAGTTGCCCAAGACTGCCCACAGTTTTGCCCTAGGCACAAGATCAAAGGCGGACTTAAGGTCCACAAAGGCGGCATAAATGGATCCTCCACCCAACAGCACCACCTTCCAGTAAATCAGAGTAAATCTGAAAACCTGGTCGATGGTGCTGGTGCCTGGTCTGAAGCCAGCCTGTAATGGGGAGAGAGTGTTCTCCATCTCCATCCACCCTTGGACTCTAGCAAGGACCATTCTAGCAATAATTTTCTGCACAGAGTCGATGAGGCTAATAGGGCGATAATTCCCCGGGACCGAACGGTCCCCCTTTTTAAAGATGGGAATAATTTCCGCCCCTTTCCAAGACTCTGGGATCCTAGCCCCCCTCGCTATGGCATTTGCAATCTGAGTTATGTAGGGAATCCAGAGTTGGAGATCTGATTTAAAAAGGTCTGCCGGGATGCAATCCATCCCGGGAGCTTTCCCTGCTTGAACCAAACATAGGGCTAACTCTGTGTCAGTATTCGTAAACACTAATAATTTGCCAGGGGAAGTGGGCAGAGCTATCCTGTTCCCTGGGACATTATGAAATTCTAGGTCAGGGTCCTTAAACTGGGTTGAAAAGAAATCCACCCATGCTTCCACAGGGACATAATTTATTGGGGTTTGTGAATCAGGATTCCTACCCCATTTCACTACTTCCCAGAACTTAACCTGATTTGAGGATAGACAAGCCTCATAGAGGTTGGTCCAATGGTTCTCGTCCCACTCCCTCTTTGCCTCCCACTGGACTTTCTTGTACATTTGGCGAGCTAATTTAATATCAGAAGTCACCCTGGATTTGATAGCTTTTCTTAGCCCTTTATGTGCTTCCCTACATTTTTTATTGTACCAGTTTTTGCGGCGACCTATAGCTTTCGCTTTTCCTTGCTTTATAGGAAGAGTTAAAAGCGCCTTAAGCTTAATAAAGCACTGTTCATGAAGGTTACAAATCTGATTTGGTGCCTCCAGATTTGGGGATAAATTCAATATGGCACTCAGAGTAGATGCAACTTCCAACAAAATGCCATCTAACAGGGCTGGGTCCTCCTCAACCCTACACCATTTAAGCCTTCTATCATTAATCAGAATGGCCTCTGCTGTGATACACTGGGCTGGATGGGACCTTCCGAGCCCACCTGGGAGCTTTAGCCTTAAAAACAATGGATTATGGTCACTCTCCGGACGAACCACAACTTCCATGTCCTCCAGGAGGGACCAATACTCCATTTTAACCAGGATATAATCGATTCGGCTTTTGCAGACCCCGTTATCAAAAGTCGGGAGACCAGCCTTATCCGATGGGATGCAACCATTTGCTGCTCTCAAGCCCCACTCCAGGCACAATCCTGACCAGTGTAGTGCTGCCTCTGTACCCTTTTTAATATTATTCAGGGACAGCGACGGGATATTCCACACTGCATCCTCATCAGATCCCAGACTCACATCCTCACATAATAAGGGTTCAAAGGTGCAGTTTAGATCCCCGGCTATAAGAATTATTTTGTCTCTCCCAAGCAATTCAAGGAACGAGTCCAACTCCTCTATGATTTTCGGTGATCGCCCACCTGATCGTCCTCGGGCGTAAACATTAATAACAATAATGGCCTGATGGTTCTCCCTACATAACCTAATCCCCAAAATATCCGGGTTATTCACTAAAATTTCTGTCGGGCTATAACCAATAGATTGCCTGACCCAAATTACCAGGCCCCCTGACGCTCTGCCTCTTGTACCCTGTATGGCTGGTTTGTAGAAATTTAAAAAACCTGCCCTAAATATTGGATCAGGGGCCCAGCTCTCTTGAAAAACCAAAATATCAAAGGTATCGACAAAATCTGCCCAGTCCTCTGAACCGATCCGCCCCTTCAGCCCAGCAATATTCCATGAGGCCATCTTAAGCACCGTATCCTGGCTGGCAGGAACTACTAAATTCAGAACACTCGACTCTATTCCTATCTCCCCACCATCGGAGGAATAAGAGCCACCCCTCATATTGCCATCTATATCACTGGCAATAGCCATCCCCAACCCCTTCTCAGGGGGTCCACCCTCCTGACAAGTTGGACAAACCATACTGTGGACACCAACTACCACCTTAACGTGATTACTGGGGTGGTCCCCTCCACCAGATACAGAGGGAAGTCAATCAATGCCCTCCAAACCAGATAAGGGTTCGAAACGATTACACAATTGGGGGAAAAAAGGAGGAAATAAAACCCCTTCTGTTGGTAGTCTCCCGGCAGCTCTTCGAGATATTAAAGGGTTATAGTAGGGCACGCCATGTATTTTGGGATAAAAATAACTAAGTCCCAGTGACTGCATGTCTCCCAATCTCCCATACCTAGCTTCCCTGCGTATAAAATCCACCACCCATGGATCTTTAAAATTTATAATAACGCAATCCCCCTCCAGATCCTTCAGACAATGACCTACCCAGTTTACTCCTCTCACACTCAAGATCTTCGTGGCAGAGAAGGGTGGAAGGGGTCTATGTTTATTTAACCAATAAACAACTTTATTTTTTAGATCCCCATGAGATTCCGGTAAACTCCCCAAAACTGGAGCTACGCCTGTTAGAATAATCGTGTAGGGGGTAGCTTCTAGGGGTAAGTCAGTACTGAGGGGGCCCGGTTTGGTGGCATTCTGCGGGTGGGTGAAAGAATTTTTTATAACACTCCCCGATGCACCAATACTTGGTTTAGACTGTGTAGTTGGATTATGACCGCCCCTCACAGAATCCTGAGCCAAAGTAACATCGGTGGGCTTAGAGGTACTTGGCTGGGGCAGAGGTGTGGGTTTAAAACATGCCTTCATTTGAATCGTATCCTGGGCAGTAGTAACCGATTTGGGCATAATGTCGTTATTAGGGCTCCCACCACTAGGGGCCGTGAGAACTACATTATTAGTGACAGACCGGATATTAGTTGGTATGGCAGAGACTAAATGGGGCCGCTTAACACTAGCAGCAGGGCCCTGTGTTTTAGGAATACTAGAAGGAATAGAAGTTGGCGATGCAGCTTGAGCATTTACTAACTTATTTAACAATCCAGAGTTTGTATTGACAACATTCTCAAGTGAATCTAATTTAGAATTCATAAGTCTAGTTCTTTCTAGTAAGGGAAGCAGAAGGGTTTTTAATAATACCTCCATTTTACCCAAAAGGCCATCAACATTACTATTTCTTCCAAGGCAGGAATCTAAGATCCTGGGTAAGTCATGGGAGGGCGGCAATGCAGCATTAATAACCGGTGTAAACTGAGAACCTGTGAAGGTTTTGAGGATAACAGGTGACTGTGGTGTCCTATTAGTTTTAGGAATCTTTGAGACTCCACCCCTCTTGCGGCCCTTACTTCTCTTCCTCTTGCGGGGCAAATTCCTCGGAGATTCCCCGTTGACGGATGAGTCCAACAACGGTGGGCTCACTAATAACACACTTCCCCCACCCCTACCAACAACAGAATCTCTAGCATTTAAATCACTATCAAAAGAATTAGATGACAAGTCCTCAGCCTCAGGGTGGACATCCACCAGAGCTGTAACCAAAGGAGCATTAGATCTCATAGGAGATATTTGGGGGCTAGCCACTGAGGCAATAGGGCCTAAGGAAGAACGTTTTCCGGTAATAAGATCGATAGAAAGTCGTTTCTCAGCAAAGGCAATCTCCTTCTCTAGGATTCCTGTTGCTTTTATTAAAAATGCATCCAAAGGACCAGTAACCACCCCACTCGAAGTCTGCAGTTGGACATTTTGCTCCTTCCCTGAATGCAAAGACATGATTCTAACCAACTAAGGAAAAAATAAAAAAAATAAAAAAATTTAGATAAATATATATAATATAACTAAATCAGGTTTAAAGCCAACAAGGATCCACCAAACCTCCCTTGTATGGAATAAACAACAAAGAAAAATAAATAAACAAACCAACCTCGACCGACCACGGACGGCCACAGACGGTCCCGCCCTTGTCCCGGGCTTCTCCCGGGACGCTCCCGCACGCTTCCGCTCAGCGGGGAGGATGGCCTACTAAAATAGGGGTAGGTAATGGCTGGGGGGCGGGGCAAGCAGGGAGAGCGGCCCAGGTGATTGGTAACGGGCTAGGAGGGACTCCTGGGAGATGGAGTCCCTGGTCACAATGCTCGCAGCCCTGCAGCAACAACCGCACACCCCACAGCAGACTCCAATGGGCCCACCCCTCCTCCGTCCAAAGTCCACAGAATCAACCAGGGAACAAGATGTGGGGCTTTCAAGAACAGCCCTCAGGCAACAGCGGAAAACTGGACCACAGAGACCCAGCAAGTAAGCAGCAGCAGAGTCCCGTTCCTCTCAATTTCTCAGACCTGGAATAATCTATCCTTAGAAGCCTTTGCGGCTACCTACAATGCCTTACCTCAGGCGCCTCCACCATCAGGCTCAGACCCATCAGAGTTACTGAAGACTTTCTCTACCAAACTAACCACAGTCTTTGACTCCCTAATCCCTACAAAAAAGTTTTGCCCCTCCAAACAACGAAAATCAGCCCCCTGGTATACAGAGGAACACAGGATGGAAAAATCAAGGTGCAAAGCTTTAGAGAGACTCTGGAGATCCAGCCAAACTCTTACGGACCGAAGGACCTATAAACACTCATTGTCGAAATACCATCAGAATATAAAATCAGCAAGGAAATTGTTCATA
Organism: Triturus cristatus; assembly: GCF_964204655.1. Taxonomy (NCBI): domain Eukaryota; kingdom Metazoa; phylum Chordata; class Amphibia; order Caudata; family Salamandridae; genus Triturus; species Triturus cristatus. Next base: position 63,750,522 of record NC_140584.1, read on the forward strand.
CTAAGACTCTCTAGCAACCCACTTTGAGGAAAAAATTAATCTGATCTATGCAAATTTCTCACCTTTACTGACCCAGACCAATATCCCCCACAAGCCTTGCCGATCCCAACCAACAATCTTCGGGCAAGCTCAAACAGTTTGCACCGTTAACTATTAAGGAAGTTCATACCTTGCTCTCTTCAGCTAAGTCTGGGTCCCCTAGTGACCTGTGCCCTCCAAGAATTATGGCCCTTATTGCACCATGCTGTGCCTCGGAAGTCCGAGCAATATTCAACAGCTCCATAGAGACAGGCAACATCCCTTCCATCTGGAAGGAAGCTTTTGTTCGCCCTATTTTGAAACAACCGACTGCAGACCCCCTCACACTTGCCAACTATCGGCCAATATCACTACTTCCCCTGTTGGCCAAATCACTCGAAGCAGCTATAAACAAACAGCTGAGCCAATATCTCGAATCAAACGATTTGCTTAGATCCATCGCAATCAGGCTTTCGTCCTGGCTTTAGTACTGAAACTGCTATTCTCGCAGTCTCTGACTCTCTGAGGCTAGAAATGGATGCGGGAGGATCAGCCATTCTGGTCCTCTTAGATCTCTCTGCAGCATTTGACACAATATCACACCCCAAGCTGTTAGAGAGATTGAGCTTTTGTGGCATCCAAGATCAAGCCCTGAAATGGCTTCAAAACTTCCTGACTGACAGAAATCAAACAACTATGCTAGGGCCATTTAGATCGAACAAGCATGGCCTGGATAAAGGCGTCCCTCAGGGTTCATGTCTCAGTCCTACCTTGTTCAATCTTTACATGTCCCCGCTGGCCAAAATAGCTGAATCCTGTGGGTTTGAGATTATCTCATACGCGGAGGACACCCAGCTTATCTTCAAAATCGACCCAAACGCCTCGTCAGAAAACCTACGTTTTGCAGCAGGAATGACCTCGATCTCAAACTGGATGTCTGAGAATCTGCTCCAGTTGAACCCTAGCAAGACTGAGATCTTACTGTTAGGGAAAGCCTCTCTTTCTTGGTCCACGGAATGGTGGCCGAAAGAGTTAGGAACTGCCCCGGTTCCTAAGCAAGTAGTGAAGAATCTGGGGTTCACACTAGATCAGGCCCTCTCGATGAAAGATCATGTAGCTGCAATCACCAGCTCCTGTTATTATAGCATGCGGCTTTTGCGTAAGATTCTCCCCTACCTCCCCATTAAGCACCGTAGAACGCTTGTACAGGCAATGGTGATTTGTCGTCTGGACTACGGCAATGCGATGCTCGCCGAACTTGGCCCATCCCTATTTAAAAAACTACAGGTCATCCAAAACACTGCTGCCTGAATGATACTTGACCGCCCGGCAGGCTCGCCTTCAGCCCCCATCCTAACAGAGCTCCACTGGCTCCCAATTGGGAAGCGCTCCCATTTTAAGACCTGTTGTCTTACTTACAAAGACTTGAACGGCTTAGGCCCCAAATATTTGGCAAACAAATTAATAAAAAAGATCTCTACTCTCAACTTACGGTCCAATGCCATGGAACTCCTGAAGACCCCTAGAAACCACCGTGCCCGTTCAGGGGCAAAGGCTTTCTCTTGTCTCGCTCCGCGTTACTGGACCTCGCTTCCTATCGCCATCCGGAAATGCCCCTCCCTCACAGTTTTTAGAAGAAAACTGAAAACTTTTCTGTTTCTGACTCCCTGAAACCTGACGTAGATGCCTCTTCCCCCCTCAGTGAACAACTAAGTACAGCGCCGAGATGCCCCCGGGTGAGTCACGCGCTATAAAAATATCCCTAACATAACATAACAAATATCCATTGTTCAAAGATGTTGATATTTAAAATATAATATGTTGGAAACTGGTTAAAAGAAAATTGAAAGATTAAAATGATTAAAATAAGTAAGAAATGACAAGATGGGGACTATAAAAAAGATTTTTTAGACTTACAAAACTGAATTTAGCAATGACCTCCGGTTGTGCCACATAGAATTCAAGAAGCGGGAGACAGCAAAAACTATGGGTGGGTGGGAGTCCGTTCGCAATAGTCTAAATGCCTCCGCAAACTGCCTACACCCCAGGTTCCTGCAAAGTGTGACTAGCCATCACCTTCTAGCAATTTTATACCCGGGACGAAAAAAACATGCAGGACACCCCGGGGGGAGGGAGGCTTTTGACCATTTGTTCGTGAAGGTACGAAGCGGCAAAGTCCCTATTCTAAACTGGAAAGAAAGTTTCCTTGCCAAAAGAGGTTGGATGGCATCCAAAAAGTGCTCAAAGTGATACTCGGCTTTGATGTTTAAAAAGTCAGCTGTTAGGCATTCCCCAGAATATCAGCTAGTTTGAGCAATCTGTATGTTCTGACTAATGCAAGACGCGAGATGGCCTGATACCCTACTTCCGGATTGCTCCATAGGTTTGGAAGGCCTAGCTTGTAGCATGTGTCCCTTATGTGTGAAAACCATGGGAAATTGCCCGCACCCGGAAGACCCAGAATTTCCTTAAGTTCTAACTGATGACCTGCGAGTTCTGGGGTAGCCCAGAGTCTGTGTCAGAATGTTAGTGGTCGGAGACCAATCTCCTCTGCTATGGTCTAATACCAAGATCCATGCGTAAAGGGATAAGAGGGGTACTTGGAGGAAGACACAGCAACTGCCTCAAGAGGCTATTCTCAGTTTTAGACAAACCACGGGGGCAATGCCCCCAAAGCTCAGCCCATGTATTACAGCACTCCTAATTTGCACTTTATAAATCTCAGCCACTGTGGCAGTCGGTTTTCAGGAGGAGCTCCTATAAGTTTTTAATAGTCCCCCTACCGTCTGGGCAAGTTTGAAGCTTGCTTTAGCTAGTTGTGGGTCCCAGTCAAACTTTTCAGACAGTGTGACACCAAGATAATCAAAAACAGTCACCCGCTCTAGCAAGGTACCATTTAAAGAAGGATTTGGCCGGGAGGATTTCGCTGGATTAAAAACCATAAATTTGGTTGTCAATTACCAGAAGCTTTGTCAGAGGATGCATCAAGCACCCTACCATCATTTGTTGGTCTCTCTGTCGCCTCACCTTTGTTCCTCATGCCACTGCCAGGCACTGTTATACTAAATGTGTTTATTTTGAATTGGTGGTGTGTGGATGTAGCCTTGTCCTTCACCATGGTATTGCAGGCACCAAAGGAAGTAGTCTCCATTAACCTAGTTTAGTGAGGTGGGGAGAATGCAGGCCTCAGCCGCAGCATGCAGGCCTCATCAGAGCCACCCAGGAGGTTCCGAGTCACTGCCATCAAGACACCACAGGGAAGATGAACCAGGCCATAGCCATGTCCCTAAAAGGAAGCATTCACCCTGAGTGATCCAACAGGTCCTGTGGGGACCTAAAGATGTCTCTACGGCCTCTTGCTGCCAATCACAAGTTGGAGTCAGACCAGGCGAAGCAGGGTAAAACTCCCTACGCGGTCTTCTCCCCAACAGCGGCAGACTTCTCCTTCATCCCAGGTGTAGGCCTCTTGTCATCTGCACCGGTGAGCACAGTTCAAGGCCGTGATCCCCCTGGATTCTCCCAAGGTCAACCAGCACCGGAGCTATTGCCCCAGAGGAAGGATGGTGCCCCCTGTGCAGTCAGGTGAGCCTCTAGGATGTGTTTGTGTCTGCTTGCCACCAGTTGTGGTGCCGCAACAGGCCAAAGGCGAGAGTCACAATGACAATCCTCCTATCGGCTCAGCACATCAGCCGGTGGCAGGCTTCTCATTTACTTGGCCATCACACTGAGTGCTGTACTCACAACAGCTGCCAGGTCTGGACCCAGCCTCAGTAGAGGCCGCTGGGTGGGGGACGTTCAGCCACCTCTCAGGCCAGCCCCATCCCATAGAGTGTCAGACTAGCCAGGGCAGAGATCAACAGCACCCAAGCATCTGGGACCAGTGGGCCTCACCATCGGCAGCCCCCAGCCCCGCTAACCTCCAGAAGCTGTTTCCAGGCTAAATATCCGGGCAGCAAAGAGAGGATTATGTAGGATGGTGCTGGGTTTGGAAGCTAGGCGGCCACCATTTGTCCACAAAGCCACGCCCCCTCTTCCATTATGTATTGATACAGTGTTTAGAGGTTAGCCCAGGGGTACTTTTAAAGATTGGGGCTTTTTATGCTTCCCCACTGAGTTCACATTTCAATATTCACAGAAAAGAATGCCCAGATGTTTCAAATGCTCAAAGAAAAATGATCCTTGCTGTCCCTTCTTTACTGAAATGCACAAATGTTAGAAAACCATCTGATCAAGTGAAATAAAGGGACAAACTCTCAAGTTTAAAATAGAAACAGATAAAGACTGTACCTCATGGTGTTTTATGACTGGGGCACTTGAAGAGCAATGGCGCACTAGATATGATTGGAACTATAATTATATTGTATAAGTGTACCAGAGAATGGCTAATTTAAACAATAAATACAGCCAAATGATTGAGTGGATCATTATTATAAGATATCTGCAAATTAGAACATGCAGTTAAAGCATTCTTTAATGTAGATGACTTAAAGAAACAAAGTGAATGAAATTCAGAAATCGCTGAAAATTAGAACCATATTGTTAGGTTGTGAGAATTATCGTTTTTCAATGATGAGCTTTACTTGAGAGATCAGACTTCACCAAAAAATGATAAGGGAAGGGGATTTGTTAAAAGAAATAACAAAAAGAAGACCACCATACAATTGGCCTTTTAATATTAGTAGTGAGGAGACAGTATTGGTCCATCTTCTTCTATTAATAACCCAAGGTCACACTTTCAGGGTAATTAAGATGGGCATAATCCTGTTCTAATCAAGAGCAGCACTTTAGTTGGTGGAGGCACAAGGAAGGAAAGAAAAAGATCTTGAAGGAGGGCGAGAGGCCAGCCTCAGAAGGCTGGTTTATACCCTCTTGGTGTCGCTCAAATGAGGAGTTAATTTTTACTTTCATTTCTCTTTTGCTTGCCATATACATGGTCTGTTGTTTTGTGTTCATCTGTGGTCATGAGTCATTCATTGACTCATGATTATTCACATAACCTTGAAGAGATAAATACCCAGTGTGGAGTGGCAGTTTTAACTGGATATTGTAAGTATTTTTGGGGATGGTTCGACCTGGTGGGTTTTCCTAGTGGGATGTTAAATGTTCCCTCTTAACCACCAATATGTTGTGAGATCACACCAGATAAAATCTTACTCAGCTACGTCAGATTTTATTGGGTGTTAAAAATGCCACTTATGAGTCTTTGGGTAATAACATGTGGATTTTTGTTATCGCATCAAACTCTGATTGCTCTGGTAAGTATTAAGCCTGGGCAAAGCACTACGCTACGCTCGCGTAGTTTGCGAAGTTCGCGCTACTTCGCTCTACGCGAACTGCACGTAGCACAGTGCGAACACGCGTAGCGTAGTGTTGCGTAGTGCTGCGGTAATTTTTTGCTTGCTCGCGGTCCTCAACGTCAAGTTGGCGACCGCGAGCAAGCAAAATGACATCCCGGCGAGACTTTTTCCTTGTTCGCGATCAGCAACATCAAGTTTGCGATCGCGAGCATGGAAAATAAACCTCCCGGCGAGATTCCCAACGCGAGGAGGTCAGGTTTCTCATTGCGAGTGGTCGCGTATGCTCGCAACCGCTCGCGATGAGAAACTACCAGTTCTCGTTGAGAAAGCTGCCGCTCGAGTAAAAATCTACTCGAGCAGCAGAAAACTACAGCTCGTACTGTGCAAGATGCCATTTTCAATGATTGCACAGTGCCGGTTGCTTGTCCGCACTGTGCAATCATTGAAAACAACATCTGGCACAGTGCGAACAAGGTACTACGCAGTTCGCGAAGTGCTACGCATAGCTCGCGTAGTGCGAACTGCACTTTGCGTAGCTTCGCGAAGTGCTACTTCGCGAACTACGCCCAGGGTTAGTAAGTATCAGGCATTTTTTTAAATAAATATTGACAGGATTGACCTGCCACCATTACAAAGCTCATAATTGTGATATGTGCTATAACTGGAGTTACCCCACGCATCTCAATGTTGGCCTGGTGGTACCCTTTAGCCCTAGATCATTTGAGATCCAGAAACAAAGACAGATGTACTGAATGACTGTTCCCTTCTAAGGAGCTTGAGTTTTTGGTTAGTCCCAGAGACCAGTCTTACAATGGCAAGTTTTTTTTTCATAAATTACTTTTGGCTCACCTTTGAGAACGTTGCTTGAGCAGCAAGGTTGTGCTCCAGGGAGGGCCTGGCATGTGTGCAGCGCTCTTACGTTTCCCAGGTACATGACACATGGTCCAGTGATCATCTAGACAAGGTTTATTCTTTGCACTGAGGGACTTGTAGTCCTAGTTTTAAATTGGATAACCAAGACTATAAATCACACAATGCAAAGAGAAAACTAGAATTGATGGGCTACTCAAACATGGAACTGGGAACTTTCAGTGGTCACTGTGTGCATCACAATTGCATCAACAATGGAATCTGAAGTTATATAAATCATTATACAAATATTTATGGTATTAAATCAAGTGTAGATAAGAAGATAAAGATTAATAAACCCAGGAGAAAAACTCCTCAGCATTGAATGACATTATCAATGATTATTAATCATCAAAAACTCTCCCAAGAAAATAAGATAAGAGTTAGTGAAGTGTTTTTGTTCTGAAGAAAGGGTAATTGAATTAAATATTATCATATCAGATTGATTTTGAGCCCATTTTCAGACCAGTAATTGTTCTTAATGTGCTCTGCAATGGAGAATTGATTTTTGGGTGGTGAAGGACCACGGTAAGCTAATTCCAAGCATTTGGTCAATTCCATCATGTAAGAAGTTGAATGATGTTAGACTGATGTATAGTGTCCAACTACCTAGAATTGTGGGTTGAGACATTTGATTTCAATCTTCTTATAAGGCTGTCAAGCTGTGTGTAAAGAAAATGGCTTTTTGCAGGTTTACTCCCAATGTGTGCAACATTTCTTAATACTAGTTACTGGGGTAATGGCTCTGAAATGCAATGAGCCCTGCTAAATAGGACTCAGTGCATGTGCTTTGATCCTTAAAATGGTGCATGTCAAATTGGCTATTACTCAATTGACTAAGTTAACTTACCTGTAAGTCCTTAGTAAATGGTAGCCAGTGAGGTAAGCTAGAAGGTCCTCTCAGGGATTACAGCACTGGTTGTGGCACCATGGGTGTCACATAAGTAAAACGAGTCTCCCAGTCTACCATTTGCAGGTGTGAAATGTAGTTTTAACTGCTAGCCCTAATTTGTCATTTAAAGTAATTGGGGAGAGGAGTTGACCTAAGGGCAAGGGCAGTTGGCCTTGAATCTGGGGAACTGGGATCGAGTCCCGGCAATGACGCTGAACATCCTGTGATTCTGGGTAAATCACTTAATCTCCCCGTGCCTAAAAAACATGAATGCGTCCTCATGTAACGCAACTGGTGCTATGTAAAGCACTCTGATACCCGATACCTTCGGGTCAAGTTCGCGCTATATAAAACTCCATAACCAAAAAAAAAAAAAGTAATGGGAAATCCAGTCTTCCCCCTGGTATATGTGTAAGTCACCTCTGTAGTAGGTTTAATGAGTCCATAGGCAGGTTGAAACCTATCCCAAGGGCAGAACATGTAATTTGACATGTTCTGATGGTAAAAACACAAAATTATCATTTTTACTGTAGAAAAGCTTGGTCGCCTAATTGGTGAGTACAGAGTTTCACACAGTCCCTCAGCTGTGCTTGCTGTCGAATGATGCAACCAAAGTGAGTCATCTAAGGTATCAAACAACTAATTGAATTAGGCTCAACTTGATTCTTAGGTTGAAATTAATGTAACAAGCTGCAGTGGACAACTTTAGCAGAGTTGCCACTTTGTTGCCTTTTAGTCCCCTGTACCCATACTGGCTGTACACAGGGGTTCTTGTCACCGAGGCAGCTTTGTGAACTCCTGGGAAGATATTCTAATGACTCACAGGAAAGGTTACAATAGGGGCTTGTTCTAGTAGGAGGTGCCACCTCCCTGCTGTAGGAAGCTACACAGGTGTTTGCCTAAAAGGAGAACTTCAAATGAGAAGCCCCCATCAAAGGGCAAATGGATAGCACTTGGGAGAGGGGATGCTCGATTGTTCGAGGCAAAAAGGCTGGTACTAGGGACAGGAGAGGGGAAAACTAGTTTCCAAACCGTTTTTCCAAAGGTGTGTAGCCCCCTTAATAGCCAAACCTCTGGGTTGGGCGAGGGAGCTCCACACGCCGGGAGAGCAGCCCTTCCATATTGGCAGTGGGCATAATGGTGCATCCTGGGATGACCAAATGCCATACTTTGCAGGAAGTGGTCACCAGGTGGGAGGGAAACTGGTAACCCATTAGCCACCAATCGCGTACTACCCGAAGGACATTTCCTGAGCATAAGTAGGGCACCCAAGGCACCCCAAACTCAGATCTCGACTGGGCAAAAGACTGAAGAAAGACTACTCTGCTGTGCTGTGCTGTGGAACCAACAAAGAGAGGCGGCAATGGTGTGGACTGCACCTGTTGAACCTGGTGGCTAGCAAAGGAGAGGGACTGTGCCTGTTGTGTCCTGCTCGATGAGCAGTCCTTTCTAAAGCCCATCCAAAGTCTAGAGACTCCAAGGGTCAGTAAGATGGCATCCTGGTTGCAGCACAGGGACACAAAAGCTGAGAAGCCTGCTGTATCAAGTTGCCACTTCAGGGCCTCTCTGGTCTGGGGCCCCTCAGGCCAGCCTGTAGGCTCAGTGACTATTCTACCCTAAAAGATTGACTCTGACCAGCCTCTTGTGAACCCACAAATGCTGAGTCCTATGCTGGTTTGGGGGGGACCCCACAAATGACACTGGGCTCCACGCACTGGGGCTTGGAACCAAATCCTTACTCCCCCTTCCTGTGGTGGTGCACCGTGCTTGGTAGCTGTGGCCTGGTGTCCATGGAATTGCAGTGCACCGCACCCCTGGAGGGGACGACCAAGCGGCGGGCAGCCTGGTAGGCGAGGTGCCTATGACTATAGTGGGGTGTTGATACCAGTGGGTATGCAAGGTATGGAGCTTTACCTCTTGTCCTGTCCCACACTGGTGGGCCCTTTGAGAGGTGCAACAGGTGAGATTGGCCCCCAGTTTTGGCAATGATTATCTGCTCCTCTGGACATCTTGTTAGCAGCCAAGGGCTGGCACCACACTTGCACTCCAGATTTACACCCTCTGAGTGCTTAGTCATACAGACACCCAAGGACTTTATCCACCCCGTCATCATGCCCACCCCGGCTGGCAAGCTGGACATCATCCTTCAGGAGATCCGGGAATCACAGGTGACAATCGAGCAGTGACGAAGGGCAATCACAACAGACATTAGCATTCTCAAGATGACCAATGGAAATTGTCCGATATTCTCAAAACAAACAAGATGACCCTCTCGACCCTTGTCAGGTGGACCATTTCACATAGCTTACTCACCTGCACCAGCAGCTGTATCAACTCCAAGACCGCTTGTAAGGATCTCGCTTCTAGTGGCCTATGGCGCGGCACAGAAACCAGGCGGGGTCAGGAAGTTGCTGCTTATAGACCCTTTATTACGTCTCACACAAGTAGGGAGGTATCGTCTAACAAGGGCTGTAGTCAAAGGAAACAAAAGTAAAGGATGGTGGTCTCCACGTAAAGCAATAGTTCACCGCCTGGGATTCGAAGGGAAACAAATGTCCCCCGAACTCTTTCCTTTTCTTTGTAGTTGTTTTTGGTCTTCCTCTTTCTGTCTGCAAAGGGCTGCTCTTTCTCTTGGGAGGGTCCACGAATCGGTGAAGCCAAAAAGAAAGAAAAGAGAGGTGCGTCTGGGTTAGACTCTTTGGTCGCAATATAGGGGTTTTGTGCCACCTTCACCGGTCGTTCGTGAGGGAACAGGGGAGGGGAAACCGAGGGTAGGAAGGGAAGTGATGGTGAGGGAGTGGGGCTTCGTGCTACCGTCTCCGTGTGATTTAACTTCTGGCTCCCCAGCAGCCCCACCAAAAAGACCCCCGCAGTGGCACTTGTCTGAGGCCACGACCCGTGAAGCGGGCCGCGGCGGTTGGACCCGGGGCGTCCTCTCCTCGTTCTAGGCCGCCGGGCTTGGATGCAGTGTACTCTCTCTCTTCGCTGGGTCCGCGTCCTCCGTAGCTCTCTCCGTGGTCGCCTGCCGTCTCGGTCCTCTCTCACCTCCTGGTTCCGTCCTCGCCGCCTCCGTCTCTCCTTCCGCGCTCGCTGTCTTCCTCCCGCTTGTTCGCCTGTTCTTTCGCCGTCTTCTCTCCTCCGCCGGGCTCCTCCTCCGCGCTGCTGCTGCCCGGCTTCCTGGTTCCGCTCTCCCCTATTTCAGGTTCCTGCCTGCCATCACCACGCCTCCCACGCACCACTAGACCGCGGGCCGTTTCCGGTCTGTGTAGTTCATCGATCGATTGGCTGCCACCCTTCCGGTTTGTCGCGTCCTCCGGCTCCTTACACCGCTGTGTCGATGCAGGCCTTGTGTTGTTCCAATCGGTCATGCATGATATCAAGGCGAATAACCGGACTGTCGAATCGTGCATCAATGGCCTTGAAACCAGCATGTAATTCCGCCACTATGGCTGCCGTGCCCTCCAATGAGGGTTGTTCAGTGTCTAGTGGGTCCATGTGATCTGGGGGATGCCCACGTGCGGCATCATCGCTGCCCTCCCACCTGGGGGTTTTGTTGGCCTCAAAAGAGAGCTGCTGTTGACTACTTTGACTGGGGTCCCCATGACCCATAGTAAACAGAGGGAGACCAGAAAATGTGGAAGGCAATGTATCAAGTCCCTAGAGGTTGAGAGGGGCACTGCTAATCCGATGGCAGGTGGAGAAGAAAAAAGTGTGTGTGCCAGTCTTCATGTGTAGAACTCACTGCACCTTATCAATGCAAATAGTGGGCCATTCGCGTCTTGATGGCGCTAAATTGATCTGCTGGTTGCAGCACCACTCATTCCCCTGATAAAACCCCCCAAAAAGCTTATGCAGGGCAGTGATGCCTAGGGATGTCGCGGTAGCCGTGGCTTTTACTCCGTAATCAGCCAAGCAAGTTCGCTGTGTTGGGATCACTGCCCGCGGGTCCTGCCTTTAGGTTCGTCATGTGCCAGTCACCAGCGCTGCCACAGTATGCGCTATGGGAGAGCGGCAACTGATGCATCCAGGCAGTCTGAGGTCGAGCGAGTGACTCACCGTTGCAACTGGGGCAGGATGCCTGGAAGTTTTAGGTGCGCCACCACATCTCTCTAGGCCTTTGAGCCCTGGCCTTGATTTTCATAGCAGTACAAAAGAGGGTGGTGATGGACGGAGCATCAGAACCAATCAAACACTCACACCCAGTCAACAGATCTGGGTTTGAGCCATCACCGTTCTTTAGCCCACTCTGCCACCCCAGTTCAGACATGGCCATATGCAAATCAGTCTGACCCTGTGCCTCATGGGAACAGTCCAGCCCGAACTGCCAAGCCATGCCTTCCCTGGACCGGAAACAAGCTTCCTAGGACCGGTTTCTGGCATTTCAGCCGTCTTCAGCCAGGCTTGCTTGAATCCAGTGGCAAAGTGAGCAAGGGACTCACGTCTGAGCATACCCTGCCAACTTATGGCGAAAAAAGCGGTACAAAAGAGGGTGGTGATGGGCGGAGCATCAGAACCAATCAAACACTCACACCCAGTCAACAGATCTGGGTTTGATCCATCACCGTTCATTAGCCCACTCTGCCACCCCAGTTCAGACATGGCCATATGCAAATCAGTCTGACCCTGTGCCTCATGGGAACAGTCCAGCCCGAACTGCCAAGCCATGCCTTCCCTGGACCGGAAACAAGCTTCCTAGGACCGGTTTCTGGCATTTCAGCCGTCTTCAGCCAGGCTTGCTTGAATCCAGTGGCAAAGTGAGCAAGGGACTCACGTCTGAGCATACCCTGCCAACTTATGGCGAACAAAGCGGTACAAAAGAAGGTGGTGATGGACGGAGCATCAGAACCAATCAAACACTCACACCCAGTCAACAGATCTGGGTTTTATCCATCACCGTTCTTTAGCCCACTCTGCCACCCCAGTTCAGACATGGCCATATGCAAATCAGTCTGACCCTGTGCCTCATGGGAACAGTCCAGCCCGAACTGCCAAGCCATGCCTTCCCTGGACCGGAAACAAGCTTCCTAGGACCGGTTTCTGGCATTTCAGCCGTCTTCAGCCAGGCTTGCTTGAATCCAGTGGCAAAGTGAGCAAGGGACTCACGTCTGAGCATACTCTGCCAACTTATGGCGAACAAAGCGGTACAAAAGAGGGTGGTGATGGACGGAGCATCAGAACCAATCAAACACTCACACCCAGTCAACAGATCTGGGTTTGATCCATCACCGTTCTTTAGCCCACTCTGCCACCCAAGTTCAGACATGGCCATATGCAAATCAGTCTGACCCTGTGCCACATGGGAACAGTCCAGCCCGAACTGCCAAGCCATGCCTTCCCTGGACCGGAAACAAGCTTCCTAGGACCGGTTTCTGGCATTTCAGCCGTCATCAGCCAGGCTTGCTTGAATCCAGTGGCAAAGTGAGCAAGGGACTCATGTCTGAGCATACCCTGCCAACGTATGGCGAACAAAGCGGTACAAAAGAGGGTGGTGATGGACGGAGCATCAGAACCAATCAAACACTCACACCCAGTCAAAAGATCTGGGTTTGATCCATCACCGTTCTTTAGCCCACTCTGCCACCCCAGTTCAGACATGGCCATATGCAAATCAGTCTGACCCTGTGCCTCATGGGAACAGTCCAGCCCGAACTGCCAAGCCATGCCTTCCCTGGACCGGAAACAAGCTTCCTAGGACCGGTTTCTGGCATTTCAGCTGTCTTCAGCCAGGCTTGCTTGAATCCAGTGGCAAAGTGAGCAAGGGACTCACGTCTGAGCATACCCTGCCAACTTATGGCGAACAAAGCGGTACAAAAGAGGGTGGTGATGGACGGAGCATCAGAACCAATCAAACACTCACACCCAGTCAACAGATCTGGGTTTGACCCATCACCGTTCTTTAGCCCACTCTGCCACCCCAGTTCAGACATGGCCATATGCAAATCAGTCTGACCCTGTGCCTCATGGGGACAGTCCAGCCCAAACTGCCAAGCCATGCCTTCCCTGGACCGGAAACAAGCTTCCTAGGACTGATTTCTGGCATTTCAGCCGTCTTCAGCCAGGCTTGCTTGAATCCAGTGGCAAAGTGAGCAAGGGACTCACGTCTGAGCATACCCTGCCAACTTATGGCGAACAAAGCGGTACAAAAGAGGGTGGTGATGGACGGAGCATCAGAACCAATCAAACACTCACACCCAGTCAACAGATCTGGGTTTGATCCATCACCGTTCTTTAGCCCACTCTGCCACCCCAGTTCAGACATGGCCATATGCAAATCAGTCTGACCCTGTGCCTCATGGGAACAGTCCAGCCCGAACTGCCAAGCCATGCCTTCCCTGGACCGGAAACAAGCTTCCTAGGACCGGTTTCTGGCATTTCAGCCGTCTTCAGCCAGGCTTGCTTGAATCCAGTGGCAAAGTGAGCAAGGGACTCACGTCTGAGCATACCCTGCCAACTTATGGCAAACAAAGTGGTACAAAAGGGGGTGGTGATGGACGGAGCATCAGAGCCAATCAAACACTCACACCCAGTCAACAGATCTGGGTTTGAGCCATCACCGTTCTTTAGCCCACTCTGCCACCCCAGTTCAGACATGGCCATATGCAAATCAGTCTGACCCTGTGCCTCATGGGAACAGTCCAGCCCGAACTGCCAAGCCATGCCTTCCCTGGACCGGAAACAAGCTTCCTAGGACCGGTTTCTGGCATTTCAGCTGTCTTCAGCCAGGCTTGCTTGAATCCAGTGGCAAAGTGAGCAAGGGACTCACGTCTGAGCATACCCTGCCAACTTATGGCGAACAAAGCGGTACAAAAGAGGGTGGTGATGGACGGAGCATCAGAACCAATCAAACACTCACACCCAGTCAACAGATCTGGGTTTGACCCATCACCGTTCTTTAGCCCACTCTGCCACCCCAGTTCAGACATGGCCATATGCAAATCAGTCTGACCCTGTGCCTCATGGGGACAGTCCAGCCCAAACTGCCAAGCCATGCCTTCCCTGGACCGGAAACAAGCTTCCTAGGACTGATTTCTGGCATTTCAGCCGTCTTCAGCCAGGCTTGCTTGAATCCAGTGGCAAAATGAGCAAGGGACTCGTGTCTGAGCATACCCTGCCAACTTATGGCGAACAAATCGGTACAAAAGAGGGTGGTGATGGACGGAGCATCAGAACCAATCAAACACTCACACCCAGTCAACAGATCTGGGTTTGATCCATCACCGTTCTTTAGCCCACTCTGCCACCCCAGTTCAGACATGGCCATATGCAAATCAGTCTGACCGTGTGCCTCATGGGAACAGTCCAGCCCGAACTGCCAAGCCATGCCTTCACTGGACCGGAAACAAGCTTCCTAGGACCGGTTTCTGGCATTTCAGCCGTCTTCAGCCAGGCTTGCTTGAATCCAGTGGCAAAGTGAGCAAGGGACTCACGTCTGAGCATACCCTGCCAACTTATGGCGAACAAAGCGGTACAAAAGAGGGTGGTGATGGACGGAGCATCAGAACCAATCAAACACTCACACCCAGTCAACAGATCTGGGTTTGATCCATCACCGTTCTTTAGCCCACTCTGCCACCCCAGTTCAGACATGGCCATATGCAAATCAGTCTGACCCTGTGCCTCATGGGAACAGTCCAGCCCGAACTGCCAAGCCATGCCTTCCCTGGACCGGAAACAAGCTTCCTAGGACCGGTTTCTGGCATTTCAGCCGTCTTCAGCCAGGCTTGCTTGAATCCAGTGGCAAAGTGAGCAAGGGACTCACGTCTGAGCATACCCTGCCAACTTATGGCAAACAAAGTGGTACAAAAGGGGGTGGTGATGGACGGAGCATCAGAGCCAATCAAACACTCACACCCAGTCAACAGATCTGGGTTTGAGCCATCACCGTTCTTTAGCCCACTCTGCCACCCCAGTTCAGACATGGCCATATGCAAATCAGTCTGACCCTGTGCCTCATGGGAACAGTCCAGCCCGAACTGCCAAGCCATGCCTTCCCTGGACCGGAAACAAGCTTCCTAGGACCGGTTTCTGGCATTTCAGCCGTCTTCAGCCAGGCTTGCTTGAATCCAGTGGCAAAGTGAGCAAGGGACTCACGTCTGAGCATACCCTGCCAACTTATGGCGAAAAAAGCGGTACAAAAGAGGGTGGTGATGGACGGAGCATCAGAACCAATCAAACACTCACACCCAGTCAACAGATCTGGGTTTGATCCATCACCGTTCTTTAGCCCACTCTGCCACCCCAGTTCAGACATGGCCATATGCAAATCAGTCTGACCCTGTGCCTCATGGGAACAGTCCAGCCCGAACTGCCAAGCCATGCCTTCCCTGGACCGGAAACAAGCTTCCTAGGGCCGGTTTCTGGCATTTCAGCTGTCTTCAGCCAGGCTTGCTTGAATCCAGTGGCAAAGTGAGCAAGGGACTCACGTCTGAGCATACCCTGCCAACTTATGGTGAACAAAGCGGTACAAAAGAGGGTGGTGATGGTTCTGATGCTCCGTCCATCACCACCCCCTTTTGTACCACTTGATTTTCATAGCAGCCGCATTGTGCAGCCGCAGCCACGCCCTCCGGCTTGCCCATAACCCCTGTTGTCGGGGGGCCTCTGAGGGCAGCTTCGGGATGCCACCCTCGTGTGGCTGCACGCGAACAATGGTGCCACCCTCAGCAGTTATCATGCCTCGGAGCCTCCGGCAGTCGCGGCAGCCCTCGAAGACATGGAGCGCCGTGATGGGACAGAGCTAAGCAGTTTGCAAAGAGCTCCCCGATCAACCCACCATCTTGATGCTTGGTCAGGCCACGTCCCTCAATAAAATTAAATATTTAAAACTTTATTTCATTTATAAAAATATATACCTGTATATTAAAATAAGATGTATAAAAAATAAGTTACATTATATGTTAACTTACAAAGTTATATTTTTCTCAAAACTGTACATTAACATATTTTTTCTACATTTTTTAGGTTTTCCCTTATTTTCCCATTTTTACTTTTACCGATGATGTTGCCGGTTGTACGTCTGTTTCTACAGTTGGTGGATTGTCACAGACACGATCAGTAGGAAGGAAGAGCTGCTCTCAGGTAAGTCTTTTTAATTAATTAATAAAGATTGTGGGTGGCATAGTTTTTGTGAGGAGAGAGGAAGGAGGCAGTTAGATATTTGCTTGTATTTTTAAGTATGCTTTGTGTGTTTTAACCACCATTTTCATTCCTATGCAGTTAGCGGTTGTAGGCCCACGTTGGGTTGATTGCTTTTTTGATACTTTTGGCGTAAAAAAAATATGTTAAAATAAATTTTACGATTTCTTTTACACCAATCTGTAAAGAAGGCAATATGTATATTTTTTGGGTGTGTGTTGTTTTTGTTACATAGTATGGTGTAATCGTGGATTTTCAGCTGAGTGGAAGTTTTGAGGAAAAAGATAGGAAGTATGACTGAATGGACGGTTTGGACAAATAGGAAGTTTTTCTATGAGGTTTCTAATTTTATGCTGTAATTTTACTACATATAAAATTTATTTTTTTATTTTTGAAAATCGATTGTCAAATTTGGAAAGGATTTGAAAACTGTGGACAGTGGATTGCAACGATGGATTTATTGTTGAATTACTACCAAAAATAATCTATTTTCAGGATTTTATTTTTGTTATGGGTTTTCTTTTTTTTAGTTAAAACAGATTATTTTGCAGCACTACATTAGTTGTAAAATATGGCTATGCCAAACTGTGTCCTTTTTGATAGTTTCTTAGTATTTGAATTAAATCGTGGCTTATGGATGTGTCACTATGGATTTTTGGAGTGCTCAAGACTCTTGGGGAGTTGTGGGATTCTACGAAAGTCCAAGAGTTGAAGACGGAAGACAAGATGAGGAAGGAAATCCACCTTTTTATTTTTTAATTATTTTTTTTAATTGCCAATTTAATTAATACAAATTAATTACAAAACAGGCAAATAAGGTTGGATGGGTGTTAGTGTAGTTTAGAAATGTAATATGTGTGCGATATTGTATAAGTAGTCTGGACCCACCATCAATGAAAAATGTTGATTGTGACCCAATAGTCGCCCTGACATTTCTTTTGTTCATTTATAAATCCGTGTGCTCAGACTACCCGTCAATGATTACGTAATTCTCAGTTCTTGGAAACTTTGCTCCTTCTTCAAAATTTCCAAAAAATGATAAAAGTTAGGGTGAGATTTTCCGATTGATTTGTTGAAGGAGTTGTGCTATCCCTCTATGGCATTATTAGTCTTTGGTCCCCCCTCTAAGCAGGTTGTGAAACAGTTCCACCACTTCACAGAAAACCTTGAATTCCTCCTGCAACCGACCTGCTTAGATGGCCAATCAGTGTGTTCTCAAAATAATTTAAAAGGGGAGCCAATTTGTCTGCATTTGTTGAAAGATATTCTGATTCAGTAATTGATGTGTAGTATTCAAACAGGAATTAAAAAAAGTCCTTTGGGACCAATTATACGAGAGCTCCCAGACTAGAAATGGTGAGCAGTTCTGGAAGGTAGTGAAGACCCCCTTCCTGACAGACATTTGTGACCTGCCACCAGTAGAAGTAGCGATCGATGGCCCAACATGGGTAAACTACTTCTCCAAAGTCTTCGGCAAAATACCAGGAGTAGATTTGTTAGAGAAGAATAATCAGAGTCCACAAGAAACTTTATTTCTGATTCCTTTAAATTTTGAAATAAACGAAGTCATAAATGCTGTTAAAGCGAGCAAATGTGGAAAAGCCCCTGGACCAGATGGAGTACCAGTCGACTTTTTTAAGTTTAAACTAGACCTGTGGGCTCCAATTTTAAAGAGAGTACTCGATGCAGCAATGAACCACGGGCTAATTAAAACTTGGACCCAATAGATTATGGTCCCCATCTTCAAGAAGGGAAACAGGGAAGAGGTGACCTGCTATAGGCCAATTTCACTATTGGACTCGCTTGGTAAAGTTTTGGGCAGAGTGGTCTTCCAGCGCCTCCAGGAGTGGGTAGATGATCGTAACATACTATCTGACATCCAGTTTGGCTTTCGAGAGGGCTGTGGAACAATTGAGCAGGCTTTGAACTTAGCCTTATTAATGGGAAAATACGTAACAGCAAAACAAGGAAGATTATACATGGTCTATGTCGACCTCTCCGCGGCATTTGACTGCATCTCCCATTCAAAGCTCTGGTCAGTTCTCACCGATATGGGTATAGACCCAGCCCTTGCAAACCTTCTCCGTGCATTATATTCCAACGCCTCATCTAGGGTCCGTTTTGGAACACAGGGCGAACTATCTGAGTCCTTTAGGGTGGAACGGTGCGTGAGGCAGGGTTGTGTCCTGGCCCCCTTTCTTTTCTCTCTCTACACTAATGGTCTTGAGGTAGAAATGTTGAGAGGGGCCCAGGACCTCCCACGAGTAAAAAATCGCTCATACCTGCGCTTCTTTATGCGGATGACGCAGTAATCTTGGCGCGTACTCCGCGAGAGCTGCAGAAAGCCCTAGATAGATATTCAAAGTTCATGGGTAGCTTGGACCTTAAAATAAATATAAAAAAAACCTATGTGATGGTGGCAGGAAAAGGAAGGAAACGGGGAAGGACCATTTCCCTCGATAAAGAGAGAGTGGATCTGACTATTCAATACCCGTACCTCGGGGTTATGATTGATGAAAAACTCAATTGGAAAGCGGCCATTGAAGCTCGCAAACACCAACTTCTGCGAGCAATAATGGCCCTCATAAAATTTTCCCAGAAGTTAGGAAAGAGGCCACCAGTAGAGCTTCTTCGCATCTATGAAGCAAAGTGCCACTCCATCGCACTCTATGGGGCAGGGTTGTGGGGCTATAAAAACACGAATGTTCTGCAGGTAGCAGAGAATACATTCATGAGATTTCTCTTGATGACATCCAAGCGAGCATCTATTTTTTCCTGCCACGCTGAACTTGGTATGGCCCACATCGAAGATTTGGCCAAAATCCAACCTCTTTTGCTGTGGCGCCGCATCTGGACGTCAACAAAAAACTCACTTACAAAAGAGATTGTGGCAGACTGCATGTCCTTGGAACATGCAGGGAAAATCGAGTGGCTGCTGTACGTGAAAAATCTCCTTACAGACTTGGGGCTGAACAAATACTATGTTAACCCCGAATTAATGGCTGAGATTTCAAAGAAAGAGCTAAAAATAAGGGCTCTCTCCTACATGGAAGAATCACGGTTGAGTAAGGAGATAAGCAAAACATCTGTTCAACACTCCCTGGTAGTCATGACCACCTTGGAAATGGAACCATATTTGACCTATGTCGAGTCACAATTTGAGCGTTTTTTGGTGACGCGATTTAGACTGAATGTCTTCCATAGGCTTGTAGCCTTCCCTAAATGCCATAATTGGAAAGAGGGCTTAATGGCGTGCCCTTGCGATGAAATGTCAGAACAAACAACAATGCACACTGTTTTGTTTTGTAATTACTATTCCGAACATCGTAAATTATGGCTAATTCCACTGTTGAGAACTCTTGGCTTCAGAAGGTGTCGCCCCGCCATGCTGCACCTGCAATTCTTGAACACCACATTGATTACGAAATGTGTTGGTACATTTTTAAAGTGTATTTTTAAACATAGAACAAACCTTGGTTGAAGTAATCTCTGTTATTCTAAAGAGTTTCTTATACTGTGTACATTGTGTGCGATATGTATTCTAATGTACTTTAATGGTTATTAATGTTTTTTATAACCGAATAAAGATTTACTTACTTACTTACTTAATATTCAACCACACAGTCAGGAGGAACAGGGTAGTTAGTTTTTTCAACTCAAATTGCAGTTTACTGTCTGATATGTAATCCTTAACCAAGGATGTTTTAAAAAAATGTCTACAATATGCCTGTGAAAAGTGAAAAAAAATCCTTGAATTTGGGATTCAGGTTACAATTTGGTGATGGTGTTAATCATCGGTAATTCAAAATTAATAATCACTTTTCTAGGGCTTCTATTCTGTGTTTTAGTTTTAACCACTGTTGAAATTTCAGTGTATGTTGAGGTTTGCTTATAAGGGAGTAAACTGTACACTAAGGAAACTACAGTGTTATTAATGTAGGCATAAATAGCGTATATTTGGGTGAATCGATAGGGTGTGAGTTTAAACATCCCATCCATCATCCAAATATCACTACTCTCCAATATTAGAAGGTTATTGGGTGTGTTAAAGATTAGTATCCTTTTCTGAGGGTTTTTGTTGTCATGCAAAAGAAATGTTTTATTAGTAACCGTAACAGTTAGTTCAGGGGAAATATAAATATCAGAAAATGTTTGGGGTGTTATATGTTGAGGGTTACTTGCCTGTTTATTCCTTTGCATAATTCTTCTCAAAATTGGGATTGTGGGCATAAAACTTGCTACATGCTTAGGGATGGTTTGGGATACCTCCCTCAAAATTGAGCCCCAGAGTTAATTGGAGGTTGATGCAAGTTCTTTAATTTAATTTGTGTTTTCTCTAACCTCAATCTCCATTGCAGAGGCAGAGTGGTTATGCTCTATGGTCCTTTCAACAGTTTCACCAAAAGTAACCATTCTTCCTGTGCAATGGGATGAGTAATATTGCACACACCTCCAATGACTCCTGGGCTCAGGTAATCTCTCCTTACAATAAAAGTAGCCACTGAACTTTAATAATCTGTTGCCTCTGTTGGACTTGATGTAAGAAGCCTCTCTTACACTTGCCATTCTGATTTTTTTCTGAAAAACAAGAAGTGAAAAAGTGATTTTTTTTTAACTTCCAAGTGTTTTATTGTGTAAAATCTGCAAAACAAAGGTTAATATTTCTGTAACTGCCTGTTACCTTTTCAAAGAATATGCCGTTTATTAAATTTGTTTACTATGAATATGCTACCTATGATTTGTTACTATGGTTTAGTGCTGACTCCTGCGAAAAGAAAGAGAGCTATTTCAATTACTTAATATGTTTATCTTTACCTTGATTAGTTTCTTTTGTCTGATTGCTGGTCCTTTATGTGGTATTGATTTATTTCTAGGTGATAAGGTTTACTTGATTGTTTTGCTTCTGGATGTTGTGGGGTAGGTCTGAAAAGAAAAGTTGGCATTAACTGAGGTTTTGGAAGTGATTGCTACTTTAAGTTTTTTTTTCTCAATTGTATTTTCTTGGATTTTTAAAAACTGATTGTTGTTTCTTTTGCATGTGGGATACTGAAGAGAAACGCTTTGGTTAATATTGGCTTTACCAATAGGTTTTTCAAACATTTTGCCTCAGATTGGCCTTATCTTTGGGAGCACGTGCAGCTGAATAGGCTTTGTACTCAAGCTGGTGGTTTGGCCTGTATGTTTTTTTACGGTTATTTCATAAATAAGAGGAAAAAGTATTAATATTGTATGTTTAACTGTAAAATGATTACATTTCTTAAAGCAACAGCAGACCAGCACCTTTATTGGGGTAAACATCCGGTGGCTATATTAGTAATTTTGAACTCCCAGGATTAATCAGCAACCTCTCTGAGGCAAGCACCCGTTGGAATTAGATTAGTAATTTGGTGCCCCAACACTTTCCAGCACCTTCCTATAGGCAAACACACGGTGGAGTAAGAATAGTACTTTTGCCACCCACCACTGTTCAGCACCTTCCCTGAGGCAAACTTATGGCCCAGATAGAATAGAAAATTGACGCCCCCCCCACCGCTGTCTAGCACTCTCCCTGAGTAAAATTCCTAGAAAAGTTAGAATAGTAATTTTGACCTTCACCACTGTCCAGCACCTTCCCTGAGGCAAACACTTGGCAGAGTTAGAAGAGTAATTTTGCCTACACCACAGTCGTGAACCTTCCCTGAGGCAAACACTTGGCAGAGTTAGAATAGCAATTTAGCCCGCCAACACTGTCCAGCACCTTCCTTGAGACAAGCACACAGCGTAGTTAGAATAGTAATTTTGTCCCCCACTAGTGACCAGCACCTTCCCTGAGGTAAGCACCCTGTGGAGTTAGAATAGTAATTTTTCCCCCCACCAGTGACCAGCACCTTCCTTGGGGAAAGCACCCTGCAGAGTTAGAATAGTAATTTTGTCCCCCAGCCCTGACCAGCACCTACCCTGAGGTAAGCACCATGTGGAGTAAGAATAGTGGCCCAGCACCTTCCCAGAGGAAAACTTTCGGCAGAGATAGAATAGAAAATTTGCCCCCACCACTGTCCAACACTTTTCCTGAGTCAAACATCTGGCAGAGTTAGAATAGTAATTTTGACCCCCCCCTCCCCCCTCCACTGTCCAGCAGCTTCCCTGAGGCAAACAGCTTCAAGAATTACAATGGTAATTTACCCCCCTAAGCACTGTCCAGAACCTTCCCTGAGACAAACACCCGGCAGAGTTAGAATAGTAATGTTGCCCCCCAACTCTGTCCAGCACCTTTTCTGAGTCAAGCACACAGCGGAGTTAGAATAGTAATTTGACCTCCACCACTGACCAGCACCTTCCCTGAGGCAAGCACCTGGCGGAGTTAGAATAGTAATTTTGCCCCCTCCCACCTCTGACCAGCACCTTCCCTGAGGTAAACACTTGGTGAAGTTAGAATATTAGATTTGCACCCCACACCTGTCCATCACCTTCTCTGAGGCAAGCACCCAGGGGAGATAGAATAGCAAGTTTGCTTTCCACCACTGACCAGCACCTTCCCGGAGGCAAGCACTTGGTAGAGATAGAATAGTACGTTTTCCCCCCAAAACTGACCAGCAACTCCCTGAAGCAAGTTTCAGGCAGTGTAAGAATAGTAATGTTGACCCCCAGCACTTTCCACCACCTTACCTGAGGCAAGTACCCAGTAGGACTGAGCAGCACCTTCACAAAAATCATTGAATAATTTAAAGCTGAAAATATTATTTTGTTTGTTCAAAATACATTTTATAGTGTACTTACAGATGATTATCCAAAGGAATGTGTTATCAAAATGTTATTCATTTGTGTGAATGGCCAATCTCTGCAAAAAAAATTAAAAATGTAAATTGTCATTTTCGACTTTGGGTTTTAAATTAAGATCAGATGTACTCTGAAATTCAATTACTGCCAGTAAAAAATATGTATTGTAGTGCTCTGGCTGTTTTTCAAGTTCCTTGAATAAATAAATAAAATGTTTTAGATATATCATTTAATTATTTTCGTTATGAAGTTGTTTTGTTTTAAACTTACACTTCAGTCAATAGATGGCAATATTTGAACTGCAAGTTCTCAGCTGTCTCCTACTCCAATTGCATGTCGTCACCAGGTAAGTCAGTACACCACTGAGCACAAAATGGTGGTCGACTTCATTTATACATTTTTTAGGAGCAAACGAAAATTTTCAAGAAAATATGTTTTGAAAAAAAAAATTCTGTGTGAATTAGAACCTCACAGAATGTATATTTATTTTTTGGTGTGTGAATAGTTGGTTTATACATTCCGTTTTAGAAAGGCAGCCATTTTGAGCAGATGATGGGTCAGCTGCTGTAATGGAAATAGTGAAAGGACACCTGTTACCTCTGCTTTAGATTCCTTGTATGAAGGTTGTCTTGGACTTTCCAGTGTTTTTGTAAAAAATGCTTTGTATATAGACAAAAATGTCAGATACTTAAAAAATAACTGTACACATTTATAAAAAATCTATATTTGTTAAAGCACAGGTATTAAAATGAATACACAAGTATTAACATGTATACCTGGGTATTAATATACTCCCCCACCCAAAACCCCTGTTTCCCTTGCCTCCCATCCCAAATGATGGGTAGTTATACTTTAACATAGTAAACTTATAATGTGTTGTAATGGTATGTGTTGTATTAGTATACGTAGTGATGGTATACGTTGTAGTGGTAGTTTCTATGTAACTCTATGAACATGCAATGCAATGGCTTGCATTGTAAAAACATGCGTTGGAATGGTAGTCGCGCTGTAGAAACTGCGACGTAAAAGTATGCTTTATAATGGTATGCGTTGTAACATTATATATTCTTTTGAAGACAGTGCAATCCCTGAAAGTGCCAGTATTGAAGTGTTTTGTGGGATTTGTTTGCTTTAGAGGCCTCAAAGGGCACCACTAAGGCCTTGAGCTGGGTATGATGGTGCTGCAGCCCGTGCCTTACTGTGGTTAGTGAGCTGAAAGATAAGACCCCTACCCAAAACTCTAGCGAGGTGGGATATTTTCTCAGGCCTCTCTTGGACTGGAATGCATGTGAGCCACGAATTTGTTTGCAGGCCTGATGGGCACGTAGCCAGGGGGAGCGTAGCAGATACTTTTGCCATTTCTCTTTTTGATGACTTGGACTATGTTCAAGAAAGTAAAATCACATATAAGGGATTAATGTTTTAGGAAAATTTTACATAATCTCCTTGATTGCTGGCCAGAGAAGCAGACCTCAATGTGGGTTGCGCAGGGATAGAAGTAGATAAATTGCATTGATGGGCACACTTTCAGCTCTGGCACACACACTGTTAAGTGAAGGACATGTAGAGCTACCATCTTAAGTTGCTAGCAGTGTATGTGAGAGCTGGCAGAGTCTCTTCTAGGGTAGAGCAGTGTGCACAAAGATGGGATAGAAGCTAACTGTGAGCAGGGGCGTAAAGGAGGCCCCCGCAGCACCTACATTGAGGGATGGGGCCCCAGAGTTTCTTGGTTTGGAGGGGGCCCCACTCACTCTCCTAGCCAAGAATGTGTGCATTGGCATGGAATAAGAAGTATTTAAACGCTCGGGAAAGCTACTCTGCTTTCCCAAGCAGACCCTTGCAGTGTAGGCAAGCTCCAGCCTTTCGGGAGGGGAAGGGGGGCATTTAAGCCCAAGGCCAATGAATATCTGTGCGTTCTGAGAGACACCAGGGTCCCTCATTGCAATCTGTAGGAGGGGGCATCAATTTGCATTACTCCACTGCTTTTGAGCAGAGGTTATTCTGAGTGAGGGCCTGCCAGTGTAAACGCATTGGCAGGAAAGTTCACAAAGGTGGAGAAGAAAGGATTGTGAGTTGTGGTCATTGTAGTACAGGATATGGGCCGCATACCTGGGCGAGAGAGCATAATGAGTATTGGCAGACCATATACCCATAAGAAGGGTTTGCACTTGAATAAATGGAAACTTGCCAAGTGGAAACCTTCAAATTAAAAGTGAATTTTATAAATATGACAAATAGTGGATACTTTTCAGCCAGAAACGTAACGTCATTGGGTGGTGGGACATAGCCCACACCCTAGATATCATTCAGGCCAAAAAATGGGCTTGTGCACTACATGAGGTACACCGGTGGGTCATTCAGGCACTAGTGTACTGCCTCACCCACAGAATAAATATTGAGAAAAAATAGCAGACTCGCTAAATCTACTCATTTGTAAAACTGGGCATTGACTCAGCAACACTCAAAACTCTTATATCAGATTAAGATATGGACTAGCCCAGCAGTAGCTGTTAAATAACAAAGCTTTCTAATATGTTTGTCTCTTGAGCTAGTGCTAAGTTTGCCGTGAATTTCACATGCAAAATGCATTAATTGAAATGTGAGTCTTGAATTATGTGTTAGCTGATCCTTCAAATAGAACACAAGGCAAACTCTGTCACCAAAGCAAAACATTAAAAACATATACATTGATTGGCCCTGAAGGAGTTAGGTGCCCTGCAGAGGTATTTCTATCTAACGGTAATGGCCCATGAGTGATTCCTCTACATGAAGTTCTGTTCAGAAACCTCACATCTACGTTTTCGATAATTATCTTCCTGGTGTGACTGTTATAATTGAGTAGAGGAAAAGGAGCAGCACTTTTTGTATTGTTTGCCCATTTTATCCAGGATATAAGAGCCGTAGGCTGATCCAAATCTGTGAAGCATGTGGAAACAAGGCACTGATTTACAGAACATTGTATTTGCAATTTAGTAATTATGAAAATAATGAATTGCAATGTCCAGATTGGAAAATAGTACGTGCCATGCAATATCACCACCGAAAAGGGATTTCTTTGTTTTTACTGTTGATGGAGCACTTTCCTGTGGGCAAATTCTGAGACAAATTCTGGGCCCAACAAGCACTCTCCAATCAATTTTTAGTTCCAATTGCAGCTAACATCAAAGTTCAATACATTTCAATAACATGAAGCACACTAGACTCCACAAGGAAGACAGGGCTTGTTTAAGTTCAAACCATAAAGGTTTATTAAATGATTATCAAAGTTACAAATTCAAATCATCAACATTTGCTATTAATCAATAATCAATACATGATGGCATTAGTCAATGTATAGTTCAAAGCAATTCAAATGTCATAAAACAAAGACAAACTGTTATAAAAGGGTCTGAAAAGGGAAAGTTAAGGAAGATCAATTCTCTCATAGAGAGAGCATCCTACACTGTTAAGCCTGGAAAAGGTCCTGCTAGTAAGTTTGGAAAAAGGATTCTGGATTCTCATCTACGTTGTATTAGTTTAAATCACACTATTCTAACATTTGATACAACTACACGTGGTTCCCAAATAATAGACCGGTCAGAGTTTTGGCACAAGTAGATAACCAAACTCATTATTTTCTCAAGCTACTACACAATGAGGCTACTCTAAACACCCTTCAAATGTACAGTTATCTGCAACATAATGAGATACATTGGACCTAGCTGTACGTGCATCGCACCAGTTCGTTGACACATGCTTAAGGCATCACGTTAAGAAACCTTTCAAAAGAGTATTGGTAAAGTAAGGTCACATCGAAATGGTACATTTGGAAACAACTTTTCCTGGAAAAGTAAGACACATGAAAAAAGCAAGATGGTAACAGAATGTCTAGACAAATGCCATAGGAGGAGGTTGGGAGAAAGAGGAAAGGTAAATGCAGTTACCATGAAGAAAAAATGTTGAAGAATGAGTGACCAAAAATTATACATTGTTTGGAAGGGCCTCACTTATAATACCAAACACTGCTAAAAATGATCTTAAGCCCCATCCAACAAATAATCTTGCTATGGTCCCCAACAGGTGCGTTGAAGGGTTCAGAAAACATAGGGGTGAAACAGCAGTATCGTGTAGGGCACCCCCAGAACTAAACCATCACCAACCAAGGATTTAATTAAATCCACTTCAAGTTTCTACAGAGTTCCTACAATTGACATATCATCTCCAAGGCAAACACAACCATGTATGTGAACACAAAATGTATACATAGTATTTTAAAGACTTTGTCCCCTTATAAAATATTGTATTTTTTTTAAATATATTTAGTGTATGTGTAAAAACAAAATATTGGCAGGATATTTCATGCTATATATAACACAATTAATGCATTATGGGAAGTGTACTTCTTTTAGATTAAGGTTTGCTTTCAATGCCAAATCAGAAATGCACAGTAAATCTAAAATGGAATTAAAACACATTGTTTATATGTTGCAATTTCTTTATTTATCAAATAAAGGGCACATATTATACAAATTTGAATTAAAATACGTTTACAGAGCATTGCATTATTAAATAATTAACATTCATTTTCATTATAACAATATTATGTGAAAAACTATATGATGTGTCCCCAGACAGAGCCACCTAAACAGATTAGCCAGGCACATGATGAAGAAGAACCATCTGAAAATAAAGACCTCACTATGCTTGAAACACTAGTTTTTTAAAGTCCTCAATCAACCAGAAAGAAAAGCAGTAACAACTGAACAGTAATTGAACATTGCCACACTACCTTCTATGTGTACTACCACTGCAACACCGACTGTAAACATTTAATCATCATAAAGTAATAGGTACAGGTAATGACATCAGTCTTTAGCAGAAGGGCTGGCCCTCTAGCCAAGTTGTCAGTACCAATTGGCACTCCTAGGGCGTCAGAGTTACTTTCCTTACAAAAATCTGTGCTGATGATTCAATAAAAGAAACATAGAACTACATGTGAGATCAGTAGAAGGGCTGAGGAGCATAGACAAACAGTGTGGAGGACCATGGTATCGTTAGATCAGGTATGTCTGATTTAACAAAAGCAGTGACAGACTTGCTCATGTCATTGCTGCTGATACAGAAGCAAACAAACACTGGAAAGGGCATGCACAAATCTGCCCACATGCTATAGGATGCTCTGTTGAAAGGTTGGCATCTATAGTTACACATACAGATACTTAGAAATTATTAGCAAATATTAGAAAAGAGAGGGTTAACCACAGTGGTGATGCATCCAGAAGTTTCACTCAGATTATGAATACACAATAAAATGCAGACGCTGCAAAACAGGTTAAATACTTCACCAGTACAAAGTAAAGAGAGTTCAAGTATAAATAGTGGATTGATGACAGTTGAGCCAAGCGCAATAGTTTAAGATATATGGTACATGGTAAAGGCATATTCGTGGTAAAGGCATGCGTGCTAAAGACATGTGTGGTAAAGGCATATGCTTGGTAATGGCAGTGTTGTAATGGTCGCATGTGGTAATGACCACATTGTTATGGCTGTTTCCCTATAAGAAGCAACAGTGGTCAGGCAGGATGTACTGGAAATCAGTATACCATAAAAAGCAAAAATATTAGAGGTTGAAAACATGAATGATAAAATTGTTTTTTGTTTTTTTTATTTAGAGTTCAAGTTATGTTTGTACATTGGTGTAAAATTATATCACATATAAAAACATATGTGTAAATGATATGAACAGATAAAGTTGATATCTACTTTTATTTTTGTCTTATGTACCTCAATAGTAATTGTTTCTAACATCAAGCAAGTAGGTACACTCTCCTGTTTCTCCTGATACATCCTGACATGGGTTGTAATCAAGGAGAATGTTCCTCTTCATTGTCAGAGTCATCAGTAACAGATTCCATAATCATACCTTTGTTGTTGCTGTGATGTGCAACATGGTACATGCGACAAATATTTTACAACATGTTGTAGGATCATATTCCAGTGCACCCACAAAATTGTGTAGACAGCAAACCTCCCTTCGTGAGGCCGTATGTTCTTTAGACAAGTGTTCTGATTGCTTGTGAGCTGTGTTGTCTTTGACTTGCTTTTCATGTTTTTAAGTATGGTGTCCTTATCTTTGTGTTTAAGGAACATGCATGGACACTTGTAATATGAAGTATGGAATCTCGTACTGCATTGTGGGTATGTCACACAATATTGTATAAAGTTAAATCATATAGCCTTACCAAGAAACCACCCATCTCTGAACTTTCCTCTAGCCACACAGTAACAAAAGATACAGCAGTCATGTGTGCTCCATGAAAAAAGTGCAACTATGTTAGTGGTGGCATTGCAAACTACCTTTATATTTGTGATAGAAGAGTGTTGACTTTGGTAAATGTACTCACTCTGAAACAGGGCTAATAAGAACATGTCTTCCATCCACACAGCAAATAATATTTGAAATTGTGGAGTAAAATTAAATTGATTAAATTGTACCCTACTAGCTAGGCACTCAGTTATGCTGTTTGGAAAAGAAAGTCAATTATCCTTCCCACCATAGTATCTAGAATGTCTCCGAAACCATGGACAGGTTATCCTGAGATATTCTCCCCACCAACTGCTAATTACAGGCTGGTAACTCCCACAGTCTTTGAAGCGCAAACTACACATTTTCTGAATGTGGGGAGACAGCCTCAATATGGCTTGTGTGTCTGCCAAAAACAGGTTGCAGCTCATACTTAGCTTACAAATAATCTGTTTACTGAATCTATATGCAGCATAAACCTCTTCCTCATTTTGTTCAGACAGGGTCACCCTCTTTCTAAAACATCTCTCCCTTCTCCTCTGCTGTGCTTCAAGGATGCAGATCCTTCTTGCTATAATGTAAATTGTGAAGGTTTGCATTGAATTGTGGGTGACCTTTTGTACTTTGCACCTGGTTACTACCTTCCCCTTGAATTACAAGTACAATCTCAATTAATTTTTTGCAACTATTCACAATTTGAAAATGCTTAGCACATATGGATTGCAAATCAGTAGTATAAATTAAATTTTAGAAATGCAATTTTCAGTTAAGGACATGTTAAACATTTAGTATACTGTGAAATTCTTGTGTGCCAAAGTTAAGTGATCCATGAATATTTAATTGATTAGATGATGTATTTTGAAATTGCTGGTTTATGGAATGCACATTTTCAAATAAGCATTTGAATTGATGGATTGATAGAGCGTTTCCGAGCATGGATTGTCGACACCGATTACATCCGCATGCTACTCAACCAAGGCCACACTGCAGCCCTCGACACCGTCTTCCACCGCACTCTTGCGGCCAGACTGCACGACGCCGGCATACGGAGAACCACCCTCGACTGGATCCGCTGCTTCTTCACCGGCAGAACCCAAAGGATCAGGCTCCCACCCTTCCTCTCCGAACCCACAGAGATCAACTGCGGAGTACCCCAAGGGTCCTCGCTCAGCCCCACGCTCTTCATCATCGACATGGCCTCCCTCGCCGCCATCGTTAGACAGTATGGGCTCAGCATAGTTTCCTACGCCAACGACACCCAGCTCATCCTCTCCCTCACAAAGAACTCCGAAGACACCAGACTCAGCTTCCAGGAAGGAACGAAAGACGTTGCAGCCTGGATGAACAACAGCTGCCTTAAGCTCAACTCGGAGAAGACAGAGGTTCTCGTCCCTGGACCCTCCTCCACCACCTGGGACAACACTTGGTGGCCTTCCGCCCTCGGAAACCCACCCCCTCCATCAGACCACATCGGAAACCTCGGCATCATACTAGACTCCTCCCTCACCATGACTCGCCAGATCAATGCCGTCGCCTCCACCTACTTCAACTCCCTGTGCATCCTCCGCAAGACCTTCAAGTGGATCCCCCCAAATGCAGAAAGACTGTCACCCACGCACTCATAACCACTCATAACCAGCAAACTGGACTATGGTACCGTCCTCAATGCCAGAATCAACAAAACCCTGCTACACAAGCTCCAAACCATCCAGAACACCGCAGCTACACTTGCCCTCGGAACTCCACAACACAAGCACATGACCCAGCACCTACGAGATCTACACAGGCTCCCCATCGAGAAGAGAGTAACCTTGAAGCTACTCACCCACCCCTACAAATCCCTCCACAACATCGGACTCAAATACCTCAATGAAAGAGTCTCCTTACACGTACCCAAAAGGAACCTCCACTGACCTTGCCCTGGCAGGGACCCCGCACATCAGCAGAACCAGAGCAGGCATAAGAGCCTTCTCCTACGTCAAAGACCTGAAAGGAGGTCCCAATCAACATCAGACGCTCCCCAACTCTGCACACTTTCAGGCAGAGCCTCAATACCTGGCTCTTTGACTGATCCAGAGCTGCTCCCCCCCCCCCCCCGCAGCACCTTGACAACCTCATGGGTGAGTAGCGCACTTCATAAACCCCCTGATTGACTGACTGATTGATCTCTCACTCAGTTGAACTTTGGAAACACCCGGTGTATGCATCCTGATTTTTTTGACTGTGAGGAGTCTCAGAGGTTAGATTGGCCATGGAGACTCTATATTCTAACCCAATGCCCTCTCTTGTGGATCACCAATGTGCTTGGCATTTTTCTAATGTTTTCTTTATAAGCTGTCCAGCTCCCAAAGCCACATTAAAGGTTCCTCTTGCAGCATGTTTAGCTTTTGCTGGGAACAACCTGGTACAGGTGAAGTTCCAATTTCGTGTGATGGTATGAGTCCTGAGATTTAAAGCCATGGCCTGTGTACTGTTCTTCTGAATGGAGACTTTTTGCTGGTGCTAAGCAGGGAACTTACCTTGTGCCTTTTTAGATATTTATCAAGCTTAATAAAGTGGAACATCAATCTATGAGGAGTGGAGTTGAGCCTCAAATTTTGAGTGTGTGTGTTCCTTATGGGTGAGAAACATCTATATTCCCCTCTACTTATATATTGAGCTCATTATATTGTTTTATGGGACAGCGGATCTGGTAATGAAAAGAAGGACGATGACAACAACTAGGAATTCAAAACACCCGACTCGAGTCTGATACAATTCCAGGAAAAACTCAGAAGCCAGAAATGCTAAGTCAGAGAAATGGTGAAAGGGGCCCACTTTGAAGAGCTCCCTGCTTGCTCTTTTCCAGATAAAGTGTTTATTGAAGCTATGTATATAATCCACAAGGAGTCAGGTAGGTTTATAGATATAATTTATTCCACTTGAAAGAACGGCCTCCATCCCTGCAGTTCCGTTACTGAATGGCGTTGGTAAATGAGCGATTCAGCAACAGGAACTACAGAACATGGAACACCATTTGTGGGATGCAAAGTTTACATGATAACAATAGATGACAATTGGATACCGCCTGCTAAGGGGCGCATAGGAAACACTCGCTGGAAAGACAAGTGCCAGCGCTGAACAACGTGTGCCAGGATGTAACACATTTCCCCATTTTAAACAAAGAAACAAAAAGTAGAACATTATTACATAGTAAAATCTTGCAAATACAATGTTTTTTTAAATCCTGTCAATAGAAGTGGTGATACATTTGTTGACATAAGAAGGCCTTACTTCACTTATAGCGCCACTGACAATCCTTGAATTTCCTAGAGAGCTATTAACTTCCACAGTCATAGATTGTTGATCACCCACATTTTCTGGTTGAAACTGCTGAATGTCAGTGATTATCACCCCAATCAGTGAAACTTGAGTCTAGAAGAGGTAAAAATAAATCATTTTTTGATATTGATGTAAATGGTTTCTAACAACTTTGCTTTGAAAATCACTTAACAACACCAAATTTTTTATGGCCCACCATCGTCCATCCTCCAGAAATACAGATGAACGAGCAACCTTGATAACTTTGAAAGGGCCATTAAAATTGAATTCCACTTTAGATCTTCTAGATTTCATATTTTTCAACATGACCCAACTTTAATACAATCTCAACTAATGTTCCTTTTGTTGTCATGAAACATTTTGGTTTACATTTGTGATTTTTTAACTCTTGTTTCCATTTCTTTGAGATTTACAATCTCCCCCAATCCATTTGGAGGTTTATATTTTAGCCACACTGCACTCAATCCAGTGTGAGCTTGTCTGCCTCGTAATAAAGAAAATGTAAAACACCAGTAACACTATGTGGAGTACTATGGTGTGCCCAAACCTTGTCCTGGAGAAACTTGACCACTTCCTTGTTGCACGTGAGAGCAGTTTCAATACCATCTTTGATTAATCTGTTGGCCCTCTCAACTGCTCCATTAGAGTGGGGTGAGTACAGAGGAATATTGTAGTGCCTAATTCCTTTGTTCTTTAAAAAGGATTCCATAGTTTCTGACACTAGCTGTACACTATTATCTGTAACAAGCTCCTCCAGATACCCCTCCAGAGCAAAGACTTTGTTCAAGAATCTAATGACTTTTTGTGTGGATGTTTCTTGCACAAAGTCATAATATATCCACTTCGAGAAATAATCTATGACAACAATCAGATACTTCTTATCGGAGGGCACAGACCCAACGGGACCAGCTAAGTCAATCAATCATCCTCATTATTCGGTCAAAATATATTAGACCATAAAGGCACATTAAACATAAACAGACATATATAGTACATGAAATCAAACATTATCAATCCTGTTTCATCACATCAACTCATATATAGAATACAAAATACCAAATGTTAACAAATCGTGCTTCAATCTTAAAAACAATTAATTCCCAAACCAGCCTAAAAGTCATCTATAAGTTATATTGGCTTATGGCCATTCAAAAATTCAAAGCATATAATCATTGAGCACAATATAGGAGGGTAAAAACCTCAGATCTGGGTCCGCCATACGATCCTGTTTCCACTCGCCTAATCTAATATCTATTAATTAAAATTACAGGTAAAAACATCAATGATTAGCATGTTCAAAAAATAGATGGACCATTCTTCCTGGCCTAAAAGACTCTCCATAGAAAGGATGACATTAGTACACAGATGTCAATTGTAGGTAAAGACTGTAAAAAAGATAAGCCGGGTGACATTGTTTGAAGTCTAAGTGCTTTAAATAACTTAGTGTATAATGTTTCCTCCACTTCTTGTAGAATTTACAAAAAAGTACAACATGCATTGTTGTCTGTGTTTAGGCACTATCACTGGGGCAATTTGATAAATGAGAGGACCAATCGTTTGGTTCAGGGACGGTGACCATGCGGTGAAAAGTGTCCATTCTAAAACGACTTATAACACATCTGTGCTTTTGATGTGGAACATGTCTAAGATATAGTTGCATATCGTAGCTAGTTAAAATAAGCTGGTTTCTTAGGATGGAAGGTTTTAACAATTCTGCAGACATCCTAATGTTCTCGAGGTGAGCTAAACAGTCAGCCTTTAGGTCTTTCCTGTTTAATTCAACTAAGTATTCAGGGTTAGTAAAATAGTCTGGATGCCCCAGATCTCGACAAAAGCACTCTATGTATTTTAACCATGGGATTCATGTGTATTGGGTTGAATTTAAACAGTACCTGACGACAAGCCGATTTAGAGCAGTGTACTCAGATGACCATACTTTATGCCAGAGTTGGATCGGTTAGAGTACACCCAGCCGTGCATGACAGACAAAGGTTGGAGAGGATTTGGGAGTAGCAAGTAAATATCTTAAAAATTCATTCTCCACTAGTTGTATTGCCATACAGTTTGCATAACCCCATATGTCTGCCTCATATACTGCTTTGCTGACACAATTTGCCTTGAAAATGGTAAACATTTCCCGCGGCGGGTTAGTACCCAGTCTTATGGCAAATTTACGTAGGGCCATGCAGGCACTTCTAAAAAACCGTGACCTTGTTTAAATTGCCTAATTCCATATACTATCTTTCTCAAATAATACACCAAGGTATGAAAAAGTGTTGGTATATTCAATGGTGGAATCCTGGATTACTACTACGCGCAAGTTACCTGTTTTCTTCCCGTACTTCATTATAAATGTCTTAGCCTGATTCATGTGTAAGTCAATATACTGCATATGATTTACAAAATTGTTAAGTACCAACTGCATGGAGATTGGGGTGCATGCCATAAAAGACAGCATCGTCAGCATAGAGGAGGGCAGACACAGGGCGATGTCCCACCTGAGCCAGATCTTTCAGCTGCAATGTCGGGCAGTGCCTACATTATTATTGTAAACCAACAATAAAAAATGTGCGAGGACACAGCCCTGCCTCACCTCTCTTTCTATGCTGAACGGTTGTGTACATTCGCCCTTAATTCCATATCTAATCCTGGCCTTGACTTCAGAGTATAAATCCCTCATGAAGGAGATAATCGCGGAGTCCACACCCATGTCACTCATAATAGCCCATAGCTTTGAGTGGTTGACACAGTCAATGGCGGAAGACAGATCTACAAAACCCAAATACAAGTTTCCGCCTTTGATCTTCGTGTATTTCCCTACTAGCATACTCAAATTAAGGCTCTGTTCGATGGTCCCAACCCCAGTACGAAATCCATATTGTAAGTCAGTCAACACACTCTTGGATTTGGCCCATTCTTGAAGTCTGTTCAGGATTATTCTGCCCACTATTTTGACTAGTCAGTTGAGCAACGAGATCGGCAGGGTTGTGTCGATCCCCTTTTTTAAAGATGGGTACTCTTGTAAATTCAGCCCATGTTGGAAGAAATTCAGACGTACAGCAGGCTTTTAAAACAACAGTTAAGATGGCCCCCACAACGGGATATTAGCTTTGTACAGGTGCACCGGAATGGAATTGGGCCGGGTGCTTTACCCCCTTTACTAAAAGTTACTGCGTCATGCATTTCATTTAAGGTAAATGGGGCAATGCTAAGTGATCGTTCCAAGTCTGTATTGCCATTGGTGTTAAAAAAGCCAATAGAGTCAGGTTGAGGGATCTGTGCAGAGTAGATGGCGGAGAAATGTTTGAGCCAGTCATCCTCAGGGATTGTGACCACAATCCCAGGACCAACATCTTCTCTCAACGTGGCAGAATTTACTATCCTCCAGAATGTATTATCATTCTTACTACTTGCTACACATAACGCTACCTCCCTTAGCCGGGTTTTCCGCTGTTTCAGGGCCTGCCTATAATCAAATCTACACTGCTGAACCTCAACTCTACACCTAGGTTTTCTGTGAAGTGCCTTTTTGAGCCTCTTATTTGCCTTAGTACATTGAGCATCAAACAAACCATTTTTAGTTTTATTAGTTTTTGGTGCAAATTCTCCTTCACAGTCTTACTAATGATCAAAAAAGAAGTTATAATCTCCATTGGATGTGCATTATCATCCAAGAGTTTCTTACAGGCTTCCCCTGCATTGCAAATTAATTTTTTAAGAAAACCCTCTGGGGTAATTTTGTGCCACCGCAG
This sequence comes from Triturus cristatus, assembly GCF_964204655.1. Classification (NCBI taxonomy): domain Eukaryota; kingdom Metazoa; phylum Chordata; class Amphibia; order Caudata; family Salamandridae; genus Triturus; species Triturus cristatus. The sequence continues at coordinate 63,786,885 of NC_140584.1, forward strand.
TAAGAAACCATTAAGGGTGGCTAACTCCAAATCTCCGCTAGAAGTCTCAACAGGCCCATTATGATTTTTAATTAATAAGGATTTTGTGATGTGCAGAGATTGTGGGTAGTGATCACTTCATGGTGTGGAGTGGGTTTTAATATGAAAAACATAGGGGCTCAAACTGTTAGAAGTTAAAACATAATGAATAGTACTGTAGTCATTTCTCCCGTTAAAAGCACACTTAAAAGGAGCGTATGCTACTGAAATTTCATTTGAAAATTATAAATCTAATGTATAGATTAGTTCATTTAACTTGTCTCCGTAACAGTTATGAATTAAATGCGATTTACTTGAACCATCTAAGCTATTCACACCACACACTTTCTCAGTGAGTGAGCTACACAATTGAATATTAAAATCGCCTCCCCACACAATCGATAGCTTTTTCTTATGCCTATTGTCCAATTTTTCCAAATACTCAGTTACATTATTCAAGTGAGTCACCATATCGCCGCTTAGGGCTTTATAGTACAAATTCACCACTACCATAGTGACCGGACCTGACCCTTCGCATATAATCACTGGTGGTAGGGGTTGGATAATTCTATTACTGATTTAACAGGTGGTAGACTATTGGAGATGAAGATACATAATCCAACTTTAGATCTGCGGTGACTCACTGGAAAAGCGGGGACATGGAATGTTCTAAAGCCGTTTATGTGAACAGGTTCAACCAGCCAGATCTCCTGCAGGCATATAAAATTATGACCTACTACAAAATCTAACCACTCTTGATTATTAATTTTATTCCCGAGCCCTGCCACGTTCCAGAACACAAAACCAATGTAGGAGAGTGGCATCGACTACATAGTTGCCCCCAACTTTTTGCTGATGTTTTGACTGTTTTCTGACTCTAGCCAGGCTGTGGCCCTGCTATCCAGGACCCCAGCCTATCTGCTTCCTCTCTAAACTGATGTGAGTATCCTAGGTACATACCAATTGGATACTGAGGACACCCTATCAGCCTCTTGTAGATGGTACCCTAGGTACCCAGGGCATGGGACCCTCAGAGGCCTACCAGGGGCTGCAGCACTTGTTGTGCCACCCCTGGGACAGCCATACAAACTGACACCACCGGACCGCTACTGTAGTCTGGATAAGGTGGTGTTTGCACCCCTTACAGGGATATAGGTACCCTGTATCCCACTTAATTACAACACATATATCCTCATAGGTCACCCATAAGGCAGGCCTTGCTAATCCTACAAGGCAGGGTGCTGAGATATGTGTGAGGGGGAACCCCTACCTGAGTAGGGTCCCTCTGCAACCTTCGTAAAACTATTGCTGGGTTGTTTGTAGTGCAGCCGTACCATATACTCTTAACCGCATTATAAGTAATCGCGATAGCGTGATAACTTGAGAGTGGCTGCACAGAACCATGTCGTGTTTGGTGTCAAATCCCCAATCCAGCCATGGGAGTGAGGGTATGATTCCCCCCTGCTAGAGGGGTGATATGGTAAAAGCAGCAGATTTTAGACACCAATTTAAAAGAGCACACGTAGTACAAAATGGATGCTACCCGCCACCCACACGACTCTGGCTGCCTGTTGCTGGGCAGAACTCCAGCCACGGCGGCTGGACAATAGGGATCTTGTTGCAGGGAGGTTTTCCCACCTCCCCAGACAGACTATGTGGATTGGAACTGGGTGGGTGCAACATAGGATGTCTTTCAGACTTGCACGTAGGCTTCTCCAGTGCCTACTTCTGCATACACCGCCTCAAACCAGTTCAGGGGCATCCTGTCCCCTGCCCAGGTGGGAAAATACCCAAAGGGGAGAGGGTGTAGCCACCCTTTCCCGCCTGAACTCTCATTGGTGGGCTCTGATTTAGACACTCCCCTAATCCTTGGATAAATGTGGGTGCAGGGTCCCCAGAGCCTCAGATTAATCTTGGACTTCACAGACTTGAACCTTCGACTTGCTGCCGCACAGCTGAATCAAGAAATCTCCCTTGGGGTAAAGGAGTTACCCCCCTGCTTGATAGGCACCTGAAACACTGCAAGTGACCCAGTTGGAACTCCGCTGCTCCTATGGACATCGAAGACTTCTGCCTACCCTGAGGTGTGTTTCCAAGCATTCCAGAGGCCAGTGAGTGGGCACAGCAAAGCTCAGCACCGTGGACCCCGTGGGTGCCAAGATCCCTAATACCCCAGGACACTGGCCACCTCTTGCACAGCACACGACCCTGACCAGTGGGCAAGTTGTGGTTTGGCCCATTATTGAGCCAACCTCTCAGCATTACTTGTGCCAAAGGACGACGCTCCAGCGACCCGTGGGCTCATCTTTACGCACTCCAAATTGCCGCCTGTCACGGTCCCTTGTCTCTCAACTGGTGGGCCCTAGCGGAGGTCAATCTTTACTTTAAAGGCCTCCCCTGGTTGCTCCAGGCCTGCTCTACAGTCTCCTTGCTGGAGACCTTGCTCAGACCTCGTGGGTCTGCACCATAGCTGTTTTGTGATCCTTGCCTGGGTTGCGGTTGCCAAGGCTTAGTGGATCCAATCCGGACACTAACACGGCAGCGGCCTTCATCCTTCTTGGGACAGTCGCCCTCCAGAAGCTGGCCTTCCTTGAAGCCTCCTGGACCCCGTGGCTGCCGATCCAAGCTACCCATCTTCCACCTGGAAGCACCCGACATTGAAGGGCTCTTTCTCCTGAGCCCCCTGGTCACTGTGCCGTGACCCAGACTCTGTCCCCTCTGCTTTCAGGTCCTTACCTTCAAGACCTACATCTTCAATCCACACGACATCGACGACGCTTCACGCCAGCAGCAGTTCTTCACCTTTTTCCATTGAAAACGAGATCGCGACCCGACATCGAAAACGACCTATGCACCCGGCTTCCCTGGGGAAGGTAACAGTGGTACCTAGGTACTGTCCTGGGTGTGGGCCCTCCAAGAGCTTAACTCTAAGCTGCTGAACTTGAACTCCTGCTAGAAGTGTTTACATTCTTGCAATTTCCAACTGCGACATTCTCCATAGGGTTTAATGAAGATCCCGACAGTAGTTTATACCACTGCACGCGTCTCCCGTGGGTCCCCTTCCTCACTACCTTGGGTGGTTTCGTAAGGGGCCAGCGACCCTAAGTGCCCAAGGCACTGTCTGTAGAATTGTCGTGGTTCTTATACCACTTTTTTAATATATGGTTTGGTCCCCCCCTTGGGCCCTATGATTCCAGTGCTATTTATTGTAACTATCAATGCTTGTTTCAATTGTATCTTTACCTCCAGTTTCATAAAGAGACTAGTGGGATTATTCTTAGAATAAATACATATATTTTATATATATACCTGCGTGGACTATTCTTTCATTTGGTTATTCAAGAGGTTATCTATGGTAAAGCAATAAGCTTAACACTCCTTCAAGACTTAGCCTGAAGGCTGCTCTCCACAGCTACCACTAGGATAGCTTTCTTAAAAGGTTGTCTTTTAACCTATCACCTTAAGAGTCCAATTGGACTGGTGCAAGGTGTCCCCTATAACTAGTGGACAGCATATGCCAGGCCAACTTCTCACATTGGTGTGCAGCGGTTGGATTCAAGCTTGCCATTGTTTTACCAGATAACAAATTGAATTTCTAAAGTGAAAGCCACTTTGGTACTAAAGGTACTAAAGGTACATATAAATTCAGCTTAGAATACAATAAGTTCTACTGAACCTAGGGGTTGTGTGTAGAGGGCTTAGCACACCTTGACTACAACTCAAGAAAGGTTCAGTAGGCCACACCTAGTGTAGGTAGATGCAACAATCCACTACACTAGAATGTCTGCAGGATCAGGAGCCCATAAGGCCCTGGAAGGACCTTCAAAGGTCCCAGTCGACAGGTATGACAATCTCACTTTTGCTGAGCTTAGGGAGATGTGCACTGCTAGACATTTGAAGATAACCAAAGGTGCCAACACTCAACGTCTCAGATAAATTCTGCTCATTGCAGACTTCAAGCAGACTTTAGTGTCTGATGGGGTAGACAGGTTGGGTGGGCCTCCCACACAAGAGGACACCCAGGTGGTGTGGACTCTGATGAGGACCAGGAAGAGGAAAATGAACTTGACCTGGATGAACCAGACCACTCACAACATGGAGGTGATGGCCCAAGGGGCACTTCCTCCATCCCTAATGGGAGAGTGGTGGATCCAAACAGAAGGGGCAGATCCCCCTCAGAGGAATCTAACCCTTCTAGGAGATCCACAAGGACCTCTGCCTCTTCTCAGAGAAGAGAGTCCTCCCAAGAGAGGAAAAGCAGACTGATCCAGTTTGAGCAAGCCAAGCTTCAGCTCAGGAGAGAACAGCTAGCATTAGACAGGGAGTCCCTGGAGCTTCAGAAAGCTTCAAGAAAGTGGGGTCTAGAGACCCCTGGTGGCAGTAATAATACCCCTAGAGTTAGAGAGAAATCTCCTGACCATAGGAACCTGCATAAGATTGTGCCCCCCTATCAGACAGGGGATGACATCCATAAATGGATCACCGCACGTGAAAGGGCCTGTAAAGTTCAGAGGCTCCCAGGAGATCGATGGGCAGCAATCTTATGGCTCTCCTTTGCTGACAAAGGAAGAGACAAGCTCCTCTCTGTTAGGGAAGAGGATGCAGATGATTATTATGTCTTGAAAAATGCTTTGATAGATGGGTTTGGTATAACCACTGATCAATACAGGTTAAAGGTCAGAGATACCCAGAAAGCACAAAATCAAGATTGGGTAGACTTTGTAGATTGTGCTACCAAGGCTCTGGAAGGTTGGTTAAATGGCAGTAAAGTAAATGATTATCAAGGATTGTACAATCTCATCATGAGGGAGCAGATTCTTAATAACTGTCAGAATCAGCTATTACATCTGCACCTGGTGGACTCAGATCTGACCTCTCCCCAAGAATTGGGAAAGAAGGCAGACAAATGGGTCAGAACCAGGATCAAGCAAAAGGTCCAGCCCTTGGTGGGGTGCAACTAAAAAGGAAGATGCCAAAAACTCTGAGAAGGGTGGGGAAAAGGGAAAAGACCAGCAGTCTTCAGCAGGCCCCCAAAAAGCAGCATCTGATAATTCCCAATCCAACAAAGCTAAACAACCAAGGAAGCCATGGTGTAAAATCTGTGAGCAGAAAACCCATTGGATTTCAGACTGTAATAAGGCCAAATACTCCACAGGTACCACTACACCTGCCCCTAAGGCACCTGTTCCCCCTAGTCCAGCTATAGGTGGTGGTACACAGAACAAGGGTATAGTAGGGTTGACCCTGGGATCTGGAGAGGACTCTGGCCTAGTCAGAATGCCTACTCAGGCTGTGTTGGTTTGTGATGGGGACCTGTCCCTATTTGTGAGTCCAAGTGGTCTGGGCAAATACAAACAACAGTCTAGGATAAATGGAAGGGAGTCTCTAGCATACAGGGACACAGGGGCCAGTGTCACCATGATGACTAAGGACCTTGTGGGTCCTAGCCAAATCATACTTGGAGAAACTTACCAGATGACCAATGCAAGCAATGTCGGTACTAACCATGCTCTGGCAGTTGTTAACATCTCTTGGGGAGGGGTAACTGGCCAAAAGAAGGTTGTGGTGAGTGCAGACCTACCAGTAGAATGTTTGCTAGGGAATGATTTGGAGACCTCAGCATGGGCTGAGGTGGAGCTGACTACTCATGCAGCAATGCTGGGTATCCCTGCAGAAGTGTTTGCCCTGACAAGGTCAAAAGCTAAGCTGACAGAAACTGAACAGGCCTTGGATCCTGGAAAAAAGGACCAAGGACCGTCCAAGAGGAGGAGTAGCTGGGGTAAAGCAGTGTCTTCCCCCCAGGATCAGTCCGAAGAGACTCTTGTAGCAGAAGAGGATCTGACACCAGAAGAAGGAACTGTCTCAGAGGAACTTGAACCTGATCAGGTTGAGTTCTTGGGGACAGGGGGACCTTCTAGGGCAGACTTGAGCCTGGAGCAGCAGAGCTGCCCCACTCTTGAACCCCTCAGACAGCAGGCTGCTGCTGAGGCTGCTGGGAATGCTGGTGGAACCCATAAAATATATTGGGATGATGGACTCCTTTACTCTGAGGGTCGAGACCCCAAGCCTGGTGCAGCCAGGAGGTTGGTCCTACCTCAGACGTTTAGGGGATTCCTGCTCACACTAGCCCATGATATTCCCCTAGCAGGACACCTAGGCCAAAATAAGACTTGGGACAGACTTGTCCCTCATTTTCATAGGCCTCAGATGAGTGAGGACTGTAAGAGCTTTTGTAGCAATGTGAGAAGTTGGCCTGGCATATGCTGTCCACTAGTTATAGGGGACACCTTGCACCAGTCCAATTCGACTCTTAAGGTGATAGGTTAAAAGACAACCTTTAAAGAAAGCTATCCTAGTGGTAGCTGTGGAGAGCAGCCTTCAGGCTAAGTCTTGAAGGAGTGTTAAGCTTATTGCTTTACCATAGATAACCTATTGAATAACCAAATGAAAGAATAGTCCACACAGGTATATATATAAAATATATGTATTTATTCTAAGAATAATCCCACTAGTCTCTTTATGAAACTGGAGGTAAAGATACAATTCAAACAAGCATTGATAGTTACAATAAATAGCACTGGAATCATAGGGCCCAAGGGGGGGACCAAACCATATATTAAAAAAGTGGTATAAGAACCACGACAATTCTACAGACAGTGCCTTGGGCACTTAGGGTCACTGGCCCCTTACGAAACCACCCAAGGTAGTGAGGAAGGGGACCCACGGGAGACGCGTGCAGTGGTATAAACTACTGTCGGGATCTCTATTAAACCCTATGGAGAATGTTGCGGTTGGAAATTGCAAGAATGTAAACACTTCTAGCAGGAGTTCAAGTTCAGCAGCTTAGAGTTAAGCTCTTGGAGGGCCCACACCCACGACAGTACCGAGGTACCACTGTTACCTGCCCCAGGGAAGCCGGGTGCATAGGTCGTTTTCGATGTCGGGTCGCGATCTCGTTTTCAATGGAAAAAGGTGAAGAACTGCTGCTGGCGTGAAGCGTCGTCGATGTTGTGTAGATTGAAGATGTAGGTCTTGAAGGTAAGGACCTGGAAGCAGGGGGGACAGAGTCTGGGTCACGGCACAGTGATCAGGGGGCTCAGGAGAAAGAGCCCTTCAATGTCGGGTGCCTCCAGGTGGAAGATGGGTAGATTGGATCGGCAGCCACGGGGTCCAGGAGGATTCAAGGAAGGCCAGCTTCTGGAGGGCGACTGTCCCACAAAGGATGAAGGCCGCTGCGGTGTTAGTGTCCAGATTGGATCCACTAAGCCTTGGCAACTGCAACCCATGCAAGGATCACAAAACAGCTACGGTGCAGACCCACGAGGTCTGAGCAAGATCTCCAGCGAGGAGGTTGTAGAGCAGGCCTGGAGCCACCAGGGGAGCCCTTTAAAGTAAAGATTGACCTCCGCTAGGGCCCACCAGTCGAGAGACAAGGGACCACGAGAGGCGGCAATTTGGAGTGCATAAAGATGAGCCCACGGGTCGCCGGAGCGGGCTGGAGCGTCGTCCTTTGACACAAGTAATGCTGAGAGGTTGGCTCAATAATGGGCCAAAGCACAACTTCCCCACTGGTCGGGGTCGTGTGCTGTGCAAGAGGTGGCCGGTGTCCTGGGCATATTGGGGATCTCGGCACCCACGGGGTCCACGGTGCTGAGCTTTGCTGTGCACACTCACTGGCCTCTGGGATTCTTGGAAACCCACCTCAGGGTAGGCAGAAGTCTTCGATGTCTGTAGGAGCAGCGGAGTTCCAACTGGGTCACTTGCAGTGTTTCAGGTGCCTGCCAAGCAGGGGGGTAACTCCTTTACCCCAAGGGAGATTTCTTCATTCAGCTCTGCGGCAGCAAGTCGAAGGTTCATGTCTGTGAAGTCCAAGATTAATCTGGGGCTCTGGGGACCCTGCACCCAGATTTATCCAAGGATTAGGGGAGTGTCTAAATCAGAGCCCACCAATGAGAGTTCAGGTGGGAAAGGGTGGCTACACCCTCTCCCCTTTGGGTGTTTTCCCACCTGGGCAGGGGACAGGATGCCCCTGAACCAGTTTGAGGTGGTGTATGCAGAAGTAGGCACTGGAGAAGCCTACGTGCAAGTCTGAAAGACATCCTATGGTGCACCCACCCAGTTCCAATCCACATAGTCTGTCTGGGGAGGTGGGAACACCTCCCTGCAACAAGATCCCTATTGTCCAGCTGCCGTGGCTGGAGTTCTGCCCAGCAACAGGCAGCCAGAGTCGTGTGGGTGGCAGGTAGCATCCATTTTGTACTACGTGTGCACTTTTAAATTGGTGTCTAAAATCTGCTGCTTTTACCATATCACCCCTCTAGCAGGGGGGAATCATGCCCTCACTCCCATGGCTGGATTGGGGGTATGATTCCTACATGTTTGACACCAAACACGACATGGTTTTGTGCAGCCACTCTCAAGTTATCACGCTATCGCGATTACTTATAATGCGGTTAAGAGTATATGGTATGGCTGCATTACAAACAACCCAGCAATAGTTTTACGAAGGTTGCAGAGGGGCCCTACTCAGGTAGGGTTTCCCCCTCACACATATCTTAGCACCCTGCCTCGTAGGATTAGCAAGGCCTGCCTTAGGGGTGACCTATGATGATATATGTGTTGTAATTAAGCGGGATACAGGGTACCTATATCCCTGTAAGGGGTGCAAGCACCACCTTACCCAGACTACAGTAGTGGTCTGGTGGTCTCAGTTTGTATGGCTGTCCCAGGGGTGGCACAACAAGTGCTGCAGCCCCTGGTAGGCCTCTGAGGGACCCATGCCCTGGGTACCTAGGGTACCATCTACAAGGGGCCGAGAGGGTGTCCTCAGTATCCAATTGGTATGTACCTAGGATACTCACATCAGTTTAGAGAGGAAGCAGATAGGCTGGGGTCCTGGATAGCAGGGCCACAGCCTGGCTAGAGTCAGAAAACAGTCAAAACATCAGCAAAAAGTTGGGGGCAACTATGCAGTCGATGCCACTCTCCTACAACCAATACATTCATTGGAAGAGTGGAAGGAAACCCCTACAACAGAGCATAGCCTTGCATCTTTGTTAGACACGGTGGCATACCGTAAAGTGTCAATGCAAGGTTGATTAGTTGGGCTAGTTGTTACTAGAATCTGTCCCCTCTTCCTGAACGATCTGGTGCTTTCGTCCCCACGTGCCTCCACTCGGTTTCCTCACAGATTTTCACTGGTGGTCAATCTATGTCCTCAAGATTTTTTAATCCCTGATATCTATTAAAAGATGGAACATTATAGGACCAATGAATAGCAGGTAGCAGAATGCTTAAGGGTATAGGCCGATGGATGGGCCCTAATGATCCTAGTTGGTAGAAGTAACCCAATAGAAGTGGAGAGATCGTATTTGAAGTAACATGATTGGGCTAGTTCTATTTAGGACAGAGTCCACGAGTTTCAGTGTTTTAAATGACAATACTACCCAGTCTCCTGGTAGAGTTTTCTGGGTCCTGCCCACCCATTTAATTCATCTAGCCATCTTTAAATCAGCAAATAAATGTCCAGTCAGTCCGGATATTACCCCTAATCAGTTTAGTGACTTATTTTTAAGAGCGGTCCAAGATTCAGGGGTCTTGTGGTTTAAAGGCAGGACATTTGATAAAACTGTTACATATGGAGTGGTATGCAGTGGAAGATCCAAGAACTCTGTTGGCTGTAGTGGCGGAACATCTGCGGGTGTCGTATTAACATGAGCAGGCAGCGGTCTAACAGAAATAGTTCCTTCATTTGATGATAGACCTATTTGATCATGAGATGTTGTACCTTGTGGGGTATAAGTGCGTAAGTGACTTGATTGCCTCACTGTGTTAGTTACCGTTAGATTACTGTCCGCTGTCTCATTCCCAGTGGGCTCACTTGACAGTCAAGAATTCAATTTGTCCAAGCATGTCGCACATTTGGTTTCTATTTCTTTTAAACGGGTATTAATGCTTTCTAAGCTATTTTTCATAAATACCTCTAGGGATTTAACAGCTGCGCATAATGTGTCCAACTTTCCATTATTTTAGCCACCGCTCTGCTTGGACTTTTCGATGATAGCCATCATTGGCCTTTTCGCAGTCTTGCTTTGGGGTTTGGCCCTTTTTCTACTGGGAGCCTCTTTATTTTGGGAGCTAGTTATGGTATACAAACACGTTTTTTTAATCCGTCTAAAAGGCAGTGGGGAGTCTGATTTAGAGTAATTGATAGTATCAGATATGTTCTGTATGCACCCATTTGTTCCTTTATCTATCATCGAAGATGTACCTCTTTCACAATTTTTTTAATTACCATCAGTATTAGCTGGGCTTTGTAGTAAGGCTGAGGGGTCAAATTTTGTTCTCCACAGACTAATAATGACTCCTCGACATTAGTGATCTGCTTTTTTGATTGCTCACATAGCCCCTGATATAAACTTTAGTAAGAAGTCTGTGTATGTGTCTGTGACGTTCTGGGGAGCTAGATCTTCTTTCGTCCAGTAATAATATCCTCTTTTCCCATGCTTAATCCCAGTAGCCCACAATGAAAATTACAATGTATAATATATGTGCAATATATGAAACAAGAAGATAAGTGCAAAGAAAATTTCAGGTTTAAATAAATATACCAATCCTAATAAATCTAAAATTTTAGCTACAATTATAACAATATAATAGTATTATTGTTGTCTATAAAAACCAAATCGGACAACCAACCCAACAACTTGACAGCACCAAACCTTAAAGCTTCTAAAATTTGATTGAACAATAGTTTTTCCGTAAAGCAGGGCGCAGGGCACTAAATAGATCCTTTTCTCGCTTTTCTACTTTTATACCCACCACAGTTTGTTTATCGCAAGTATTCTGTCCAATACGGACCCACTGTTGTCACAGCAAAGTCTTTATTCTGACTATCAGAGATGTGTAATGTGATGCCAATACAGTTTAATTTGGCCCGGTCTCAATCAAGCTACGTGGATTTCTGGCTAATGGGAACAAATTGGCTTACAAAAAGTGTACCTGTAGAACACTGCGCGGTAGGCTGCTTGGTTCACCAGAGTCTCCCTAGCTGGTTTCAGTCCACCTCCTCCAGCTCCCCGCCAGGAACCCGGGAATGACTGCTACATAGCTGTTTCACAAGGCGTCCTCACAGAGAACCAAGAGGGGTGGCCCAGCCTCCTCCAGTCTTTTATGGGCACAGACGGGCCCGCACTTGGCCCGGCCCTGGCACGCCAGCGCGCGTCCCGCACTGCATGTGTCGTAGCTGCTTTGTGCACCTCTTGACGTTCTTTTGTGGTGCCTGCCATGTTGCTGGATGGAGGTTGTGGTTCCCCAAAGAACAAAGTGCTGCGTGCTATCTGGTATCGGGCTCCCACGCTACAGGTGCCCTGGCCTGCTTTTGTGCGCCTCCTGACGTTTGTTTGCGGCGCCTGCCATGGTGCTGGATGGGGGTTGTGGTTCCCCAAAGAACACAAGTGCTGCGTGCTATCCAGTATCGGGCTCCAGCTAAGTCAAGTGCTATCTTACGGCAGGGACGTTGAGGTAAGGGCATTGTGACCAAAGAAGTATCCTGAGCCCTCCAATGTTTATTGGATAGAATGCACTCTTGACAATTGCTTACAAATGTATCCACATCTGAGTCCATATAAGGCCACCAGAAATAGCATCTTAGGGTTTTCTTGGTAGAACTAGCCCCTAAATTACCTTTATGTACTAACTCTAGACTTTTGGCCCTAAGCTGACTGGGAACCATCATTTTCTTAGCTCTCATAAGAATGTCATTTTTGACAGTAAGTTGATCAGCTAGCTTTGACATATTTAACATAGGGCCAACCCCGTTGAACGAAACACTTTACCCTTTCAAAATAGCATCCTCATTGCAAGCTGTGACCCACTCTGTTTCAGAGATGGTACCCTTGCAGAGCTGTACAACATCCATGTTTGGTACAATACATTTGTTCTCAAACAAGTCAATATCCGAAGTTCCTTCAGGTTGAGTAGGTAACCTGGATAGACAATCAGCTTTAGAGTTGGTAGCTACAGGTATATACGTGACATCAAAGTTATATTCTTGTAATTTGGGCAAAATTCTGATAAGTCTGGTGGAGGCACAAGAAGTTCCTTTATTCCCTAGTAAATACATCAGAGGTTTGTGATCTGTGCTTAAAGTAAAAGACATACCCCAAACATAGGTTTTAAATTTTGCAATGGCCCACACGCAAGCAAATGCTTCTCTCTCTATAGTGCTGTACTTCCTCTCTATTGAGGTTAGAACTCTGGAGGCGAAAGCAACAGTAGTTTCAGACATACCTATTTTCTGACACAGGACAGCACCCAATCCTACAGCACCGGCATCTACAGTTATAACACATTTATGACCACTCACATATGATTTCAAAGCAGGCACATTGGATAAAATATTTTTTATCTCCTGGAAGACACTTTGTTCTACCATACCCCAACAAAACTTTTCTTTCTTTCTTAACTTTTTTTAAGTGGTTCCATGAGAGTGCCATAACCATTAATAAATCTGGCATAATAATCACTCAAACCTAAAAAGGACCTTAATTCGTCCTTATTGCTAGGTGCAGGTACATCATTTAAGGCTTTGATAAGTTCTTCTTTTGGCTTAATACCTTTTGCAGTAATTAGATGACCTAAATACTCTACGTTATCAGTCAAAATTGTACACTTGTCCTTTGACACAGTCATGCCATGATTAGAAAACATTTTAAAAACTTTGTCCAAGATGCAGTTGTGTTCACAAATACCTTTGGAAAAATAGGGATATCATCCTGGAAAACTAAAACATCGTACACATCCTTAAACAAGGTGAACATTAACTTTTGGAATACACTTGCACTGATGCAAGACCTAACGGCAACCATAAATATTTGAAAGCTCCAAAGGGTGTGAAAGTGCAAAGAGCTTGAGATTCTTTCTTGAGCATGACTTGATACGCAGCTCTCAGGACAATGTGGCTGAAAATGGTAGCCCCATCCAAAGTGGAAATAATGAATTCATCTTTGGCAGGGGATAGCAATCAAATAGAATGTTTTTGTTTTAAGATCGTAAATACGCACTCAAACGATTTTTTTCATTTTTTGTTTAGCAATAACGACTGCACTTACCCACTCAGCAGCATTGACAAGGTTCAATTATTTTTTCTGCACATAACTGATCTAAATGTAGTCTCAGATCATCTCTAATAGACAGGGGAACATCTCTAACTTTGTGTTTAACTGGTACAGCAACTGCCTTCAAAACTATTTCATGCTCAAAATCCTTAACTGTGCCAATAAATTCGGGAAACACCTCAGGATACTTTTGGAAGATGTTATCGATTTCAGAGGAATTACTCTATACAGTCATGACTGGCATGGTAGTACCCAGTCTTAAAAACGATGCCAAGCCTCCCTTGGTTTGTCCAACCCATGATATCATGTCCATTCAGAGCCACATACATACCGATTGGACAAAGACATTAACCGAGCAAATGACCAACTGGATTCATGGATCTCTGAGTCGCTAAACGAGATAGCGCCGTGGAGTACGAGAACTCCTAAGAGGCATAGTGCAACAGCGCTATGGTTTAACAAGGAATTGGCAAAGGCCAAAAAAAAGTGTAAAAAGCTTGAGCGAACATGGAGAAAGGACTATTGCAATAGGGCCAAAGAGAAGTACAAACACGAGCTTAAGCGATACCACTCACAAATAAAGAAAGTTAGAGGTACATTCTATACAGAAAGAATTAAAAGAGCCAGAAACGCCCCCAAGGAATTGTTCACCATACTGAAAACGCTAAGAACACAGAAAGAGAATAACGACCAATCAGCCTCTAGGGAGAGCTGCAATAAGATAGCAGAGTTTTTCGCCATGAAGATAAAGAATATCTACGACACCTTCCCGATAGATGCTAGACTCGGGACCAGCACTAATAATGCTAACTAAGAACCTTACGTAGGAGGGACGCTAGATGAATTTAAAATCCACGATCTAGCTGTACTTATAGACATACCTAAAGGAATCAAATCTGGCTCCCCCGTAGATGCTGCAAGACCAGAGATAATGATGGAGGGAGCTAACCCCATTATGCCATACATCTCAGAGATTATATCTCGCTCCTTCCAGGAAGGTGTGGTCCCCGCTAAAGGGAAGCAGACTATTGTGAAACCTCTGAAAAAGAAGACACAAATCAAGGACACAGTATTAGAAAACCTACGCCCGATTTCTCTACTGCCTTTTGTAGCAAAAATTGATGAGAAAATAACCAATAAACAACTAGTTGATCACATAAACAAGAATGACCTACTGCACCCTTCGCAGTCAGGTTTCAGAAGCGCACACTCAACCGAGTCGGCACTACTCCTTGCCATAGAAGCACTGAGAAAACATGCCGATGAAGGTGATACTGCCGCACTGATCCTACTAGATCTTAGCGCGGTATTCGACACCATATCACATGAGCTACTCCTCCAAAGACTTGAAGCGTGTGGCATTAGGAGTAAGGCTCTGAGTTGGATGGTGTCGTTCCTCTCTGGCCGAAGCTTTAGAGTGGCTCAACGAACCTACCTATCCGAGAGTATGTCTCTGACACAGGGGGTCCCACAGGGCTCAATACTGAGTCCTACTCTTTTTAATTTATACGTAGGTCCTTTAGCAGAACGTGTGGAACAACATAATGTATCGATTGTTTCATACGCTGATGATACGCAGCTAATTGTTCTGCTGTCACAAAACGAGGAGCAAGCAGCTACCCGCTTTTCCAAATGCTTATCAGAGGTTGCAAACTGGATGTCCAACCACTGCCTCAAACTGAACAGAAATAAAACAGAGGTAATGGTGGTGGGCAGGTCGCCAACCATATGGTCATCTGCTTGGTGGCCCGAGTCTTTAGGCCAACTGCCCACCCCAAAAACTGAAGTTAAAAAATTGGGAGTATGTTTTGACTCTGAGCTGAATTTCGACAACCAGATTCAGAAGGTTGCGGGCAAATGCTATGGAGCAATGAAGATCCTGCGAAAGATCCTCGATCTTCTACCTTCTAATGCCAGGAAAACAATTGTCCATGCGGTCATAACCTCACAACTAGACTATGGTAATGTCCTGTATCTCGGAGCCACAAAGAGAGGACTAGCCAAATTACAGCGGGTGCAGAACGCTGCAGCTCGACTGGTGCTTGGTTTACCCAGAGGAGCGAACACTGAAAAGGCCCTGAAAGAATTGCACTGGCTGCCAGTGGAAAAGAGGGTCCCCTTTAAGGCAATGTGCTATGGCCATCGCATCCTCAAGAAATGCGGCCCTAAATATCTTCATCCATTACTAACCGAATACACCCCTGGTCGGAGTCTGCGGTCCTCAGGGAAAGCCCTGGTGAAGGTACCAAGGATATATAAAGCCAGACTGGGAGGTCATTCTTTCAGGTACCTGGCAGCTAAAACATGGAACACTCTACCAATAACCCTAAGAACAGAGACATGTGAGAACAATTTCCGCAAACAACTAAAAACCTAACTGTTCAGCAGTACGGAAAATTCATAGATGTCTAGCAAGTACCTTTTCTAGATTGTAGCAGCTTTTCCCTCTCCTACGTCTCAGCGCGGGGACACACCATCCGGTGTAACCAAGCGTTCTACAAATGGAATAAACTAAACTAAACTAAACATACATTAGTGTGGAAATAGATCTCCCAGAAAACTACAGAACATCCATAAAGTACCCTCTGGTAAGAATTTCAGATCCCCATAGACTACAGCTTCAATTGCTTGGCTACTCCAATGTAATACAAATGTTTCCTCAGAAAGCATAGTTATTGGTGAACCCGAATCCCCCATAATCTGTAAACCCACCGTACCTATTTGGACTTTGCAAAATGGTCCATTCTTCCTTGCAACACTTCCAGCATCATACTCAACCAAAAAAGTAGTTTTGTCAGAAAATGCTACTCCTAAGGTTAAAATTGTTAACACTTTGATTTTTATAGTAACATGCTGACTGACATCAGGTACACAATTTACTCAAACTGCATTGGAATCAGAACTTCTGCATACTTTCATAAAAGGACCTATTTTTCCGCATTTATCACATATTTTCCCCATGGCAAGACAACTCAAACTATTATCTAGGTGGTTGTATTAACCACATCTGTCACAAGCATTAGGTTTGCTAAACTTATTACTTCAAATACTCTTTACAGCATTCACCTCTGTGCTGTTTAAATTATTAGGAACTGAAGATGCATTAACAGAAGTAACAGAACGTTCTATGCCTTGAGCAATTTTGATCGTTTGTTCCAGGGTAGGATTAGTGCAACAAAGTAAATATTCCTGTACTTTTTGGAATAACAATTAAGCACAATTTGATCCCTCAATTATTGATCGTGAGCACTCTCGAAACAACAAGTAGTGGCTAGAATAAGAATACTGGCTACATATTGTTCAACACTCTCTTCAGAACCTTGTTAACTGGAATAAAATTTGAAACGCTCTAAAATATTAGGTTCAGCAGTAAATTGTTTTCCTAGTCATTTCTCAGCCTCAACAAAAACATTCCATTTATCACCAGCATCTCTCCCAGGAGCAGGAATTTCAGGTAGATTGTTAAAAACCTTTTGCCCTTCAGTGCCCAAACAACCATATAGCATAGCTTGTTTCCTGGCAGAACTGGTTTCACGCCATCAATTGCCACTAAATAATTCTTGAACACTTTATAACAATGTTTCCATTCCAATTTTGGGTTCCCATAACTGTCTAGAAATGTTGGAGGTTGTTGGTGTGAATTATTTCCTCCAGACATAAGTGAAATGAGAATGGTAATTAGTAAGTAAAAAATGAGGCTTAAACAGGGCTGGACTGGGAACCGAAACCAGCCCTGGCAAACAGCTTGGCCTCCCCCCCCCCCCCCCCCCCGGGGTGAGGGGGGGTGCAGCCGAGCAGTTTGCGAGGGCCGGTTTCAGACGATTTTGTTACAGGGGGGGCCAATATTGCCGACCCCCGGTAAAAAAAGGCCCCCCTGGAGCCCAAAACTGGCCCCCACTCTAGTGGCCCCCAGGGAAACGCCTGGTACCCGCTACGGCCAGTCCGGCCCTGGGCTTAAAACGAGCTCCCAATAAGAGAACAGTGGTCAAAATTTCCTTGAATAAAGCAGCAAGGCATACACACTCAAAAAGAAAATGCAACTGGCAATTTACAATGAAGAAAAGAATAACCCCGGGCGGAGCTGGCGTAGTGCCACTACGTGTAGGTCCACGGAGTTGGGAAAAAACTCCGTAGAACTCCACTCTGCTCCGCCACCCACCTCCACACCCCCAATAAAAAATATTTAATGATTAATTTAAAAAGAAATAAACACAGTTACCTGTACTGCAGCGTCCCCAGGCTGCCCTCCTTCTCCTCGCTGTCTCTCTCCTGCATCTTGCGAGTGCGGAAATGCCCTTGCGCTCGCTCGCAAGGTGCAGGAGAGATACGGCGAGGAGGAGGAGGGCAGCCCGGGGACACCATAGTACAGGTAAGTGTGTTTATTTCTTTTAAAATTATTCATTCAATATTCTTTATTAAGAGGGGGTTGAGGCGGGAATGCTATTTAGCAGGGGGGGCTGGCTAACTCCGCTCAGCTGCGGAGTCGGAGTTTGCCCTATTATCTGCATTCTCACCGGAGCGCGGAGTGGGAAAATCTCTGCACACTCCACTGGCGGAGCCGAGTTCTCCGCCCGCCCACCCTTAGAAAAGAAAACAGACACAATATTATACTTCACCAATTTCTTGTTAGTTGGTGAGTCAGTAACAAACTCCTTGAAAGTGAAGCAAGCAATTAATGAGGGTTAAGAGGTTGCATGTACAGGAAGCTGTTAATCAAATTAACAGTACACACGTGTGATCGGAGGTTTTACCCAGCCTCCGTGCGTGTAATCAGAGGTTTCTTCAGCCTCCAACAAGGAAACTACATGTGGCAGTACACTCCACCCAATGAGGCAAATTGATGAATGGCAGCGCTACCCTGCAAAATATGATCGCTTGCTAAGCCTCATCGCCCCTCCCAGAACCAGGCAGTCTGGGTGGCCGTACTCGATGAAGTATGTGGGGCGGGAGCGCGTCCACTGAGGTGGGCTCCGAATAAGCAGAAAACGAAGGGTTCAAATATCCTGTCACCAAAAGGAGGTTGCAGCGATGTACATAATCCACAAGGAGTCAGGTAGGTTTGTAGATATAATGTATTCCACTAGAAAGAAGTTCAGTCGATGAGCCCATCGTCAAACGCGCACCATTCCTACAGTTCCCTTACTGAATGGCGTTGGTAAACGACCAATTCAGCAACGGGAACTGCAGAACATGGAATGCCATTTGTGGGATGCAAAGTTTACAAGATAACAATAACATAGCACCCGCTAAGGCGTACGTAGGAAACATGCGCTGAACAACGTGTGCCAGCGCTAAACAACGCGTGCCAGCATGTAACAGTGTTGTCTCAAAAAAAGCGCTGCCTCCATAAAACTGGAGTTGGAGGTTGGGCTTTAAGCGGAGAATTTAAGAGACAATTTCTTACTAAATCTATTTTCAATCCCTTCTCCTCTTTGGTGGATCACCCCATGGAACACTATCCTGCAGATCCAGCGATTATGACGATATTCCAGATGTGTTAGACCCTTCTCGAGTGCGCAAAGAATTTAGGGTTTTCCCTGTTGACTCTAAATGTAAATGTTGGCACTGCCGAGCGTTGGAAGCAGCAGGGGCAGTCGTGCAGGTCTGAAAGTGGTTATGAGGCGTGCAAAATTGTAATATTCGGGATAAACGAGTGAACTTTGCATACTTTTAGATATTGATGGTGGAAATATGTGATGACTGGGTTGATATGTATTTGTCTTAAGTTATTGAGAGTTGTTGTGACCCAAGCCTACAACTCTCTCCTATTACGTGTCATCTACATCACTGAAGACTTCAAGCATAAAGCGGAAGTGGTCTGCAAAGAAAGGGGGGGCACAGCTCCATCATGCCTCTGACACAAAAGTAATCCTCTGCAATGTGACCCTGAGATGGTGGATGTCTGAAATGCTTGGTCTGTATGTGATGGATATTGGATGTTGGCACAACCTTCTTCACCCGGGCCCCTCCCTGTCCGCCGTGTCACTACAGATAGACATTGACTTAGTGAGGCCAGAAATTACAAGCTCAAGATTAAGTCCCATGAGAGAGGAGGCGTTCCTTTTCCTAATAGCCCTATCTGAAGATGTAACTCATGAGAAAAGGCTCTCGGTGTAATATGGCCCTCTGCTAGTAGCACGGTCTGTGGCAATAACACCTCAACCTAATGAAGAGGGGCATTGGAGAGTGACTAGCCTATGTTAGCAATACATAGTGTGCTGGGATGGTCTCTCAGAAAGGACCTGTGAAGAGAACCTCCTCGGTCGCTTGGGCCAGAGACCCTGGTGTGACTGAAAGGGCCACACAATGTAATTCAGAAGTGGAGAGCCCTGAGAGGGGTCATTGTTGACAGGGTCATGATAAAGGTCGTTAATTGTAGTAGAGAAAAGAATCTGAAAGAGGGTAGATGGCTTTTTAAAATTGAAAGCTGTTGTTTGAATGTCTGCATGGAAGGGAGCGTCGCTGCAGCGTTTCGGTTTACTTTGCCTTTACAGATAAATGTAACTTCTGTGGAGTGCCATACAGATAATCTATTTTTTCCTTTAGTAATAAGCTTACACCGTATACAAATATGTCTACGCTTAATATTACTCCTTTTACGTATCTTTATTTTAAAACTTTATTCGGTTTTGTACTTAACAAACCATAGAAGTACAGTGTATGAAAACATAAGCCACCATTTTATATGCAAGTACCAGGACGATTGTTTATATTGTATTTGTATTGCTGCTCGCTTATTCCTTCGTGCATTTTTACCCTGTATGTAGGACTTACTTGCTATATATACAGCGCTCTGATACACTGACCGGTCATGCTGGCGCTATTTAAAACTCCTAAAAAGAAAATGAAATTGTGCATTAGTGGAAGAGCGGTAAGTTTGTGAACTTACAGGTGAATCAACATTCCTCAGGGTAGGATTATTTTCCATTAATGTGATCCGGCATCCAAAAGCTGGCGTTAAAGCATGCAAGGGTGGTATAGAAGAGCATAATGGGCGACAGGGACCTGCAGGCATAGAGGGGAGTCTGCATAGAGGAATGCAGGCAGCACAGCACTGTCTCCTTAGGTATAATAGCCTTCAGTGAGGGGGGGGGGGGGGGGGAGCCATCAGGGCACCTCGGTGAACAGTCGTGGTTTCGTGCGGAGTAGCTTCCTACACGCATTATGTTGAGTGGTAAGGCCTCTCTAAGGGTCTAGTCTTTGTATTTGTGCATTCAACAGACACAAATAGAATGCTATTGAATTGGTACATTTTGTTTGTGTTTTTTCAAAAAACGAACCATATCACCTACCTGGTGCTGGAGTGTGGCTCACTTTGCAGATTGCCTTGCCTGAACTCGCATTTTGGCCTTGTCCATTAAGTGACAACTACTACAAACATGTCACCTTTTACTAAGTGCACTGGGTGGGCAAGGGTGGCGGGTAGTGGGTATGTGGATGCCACCTGGTTTATGAGACATTCCCAGTGCTGCGTTTCTAGGGAAAAACTGGCCTCTCCATCATCAGACGGGAAAGTTCGCACTGCGACCAGTGTTGTTTTCTCTGGGGGCCACTGTAGTTATTATTCTGTACAATTCCATGCATAAGCCTGTCTGCCAGCAGTGAACAATAAGCGCGCGCAGCACATCTTTCAGTTCCCGGATCCATCTGACGGCGCATGAAGCATTGTCATTCTGTGTCAAAATCCCTTTCGCTCAAAGGCAGAGACGTGTATGATTTACAACGCCCCCAAACTGAATACTAAACGCAGACTCAAACTGAATGCTAAACTTAAAGGCGCCAAATGCTGGAGAAACTCCTCGGCGCGTGCGCAGAGCGCGCACACCTGTTTCTTGCGCAGGGTCAGTTGCAATTATCTATTGTGCTTAAGGACACACATACTTTACATTTGTTCTCAGTAGGGGGCGGGGGAGGGAGCCTGTTGTCTCACATTCCAACACAGGACGTGGTGGTGCATGCTGGGCGCCTTGCAGTATAGGAATGAGTCCAGGCACAGAGCACTAGGGCCCTGTGGCGTCCCGTGTCCCAATTATGAGACAACAAGACCTCCATGCTCCAGAGCGTGTGCTTCCTCTCTTCACGAGGCAGTGCTCATTACCCATACGTGCTAACAGGCAAAGACATACACCTCTCATTTGTAGTGCTGCTGACGTGATTCTGAACCCCACTGCGCCAACAGTATGTGTTATTTTTACTGCTACCAGAGCTGTGCAGGTTGCCAGCACTTTATAATTAAGTAACATTTGGGTGCCAATTCCGATCCGGTAAAAAAATTCCCCGTCCGACTCGTATCCGGATTTTTTTCCGTCCGAATCGTCAAAGTAGCGTACAAACTGCCAAGTACGATTCGAACGGAAAAAAGTCCATACGAATCGCATTGGGAAGATTTCCCCACACGTCCTCGGGTCGGGAAAAGTCACCGACACGTCCCCGGGCGAGAAACCCACCGTGCGGAAAAATAAAGTCCGACTGCGCAAGTACGATCCCTCCCGTCCTCCCCATTTCACAACCGTACGCAAAAAACACCGTCCGAACCGAACTCCCATAGCAACCATGGAGACATGTGCCCGCATACGCGCCGAACACCCCACCACCCCCCGCCCGCGTATGTACGCCCCGAACCCCCACCCGTGTATGTACGCACCGAACCACCAGCCGTGTATGTACGCACCAAACCCCCCCCCCAGCCCTGTATGTACGCACCGAACCACCAGCCGTGTATGTACGCCCCCGAACCCCCCCCAGCCGTGTATGTACGGACCGAACCACCAGCCGTGTATGTACGCACCAAACACCCACCCGTGTATGTACGCCCCCGAACCCCCCCCAGCCGTGTATGTACGCACCGAACCACCAGCCGTGTATGTACGCACCAAACACCCACCCGTGTATGTACGCCCCCGAACCCCCCCCCAGCCGTGTATGTACGCACCGAACCACCAGCCGTGTATGTACGCCCCCGAACCCCCCCCCAGCCGTGTATGTACGCACCGAACCACCAGCCGTGTATGTACGCACCAAACCCCCACCCCAGCCGTGTATGTACGCACCGAACCACCAGCCGTGTATGTACGCACCAAACACCCACCCATGTATGTACGCCCCCGAACCCCCCCCCCAGCCGTGTATGTACGCACCGAACCACCAGCCGTGTATGTACGCCCCCGAACCCCCCCCCAGCCGTGTATGTACGCACCGAACCACCAGCCGTGTATGTACGCACCAAACACCCACCCGTGTATGTACGCCCCCGAACCCCCCCCCAGCCGTGTATGTACGCACCGAACCACCAGCCGTGTATGTACGCACCAAACACCCACCCGTGTATGTACGCCCCCGAACCCCCCCCCAGCCGTGTATGTACGCACCGAACCACCAGCCGTGTATGTACGCACCGAACCACCAGCCGTGTATGTACGCCCCCGAACCCCCCCCAGCCGTGTATGTACGCACCGAACCACCAGCCGTGTATGTACGCACCAAACCCCCACCCCAGCCGTGTATGTACGCACCGAACCACCAGCCGTGTATGTACGCACCAAACACCCACCCATGTATGTACGCCCCCGAACCCCCCCCCCAGCCGTGTATGTACGCACCGAACCACCAGCCGTGTATGTACGCCCCCGAACCCCCCCCCAGCCGTGTATGTACGCACCGAACCACCAGCCGTGTATGTACGCACCAAACACCCACCCGTGTATGTACGCCCCCGAACCCCCCCCCAGCCGTGTATGTACGCACCGAACCACCAGCCGTGTATGTACGCCCCCGAACCCCCCCCAGCCGTGTATGTACGCACCGAACCACCAGCCGTGTATGTACGCACCAAACCCCCACCCCAGCCGTGTATGTACGCACCGAACCACCAGCCGTGTATGTACGCACCAAACACCCACCCGTGTATGTACGCCCCCGAACCCCCCCCAGCCGTGTATGTACGCACCGAACCACCAGCCGTGTATGTACGCCCCCGAACCCCCCCCCAGCCGTGTATGTACGCACCAAACACCCACCCATGTATGTACGCCCCCGAACCCCCCCCCCAGCCGTGTATGTACGCACCGAACCACCAGCCGTGTATGTACGCCCCCGAACCCCCCCCCAGCCGTGTATGTACGCACCGAACCACCAGCCGTGTATGTACGCACCAAACACCCACCCGTGTATGTACGCCCCCGAACCCCCCCCCAGCCGTGTATGTACGCACCGAACCACCAGCCGTGTATGTACGCACCAAACACCCACCCGTGTATGTACGCCCCCGAACCCCCCCCCAGCCGTGTATGTACGCACCGAACCACCAGCCGTGTATGTACGCCCCCGAACCCCCCCCCAGCCGTGTATGTACGCACCGAACCACCAGCCGTGTATGTACGCACCAAACACCCACCCGTGTATGTACGCCCCCGAACCCCCCCCCAGCCGTGTATGTACGCACCGAACCACCAGCCGTGTATGTACGCACCAAACACCCACCCGTGTATGTACGCCCCCGAACCCCCCCCCAGCCGTGTATGTACGCACCGAACCACCAGCCGTGTATGTACGCACCGAACCACCAGCCGTGTATGTACGCCCCCGAACCCCCCCCAGCCGTGTATGTACGCACCGAACCACCAGCCGTGTATGTACGCCCCCGAACCCCCCCCAGCCGTGTATGTACGCACCGAACCACCAGCCGTGTATGTACGCACCAAACCCCCACCCCAGCCGTGTATGTACGCACCGAACCACCACCCCACCAGGGAATGTACGGACCGCACCCCCACCAGTGCATGTACGGACCGTACTGACGCCAAAAAAACACGTACTGAACCCGGACAAACCATATTTACACAAGGAGAGTCAAGTAGAGTTTCCCCACACCACCAAACAGGCCCAACAACCCCACAAACATCACATACACTCACCTGCAACTGCCAAACTGCCAAACAGAGGCCCAAAACTCAATCACTCCTCATAACACACCCACACAAATTTCAAACACAGCCACACCCACAAATGGACCAATAAAAATGGACCACACACACAAACCATGAGCCTTTGCAACAGACCCACTGCTGCCAGAGCCCACAGACGACCCACACCACCATACTTGAACCTCACACTTGCATACCTTCACACAACCACCTACACAAACACCCCCTCATCACATTCACACACACACCTCCACTACCACACCCACACACCCACAGCCATCCACACCCACACCCCCACAACCACACCCCACGCCATGTCCACCACCAAGAATCCAAAGTTCACAAAGGAGGAGCTGGAGATCCTTGTCGACGAAATCCTCAGAGTCGAGCCACAGCTCTTTGGGACATTGGTCAGACAGACCAGCATATCCGAAAAAACCGCCATGTGGCAGAGGATCGTCGATTCTGTGAATGCTGTTGGGACAACCAGAAGGACCAGGCACGAGTGCCAATCCAGGTGGTACGATCTGCGGAGGACGGTCAAGAGGAAGATGACTGACAATCACAACCAGGGGAACATCACTGGAGGAGGGCCGCCCCCCAGACCGGTACAATACCATCCCTGGGAGGAGAAGGTGATGTCCACGCTGGCGGTGGAGGGACTACACGGACTGCCAGGACTCCCAGACCCTGGTGAGTACACAAACAACTCACCTCACATGGGGGGGATGCCATACACAATCAATCATGCATGCCACCCCCCCCAAGCCACCACCGGACACAACAACACTCCACAAACACACACATGCCACTGGCACCTCCATGCCCCATGCATCAATCAGGGCCATGCCAAGTCACAGGCCACACAATACACCAACACAACACAGGATGTGGTCGATGCTGGGAGTGGGGGCAGCAAAACTAACATTGAGCAACTCACAAGCACACAACAATGCCCTCAGCCCATATGGCCCAGGGCACAGCCATACAAACTGTGTGTACCCACACAGTACTGTCTTGCCTGCAAATGATGGCTGCCATGCAGGATGCCATGGGTCTGAAGGCACAATTTGCACATAACAGCAGACAATGAAGATGCATCGCTCTGATAGAGTCTCAGCACACACCGCCACAGCAGCAGCCTACACTCAGACACACTGCCCAATGGGTGCCCGGAGAACAGGGACTAACTCACATGAACAAGCCAATGGCCATTCAAAGACCGGCTAACTGTGTGTGCCCAGGAAGCTGGCCTGAGGTGACAGAGAGTGACAAAGAGAGGGAGGGAGAGGGGGAATGAGAGGGAAGGAGACAGAGGGGGGACACAGGGAGACAGACAGAGGGAGGGAGTAGGGTGACAGAGGGAGACCGACAGAGGGAGGGAGGAGGGTGACAGAGGGAGGGAGGAAGGGAGACACAGGGAGACTAAATCACCCTTGGGTGGTGTGGCCATGTCCACTCGTCAGCCGGTGGACTGTGTGCATGCAGACCAGGTCTGGCAGTGCCTCAACCCCCCCTTCCGTAGATGAAGACCGGTCCATGTGTCAATCTGTGCACGAGTCCATCCGTGCTGCAGGCACAGACCTAACCACACACCCAGTATACCCACCCACCGTGTCGGTAAGAACCCTGTCACAAATGCTTCAGTCCCCTACCTGCAACATCAAATTGCCTTGCCAAAACACCATTTGGCCACGTACAGTGCAACACGTAAGGCGCCTCTGCATGGCTCGCTACGCCCGCACACCACACTGCTGACTGTGTACCCAAATAGATGCATCAACTAAGATTGTGTCTCACACATGCGTAAAGCCCTGACAGCTGTGGCCAAGGGACATAGCCATGCACAAGTGCACTGTGAGAGGAATGCAGGACAGATCCAACTACCCAGAGGAAGAGTGCCAAATCAGAAATGCATGCAACATGGATGCCACATGTGACACTGTCAACATTGTCTCTCTCACACACAGGTCAACGTCGACGAACACCCCCCAACACTGGGGGGGAAGTCACACAGGACCAGGCTCCGCGGGATGATGACCCCACCGCCAGCGATGACTCTCACCACTCCGTGGATGACCCAGACCAACCTGGCCCCTCTGGTGTCCAACCACCTGCAGCACCTGCGTCAGGTACAACTGTGCCAACCACCACCCCCATTCCTGCCACATCCCAGGAGACGTCCAGGAGCCCTGCCCGCACACGACCACCCAGCCAGTCTGCCCAGGAGGGACACGGTCCTCCGGGCACCCAGGAGGAGGCAGGCGGCAACGCAGATGCCATCCCTCAGGGGTCCCGGAGACCCGATGCACCCACAACGGCAGGCCAGGTGCACGTGGGCAGGGGTGGCGGGAGTGGAGGACGGCGGAGGCGCGAACCTGACCAGGCAGCTCAGGACCCGGTAGTGTCCCAGGTCAGCAACATCCTGGATACATACCGGCGTGACACCAGGGGCATGGACCAGATTGCGTCCACCCTCAATGACATCAAGGGGACCCTCCAGGAGATGAAGACCCTGCAGTCCCAGCAACATGCCTGTCAACTGCAACACCAAGGAAGGATGGAGGATAGACAGGCTGAGCTCGTGGCGGTGCAAACCCAAATGACCGGTGTACTCCGTCGGATTGCCGACAACATGGGCAACCCTCCCTGTGGCACCAGGCGAAGGCCATTACCAGACACAGGGAGGGATCAGGAGGAGGAGGATTCATCCGACGGAGCGTCACAGACATCGTCACGGACTGCTTCCGAGGGTCCCCGCAGGAAGGTGGGTCGTCCACGAAAAAGACTGTGAGAGTCAGCAGAACATCACCATCTCCCAGGTCACCTGGCCTGGCACCTGGCCCTCTGGCCCAATAGCAGCACATGACATTGTCTGCCACATGGACTTGCTGGTCACTGTCTGACCTATGTTGACGAAGACTGTGGCATGGACTCTGACATTTTTCTACGACAAGGATACCAACTCCCCCAGTGAACTTTGGATTCTACACTCCCGCTGTGCACCTCTTGTCATCCCCACAAACCCGTACCCCACCACAAATAAATTAATCACACTTACAAGATGATGCCGTGATTCTACATTATTACAATACATGTGTGTGTCGTACAGTCAAAGCATGCCTGATCTCAGAATTAACTCCAACCATCCAAACCGTGGGGTCGCAGTCTTGCCCAGGACACACATGGGTCCCAATGTCTCATCTGATACAGACATGGAGTACCAAACTCACCTGTGCTGGGCCCAACCAGCTGAGTGGTTCCCGCACAACTGTGGCTACAGACACATTCAGGGGAGCAACAGTCATGCGCAGAGGTCAGGGATCATGTGGAGTGACCTGGCTTGCCGCTCCCAGGTATGTCTAGACATGTGTCCCTACAATGTGCAGCATGCTTGCGTCAGGCGGATGTTGAGAATGGTGGCTAGGCCAAGGTTGGATGCATGGAGATGCCAGAATGCAGTTTAGGATCACTGTGCCACATGGTTGTGTTGGGGTTGTGGGCTGCATCATGAGTGTGGGCGTGGATCTAGAAGGTCATCCTGCAGCTGGCTGTGAAACATTCCCCCCATCCCGTTAGGACGTTGATGTGGCCTGGTTGCCCGACGCAGTAGCAGAGCTGTGCAGATGCACTCCGGATATGGACAAGTACCATGGGAGTCGTGAGGCACATGTCCGTAGACTGCAGGGTAGGATTCTACACAGATGTTGTAGTTTCCCTGGGGGATGGTCTCTCTTGCCTTGAGGTGGATGGAACTGTGCATCTTGTGCATAATACAGTTCCCACTCCCTGACAAACCCCTAGCATCTTGTCACTCTACACATAGACACATATGCACCACCTATGAAAACTATGCCAGACCTGCGGCACGCACAGTGGCAACAGGGCACCATTGACAGGGAAGAGGCACCTTGGAGACAGAGGGACAAATTTATTAGTCATGTGTGTTGGAATGACAATGATACTCTGTCAACACATACACAGGTCATGTGGATGTACATGTGGGAGCAACACTGGCACCCCCCATTGCAACACAGATGCTGGCATCCCATTGACCTGGCACACAAGTGACGGATAACAGCTAAACACCCCCTGCTGCCACGGAGAGGCCGCTATACACCATTGAGGCCCTGATGGGGCAATCACACACCATGTCAACCCGGTGCAACCTGTATGTTTCCGAGGCCAGTGTTACACACAATGATGGCCTCATCACAATCCCCAATCCCCTGCCACATGACAGTCACCAAGTCTGAGCATGGCTCCAGGTGAAGCCTGCCCCATGTCATGTTCCCCATGTAGGATCACCATGTATGCAAATGGAACACACATGAACCGGAGAAGTGCACACAGACTACAAACAATTCACACACCCAAAACGACGTGAGGCATCCCTTACCCTGAGGAGATTTCAACACTTGCCCGTGCATGTGACGCTGAATCAGCACATGTCGCTGTGTTCATGAGGAGTAGCAGGAGCACAACAATGCCACCAGCAGACAGCATGCACATGGACCTGTGGAAGAGAGACACACAAGGATTCAGCACAAAGGAGCACATCCGCAAGCATGTACTTAACACGTATCATGTTGTTAACATGACAGGTGACAATGATGACCCTCAGACAACATCCTTCCATTGCGCCATCACTTGAGTGACACTTCAATACACACCACTGACTCACTTGGCAGACATGCAGATGGACACACACATTGCAACACATGCCACACACGGCCCAATGCGTGCACACTCAGACACTGGAACTCACCACTAAGCAAAGAAGTTGCGTATGAGCCGACTCCGCATGTCCTCCACAGCCTCCTCCTCCTCCACATCACTTGCCCCGTCACCAAGCCCTTCATCCTCCACGGGTGGATGGTCCTGGTCATCTTGATCCAGTATGAGTGGAACAGCTTCCTCCACTGCCATGTTGTGCAGCATGCAGCAGACGATGATGATCTTGCACACCTTCACCGGGGCATATGGGAGTGCTCCGCCGGTCTTGTGGAGGCACCGGAATCGGCTCTTCAGAAGTCCAAACGTCCTCTCAATGACTCTCCTGGTCCGCCCATGTGCGTTGTTGTAGAGGTGCTCGGCAGCCGTGCTGGGGTTGCGGACAGGCGTCATCAGCCATGGCATGTTGGGATAGCCAGCGTCCCCTACAAGGAAACATCATGGACAGAAGTGTGTCAGCACAGGCAGTGAGATTGGAAGATGACGCCAAACACAGAACTGCCAGAGTCTACCCACCAACAATACATGCTCGCTCGTTCCGCAGCTGCAGCATCATTTCTGGCACCCTGCTACGCCTCATGATGAAGGCATCGTGTGCTGATCCTGGAAAGCGAACACAGACATGTGAAATCACCATGTTGGACAGACACACCACAAGGGCATTAATGGAGTGATAATGTTTGCGATTCCTATACACCACCTCCTGTGCCTGTGGTGGTACCAACGCAACATGTGTCCCATCTATGGACCCAATGACATGGGGCATCCCTCCCAGGGCATAGAACTCACGCTTGACATCTGTCAACTGCTCACGATTTGGGAATTTAATGTACTCATCCAGGTGAACCAACATGGCCTCTAAGAAATCATGCAGAACACGGCTGAACATCGTCTGGGACATGCCCCCGACATCAGCAATGGTATGTTGGAACGTACCCGTGGCAAGGAAATGTAGGGCTGCCATCACCTTCAACTTGGGTGTCAGTGCACTTGGATACCTGTGGCGCGGGAGGAGTTGTGCTTCCAGCCGGCCAGTCAACTCATCAATCAACCGTTGGCTGAATCTGTAGCGGCGTATACAGTCCCGTTCATGCAGGGCAGCAATGTCTGGCATACGTCGAGGGAGAGGCGGAGCCCTGCAGTGAAATGGAAGGAACACCTAAGAGTGAGCACTGTACAACAACATCGTCAATGCACTGAGCACATGTTACACAGCCAATACACATATGCCACGTTGTGAGTCAGGTCTGTGCCACAGTTCCTGGACACGAACGCCAGTCAGGTTACACTCCTACCAAGGGACAGCCACTAACGGAGGGGGGCAAGATCACGATGACATGGCATGAGACTAGCTGTGGGCCAGTGTAAGTGAACATGCACACGCATCACAGGATTCACAGACATCCACACATGTGCAGAGGTAGTATGCGTATGGTACAGACAGGTAGTTGGATGCGATATGCACTGGTCACATGTCATAGGAATAGGACAGGCCACACACATTGCCTTTGAGGAGTACATGTCGAGACAGAACATACATAGGGAGCATGTGGATATGTACTTGTGTTGATACTCCGTGTAGTTGGATACATACACACCTCATGGCAAATCACATATGTGGGCTGGTGTGCGGAACAGTGTGCCATGCCCATCGACACACAGACACATGTTGGCAGCAGCAACTGCTGACACATTGAATCACACACCTACAGCAAAATCATGGAAAGACATGCCACACACATGACATGGTTGCAGCATGCAACGCAGCCATACACGTGTCATATGTAATATTCCGTGTACCTGGCATCAGGGGACAGGTGCGGGTGTCCGTGACTGGGACATGCAAGTGACTCATGGCTCCACTAGTGTGTACGACATGCACACATGTCAAAGGAGTGCAGGGGATGTGTGGTACAATGCGCACCATCACACACGACATGTGTACACAGCTCATCGTACATGTGCTTTGCCCACACCTCAGGGGTAAAGTGCCACATCACATCCTGACACACCTGTGTCACACACAGGTGGTATTGCACAGACAATGCATTGGTGTCCACCCTTGGCAATACCTGTCCGCTCCATTCCTGTCTGTGTGCCGCCTGTCACCACTGACAGTTGTTATACGCACCGTACATACGCTCGGAGCGCGTGTATAGGGTCCCTGGGCCAATATTGCCGCTGGCGTATGCGTACGCCACAGTAGTACGGACTGTACACGCGCTTGTACGGTCCGGATCACAATATGTGCGCTGGCGTATGCGTACGCCACAGTAGTACGGACTGTACACGCGCTTGTACGGTCCGGATCACAATATGGGCGCTGGCGTATGCGTACGCCACAGTAGTACGGACTGTACACGCGCTTGTACGGTCCGGATCACAATATGGGCGCTGGCGTATGCGTACGCCACAGTAGTACGGACTGTACACGCGCTTGTACGGTCCGGATCACAATATGGGCGCTGGCGTATGCGTACGCCACAGTAGTACGGACTGTACACGCGCTTGTACGGTCCGGATCACAATATGGGCGCTGGCGTATGCGTACGCCACAGTAGTACGGACTGTACACGCGCTTGTACGGTCCGTACTACTGTGGCGTACGCATACGCCAGCGCCCATATTGTGATCCGGACCGTACAAGCGCGTGTACAGTCCGTACTACTGTGGCGTACGCATACGCCAGCGCCCATATTGTGATCCGGACCGTACAAGCGCGTGTACAGTCCGTACTACTGTGGCGTACGCATACGCCAGCGCCCATATTGTGATCCGGACCGTACAAGCGCGTGTACAGTCCGTACTACTGTGGCGTACGCATACGCCAGCGCCCATATTGTGATCCGGACCGTACAAGCGCATGTACGGTCGGTATCACTGCTTGTGGGGTGCCCTAGGGCGTGGAACGCACCGTACCTGTGTGTAAATGTATGAAAACACATAGGGGACACATGAGGGACAAGTATAAGGGCCTAAATGCCTGATGGTTGCCATGGAGACTGAGTTAAATTTTTGAATTTGAGCACCAGGTGCACAGCAGAAGTCAGTTTGAAAGAATCTACATTGTTGCAATGTGGATGTTGACTTGACATCATTATCAAAACTGAAACCATGCAAAGCCACACACTGGGGTAGGTTTGAAGGGATTGGATGAAACGTAGGATGCTAATGTGACTGACCAATCAATCTGTACTCCTATACATGAACAGGCCAGCCAGGCATATATAAGGCAGCCAGGTCCCATGAGAGAGCACTTGCCTGCACATCCATTCATCCCTGACCACTGCTGCTGATAGTGATTCCTCTGGCACCATGTCCAGGACTGTGGAGAGGTCACAGCCATTCACCCAGGAGGAGAACCTTGCCCTGATAGATGTGATCCTCCCACAGTTCCAGAGCCTGTATGGTCGACCAGGGGTTCAGGTGAGTGCAGACTCCACTAGCTTAGACTGTGCCCCTTTTGTGTGACAGTGACTTCTGGCATTGTGTCCATGTGTGACAGACATGCACTGTTGTTTGGAGTGGGTCCCAGGGTGTGGAAGGCCTCATGTCACCCATGCAGAGCATGCTGTGTTTCCTGTGTGCACTCCTCACTTGCATAGTGCCTACTGTGACAATGAATGCAAGGTGCATGCCACATTCTGCCTGCATACTCCTCCTGGGGATGTTGTTTCCACAGTCCTGATGTGATCCTGTGTTCCCCCCAGTGTGACAGGTGTCAGTACCCATGGATGTGTGTTTGTTCAGTGTACCTGTGCTGTGAGTGTCCAAAGGCCGTGTTCGTCCCCTGCACATTGGTGTGTGTGTTAGTCCCCTGTCATGTGGGTGAGTGCATATGGGGAGTGTTGCACACAAGCAGCATGAGGGATGGATATGGCCTGGCCATCGGATGTGAGCAGGGAGCAGTGCTGTGTGCATGCCGTGCTGAGCCAGCCCCACACCTGTGACACCCCCGTCTACTGGCACATGGGCAGAGTGAGGTGTGTACCCGCAGTTGGCAATGCCATGTGATTGTCCTGTACCTGTGTGTGTCTGTGTACTCTGCTGAGGTAGCATCAGTGTGCTGGGGCAGGTGACTGCTGTGAGGTGCTGTACATAATCCTGGTGTAGCCTGTGAGGCACAGTGTGATCCCTGGTCAGTGAGTGTGTGGTACCCCTCATGCCACCCGTGTGCTTCCACTGGCACGTAGTGCATTTGGCCTTCCACAGTGGATAATGTCCCTATGACAAAGGTGCAATTAGTTGCATGCATACCATGGCCTGTTCATAATGAGGATTGTTCTATATGTGTGTCTCTGTGTCTTTGCTCATGTGGATTAATGTATTCTCTCTTTTGCATCCTCACAGGTAGGCGCCATTGCCAAGGGGGAGATCTGGAGGGAAGCCGTCAGTGCCGTGAGGGGTACAGAGGGTCGGAGGCGGAGCCTGTCTCAGGTGAGGAAACGCTGGCAGGACATCCGGTGCTGGACGAGGAGGATTGCACGGCTCCTGCTGGGGGACTCACCTGAGAGCCGTAAGAACCGTGGCCGCCGTCGTCTGACCCACATCCAGAAGCGTGTGCTGGCGGTGGTCTTCCCCGATATGGACAGGCGCCTACAGGAGAGGCAGCAGCAGGAAGGGGGTAGGTACATGTGTGTCAGTTGTGTGTCCCCAGCCAATGTAAGTGTGCAGTTGCATGGAT
The DNA here is from genome assembly GCF_964204655.1 of Triturus cristatus. Taxonomy (NCBI): domain Eukaryota; kingdom Metazoa; phylum Chordata; class Amphibia; order Caudata; family Salamandridae; genus Triturus; species Triturus cristatus. Next base: position 63,820,361 of record NC_140584.1, read on the forward strand.
ACACTGCCAGGGTTTGATTGTGCAGTGCGTCAACTTCTCCACAAAGTAGCACAGTGCTGTTCTCACTCCCTCCCTTCCCCTCCTTGCAATGTGTTCCCTGGTCTGTCGCCACTCTTGCACAAGGTTATTTATGCAGGCAGTTCATGCAGGTGCCCTATGCTATCAGCATCATGTGTGGGGGTGATGTGCCACAGGTATGGGGACCTTGCGTGTGCCATGGCCAATTTCAGTCATTGTGGTGTCCATGTCACTTGGCACTGATTGTGAATCACGACATAGGGGTGTGTCTCCAAAATGTACAGCCTTCCAGCATGCATGTCCAATTGTGTGCCCTCTGACATGATGTGCCTGAGTGGGAGGCCTGCTAAGTGCAGGGACGGTTGCTTAATTTGCAGTCATGTCCATCCTGGACCATGGAGGAGTGTGGGCACTACTGTGCCCTGGGGCACCTCTTCCTAGGTATCATGTGCGTCATCCAACAATATGGCCATTCACTGTGTCTTTGCCATGGGTTGCGTAGGGTGGCATTGTACCCTGGGCTCAACTGTTAGGACCTACAGGTTGCTACATGTGTCCACTGTACAGGGGGACCCATTTTGCTTGTGCATACTCACAGTGGGCATTACCTGTGTGTGTTGTTGAGACAATCTGATGATGTTTGCCTGTCAATGATGTGTGGACATGGCCACCAGGGGCTGTGTGTTTACAGTCATGAATTAGTGGAGGCCATGTGTTTCCATCCCAGAGTAAGAGGTGTACATACTTTCTCCGTCTCAATGAGATTGTCTCAGGTGTGGGTGGTTTGTGCGTACAAGGCCTACATGTCAGAAGCTTCATCCTCCTTGCTGGGTTTAGCCTGTGTGTGATGTTTGACTGGACATACGCTCAAGGTGCAGTGACCCTGTCATGTGTGGCCTGGTTTCATGTATTGCCTTTGCAGCATGCGGCAAGAGTAAATGGATATGATTCATGCTCATCCCTTTTTGACGACGCAGTGTGGTGCAGGTGCTGTGCACATTTGTCCCCAGAGGCTGACTCCTCTCTAAAATTTCAGGTGCAGTGATTTGCTGTTGTGTCATGATCTCCATTGTGTCTCAGTGGCATGGTGGGTAGAAAAACTGTGTGTTCCATGGCCTACATGTGTACATTGTTTTGTAGGTGTTACTCCTGTTGCTTTTCAGGCTATGCAATGTGACCTATGTATATTTGACTCATGTGACATAAGTGTACAGGTGTCTGATTTTCTCCTGTCTCTTCACCTTGCCCACAGCATCGCCGGGGGACACGGAAGGAGACACTAGCACGGACCGGGAGGAGAGATTGAGCACCAGTACCAGCAGTGCTGTCCTGTCTGGCACATGGAGTGGCACGGAGGCCGAAGGGAGTGAGGCGGAGGACCTGTTGACTGCCAACACAGACTATGACGCAGACGGGTCCGAGGCTGAGCTCCCAGAGGTGGCGGAGTCTGCCCCCCCAGCTGATGGCAGCCCTCCACATCCCCCCGCCACCTCAGGTTCCATCACCGGCCTCCCACATGCTCGTGGCCCTTCCCTCCGTGCTCGGTCCCCACATGTCTCCTTCCTGCCAGGCACCGCACCCCCTGCCCCTGTCACCACTGCTGCGGTGAGTGCGGAGTCTGTGGACATCCTGAGGCAGTTGCAGGTTGGTCAGACTGCGATGCTAAATGTCCTCCATGCCCACACCCAGGTGCTGACCCAGATGGAGGCATACATGGAGGGCATGTCGGCTGCGCAGTCTGACCAACGGCAGTTGCTGAGGTCCATAGACTCCACACTGACTGCAGCACTGGATCTCCTGCAGCGCTGCGTAACACCCCCTACCCCTGCCCCATCCACAATTCCCACTCCCGTGCCTGTCCCACGCACATCCAGACGTCAGCGTGCACGCACCCCAACAGACACAGGCACCACACCACCAGGGAAGTCGAAGCGCACACCTCCTGTCACGCACACACAGGGTGAGGAAGGCACACCCACTGGGTCGGGGGGGAAACGTAGAACACGCAGCCACAGTGGGAGTCCGCATTCCACACAACCCACTCCCTCCAAATCCACTCCCCTTAGCTCTCCTGGCCAACAGTCAGTGACAGCATCATCCACTGCGAGTGTGCCCCCCAGCCCCAGGATGACACCACCCCGCAAGCGGTGGAGGCGGGACCCGGCCAGGGGAGTTGAGTCCCCCACCCTGTCCACACCCTCCCCCAGTGGCGCTGCGACCCATCCCTTTGCCCCCCCCCCCTCCTTGGGGCCTGTGGTTGGATTGGGTACGGGGGAGTCGCTGGGGGAACTTGCCGACGTGTGCAGCGCCATTCTGTCCTCCACCTTTGGCGCTGGCACCCCCCCTGTGGCAGATTCATCCCTCCCTGCACCCACAACACCTACCCTTTCCCCTCCTGTCCCTGCGGTGCCTGTTTCCACCCTCCCCCCTGATGCCCCCTCTTCTGTGGATGAAATGGACTTGTGAACTGTGCAGGCAAGCTAGGGGACACACGTCCCGATGTGTACCCCCCCCCCGGACATTGCTGCTGGGCTGGCCCATGGCCCTTGTACATAGTGGACATTTTCTCTGATATATTTTCCTGCTGAATAAAGCCTTTTCTTTTTGTTTTGCACACTGATGCTTTCCTGGACTTGCTGTTGGTGCTGGTGCTCCCTGCGTTGGGGTGGTGATAATGTGTTAGGGGTCTGTGAAATGTTGGAGTGTGCTGCTCATGGGGTGTACCCTGCCATCTGCGTGCCATCACAAAGGTCTCTGCAAATGGTATTTGGTCATGTTTGCTCTCACTGTATGGTGACATTGTCCCAAGGTGTGTTCCGTCCTCTGTGGCCCAGGCCATTTTTCCTGCAGGGTGTCTCCCAAATGCTGTGCTGTGCTGTGTCTACATTTCCTGGATGTGTGAGGGTTGCCTTTCAATATAGCCATGCTGGCTCAGCGATGGCTCCGCCTGCATCTGGGGTATCACCCTTGTAGGTCACTGAACTTGTTGATGGGGTATATTGTCCGATGTCTGGGCACTGCTGGGAGTGATAGGTACACACCCCTCCTGTGTCTGGGCACTGCTGGGAGTGATAGGCACACACCCCTCCTGTGTCTGGGCACTGCTGGGAGGACCCTGCACCCACCCCTCCTGTGTCTGGGCACTGCTGGGAGGACCCTGCACCCACCCCTCCTGTGTCTGGGCACTGCTGGGAGTGATAGGTACACACCCCTCCTGTGTCTGGGCACTGCTGGGAGGACCCTGCACCCACCCCTCCTGTGTCTGGGCACTGCTGGGAGGACCCTGCACCCACCCCTCCTGTGTCTGGGCACTGCTGGGGGTGTTTTGCACACCCCATTCTTATAGCAGGTTCGGTGCGTACATGCACGGGTGGGGGTTTGGTGCGTACATACACGGGTGGGGGTTCGGTCCGTACATACACGGGTGGGGGTTCGGGGCGTACATACTCTGCTGGGGTGGGGGTTCGGTGCGTACATACACGGGTGGTGGTTCGGTGCGTACATACACGGCTGGGGTGGGGGTTTGGTGCGTACATACACGGCTGGTGTGGTGGTTTGGTGCGTACATACACGGGTGGGCGTTTGGTGCGTACATACACGGGTGGTGGTTTGGTGCGTACATACACGGCTGGGGTGGTGGTTTGGTGCGTACATACACGGGTGGTGGTTTGGTGCGTACATACACGGCTGGGGTGGGGGTTCGGTCCGTACATACACGGGTGGGGGTTCGGGGCGTACATACTCTGCTGGGGTGGGGGTTCGGTCCGTACATACACGGGTGGTGGTTCGGTGCGTACATACACGGCTGGGGGGGGGTTCGGTGCGTACATACACGGGTGGTGGTTCGGTGCGTACATACACGGCTGGGGTGGGGGTTTGGTGCGTACATACACGGCTGGTGTGGTGGTTTGGTGCGTACATACACGGGTGGGCGTTTGGTGCGTACATACACGGGTGGTGGTTTGGTGCGTACATACACGGCTGGGGTGGTGGTTTGGTGCGTACATACACGGGTGGTGGTTTGGTGCGTACATACACGGCTGGGGTGGGGTTTCGGTCCGTACATACACGGGTGGGGGTTTGGTGCGTACATACACGGCTGGTGGTTCGGTGCGTACATACACGGCTGGGGGGGGTTAGGGGGCGTACATACACGGGTGGTGGTTTGGTGCGTACATACACGGCTGGGGTGGGGGTTCGGTCCGTACATACACGGGTGGGGGTTCGGGGCGTACATACTCTGCTGGGGTGGGGGTTCGGGGGCGTACATACACGGGTGGTGGTTCGGTGCGTACATACACGGGTGGTGGTTCGGTGCGTACATACACGGCTGGGGTGGGGGTTTGGTGCGTACATACACGGCTGGTGTGGTGGTTTGGTGCGTACATACACGGGTGGGGGTTTGGTGCGTACATACACGGCTGGGGGTTCGGGGCGTACATACCAGGGTGGGGTGGGGGTTCGGGGCGTACATGCACGGGTGGCGCTTGGGTGCGTACATACACGGGTGGGGGTTCGGGGCGTACATACCAGGGTGGGGTGGGGGTTCGGGGCGTACATACACGGGTGGCGCTTGGGTGCGTACATACACGGGTGGCGGTTCGGGGCGTACATACACGGGTGGGGGTTCGGGGCGTACATACCAGGGTGGGGTGGGGGTTCGGGGCGTACATACACGGGTGGCGCTTGGGTGCGTACATACACGGGTGGCGGTTCGGGGCGTACATACACGGGTGGGGGTTCGGGGCGTACATACACGAGTGGGGTGGGGTTTCGGTCCGTACATACACGGGTGGGGGTTCGGGGCGTACATACTCTGCTGGGGTGGGGGTTCGGTCCGTACATACACGGGTGGTGGTTCGGTGCGTACATACACGGCTGGGGTGGGGGTTTGGTGCGTACATACACGGCTGGTGGTTCGGTGCGTACATACACGGCTGGGGTGGGGGTTTGGTGCGTACATACACGGCTGGTGGTTCGGTGCGTACATACACGGCTGGGGTGGGGGTTCGGTCCGTACATACACGGGTGGGGGTTCGGGGCGTACATACTCTGCTGGGGTGGGGGTTCGGTCCGTACATACACGGGTGGGGGTTCGGGGCGTACATACTCTGCTGGGGTGTGTGTTAGGTGCGTACATACACGGGTGGGGGTTTGGTGCGTACATACACGGCTGGTGGTTCGGTGCGTACATACACGGCTGGGGGGGGTTAGGGGGCGTACATACACGGGTGGTGGTTTGGTGCGTACATACACGGCTGGGGTGGGGGTTCGGTCCGTACATACACGGGTGGGGGTTCGGGGCGTACATACTCTGCTGGGGTGGGGGTTCGGGGGCGTACATACACGGGTGGTGGTTCGGTGCGTACATACACGGGTGGTGGTTCGGTGCGTACATACACGGCTGGGGTGGGGGTTTGGTGCGTACATACACGGCTGGTGTGGTGGTTTGGTGCGTACATACACGGGTGGGGGTTTGGTGCGTACATACACGGCTGGGGGTTCGGGGCGTACATACCAGGGTGGGGTGGGGGTTCGGGGCGTACATGCACGGGTGGCGCTTGGGTGCGTACATACACGGGTGGGGGTTCGGGGCGTACATACCAGGGTGGGGTGGGGGTTCGGGGCGTACATACACGGGTGGCGCTTGGGTGCGTACATACACGGGTGGCGGTTCGGGGCGTACATACACGGGTGGGGGTTCGGGGCGTACATACACGAGTGGGGGTTCGGGGCGTACATGCACGGGTGGGGGTACGGGCCGTACTTCCACGGGTGGGGGTACGGTCCGTACATACCCCTGCCCACGCTCTGCGTGCCTGGGTACGGGCCGTACCCATGCCTTTGGTGTGTGGGTACGGTGCGTCCCACCATTGTTGCGGGCCGTGGGGTCCGCACCGTACACAGGCCTTGGGGGCGTGGCTACGGGTCGTACCACGCGTACCCCTACATGACCCCAGCAATGCTGGTACGAGCTGTACCAAGGCCTTTCTGACGTGGGTACGGGCCGTACCGCTATTGTTGGAGTGACGTAGGGGGACGCGTGGTACGTTCCGTACCCACGCTCTTGCGGCCTGGGTAGGGTACGTACCGGTTCGCGTGACCATCCACTTCCGTTGTGGCGGACGCTTGCGTTGCTGGCCTTGCCCCCACCCCCTGGAAGTGACCAGGCCCTGATGGTCAGGTATGTCCAGGCCATGTGTGATTTGGTACCATGTGTTGGTGTTGTGTGTCCTGCCCCTGCCCCCCCCTTTGCCCCTGGTTGTTGTGCTGACCTTCTGCGGCGTCTGCGTCGGTTCCTGTACGCCAGGTGGACTGCTAGGAGGGCAGGGATGGCACGTAGGTTCGGGTCCATGTCTGTTCGTCGCGTCCAGCTGCTCCTTGCGTGTGTCGTCCTGATTTCCCGGCAGTTTTTGGCAGCCGGTAAATATTTTCCGTGCGGGATGACGTCGGTTCGAATCGTACTTCCTGGTTCGTGAAACGTAGGCTGGATGCGTACCGACGTCACGTCGGCTCCTTTCAGGATCGGAATTGTGTTTAGTTTCTGTTCGGTCGGTGTTTTGTTCGAATCGTACGGAAATGGTGTTTCCGTATGAATCGTACTTGCATTTTCGGATGGATTTCGCACCGGGTACGAGTCGGACGGAGAAAAGGCTCCGTCCGACGGTTCGTACCCGGTTTTTACCGGATCGGAATTGGCACCCTGGTGTTACTTCTCGTACCAATCCTAGAAGGTTGAAATGCTGTGCGGACCTGTGCAGACTCAATCCTCTGTCCCCAGTGACACATATCCATAACCGCAGCAGCTGCATTGAGATACTCCACATGTTTGGCATATTTAATTTACCTGTAAGTCTCTTGTACAGTGGTATCCCATATACCCAGGGCCTGTAAATGAAATGCTACTAGTGGGCCTGCAGCGCTGCTTGCACCACCCACAGAAGTAGCCATTCAGCCCTGTCTCAGACCTCTGGCACTGCAGGGCCTGCATGCGCAGTTTACTGCCGCAGTGACGTGGCACTTAAAGTGTTTTCCAAGTCTGAAACTCCAATTTACTACATATAAGTCAGTTCTATTATACGCAGATGATGCGGTCCTTATGGGCCGCACTCCTAATGCCCTCCGTCTGCTTGTGGAAAATTTTGTACATCATATGGAGGGCCTAGATCTGCGGGTGAATTTAAAAAAATCTTTTGTTATGTCATGCGGACCCGGTAAGCGGAAACTTAATACCATGCATATCGGGTCTGATAAAATTGATTCTGTAAATTCTTTTATATATCTTGGGGTCGCTGCGAACAACTCGTGGAGTGGGCATTCTGCCCACGCCACGAGTAAGTTCTCGAAGGCCATCAACTCAATATTGAGTCTCCCACGCCCTAAGAAATTAGGTGCAACCAGTGCTATTTTAAAATTTTTTAGATTGTAGTGTATCCCTGTTGCCACTTACGGGGCTGAAGTCTGGGCCCCTGCTAAAAATCCCGGTATCCAACGAGAAGAGACACGTTTCTGCAGGAAAGTATTGGGTGCCCCAATTTCGTCCTCAGAATTTATCTGTCACAAAGAGCTAAACCTCCCTTACATCTGTGATTTTATTAGAAGTAGACCAGTCTTATTCTGGTTGAGAATCTGGAGGAGCAACGCAGCCTCCTTAACACAAAGTATAATTAAAGATTGTCTTAAATGTGATCATGGTCTTTTAATTCCATGGCTAGCTGGAGTTTTAAAATCATTAAATGCCGTGAATAAAGGAGTTCTTTTTTCAGATCCCTCCAGAATCGGATGCCAAGACAAGGTAGAGGTTAAACAAGCACTATATGCACTCTTTGAAGCAGAAAGGATGGAAAGGGAAATATCCAAATCTACTGTTGTCAGATATATGGAGAATGACCTGCCCAGGCAACCTCTCCCACTGTATCTTACTCTTTCTATGTCTAGTTGGGAGAGGTCTTTGTTATTTCGATTAAGGGCAGGCTCCATAAAATTCTTGTTGGGTTTTCCCTTTGGCTATAATCACATTACAGAATGTAACCCCTGCCCCTGTGATGGCACCAGTAAACAGAACGATCTGCATTTTTTATTCTTCTGCAAATTTTATTTAAAATATATCAACTGGTTTTTAACACCTTATTTTAGAAAACATAGACCCCTCTCCCTGGAGGAGTCCCATCTGATGTTACTCTCCCTGGATTCAGAGGAACTGACCTTTCGTACCAGTACCTTTTTAAGATTAATAATTCATGTACGCAATATGATGGAAAACCCTTGAAAGATTGCTGTTTTAGTTCCTTTTTAATTTTTAAAGTCACTATATCTGTATATTGTAATAATGAATTGTTTTTATGTCTGTACTTTTATGAATTTAAGCAATTCGAATAAAGGTCTTTTGATTGATTGATTGACATATAAGTCACCGCTAAGGTAAGTCCCTAGGCAGCCCAATGGGCAGGGTGCTGTGTAGGTAAAAGATAGGACATGTGCCTCTGTTGTGTGGCACTTCCTGGTCGCAACAAACAGCCTATTTGTGTTCTCACAGCTATGAGTCTGCTCCTCTGATAGGTTTGCATTGGGAACTCACTGATATGTGTTTCAGTGGTAATTTTTCATATGAACGGGGTAGCATAGCAGGGGCTGGGGATGTGCATTCACTGTAGACAGTCACAAGGGGGGTTGAGGTGTGTCCTGCCTTTTCTGGGTGACTCATAGTTAGGCTGAACAGGCCTGGTCTGCATTTAGAGTGGGGAGAGGAATTTCGCTAGCACCTAATTAGCGCTGTGCCTGCCTTTCACAATGCTGTCTCCACCCCCCTGTAGTGTGTCTGGAGGCAGGGCTAGGGATTAAATGGGGGTGTTGTGCACTTCTAAAAGTTGTTTGAAGTGCCCTCAGCACAAAGACTTTGTAAATATAAGTACATGGTGTGACTCCATGCTTTATTTATTGAGTGGTACTTGTAACCAGACGCTGCTGGCTCTACAAAACTGCAACTTGCCTGGGGACTGTTGTGCTGACTGAAGGAACTGCTATTTGGACTGCCTAATGTCCTCATCTGTTGCTTATTTCCCTGCTTGTGTGCCTGCGAGTTCTCTCCCAGGAGCCCAGGGCATGGTGAGCGCTGTGGTCTGCTCCTGGCTTCTGCTCCTTTCGCTGGCGACTGGCATGTGTGGGTCACTTTCATGTTGAAGGTCAGGAGGGCTGGCAGTGTACTTTGAAGGACGGCACATGATGGGCACCTTGTCTTCCTCAGACATGCCTTATCTGGAGGCTGCACTCCCTAGTGCCCCCAGGCCACAAGCAGACATCCACCTCAGTGGGCTCACAGTTCCACAAGCTTTTCCCTGATCAAGGGAAGACCGATGTCCGTTGACACCAGCGTCTGCTTTGGAAAGTCTAGCAGCCCACTCTTTGTGTGGTGGGCCTTTAGTTTTGGGGGAAGTGACTGGGGCCCTGTTAGAAATGGGATTTCTGGTTGGCTAAGGCTTGCGCCAAAGTCAGGCAGAAACCACCACTCTAGTCAGGGCAAGGAAGTTACACGCCAAAGATAACCCCTGCTCACCCCCTTGGTAGCTTGGCACGAGCAGACAGGCTTATCCCTGAGGCGATGTGTAAAGCGTTTGCGCGCGCACCCAGCAACAACACCCAAGGCCCACCACAAAGGAAACTCCACACAAGGTATTCTATAAAAATAGCCTTTGTATTATACATAACACGTCAGATAAAAACACACACTTTACAATGTGCCAACAGGCACGGGCAGAATTTACAAGGGATTATATGTACAGGGGACAGGGCCACATGGACCACTGTCCGAAATTAGCACTCTCAGAACTTAGGACTAATACTTTAGAACATAGCACACAATAACATATATAACACACAATCAGTAACTCCTGGTAACCAGAAAGTACCACCTTAGGCAAATACTGCGCAGGGAATCAGGACCTCACCAGCACCACTTGTACTAGGAGAAAAACAACCACCTAAGTATCACTCTACCTGTAGGGGTCTAAGCACATAAACACAGGATGCATAAAATACATTCAGAGGTGTAAAGCAAAGCACATGACGCATAAACCCATTCAGAGGTGCAGGAAAGGAACAATGGCGCAAAAACTCACATTAGCCACTATCTGTGGCAGTCCCTAGGCCAACTGGCCTTGTTGGGGCTCTGGACGCCCTGTCCAGTAAAGTCAGGGCACGGCTGCGCAAGCCAAGACACAGAGGCCACAACCTAAACGTTGCAGTTGCCCACTAAGTGCTGGGCAGCTGTAGGACAATGATGGGGCCAACGCTGGAGCCTGGCAGGCTCTGTCCACGGACTGTCCCCTGAGCCCCTCTGGGCTCTGAACGAAATGAAATGCCCCCTAGAGCCTCGCAGGCTCTAAATAATACTGTGCTCCTTCGTTGGAGCGGCCCACTGCCTTCCGGGGCCGCTCGTACTGAGAAGGAATGCCCCCGTTCGTTGGAGTCCCACACAGGGGACTCTTTAAACACAATGCCCCCGGAGCCTCGCAGGCTCAACACAATGCCCCCACTCGTTGGAGCCTTCACGGCTCTTTAACCAAATGCCCCGGAGCCTCGCAGGCTTAACACACTGCCCCCGCTCGTTGGAGCCTTCACGTTGGAGCCTCACGGGGCTCACAAACAAGGATCGCCCTCCTGCAGCCCCCACTCACCGGCTGAAGGGCGGACTCCGGACTTCGTAGAACGCGGGGGGGGCAGGCACCGACAATGTGCCTCGCGCCCCCTTCGTACCAGCTCCGGCAGCACTCCTCCTGCAAGGTCCAGCGCGATGTGGGCTCTCGCCTGGATCGTCGGCTCCTTGAACCAGCAGCAACCGCGCGGGGCTCCCTGAGCTCACGGGAGCCCCGGTCACTTCCTCGTTGCTCCTTCCGGCCTAAGGCCCCGCCCACGTCCCAACCAGGACAGCCTGACTTCCTGTCTCAGCCCGGGCCGTGGCGGTGATTTCGGAAATAGTTTCACGTCGCGGGGTGGGCACCCGCGACGTAAGGGAAATAAACGGGGTGGGCACCCACAACGTAAATTCACCACCACAAAAGCGGCACTAAAAGCGGGGTGGGCACCCGCTAAGTGAATACTTAAATAAGCGGGGTAGGCACCCGCAACGTGGCAAAATAGCAGGGAATCCCTACGTCGGGGTTCCCTCGCTAAGGATTGCAGCGCCGCGCTGCTGGCCACAAATAAAGCGCTCCTAGCGCTATAAGGCAAATGAAAGCGCTCCCAGGCGCTTTGGGGAGCAGGAAAGTACCAAAGTCCAGCAAAGTCCTTAGTAAGGTGGGCAGGGGGCAAGGCTGGGCCAGGGGCCAGCTCACTGGGCTCTCCAGGCAGGAAGGCAGTCCAAAGTGGCGGTTCCTCCTGGCCTCCAGCAAAGCAGCAGCCCCCCTCAGGATCCTGGAAGAGAACAGTTTCTGTGGGGACACAGCCCCATTTTTATACAGTAAAAACCCTTTGTTCTGGGTTCAGGGTGAGGGGGAAAACCAGTCGCAGCTGGTTGGGGAGCACCCTTGATGTGCTCAGCCCCTCACTCTATTCACTGGCGGTTCTAGGGTCGTCAGTCGCACCACAGGGGGCGGAGCCAGCATTGTGTGGGGAAAACCCTGCCCTATTCAGGACCCAGGTGTACTCCTCCCACCCATCTAGCTGCTGATCTCCCCATTCACCACTGGGTGACTCATCCTGACTCTGGGGAATCCCTAGCCCGTCACATGACCTCAACCAGCCAATCACGCGACAAGGCACACATTTCACACTGCAAGCCGAAGTGCCCACTTCTAGAAGTGGCACTTCCACACTAGGTACATGCACGCCGCACACATCACCGCGCAGCATTCAATCACACGAGTCCGCACATACCAAACTCGGGCCTGCACACCCCACGCATCAGGAACTACTAGGGACACATACATTCCCCATGCATTCCTATGGGAGGGCAGGCCTATCTCACCACACGCACTCAGAGTGCGCACACACTTTACCCTGGGACACAGGGAAAGTGCGCAGAAACGAAAAATCACCACACCAAGTGTACTGCTCGATTTTCCCGGCCCTATTGTGTTGACGGGTGATTAGGGTGACTTCAGTCTCTTACCATTCAAGCCTAAGGGTTAGAGTAGTGAATGGAGCCTATTTACTAGGCACTTCGACATGATCCTGTGTTCTTCCCCATAGATCAGGGCTTGCACACATATCCTAGGGGATAGATTCGTTAGTATTAGGGATAACCTGCCCTGTAGTGAGGGTATTTCATGGAGCCGTGCTGAATTCAGGCCTGGTAGGCCTCAAACGGGAGAGACTCCATCTTTCTTTCTGCTCCGGCAGCTTGAGATGCTTCTAGGTTAAGGGGGATGTTTTAGTTATGAGGTGTTATTCGCTTGGAGAGAACCGGTTCAGACCAGCCCTTATCGAAGGATTGTATTTTTCTTCATGCCGAAGACACTACATCAGGCCGGCCGGTTGGGAAAGTGTCCTTGGTACGGGGAGGTACAAGAATTTGGTGGGCGGCAGGTTACGGGCCGGAATTTTCCATGAGGAAATGCACCTCTATATTAGTGAAAGTCTGAGGCAGATACGGTGCACTTACTTCAGCCCGTAGGCGGCATCTAGCCGTTAGCAGTAAAGCTACTACTTATTCCAGGGAAGACAGATGACAAACTTGAAGGCGGAGAAAAACCGAGAGACAGATACTCTTCTAGCAGAATAGCCAGAGAGGAGAGAGTAGCCGATGAGGAAGAGGTCCCAGTGACTCGGAGAAGGGAGAAGGGAACAGATCCGTGATTGCGGAGGTGTGACTTCCAGGCGAGCCGAGGCACAGACGAGAAGGGAACCTAGATGACCATTGAGTGCAGGCTACACACGACTAAGGTGATGTCGACCCCTTTCTTATTAGAGTGTACAACCTAATCTTTCACTTTTCTTTGCAGGTTATGTGTTACATAGTAATGTTATGTGATCGCGTAATACAATACCCAATTTGTAGTGAATCAACATGTGCTGCGTGTTCTTGTATAAGAGGGTAGCCTATTCTTCTAGTCAGCTGTGACTTGACATGAACAGATGTTAACCCTGATCAGGTAAGTGGTAACTGAATAAGGGAGAGAGGAGCCCCTCGAACCAGAGAACAGGTTGTGCTCAAACTGGCAGTTCTTGTGTGATCTGATAAATAGTAAAACTGATTCCCTTGTTGTATCTTATGGTAATCATAGGATGAACTTGTACTGAGGCTGCCGTCTGGGCAGGAAGTCCTGGGTCCGTCTGGGACCGCGAGGCTGAGGCTGCCGTCTGGGTAGGAAGTCCTGGGTCCGTCTGGGACCACGAGGCTGAGGCTGCCGTCTGGGTAGGAAGTCCTGGGTCCGACTGGGACCGCGAGGCTGAGGCTGCCGTCTGGGTAGGAAGTCCTGGGTCCGTCTGGGACCGCGAGGCTGAGGTCTGCCGTCTAGGTAGGAAGTCCTGGGTCCGTCTGGGACCGCGAGGCTGAGGCTGCCGTCTGGGTAGGAAGTCCTGGGTCCGTCTGGGACCGTGAGGCTGAGGCTGCCGTCTGGGTAGGAAGTCCTGGGTCCGTCTGGGACCGCGAGGCTGAGGCTGCCGTTTGGGTAGGAAGTCCTGGGTCCGTCTGGGACCGCGAGGCCGCCACTTGTATTATAAGAGGTCTAGATATATATATATATATATATATATATATTACCTACTGGCGGTCGCCAGTAGGTAGTTATAGTTAGGACCACGTTTCCATAGGAAAACCTCAACATTCTATTTTGAATAACTTTGGCGCCGGTCGATGAATCCTCGCGAATTTCTCAAAATAGGTGGGGCGCTACGCTCCGCTCCTACCCTGAAAGTCTCGGGGGGATCCGTCAAGCGGGGGCTGAGATAAAAGGGGGGTCCCAAAACGCGTTTTTCCCATGCATTTTTCCATAGGACCTTTAGAACGAGCTACAGCCCGAACGGCTGAACAGAATTACTCAAAATTTGGCAGAGAGGTAGTCCCTAGGTCAAGGAAGTGCCTTTTGTAGGTTTGGTGTAAATCTGTTCAGTAGATTCTGAGAAAATAGCCTTTAAATCAATATATATATCTGAGCCAGCTTACGGTACGCTTACCGTACGCTTACGGTAAGCGTACGGTGGCGTGCGCGAGCGCGATTCTGATTGGCTCTTAGATCTTAGTAAACATTCGAATCAGCCGAAACCAGGAAGCGGCGGCCGCCATTTTCTGTTTCACTCTGAAAAAAAAAAGAGTGAAAAGAAGAAAAGGGGGCAATGAGGAGAGTTACAGACCCCCTAACATTTGTAAGGGGGTCAAAGAAGGACAGAAAAGTACAAAAAAAACATTAATTGATTTTTTAAAAAAACACGGGGTACGCTTACGGTAAGCGTACGGTGGCGTGCGCGAGTGCGATTCTGATTGGCTGTTAGATCTTAGTAAACATTCGAATCGGCCGAAACCAGGAAGCGGCGGCCGCCATTTTGTGTGTTTCACTCAGAAAAAAAAAGAGTGAAAAGAAGAAAAGGGGGCAATGAGGAGAGTTACAGACCCCCTAACATTTGTAAGGGGGTCAAAGAAGGACAGAAAAGTACAAAAAAAACATTAATTGATTTTAAAAAAAATCACGGGGTACGCTTACGGTAAGCGTACGGTAAAAAAAAAAAAAAAAAAAAAAATGAAAATCAGATTTAAGAGTTTAGAAATAAGGGAGCTCTAAAAAGAGCTGTTGTGTTTATGGAGTCATTTTTTTAGTGGTACCTACAAGTAAGTACCGATGCAGAGTCTAAGGTTCAAGAGGAAGACTCTGTTCCCTTCATCATTGAAGTGCACACCATCTCCTCTATAAATGTCTTGCATGTTGTAACGCAAGTTGTTGTGGTAAATGGCACCCATACCATAGTCACGGAGGAAAGCAGAAACAGATTTGTTGACGTGCTTTCTTGCTTTGTCAATCTGTGGACAGAAATGATTGGACCAGTTCCATTTTTGCCTTTGGCATATGTTGGAAAACACAAAGGCAGTTTTAGGGAAAAGTGTAAACAGTTGTGCAAAGGTGTCCTTCATAAGCATTTCCAGACCTACCCCAGTCAAAGTGCCTAGGTCATTGCCACCACAGTGCACTATTATGAGGTCAGGGTGTTGGATTTGAATGAAGGATTTCACCAATGGCATCAATTGGTGCCACTTTAACCCTCTCTGACCAATCCATTTAATGTCTACATTTGGCAAAGCAAGGTCTCTCACCATATCTGTTTTCTCTGCAAACTTTTCACTCCAGAAGACATAGCTGTGCCCTACAATCCACACTGTGAACATCTTCAAAGGAGAACTGGATGCACTCAGGAGGTGTCTTTCAGTAGAATGGCAATATGAAAAGAAAGACAGTTTGGAAATGGAGGCATACATATTTTTTTAAAACAAAAAGAACTGATTGGCTGTTTCATACCATTCCAGAATAAAAACTAGGCTGTATGTGAAAATTAATAGAAACATGTTTTTTATTGGTACAAAAAAATGTGTAACCAAAGAACAGTACTTTGGATTTGCTGTTAGGTTTGAAAAGTCAAGCACTCTTGCTCTGTGGAATTGAAACATTGTGTGTCGAACTTCTGACCTAACTGCACACAGCAGTGTTCCATGAGCTGTTGCTATGGTAGCAGGCAGAAGTCAAGTTGGGGGAAGGGTACTAGGCAGAAGTCAAGTTGGGGGAAGGGTACTGTTGGAAAAGGGTTGGTTTTCAACCAATAGAAATGTGTGATTACATGTGAAAAAAAAGGGGGAAGCACTGAGATTTGAAACTTACATGTATATGTGTGGAAAAATAGAGGGAAAGTTTGCCATTATCTGGTTCTGCTGAGAGGAGAGAGGTGAACACAACAGAGATCCTGGCTCTGATAATCTGCTGTTTGAGTGCCACATTTCTTTCACAACTAACTAATTTAAAAGGTGAGTTTACAGTTTGAGAGGGGATGTATGTGGTAACTTAAGAAATGAATAATAGAAATGGGAATTGTTTTTGTTGTAGTTACATAATGTGTCAGTCTGTAAAAGTGATTTCAAATTGAAAAAAGAGATATACACTTGCCCCCGAAAAAAAAAGAGCAGTAAGTGTGCTTTCAAATTGGCAAAGAAATTTCGTTTTGGCACTAATGTGAAAACATGACTCTGTGTGCATAGAAGAATTATAGGCAGAAATGTATTGCGTCTTGCTCTGGTGATTTCACAGTTGCAGTAGATGGAAAAGAGGAGCGAATTTTTGGGGGAAGAAGCAGAGGTTTAGCACACACCCATGTGCTTGCCATGTATAGTCATGCACAGTAATTAGAAGCGAGTGGGGTTTTCAGGTTTAAGTCTGTAATGCAAATACATTCAGCATCACTAAGGCTGGTTGCCCCTGCTGGAGTGTAGGCAGTCACAGAGAATACACACGGTGGTGGTCTGAAAAAAAAACAGCTTGGACATGTGCATTTAAATAAATTTAAAAAAAAAGGTTTCAGAATGTGTCAGTCTGTAAAAGTGATTTCAAAGTGTAAAAAGAGATTTTCACTTGGCCCGAAAAAAAAAGAGCAGTAAGTGTGCTTTCAAATTGGCAAAGAAATTTCGTTTTGGCACTAATGTGAAAACATGACTCTGTGTGCATAGAGGAATTATAGGCAGAAATGTATTGCGTCTTGCTCTGGTGATTTCACAGTTGCAGTAGATGGAAAAGAGGAGCGAATTTTTGGGGGAAGAAGCAGAGGTTTAGCACACACCCATGTGCTTGCCATGTATAGTCATGCACAGTAATTAGAAGCAAGTGGGGTTTTCAGGTTTAAGTCTGTAATGCAAATACATTCAGCATCACTAAGGCTGGTTGCCCCTGCTGGAGTGTAGGCAGTCACAGAGAATACACACGGTGGTGGTCTGAAAAAAAAACAGCTTGGACATGTGCATTTAAATAAATTTTAAAAAAAAGGTTTCAGAATGTGTCAGTCTGTAAAAGTGATTTCAAAGTGTAAAAAGAGATTTTCACTTGGCCCGAAAAAAAAAGAGCAGTAAGTGTGCTTTCAAATTGGCAAAGAAATTTCGTTTTGGCACTAATGTGAAAACATGACTCTGTGTGCATAGAGGAATTATAGGCAGAAATGTATTGCGTCTTGCTCTGGTGATTTCACAGTTGCAGTAGATGGAAAAGAGGAGCGAATTTTTGGGGGAAGAAGCAGAGGTTTAGCACACACCCATGTGCTTGCCATGTATAGTCATGCACAGTAATTAGAAGCGAGTGGGGTTTTCAGGTTTAAGTCTGTAATGCAAATACATTCAGCATCACTAAGGCTGGTTGCCCCTGCTGGAGTGTAGGCAGTCACAGAGAATACACACGGTGGTGGTCTGAAAAAAAAACAGCTTGGACATGTGCATTTAAATAAATTTTAAAAAAAAGGTTTCAGAATGTGTCAGTCTGTAAAAGTGATTTCAAAGTGTAAAAAGAGATTTTCACTTGGCCCGAAAAAAAAAGAGCAGTAAGTGTGCTTTCAAATTGGCAAAGAAATTTCGTTTTGGCACTAATGTGAAAACATGACTCTGTGTGCATAGAGGAATTATAGGCAGAAATGTATTGCGTCTTGCTCTGGTGATTTCACAGTTGCAGTAGATGGAAAAGAGGAGCGAATTTTTGGGGGAAGAAGCAGAGGTTTAGCACACACCCATGTGCTTGCCATGTATAGTCATGCACAGTAATTAGAAGCGAGTGGGGTTTTCAGGTTTAAGTCTGTAATGCAAATACATTCAGCATCACTAAGGCTGGTTGCCCCTGCTGGAGTGTAGGCAGTCACAGAGAATACACACGGTGGTGGTCTGAAAAAAAAACAGCTTGGACATGTGCATTTAAATAAATTTAAAAAAAAAGGTTTCAGAATGTGTCAGTCTGTAAAAGTGATTTCAAAGTGTAAAAAGAGATTTTCACTTGGCCCGAAAAAAAAAGAGCAGTAAGTGTGCTTTCAAATTGGCAAAGAAATTTCGTTTTGGCACTAATGTGAAAACATGACTCTGTGTGCATAGAGGAATTATAGGCAGAAATGTATTGCGTCTTGCTCTGGTGATTTCACAGTTGCAGTAGATGGAAAAGAGGAGCGAATTTTTGGGGGAAGAAGCAGAGGTTTAGCACACACCCATGTGCTTGCCATGTATAGTCATGCACAGTAATTAGAAGCGAGTGGGGTTTTCAGGTTTAAGTCTGTAATGCAAATACATTCAGCATCACTAAGGCTGGTTGCCCCTGCTGGAGTGTAGGCAGTCACAGAGAATACACACGGTGGTGGTCTGAAAAAAAAACAGCTTGGACATGTGCATTTAAATAAATTTTAAAAAAAAGGTTTCAGAATGTGTCAGTCTGTAAAAGTGATTTCAAAGTGTAAAAAGAGATTTTCACTTGGCCCCGAAAAAAAAAGAGCAGTAAGTGTGCTTTCAAATTGGCAAAGAAATTTCGTTTTGGCACTAATGTGAAAACATGACTCTGTGTGCATAGAAGAATTATAGGCAGAAATGTATTGCGTCTTGCTCTGGTGATTTCACAGTTGCAGTAGATGGAAAAGAGGAGCGAATTTTTGGGGGAAGAAGCAGAGGTTTAGCACACACCCATGTGCTTGCCATGTATAGTCATGCACAGTAATTAGAAGCGAGTGGGGTTTTCAGGTTTAAGTCTGTAATGCAAATACATTCAGCATCACTAAGGCTGGTTGCCCCTGCTGGAGTGTAGGCAGTCACAGAGAATACACACGGTGGTGGTCTGAAAAAAAAACAGCTTGGACATGTGCATTTAAATAAATTTAAAAAAAAAGGTTTCAGAATGTGTCAGTCTGTAAAAGTGATTTCAAAGTGTAAAAAGAGATTTTCACTTGGCCCGAAAAAAAAAGAGCAGTAAGTGTGCTTTCAAATTGGCAAAGAAATTTCGTTTTGGCACTAATGTGAAAACATGACTCTGTGTGCATAGAAGAATTATAGGCAGAAATGTATTGCGTCTTGCTCTGGTGATTTCACAGTTGCAGTAGATGGAAAAGAGGAGCGAATTTTTGGGGGAAGAAGCAGAGGTTTAGCACACACCCATGTGCTTGCCATGTATAGTCATGCACAGTAATTAGAAGCGAGTGGGGTTTTCAGGTTTAAGTCTGTAATGCAAATACATTCAGCATCACTAAGGCTGGTTGCCCCTGCTGGAGTGTAGGCAGTCACAGAGAATACACACGGTGGTGGTCTGAAAAAAAAACAGCTTGGACATGTGCATTTAAATAAATTTAAAAAAAAAGGTTTCAGAATGTGTCAGTCTGTAAAAGTGATTTCAAAGTGTAAAAAGAGATTTTCACTTGGCCCGAAAAAAAAAGAGCAGTAAGTGTGCTTTCAAATTGGCAAAGAAATTTCGTTTTGGCACTAATGTGAAAACATGACTCTGTGTGCATAGAAGAATTATAGGCAGAAATGTATTGCGTCTTGCTCTGGTGATTTCACAGTTGCAGTAGATGGAAAAGAGGAGCGAATTTTTGGGGGAAGAAGAAGAGGTTTAGCACACACCCATGTGCTTGCCATGTATAGTCATGCACAGTAATTAGAAGCGAGTGGGGTTTTCAGGTTTAAGTCTGTAATGCAAATACATTCAGCATCACTAAGGCTGGTTGCCCCTGCTGGAGTGTAGGCAGTCACAGAGAATACACACGGTGGTGGTCTGAAAAAAAAACAGCTTGGACATGTGCATTTAAATAAATTTAAAAAAAAAGGTTTCAGAATGTGTCAGTCTGTAAAAGTGATTTCAAAGTGTAAAAAGAGATTTTCACTTGGCCCGAAAAAAAAAGAGCAGTAAGTGTGCTTTCAAATTGGCAAAGAAATTTCGTTTTGGCACTAATGTGAAAACATGACTCTGTGTGCATAGAAGAATTATAGGCAGAAATGTATTGCGTCTTGCTCTGGTGATTTCACAGTTGCAGTAGATGGAAAAGAGGAGCGAATTTTTGGGGGAAGAAGCAGAGGTTTAGCACACACCCATGTGCTTGCCATGTATAGTCATGCACAGTAATTAGAAGCGAGTGGGGTTTTCAGGTTTAAGTCTGTAATGCAAATACATTCAGCATCACTAAGGCTGGTTGCCCCTGCTGGAGTGTAGGCAGTCACAGAGAATACACACGGTGGTGGTCTGAAAAAAAAACAGCTTGGTTTCATAATGTGACAGTTTGTTATACAGATTTTCACTTGCCCAAAAAAAAAGAGGAGTTTGTGTGCATTCAAATTGGCAAAGAAATTTCGTTTTGTGACTATTGTGAAAAGAAATGTAGTAATATATTTAAATACAATAAAGGATTTTTTTTTTAGTTTTTTTGCAGGTATTGCTGAAGAACAGTGAACAAAATTTAAGATGCCTACAAAATCTCGAGTTCAAAAAACGCTAAAAAAAAAACTATATTTGAAGACAACTGGAGGACCAAAGTTAGTAGAAGATGCTGATGTAGGGAAAAAGAAAAAATCTTCTGGTAAGCAAAAAAAACAATTTATAAACAAATTATTCAAAACAAAGAAAAATGTACAAAATGTCTGTTGTCGGAAAAATGTAAAAAAACCTACAGAACAGCAAAAAATTGAGGATTTAGTTAATGCAAATATACCTTCTGCAATTGAAAAGTTTAACATAAACAGAAAAACAGCATTTAAAGAGATACGTAGAAAAATGTTTCAGAGAAGAGTTATGTCCAATTTGATAAAGGATATAAAGAAATATAAGCAAAAGGCTAAATATTACAAGAGAAAAAAAGAAATTGAAGCCATTGCAGCAAAAGCATTAGAATTAAAAAGGAAACTATTCATATTAATTTTGAATAGGATGCGTACATTAGATAAAATGGTTAATGTACTGAAATCACAAAGCAAAAGCAAAAGAGTAGTGAACAGAACAAATTTTTGTAAAGTGTTTTTAGGAAAGTGGATGCATAGCTCAAGTAGTGAACCTTTTTTTAATGAAGAGAGCTATTTTCAAAGTAATAGTTTGCTGCATGCAGTTGACACCAGAGGTCGTTCATACGAAGTAAAAAATGGTTGCATAATGGAGAAGGAGATAATGGTTCCAAGAGATGAGGTACAAGTGATGGCAGATGAGGCAATGGGGAGACGTCCTAAAGCCCCAGTGTACACTTGGAATTGTAGTAGTATTTGCACTGTGCGTCAGGAATCTATTGACAGATTTCGAGAGTTTCTAAGAGAATATAGTAAAAAAAGTGTAAAACAAAAGATTAAGGTGCTTCAAAGTCTGGATCCATGCAGAGTGAGAGAGAATACTGGTTTGCAGGGTCATTCTCTTGCTTGTCTATCTAGAAAAGTGTGCAATAGTGTTTTCCATCATTTTAGGATGCTGGCTGTTCATCATACTGAAATGAGAAAGTTTGTGAGACGGTTGTATTTTGCCAAAAGTCCAGCAATAAAGTTAAATGAATTGAATAGGGCTCTGTTCCGAGGAACGGTATCAGATGTAGAGAAGGTTGTTGATGAAATTCAGTTTTGTTACTTTGGTCCTGAACAAAACAGTGCAGAGAAGGACACAGTAAATGAGGCAGAAGTGGAAGAGAATGTAGAACCTTGTGTAAGTAAGACATTTAATGATCACATAACAAAATTTGCAATAGTCTCTAATGAAAGACCAAATGTTACTTGTATTTGTTGCCGCAGAACTCATTATAGAAAACAAACTAGGAATGTTGATCTCTACAGAAAGAGTGAAAATGAAGATAATTATAAGTGGATGGATTTTGCAACATATATATTTCTTGAAAATTGTTTTGAATTGGGTGAAGATCAGCGTATTTGTAAATACTGCTACAACAAGTTAGAGGAAAATAGAATGCCGACCAGAGCTGTACATAATAATTTAGAATTGGATGCTATTCCTGCTGAACTTTCTGAATTAAATACATATGAGTCTATACTCATTCAATGTGTTCATCCGTTCCAGACCATAGTACGTATGGAGCCCAAAACTGGTAAATTACCTCCTTCAGATTTACTGAGAGGTTTAAAAGGTAGAGTGGTGTATTTGCCCTTGGATTTGAAAAAAAATATGGAAACTATTGATGCGGATACTTTGGAAACTGCACCATTAATTATTCTGGTTAATGGTGTACCTACAAAGAATAAGAAGATTTGGCAGGAGCTGGTAGATGTGCGGAAAGTACAAAGAGCAAATTTGTATTTGAAAAAAAATAACAAATGGTATGAATCAATTTATATAGTAGAAGAAGAAGAAGAAGAAGATTTACAAGGAGATACAGAAACACCAAGTGGACAAATTGAAAAAGTGGACAAGTCAAAGGAAGAAGAAATTTATGAACATTTTAGCATACATCCTCTCCATTCGAAAGAAGTTATGGGAGACAATATTGATCTCTTTCAGATGAAGAAAGCAAAAGGAAATCCCGTGAGTGTATGGGAGGAGAGCTTGGAAGCTCGATGTTTTCCCCAGCTGTTTCCTAAAGGAAAAGGAGGACGATACGATGAACGTCCAGAACAGATTCCAGCTTCAGAGTATCGGACTACAAGACTATATGCTGAAGATCCCAGATTTCGACAAAGTATCCCTTATTTGTTCCATCTTTTATTTGAAAGCGACTTGTCTGCACTGTCTTATGCAGTAAATCACATTTTAAAAAGTGGAGTACATTTACAAAATGTGTCTGCTAAGGATTTTATGGAGAAAGTGCAGCACCGAGATGATCATTTGGAAACACAACTGATCAATCTGATGGCTTGTCAGCGTGGGACAAATGAATATTGGTACCGACGCCATGGTGAACTAAAATGCATGTTACGCAATTTAGGAACACCAACATGGTTCCTTACCCTAAGCTGCGCCGAGTACGCTTGGGATGATTTACTGGATTTTCTACGAGAGGCCAATTCAAACATTGAAAACATCGAATACAAGACAGCAGGAGAACTGTGCTCATTGGATCCGGTTAATGTTTGCAGATATTTCAATCATAGATTTGAGGCTATGATGTCCTTCATCTGCAATAAAAAAAATCCACCCCTTGGAGAAGTAGTGGATTTCTTTTGGAGAAAAGAGTACCAGGCAAGAGGTGCTCCTCATATTCATATGCTGCTGTGGATCAAGGATGCCCCAAAGTTTGGAACAGATACTGATGAAGCAGTGTTATCTTACATTGAAGAATATGCAACATGTGCTATACCTAAAAGCACAGAAGAAAAAAAGTTAAAGGAGCAAGTTCTAC
Organism: Triturus cristatus; assembly: GCF_964204655.1. Lineage (NCBI taxonomy): Eukaryota > Metazoa > Chordata > Amphibia > Caudata > Salamandridae > Triturus > Triturus cristatus. The sequence goes on from NC_140584.1 coordinate 63,843,614, forward strand.
GTTTCCAAAGTCATCGGTGTGGAAAATACTGTCGACGGAAATACAAGAGCAAAGAAAAATACTACACTAAATGTCGATTTGGATTTCCTAGACCTGTTCTTACAAATGGAAGAGTCAACAGTTTTATGTCAGCTGTGAGACATACTATCACAAGAAAATCACCTAAGAATACCTACAACCTTAAAAGAAAAGAAGAATCAAAAAATATAAATGACTACAACCCAGTCATTTTATCCATGTGGAACGCTAACATGGATATACAGTATGTTGCTGACAATTCCATTGCTGTTGCTCGATATGTAACGTCTTACATTACGAAATCAGAAAAAACAGAATTGAAGGAAATGTGGGAAGAGATTTCTCACGAGAAGACTGTCAGTAAGAAGCTGTACAGTTTCAGTTTGAAGATGTTATCGCATCGAGAAATTGGATCCTACGAATGTTCAGATAGATTATCTTCTGCAAGTCTCTACTCGAAGTCAAGAAGAATAATTTGGGCAAGTTTAGGCCTTGCAGCAATGAGAAATCGGGTACTGAAATCTGTTGGAGAAATTGAATATTTGGCACAGTTCGAACCTGAAAGTACAGATATATTGAAAACAAACATGTTGGACACATATTATCCCAAGAGAAGTCATCATCTGGAGAACATGTGTCTCTATGAAGTGCTGCAGAACTACATTTATTCACGGAAAGCTGTAGAAGACATCAATAATGGAAAATATAAAGTCGTTGGTGAAGAAGGATGTTTGGTGAAGCAAACCAAAGGAAGTTTGATAAATCACCGGAAGCTGAGTTGCGACACTACCGACAAGAAAGAATTTTACTACTTGGCTCTTTTACAGTTGTTTAAACCATGGCGTTCAGAGGATGAACTACTGGGAGAATTCCAGAGCTATGAAGATTCTTTTAATGCTTGCAAAGACAGCATACAATGCAGTACATTCTCAACTTATCTGCAAATGTTAAATGAAGAAATTGAACAGGAAACTACAATTGCAGCAGAAATAGCTAGAGACAGTTCTCAGGACAGCCAAAGTTCAGGAACATACAGTCAAGATCCCCTAGGACAACCAATCGTTGAAAATGAAGCATCAATAGCCATGAATGAAGTGGAAACGGCTATGAATCAAGCTCAAGAAGAATTTATAGACTTAGAAAATTTGGAAAGACAACTGAATCAAGAGCAGCAACAAATTTATGAAGAGATCAAAAACAAAATTGATCACGGATTTCTACATGAAAAAAAAGAGTGCTCATGCACATCATTTCATCCAATCAGGATGTATGTAAGCGGACAAGCTGGCACTGGAAAAAGTTTCCTAATTAAAGTCATCAGAAGCTACCTAAAGCAAAAAACGGATTCTACTTTGTCTTGTGTGGTTACTGCTCCAACTGGGTTAGCAGCATATAACATAAAAGGAATCACCTTACATCGTTTGCTAATGTTACCAGTGGAGCATGAGAACAAAATACAATTCAACAAGCTAACTGGAGAAGCATGCTTGGAAGTTTCAAGAGTATTGAAGAAGATGCAAGTTCTCATTATTGATGAGGTGAGCATGGTATCAAACTTAATGCTTGCCTTTGTGCATTTAAGAATGCAGCAAATTTTGAAGACAGACTATGACGTGTTATTTGGTGGAAAACACGTCATAGTTTTTGGGGATCTTTTGCAACTTACTCCGGTTAAAGGACAACCAGTGTTTAATACTGTGACACATGAAGACACGAAGAAGTCATTGGGAAGCATTGGAAATACAAATATTTGGTCCTTCTTTGAGTACAAGGAACTTACAACTAATATGAGGCAAGCAAACGATGAAGAATATGGAAGTATTCTGAAAGATATCAGGATTGGACTACTCACAGAAGTTGGGAAAAAAGCATTACAGAGTCGGCTGTTACATAACTTATTTCCAAATGAAGAAATAGTTGCAGAGAAAATATACAAGAATATTGCAGAAAACAAAAGTGTCATCTGCTTAATGCCAACTCTACGTGAATGCTCAATATTTAATGAGGAGCTTTTGAAATTGGAAAAGGAAGAGATCAGGAAATTGGAAGCAGTGGACAAAATTGAGGATGGAAGAATTACTGTCACAGTAACAGGCAAACTGAAAAATAAATTGGACTCACTAGAGAAGAACATCTCCAAAACAGCAGGATTAGAAAAAAATCTATATGTTTGCATGAACTGTAGAGTGTTTTTAAGGAGAAATTTGGATGTTGAAAAAGGCTTAGTAAATGGAGCGATGGGAAGAGTTGTGGGTTTTATTAATTATCAGAAAAAAGATGGAATTGAATGGTTAAAAATAAAATTTGATCAGATAGAGGAAGTTAAAGACATTTGTCGTTGTTCAGTTCGTTTCATGCTTGTGAAAGACTTATATGTACGTAGGAAGCAGTTTCCGTTTTCACTAGCATATGCTGTAACTATTCACAAGTCTCAAGGATTGACTGTAGATTGTGCATTTGTGAACATTGGATCTAGTGTGTTCAAAGAAGGTATGGCATATGTTGCTTTGTCACGAGTCAAAACATTATCAGGTTTATTCATGATAGACTTCGATGACTCAAAAGTTAGTGCTGATACAAACTGTGTAAAGGAGTATAATAGATTAAGAAGAAGCTATGCTCCTCATTTAGGTCAGTATCCTGTGTTGGAGAAACGTGTAGTTTCTCGTAAAAGGAGAAATGAGAATATCTGTAATGAAGATGTAGAGAGGAGGAAAAAAAAGAGGAGTGATGTAATTGCAAGCAGAAAGAATAAGGAAAATGAAGAACAGGTTGTAGGATGTCATTTTGAAAATAGCTCTGGTGTCAACTGCTACGCAAATGTAGTGCTGAATGTTGCATTTTATCTGGAAAGTTTGCAAGAGCAGATAATAATAAATCAGGGAAAAAGATTCTGTTCAGAGCTCAGTCTCCTTTTTCAAAAGCTGAGTAAAGATAAAACTCAAATAGAAAGTGCTACTGATATTAGAAAACTTTTAGATGTATGTTCAGGACGAACACAGTTTTCTCAAAATGAACAGCAAGATGCTCACGAATTTTTGATGTATTTTCTTCAGGTAGTGGAAGAAGAAGGAGTTCCCATTGACATTTTTTTTGGTCTCTCTTATAAATGGGAACATAGTTGTGATAATTGTTATAATATAAGTGGTTCTATTGTTGATAATGAAAGGTTTATTTATTTGACATTGCCAGAGAGTAAAACAGTCACTTTTGCAAACTTAGTTAAAGATGCTAATCATAGCATGAAATGTGGTGAGTGTAATTCTGACATGTTATCAACATTAATTTTAAGGGAATACGGACAGTATGTAATTTTAATGATGCAACGATGTAGAGCTGATGGATCAAAATTGGATACTTTAATAAAGAAGTTTACAGGACAGCAATTATCAATTTCAGGAAAAACTTTTGTAACTGTTGCAATAATTTTCCATGATGGACCTACTGTTACTTCTGGACATTACACAGTTTATCTAAAATGTGAAAAAGGATGGACACTGTGTAATGATTCCCAATTGATTTTCAAACAACGTTTGCCTTTTGATTTAGCAAATTCCTATCTAATCTTCCTGAAACCTAAATTTTAGAGAGACTTGGCAAGATCTGGACAAAATAATTTTACCATTTTACAGGATTACCATTGCAATTTTGTAGAAAAAAGATTTTTAAAATTATCATTTGGCCTAAAGGAAAGATAACCAATTGTAATGTGGACTTTTTAAATTTTTAATGCAATTTTGAAAAACCAATAATTTAGAGCTTATCGGTAACTTCTGCACATTTTAAATTTTGGAATGTTATTGGACTGCCATTGGAAATTTTTTCAAAAATGATTTAAAAAATTACTATTTGGCCATGTGGAAAAGTAAGCAATTCTATTGTGGACTAAATAAATTATTCAAAAAATTTTCGTGAACCAAAATGTTACAGAGAATCGGTGAGATCTGGACAGATTAAACTTTAGAATTTTAATGGTTTTCCCTTGGAAATTTATTCCAGGGAAAGAATAAAAAATACTATTTGGCCTAAAGGAAATAAAATCAGATGTATTTTGGAGTTATTTGAGATATAATATTGTGAATGTACTTCTGAAACAAAAATATCAGACGGTATTTTAAAGAAAAAAGTATTGTTTTTAGATGACATTTTTTTAGACTAATATGCATTTCTGTAATGATAAGTTTAAATGAGAAGAGATTCTGGGCTTTTTTAATACAATCTTTGAGATTGTTAATTTTTTTTGCCCGCTGTAAAATGATGAATGCAATTGCTTTCACAATTTATAGTGAAATGCAATATATTCTGAAAACAGCAAAAATAAGGCAAAAATTATTTTTTGGTAAAAAATGTAAATATGTGTACTGTATTATAAATTGTTATAAAAATATTAATACTTTTTTCTTTTTTTCCAGATCGATATAGAAAATTTTCGAAAACTACAACCATTTTAAAAACTATTTTTTAAAAAAACAAATGAATAAATATTTCTTTGAGTGAGTATGGTAAGTCAATAGTAATAATTGTAGTCTCTCAAAGACCTTGTAATGTGATAAATTATTTTTAGTTTTTTTTAAAAAAAAAAAAAAAAAATTACGCGTACCGTACGCGTACGGTAAAAAAAAAATAAAAAAAAGTTTTTAAAAACATGTAAAAAGAAGATGAAAGATAAGGTTGGCTCTTAAAAGAACCGTTGTGTTCATGCAGGGACAGAGGAAAGAAAGATTGGGAATATTAGACAGTACGACAAGTGTGCTGATCTATTTTACTGTTCACCAGGGAAACACTGGTCTCCCTATAAGTAATTAGATCGTGACAAGTGGCGCACCGTACTTCAACCCTCGCAAACCGAGGATTAATTTCCAGAGGGCCAGCAAAAGGAGATTCTCCCCCCACAGATGAAGGGCTCACCTGACCTGCAGAAGAAGGAGTCAGCCCTGCAGATGATGGTCCAGGCTGAGCTGCTGTGGATGTACTGGCTCGTCTTTCTGAAGAGTTACCTCCAAAAAGATGACCATGTGTCCTTCTGTGTACATCCTGGAGGTGCCTCATCATGGTGTGATTCCCAAAGGAATACTTCCTGTCAGGATTACCTCTAGAAAGTACACGCTTACACAGCTTGCAAGTAACTAAGGGTGCATTCACCTTTTGCTGGCCTTCTGGAAAAGTAAAATAATCCCAAACATAAGAAGGCTTTACTTTCCTCGCTCTCTGCCTCAAGACAGTGCTGCTGGTGCTAGCCTCACTCTCAGAAGGGCTCTGCTGTTCTGCCATCGTATCCCAAAGACAAACCAGCTCCTTCTTCCAAGGGATCACAAGCAGAAATGAGGGGAATGGGTGTGGTGTAGGAGAGTTCTAGAACTGAAAGTAGTTTCCACCAATCAAAAGTTGTGTTTCATGATCACATGACCTACCGTACGCTTACGGTACGCTTACGGAGCGCTTACGGCAAAAAGTACGCGTGCGCGTAAAAAAGACACGCGCTTGCGCGCATGCGCATAACAGTCATTTCCCGGCACTTCCGCGTAACGTGCGCGTGTTGCGTAAGCGCGCACGCGTCCCACGCGCAGTACGCGCGGCTACGCAAAGTACGTAACTATGCGCAAGCAGCGTAGATAGATTACGGACGTTGCGTAAACCGTACGCTTACCGTGAGCTTACGGTACGCGTACTATAAAAAAAAAAAAAAAAAAAAAAAAAATCTGGAAATAAATTTTACATGTTTATTTTAAAAAATATATATAAAAAAAATATTTAAGGATTTTAAAAATTTAAGCATAGTCTTTATAAAAGATAAGAAAATTAAATTAAAAATATGTTTGAAAAAAATGAAGAATATAAAAAAAAAATAGCATTTAAAAAACCTTGCAAATTCACTGAAAAAACCATGGGTTTCACACACGTTATAGTTAGGAATTAGCATTTAAAAAACCTTGCAAATTCACTGAAAAAACCATGGGTTTCACACACGTTATAGTTAGGAATTAGCATTTAAAAAACCTTAGAAATTCACTGAAAAAACCATAGGTTTCACACACGTTATAGTTAGGAATTAGCATTTAAAAAACCTTAGAAATTCAGTGAAAAAACCATAGGTTTCACACATGTTATAGTTAGCTGGACATTTTACTCGTAAAAAACCAATGAAATTGCCCCGTTATAGTTAGTTCAGCTAACTATAACTCGCGCGCCCGCAATGCACTGCTGATGACGTCACATATTACATCACTCATGACATGGTCAGTGACATCACTCATGACATCACTGATGACATCTCAAATGACATCACTGATGACCTCACTGATGACATCATCCAGTGAATGTGTGTTTTTCTGAAAATTAAATATGTTTTATATATGTATATCTCAAGGTCAATGGAAGAATAAATGGGTATATAAGTGTCTAAATGGATGATTTGTTTTTGAAAAATTGATTGTGTAACTGACTGATTAAGTGTATCTCTCACTTTGTGTATAAGTGGCTGCATGGGTTGGTGAGTAGCTACATGGGTGTCTATATAGGTTATTAGTTGTTTTTTTGAGTATCAGTCTGAGTGTCTGTATGGTACGGTGGGGGGTATTACGTAGTGCATAGATGCATGAATGAGTGACTCACTGTTTGTATGTGTTGAAGACAGCATGTGTGCAGGACTGTATGGGTGGATGAGTGTGTGTATGGGTGTGTTAGTGAGTGAATGACTGTCTCAATAGTGTCTTCAGGAGTAACTACATATGTTTTAAACTAGTATATGTGACTATTGGTGTATATATGTGAGTATATGTGAGAGGGAGAGATTGAAAGAGTTCCTGTATGAATAAGTATGTGTTTCTATAAGTGATTGTTTAAAAGACTAAGTATGTGTAAGTTTCCGTAGAAGTAAGTATGGTGGTGTGTGTATTACTGTATATGCAAGTAAATGTATGTTTTATTCTTTATTAGCATGAGTGACTATGTGTGTGAGTAACTCTATGGATGAGTGGCATTGTGTAACAGGATGTATAGATGTATGAGTACATATGATGAGTGAGTACATGTATGAGTGACTGTATAGGACTGTTGGTGAATGAGTGGATGTGTATGTGGATCTTAGAATTACTGAAGAGGTTGTTGTAACTGGTATTGGTATGTCCATTGTTTTGAAATTTTTAGTCTCTATTTTTGAATGTGTGTATCAAAGCTTATATTAAGGTGAGAGGAGGTCTGCCACTCTATCACAAGGATGATGTCATCAGTGAGGTCATCAGTGATGTCATTTGAGATGTCATCAGTGATGTCATGAGTGATGTCACTGACCATGTCATGAGTGATGTAATATGTGACGTCATCAGCAGTGCATTGCGGGCGCGCGAGTTATAGTTAGCTGAACTAACTATAACGGGGCAATTTCATTGGTTTTTTACGAGTAAAATGTCCAGCTAACTATAACATGTGTGAAACCTATGGTTTTTTCACTGAATTTCTAAGGTTTTTTAAATGCTAATTCCTAACTATAACGTGTGTGAAACCTATGGTTTTTTCAGTGAATATATATATATATATATATAGTAGGAATTCCCTGTCCTTAGGTGGTATATATCTGTGGTTACTTGTTGTGAATAGGCCCTAGGGAGAGGGTAACGTTCTGGCTGGGTTAGAGAGGCTCTGATGAGCGGGTTCTATCTGATCCGAAAACCCAAGCAGAACATTTGGCGTCACGAACCGTTTTCGAAACCTGTGTGCGTCGTGTTGTCTCGTGTTTGCTTTCGGCGTGTGCGTGGTTTTGTTTGTATATTATTTGTGGTATAATTGTGTGTATAGTTTTTCTTCTTCTTTCTATTCTTTTTCTTTCTTTTCTTCTTTCTTTTTCACGATGTTTTCTAGAAAGTCAAAATCTACTTTTAAGTTGCCCGTTGATATTCCCGGATGGGATTCAACGCCTTATGAAGCCTTAGCCCGTGAGTGGGCTGATTCTACTGGTTTGAGTGAGAATTGGAATTCTTCTTTGGAGCTGGCGGAGCCGGCTAATGTGATTACTTGTTTACAGAAGGCCCCCGTCTCGAAGGGTGAGGAGATTCCCATTTTGGGGCGCAGAGGTTGGATTGTTCTGTCTGCGTACAGGATTCTGCATGAGAGGTTGTTGAAGCTACAGATATCTCTTAAGGATGTGGAAGCGCACTTTGTTGAGATTCAGAATTCTCATACTTTGTTGCGGTGTCAAAATAAGTTGCTTGCTGACAAACTTGAGACGTACCAAACTATTGCCGAGAGGGCGGCTGTGCGAATTGCTCGTTATAAATACAAGAATCGGCGTGGTCGGGTTTCGACGCGAAAGGTGCGTCTGGTCGTGGCGAAAGCCGGACTGGATTGGAATCCTGATGAATGGGATGGTAATATCTGGAACTCGAGTGATTCTCCTTCCTCGGGTGAGGAATCTGCCAAGCGCGAGTCCTCTCGCTCCGGCCGTGTTTGTAAATCTGCTTCTTGCGCCTCTGATGGTGCACCCCGTGATTGCGCTCGTCCTTCGAGCGGGGTCGATGCTTCTTCCACTGATTGTTCCTCTACGTGTACTGGTCGAGCTCCTTGTGATGCTCATCCCGCGGTCTCGGCGCATCCAGTTTTTCGTCGGAAGTTGCAGCAGTCTCACGCTGCTCCGCAGGGTGTTTCTTTAGACTCTTTAGAGGACTTTACTCAACAAGAAATTAGTGATATTTTGCAGCGATTTCGGCAGCGAGCTGGTGAGACCTTGCTCACATGGATGGTGCGCCTTTATGAACTGGGCGCTGCTGGCATTATGTTAGATAATGGCGATTGTTTGAAGTTTTGTTCCTTGAGTTCGGATTCTACTGTACAGGATCATTTTCGTAACTATAATGGTGGTGGTCAAATTTCTTTACTTCACTTGGCGACTGAGGGTTGTAATCAAAAGTATCCTACTGAGTCTGATTGGCCTGTGAATGACAAACCGTGGTATACTTTGCGCGACGCTGCACAACGTCTCAAAGAGGAGGTGATGAAAACGGCAATTTTTCTGGGTACTGCTGACAGGTTGCTTGATGGTTTGTTGACATCTTCTGTGCGGAATCGTATCATTCGTTCTTCCCCTGTTGCCTATAAGCAGGTCATGATGACTTTATTGATTAATCAGACTGGTGACGTGTTATCTACGGTACTGGAATCGGTACGCCAACTCGGTGAGTTGGGTGAGTGGTTTAAACCTGAACGTCAGTCCCGGCCTGACACTCGTACTCCTGGTGACAATAAACTTACTAGACGTGATATCTTTTCTGGTCTTCTGGCCGATGGTGTGCGGAGGGAGGACATTGACGGTGAGACTACTGCTCGTTTGTGGGAGTTGTTTCGCAAACGTGGCTTGGATCGGAAGGAGGGTGCCCGGCGTGTTCGGACGACTGAGTGTGATCGTGGTGGTTCTGACGGTAGCGGTGATGACGACCGCCGTGGGTGCTCTGTTCGTCGTGATGATCGACGTTATGTACGTGATATGTCCCCCCGTCGTGAGAGAGACGGAGAGAGAGAGGAGGTAAGAGAAAGGGGGAGAAATGATTATGTTTACAGCAGACGTAGAGATGATAGGGATCAATCCCCTGAGTTGAGGAGGAGAGAGGATCGTCATAGTTTGGCCGATCGAAACCCGCAGTACACTGCAGAAGACACGAATCCATTTCGTACTGGGAATGGATATGAACAGGAGGTACCGATACCTAAGAAACGTGAAAGTCTTTATCCTGATTTATCCTGGTACACAGAATGCAGTAAGCATGACTAGGAAATAGGTCAAGCTCCAGTACACAGATGGGCTCACAGAGATAATAGACCCTATGTAGATATTGATATTTATTGGAGACATCGTAATATCCAAAGGGCGCGAGCATTGGTAGATACAGGAGCGGAGGCCACTCTTATTCATGGAAAATCAAAGAAGTTTACAGGTCAGCCTTTTACAATTACTGGATTAGGTGGAAAGGAAACTCCTGCAGTTCAAACTTTACTTGAAATGAGAATAGGTAGAATCCCTAGAAAAGAATACTCTGTACTAGTGGTGCCACTCTTAGAATTCATAATTGGAATTGATATTTTGAAAGGAATGACTTTGCATTTAGATGATGGATGTTACCAATTTGGAACTACGCATTATATATCGTCTAGGCCTATACGGGTTGGTCGTTTAAGAATGCCCCCCATAAAAGTTCCTCAGGCGACAAAAGTGGTTTGTCAGAAGCAGTATCGTATTCCAGGTGGTCATGAGGAGATTAGTACCACTATTCAGGAGTTGGTGGATGTAGGTGTTATAACCCCAGTTACTTCTGCTTGGAATAACCCTGTTTGGCCTGTACGTAAGAGTGATAATTCTTGGCGCATGACTGTTGATTATCGAGAATTGAACAAACACACACCCTCTTTGACTGTTGCAGTACCGGATGTCATTACTTTAATTGAAAGAATACAAAAACATCCAGGTACATGGTATGCGTCCATTGATATTGCTAATGCTTTCTTTTCGATTCCGATTGCCCCTGAGTGTCAGGAACAGTTCAGTTTTACGTGGAATGGGCGTCAGATGACGTTTAGAAGTCTTCCTCAGGGCTATGTGCATAGTCCTACGATATGTCACCGGCTGGTGGCAGAGCATTTGGCTGAGGTACCGGTTCATCCACAAATTCAGATGTGTCATTATATTGATGATGTTTTGATCCAAGGCGAAACACAAGAGGAAGTTCAGACCCATTTGGACAGAGTCATTGAGTGCCTGCGTGAGAAAGGTTGGGAAATCAATCCGGATAAATTACAAGGCCCGTCCCAGGCTGTAAAATTTTTGGGTATTAATTGGCATGAAGGGAACCGTGAAGTGATCCCTCAGGTTAAACAGAAAATCCTTGATTTTGCAGTTCCAAGGAATAGGAAAGAAGCCCAAAGCTTCATTGGTTTGTTTGGTTTTTGGCGTCAGCATATTCCTCACTTGAGTCAAATATTGGCCCCCTTGTACCGTGTCACTCGTAAAAAGAATGCATTTGAATGGGATAAACCACAGCAAGATGCGTTCAACCTAGCAAAAGAGGCAATTCAGCATGCTTTGGATTTATGGCCCGTACGTGATGGTGAGGTGGATTTGAATGTGTCTGTACAGGGCCTTTATGCGAATTGGAGTTTGTGGCAGAAGAAAGGCAGGAGTAGAGTGCCGTTGGGTTTCTGGACCAAAAAGTTACCTGATGCTGGTGAGCGTTACACACCTTTTGAGAAACAGTTACTTGCATGTTATTGGGCTCTGGTGGATACCGAGCAACTGACTTTGGGACATGATATAGTTTTGCGACCTGAAATTCCTATCATGCAGTGGGTTATGAGTTCGCCGAAAACTCACCGAATTGGACATGCTCAAGAGGCGAGTGTGATTAAATGGAAATGGTATATACAAGACAGGGCACGTGTGGGACAAAAAGGAGTTGCATCTTTACATGAGCAGGTGGCGCGAGCGCCATCGACTGAGACTGAGAGTGAATGTTCCGTACCTTTAGTACAGGAGTCTCCTGTCAAGTGGGGTAGACCTTTTGATGATTTGTCCGCAGAGGACAGAAACCATGTCTGGTTTACGGATGGTTCAGCAAGGTTCATAGGGACGAAACGGCACTGGAAAGCGGTGTCCTATAATCCGATCACACAAAAACTGCTGAGCACAACTGGTGAATGTAAGAGCAGTCAATTTGCTGAACTTTATGCTGTTTATCAAGTTCTGAAACAAGAGTTACCTGGCACATGTCATATTTTCACCGATTCTTGGTCTACTGCCAATGGACTGGCAGTTTGGTTACCGACTTGGCATTCCCATAATTGGAAATTGCATTCAAAAGAATTGTGGGGAAAAGAATTATGGCAGGAGATTTGGGAGATGCTCCCACAGAGTACTGTTACAATCTTCCATGTGGATGCTCACACCCCGATAGATTCTCTTGACAAATTTTTTCATAACATTGCAGATGAGAAATCTAAAATTGCTGAGGCAGTGGTGGACAGGCAAGATTCTGATATTGCGGGACTGGCGAAATGGGCCCACCAGAAGGCAGGACATTTTGGAGAGAAAGCCACTAGCAGGTGGGCTGCTGATCGAGGAATTTATATTCCCCTAGATTTAATCAAGAATGTTATTTTACATTGTCCCATTTGTCAGCATATCAGACAGCGCAAAGTGCCCCAAATTGTTAAAGGTCATTTACATCGCGGGAAACTGCCCGCTCAAATTTGGCAGATTGATTACATCGGTCCACTTCCCATGAGTAGGAATTGTCAATATGTTTGCACTATTGTTGATACATACAGTGGCCTGTTGGTAGCCCTTCCCTGTAAGCAAGCTACCCAATTGAATACCATTAAAACATTGGAATTGATTATGATGTATTATGGTGTGCCATTCCAAATTCAATCTGATAATGCATCCCATTTTCGTGGAAGATTGGTACAGGAATTCTGTGTGGAAAACAATATTGACTGGGTATTTCATATCCCATACTATCCGCAGGCCTCGGGTCTTGTGGAGAGATTGAATGGCCTGCTGAAGGAGCAACTGCGTAAATTGACAGATGACAAGTATAAGAATTGGCGAGACTTTTTGCCCCAAGCGCTATTAATTTTGAATAATCGTCCTTTTCTAAATGCTGAATCTCCACTTATGCGTTTGTTTCCTCCGAATGTTAATGCTCAGCCAAATGAAATCAGAGAGACTGTGATGTACTGGGAAATTACTCCCGGAGCTTTGGCTCCATGTAGAGCGACCCCAGGGTCGGGAGGTTTAGACTTGCATGCCATGGATGACACCGTTATAAAAGGTAAAGATCGGGTCATCATCGCGACCGGTGTTGGTGTTCATATACCACCCGGGAATTTTGGATTAATCGCCCCTAGATCGGGGCTGGCTGTAAAAGGCATTCAGGTGCTTGGAGGGGTCATTGACAGTGATTATCAGGGAGAGATTAAGGTGCTCCTGCTGAATAGCAGTGAGGCTGACTTGCTGATACATCAAACTGACCGAGTGGCTCAATTACTCCTAATGCCTGTCTTCAGTGGTGGGATGGTAAAAGGCACTGCCCCAACTTTGCTAACTGTACGAGGCCAGAAAGGTTTTGGCTCCACAGATAATCCTGGGGCCAGGGTTTGGGTGCAGTCGCCTAAGAATCCCCCTGAACATGCAGAGGTCATCGCCACCGGTCATGACAATACCATTTTAGTTATGAGACCAGGGAAAGATAGCTGGGAAGCGGTCCCGGCTGACAAATGTTACTTACGAGAATGAATAATGCCTGTATTTGATTCTCTTTCAGATCATTCTTTGGACTGTTGCTGCAGGATGTGTCGTCGTCGGACTATTTTCGGGTTGGTTCGACGAGAGAGGAGGGATCCCGTCAACCCGGGATGAGCTACGCACCCGAGTGTCGCGTTCCCTCGCTGCGTGGCATTCGTCATCGAACTTTTGGACCTTACTGGCGAAAAGGGTGACTGATGCCCCTCACTTCTGTTTGACGCCGATGAGATCTGTACACGACATCTTGGCGACCTGTCTGGTTGCTGTCCCTGCTTCGCTGGAAACTTTGACTCATATTTTCAACATTTCAAAGGCTCGCCCCAATGTTCTTCTGGGCGATTTTGCCACCCATGCGTATTGCCCCTTATGTACTGAACTACCAGACCAGATACCCCCCGTCCAGTCCCAAATAGTTACCTATAATATCACACAAGGAGATATGTGTTTTTTCCTTACATGTAATCCTAGTGCAATTTCTGAATGTCTGCGTTTAAAATTGAAAGGTGCTACTTCATTTACCCTTCATGAGCGAACTTTGTGCTTTCAAAGGACACTGAAAACATGTGCTTCGGTCCAGAACAATATGACTTGCAAGAGTTTGGTAGTTACCCCTAGTCATTATCGCACGATGTTACTACCTGCCGGATGGCTTTTCTCATGTGGTAATACTTCCTGGCCATATGTCCCCGCAAATATTTCTGGAGGCCCTTGTGCCATTACGAGACTCAGTTTACTGATGTTCTCGTCACATCCGAATGCCAATTCTCGTGTGATTCGAGATACAGTGATGTTACAGGAGGATTGTGACTCGTCTTTGCATTTATATTCCAAGTCTGAATACCTTAGCCTGGCTATTTCAATTATTGGTGTTCCTGCTTTGGCGGTTTATAATGCCAAATCTATTGAGAAAATGGCCTGCTGGATGGTAAAATCCATTAATCATACTTCTACAGTCCTGTCTGACATGCTGTTAGACGCCCAGGGTGAACGCAGAGCCATCTTGCAAAATCGAGCGGCCATTGATTATCTTTTGCTTAAACATGGACACGATTGTTCTGATTTTGAGGGTCTTGGTTGTTTTAACTTGTCTGATCATACACAATCCATTCGCGCTCACATTGATAAGCTACATGACTTGACAGAGGAAGTTAGAAAACACATTGACCAGAGCTGGTTTGACTGGCTCTTTAATTGGTTACCTGATTTGTATCTGTTACGTCAAATATTAGGAGGTATTCTGATTACCATCGCTATTTTGATTTCTATCTGTTGCTTTATTCAGTGTATTCCTTCACTACTTCAATTCTGCACATTTGGTACTAGACATAGATCAGTTAGCTTTGTTTCATATTATTCTTCCACAGATGTTAGTTCTGTTTAATGAATGTATAATAGACTGAAGTCAAGGGTGAAATGTACTGCTCGATTTTCCCGGCCCTATTGTGTTGACGGGTGATTAGGGTGACTTCAGTCTCTTACCATTCAAGCCTAAGGGTTAGAGTAGTGAATGGAGCCTATTTACTAGGCACTTCGACATGATCCTGTGTTCTTCCCCATAGATCAGGGCTTGCACACATATCCTAGGGGATAGATTCGTTAGTATTAGGGATAACCTGCCCTGTAGTGAGGGTATTTCATGGAGCCGTGCTGAATTCAGGCCTGGTAGGCCTCAAACGGGAGAGACTCCATCTTTCTTTCTGCTCCGGCAGCTTGAGATGCTTCTAGGTTAAGGGGGATGTTTTAGTTATGAGGTGTTATTCGCTTGGAGAGAACCGGTTCAGACCAGCCCTTATCGAAGGATTGTATTTTTCTTCATGCCGAAGACACTACATCAGGCCGGCCGGCTGGGAAAGTGTCCTTGGTACGGGGAGGTACAAGAATTTGGTGGGCGGCAGGTTACGGGCCGGAATTTTCCATGAGGAAATGCACCTCTATATTAGTGAAAGTCTGAGGCAGATACGGTGCACTTACTTCAGCCCGTAGGCGGCATCTAGCCGTTAGCAGTAAAGCTACTACTTATTCCAGGAAAGACAGATGACAAACTTGAAGGCGGAGAAAAACCGAGAGACAGATACTCTTCTAGCAGAATAGCCAGAGAGGAGAGAGTAGCCGATGAGGAAGAGGTCCCAGTGACTCGGAGAAGGGAGAAGGGAACAGATCCGTGATTGCGGAGGTGTGACTTCCAGGCGAGCCGAGGCACAGACGAGAAGGGAACCTAGATGACCATTGAGTGCAGGCTACACACGACTAAGGTGATGTCGACCCCTTTCTTATTAGAGTGTACAACCTAATCTTTCACTTTTCTTTGCAGGTTATGTGTTACATAGTAATGTTATGTGATCGCGTATGTAATAAGTAATAAAATACCCAATTTGTAGTGAATCAACATGTGCTGCGTGTTCTTGTATAAGAGGGTAGCCTATTCTTCTAGTCAGCTGTGACTTGACATGAACAGATGTTAACCCTGATCAGGTAAGTGGTAACTGAATAAGGGAGAGAGGAGCCCCTCGAACCAGAGAACAGGTTGTGCTCAAACTGGCAGTTCTTGTGTGATCTGATAAATAGTAAAACTGATTCCCTTGTTGTATCTTATGGTAATCATAGGATGAACTTGTACTGAGGCTGCCGTCTGGGCAGGAAGTCCTGGGTCCGTCTGGGACCGCGAGGCTGAGGCTGCCGTCTGGGTAGGAAGTCCTGGGTCCGTCTGGGACCACGAAGCTGAGGCTGCCGTCTGGGTAGGAAGTCCTGGGTCCGTCTGGGACCGCGAGGCTGAGGCTGCCGTCTGGGTAGGAAGTCCTGGGTCCGTCTGGGACCGCGAGGCTGAGGCTGCCGTCTAGTTAGGAAGTCCTGGGTCCGTCTGGGACCGCGAGGCTGAGGCTGCCGTCTGGGTAGGAAGTCCTGGGTCCGTCTGGGACCGTGAGGCTGAGGCTGCCGTCTGGGTAGGAAGTCCTGGGTCCGTCTGGGACCGCGAGGCTGAGGCTGCCGTTTGGGTAGGAAGTCCTGGGTCCGTCTGGGACCGCGAGGCCGCCACTTGTATTATAAGAGGTCTAGATATATATATATATATATTCACTGAAAAAACCATGGGTTTCACACACGTTATAGTTAGGAATTAGCATTTAAAAAACCTTAGAAATTCACTGAAAAAACCATAGGTTTCACACACGTTATAGTTAGGAATTAGCATTTAAAAAACCTTAGAAATTCAGTGAAAAAACCATAGGTTTCACACATGTTATAGTTAGCTGGACATTTTACTCGTAAAAAACCAATGAAATTGCCCCGTTATAGTTAGTTCAGCTAACTATAACTCGCGCGCCCGCAATGCACTGCTGATGACGTCACATATTACATCACTCATGACATGGTCAGTGACATCACTCATGACATCACTGATGACATCTCAAATGACATCACTGATGACCTCACTGATGACATCATCCTTGTGATAGAGTGGCAGACCTCCTCTCACCTTAATATAAGCTTTGATACACACATTCAAAAATAGAGACTAAAAATTTCAAAACAATGGACATACCAATACCAGTTACAACAACCTCTTCAGTAATTCTAAGATCCACATACACATCCACTCATTCACCAACAGTCCTATACAGTCACTCATACATGTACTCACTCATCATATGTACTCATACATCTATACATCCTGTTACACAATGCCACTCATCCATAGAGTTACTCACACACATAGTCACTCATGCTAATAAAGAATAAAACATACATTTACTTGCATATACAGTAATACACACACCACCATACTTACTTCTACGGAAACTTACACATACTTAGTCTTTTAAACAATCACTTATAGAAACACATACTTATTCATACAGGAACTCTTTCAATCTCTCCCTCTCACATATACTCACATATATACACCAATAGTCACATATACTAGTTTAAAACATATGTAGTTACTCCTGAAGACACTATTGAGACAGTCATTCACTCACTAACACACCCATACACACACTCATCCACCCATACAGTCCTGCACACATGCTGTCTTCAACACATACAAACAGTGAGTCACTCATTCATGCATCTATGCACTACGTAATACCCCCCACCGTACCATACAGACACTCAGACTGATACTCAAAAAAACAACTAATAACCTATATAGACACCCATGTAGCTACTCACCAACCCATGCAGCCACTTATACACAAAGTGAGAGATACACTTAATCAGTCAGTTACACAATCAATTTTTCAAAAACAAATCATCCATTTAGACACTTATATACCCATTTATTCTTCCATTGACCTTGAGATATACATATATAAAACATATTTAATTTTCAGAAAAACACACATTCACTGGATGATGTCATCAGTGAGGTCATCAGTGATGTCATTTGAGATGTCATCAGTGATGTCATGAGTGATGTCACTGACCATGTCATGAGTGATGTAATATGTGACGTCATCAGCAGTGCATTGCGGGCGCGCGAGTTATAGTTAGCTGAACTAACTATAACGGGGCAATTTCATTGGTTTTTTACGAGTAAAATGTCCAGCTAACTATAACATATGTGAAACCTATGGTTTTTTCACTGAATTTCTAAGGTTTTTTAAATGCTAATTCCTAACTATAACGTGTGTGAAACCTATGGTTTTTTCAGTGAATTTCTAAGGTTTTTTAAATGCTAATTCCTAACTATAACGTGTGTGAAACCCATGGTTTTTTCAGTGAATTTGCAAGGTTTTTTAAATGCTAATTCCTAACTATAACGTGTGTGAAACCCATGGTTTTTTCAGTGAATTTGCAAGGTGCTATTTTTTTTTTATATTCTTCATTTTTTTCAAACATATTTTTAATTTAATCTTCTTATCTTTTATAAAGACTATGCTTAAATTTTTAAAATCCTTAAATATTTTTTTTATATATATTTTTTAAAATAAACATGTAAAATTTATTTCCAGATTTTTTTTTTTTTTTTTTTTTTTTTTTTTTTATAGTACGCGTACCGTAAGCTCACGGTAAGCGTACGGTTTACGCAACGTCCGTAATCTATCTACGCTGCTTGCGCATAGTTACGTACTTTGCGTAGCCGCGCGTACTGCGCGTGGGACGCGTGCGCGCTTACGCAACACGCGCACGTTACGCGGAAGTGCCGGGAAATGACTGGTGTGCGCATGCGCGCAAGCGCGTGTCTTTTTTACGCGCACGCGTACTTTTTGCCGTAAGCGCTCCGTAAGCGTACCGTAAGCGTACGGTAGGTCATGTGATCATGAAACACAACTTTTGATTGGTGGAAACTACTTTCAGTTCTAGAACTCTCCTACACCACACCCATTCCCCTCATTTCTGCTTGTGATCCCTTGGAAGAAGGAGCTGGTTTGTCTTTGGGATACGATGGCAGAACAGCAGAGCCCTTCTGAGAGTGAGGCTAGCACCAGCAGCACTGTCTTGAGGCAGAGAGCGAGGAAAGTAAAGCCTTCTTATGTTTGGGATTATTTTACTTTTCCAGAAGGCCAGCAAAAGGTGAATGCACCCTTAGTTACTTGCAAGCTGTGTAAGCGTGTACTTTCTAGAGGTAATCCTGACAGGAAGTATTCCTTTGGGAATCACACCATGATGAGGCACCTCCAGGATGTACACAGAAGGACACATGGTCATCTTTTTGGAGGTAACTCTTCAGAAAGACGAGCCAGTACATCCACAGCAGCTCAGCCTGGACCATCATCTGCAGGGCTGACTCCTTCTTCTGCAGGTCAGGTGAGCCCTTCATCTGTGGGGGGAGAATCTCCTTTTGCTGGCCCTCTGGAAATTAATCCTCGGTTTGCGAGGGTTGAAGTACGGTGCGCCACTTGTCACGATCTAATTACTTATAGGGAGACCAGTGTTTCCCTGGTGAACAGTAAAATAGATCAGCACACTTGTCGTACTGTCTAATATTCCCAATCTTTCTTTCCTCTGTCCCTGCATGAACACAACGGTTCTTTTAAGAGCCAACCTTATCTTTCATCTTTTTTTTACATGTTTTTAAAAACTTTTTTTATTTTTTTTTTACCGTACGCGTACGGTACGCGTAATTTTTTTTTTTTTTTTTTAAAAAAAACTAAAAATAATTTATCACATTACAAGGTCTTTGAGAGACTACAATTATTACTATTGACTTACCATACTCACTCAAAGAAATATTTATTCATTTGTTTTTTTAAAAAATAGTTTTTAAAATGGTTGTAGTTTTCGAAAATTTTCTATATCGATCTGGAAAAAAAGAAAAAAGTATTAATATTTTTATAACAATTTATAATACAGTACACATATTTACATTTTTTACCAAAAAATAATTTTTGCCTTATTTTTGCTGTTTTCAGAATATATTGCATTTCACTATAAATTGTGAAAGCAATTGCATTCATCATTTTACAGCGGGCAAAAAAAATTAACAATCTCAAAGATTGTATTAAAAAAGCCCAGAATCTCTTCTCATTTAAACTTATCATTACAGAAATGCATATTAGTCTAAAAAAATGTCATCTAAAAACAATACTTTTTTCTTTAAAATACCGTCTGATATTTTTGTTTCAGAAGTACATTCACAATATTATATCTCAAATAACTCCAAAATACATCTGATTTTATTTCCTTTAGGCCAAATAGTATTTTTTATTCTTTCCCTGGAATAAATTTCCAAGGGAAAACCATTAAAATTCTAAAGTTTAATCTGTCCAGATCTCACCGATTCTCTGTAACATTTTGGTTCACGAAAATTTTTTGAATAATTTATTTAGTCCACAATAGAATTGCTTACTTTTCCACATGGCCAAATAGTAATTTTTTAAATCATTTTTGAAAAAATTTCCAATGGCAGTCCAATAACATTCCAAAATTTAAAATGTGCAGAAGTTACCGATAAGCTCTAAATTATTGGTTTTTCAAAATTGCATTAAAAATTTAAAAAGTCCACATTACAATTGGTTATCTTTCCTTTAGGCCAAATGATAATTTTAAAAATCTTTTTTCTACAAAATTGCAATGGTAATCCTGTAAAATGGTAAAATTATTTTGTCCAGATCTTGCCAAGTCTCTCTAAAATTTAGGTTTCAGGAAGATTAGATAGGAATTTGCTAAATCAAAAGGCAAACGTTGTTTGAAAATCAATTGGGAATCATTACACAGTGTCCATCCTTTTTCACATTTTAGATAAACTGTGTAATGTCCAGAAGTAACAGTAGGTCCATCATGGAAAATTATTGCAACAGTTACAAAAGTTTTTCCTGAAATTGATAATTGCTGTCCTGTAAACTTCTTTATTAAAGTATCCAATTTTGATCCATCAGCTCTACATCGTTGCATCATTAAAATTACATACTGTCCGTATTCCCTTAAAATTAATGTTGATAACATGTCAGAATTACACTCACCACATTTCATGCTATGATTAGCATCTTTAACTAAGTTTGCAAAAGTGACTGTTTTACTCTCTGGCAATGTCAAATAAATAAACCTTTCATTATCAACAATAGAACCACTTATATTATAACAATTATCACAACTATGTTCCCATTTATAAGAGAGACCAAAAAAAATGTCAATGGGAACTCCTTCTTCTTCCACTACCTGAAGAAAATACATCAGAAATTCGTGAGCATCTTGCTGTTCATTTTGAGAAAACTGTGTTCGTCCTGAACATACATCTAAAAGTTTTCTAATATCAGTAGCACTTTCTATTTGAGTTTTATCTTTACTCAGCTTTTGAAAAAGGAGACTGAGCTCTGAACAGAATCTTTTTCCCTGATTTATTATTATCTGCTCTTGCAAACTTTCCAGATAAAATGCAACATTCAGCACTACATTTGCGTAGCAGTTGACACCAGAGCTATTTTCAAAATGACATCCTACAACCTGTTCTTCATTTTCCTTATTCTTTCTGCTTGCAATTACATCACTCCTCTTTTTTTTCCTCCTCTCTACATCTTCATTACAGATATTCTCATTTCTCCTTTTACGAGAAACTACACGTTTCTCCAACACAGGATACTGACCTAAATGAGGAGCATAGCTTCTTCTTAATCTATTATACTCCTTTACACAGTTTGTATCAGCACTAACTTTTGAGTCATCGAAGTCTATCATGAATAAACCTGATAATGTTTTGACTCGTGACAAAGCAACATATGCCATACCTTCTTTGAACACACTAGATCCAATGTTCACAAATGCACAATCTACAGTCAATCCTTGAGACTTGTGAATAGTTACAGCATATGCTAGTGAAAACGGAAACTGCTTCCTACGTACATATAAGTCTTTCACAAGCATGAAACGAACTGAACAACGACAAATGTCTTTAACTTCCTCTATCTGATCAAATTTTATTTTTAACCATTCAATTCCATCTTTTTTCTGATAATTAATAAAACCCACAACTCTTCCCATCGCTCCATTTACTAAGCCTTTTTCAACATCCAAATTTCTCCTTAAAAACACTCTACAGTTCATGCAAACATATAGATTTTTTTCTAATCCTGCTGTTTTGGAGATGTTCTTCTCTAGTGAGTCCAATTTATTTTTCAGTTTGCCTGTTACTGTGACAGTAATTCTTCCATCCTCAATTTTGTCCACTGCTTCCAATTTCCTGATCTCTTCCTTTTCCAATTTCAAAAGCTCCTCATTAAATATTGAGCATTCACGTAGAGTTGGCATTAAGCAGATGACACTTTTGTTTTCTGCAATATTCTTGTATATTTTCTCTGCAACTATTTCTTCATTTGGAAATAAGTTATGTAACAGCCGACTCTGTAATGCTTTTTTCCCAACTTCTGTGAGTAGTCCAATCCTGATATCTTTCAGAATACTTCCATATTCTTCATCGTTTGCTTGCCTCATATTAGTTGTAAGTTCCTTGTACTCAAAGAAGGACCAAATATTTGTATTTCCAATGCTTCCCAATGACTTCTTCGTGTCTTCATGTGTCACAGTATTAAACACTGGTTGTCCTTTAACCGGAGTAAGTTGCAAAAGATCCCCAAAAACTATGACGTGTTTTCCACCAAATAACACGTCATAGTCTGTCTTCAAAATTTGCTGCATTCTTAAATGCACAAAGGCAAGCATTAAGTTTGATACCATGCTCACCTCATCAATAATGAGAACTTGCATCTTCTTCAATACTCTTGAAACTTCCAAGCATGCTTCTCCAGTTAGCTTGTTGAATTGTATTTTGTTCTCATGCTCCACTGGTAACATTAGCAAACGATGTACGGTGATTCCTTTTATGTTATATGCTGCTAACCCAGTTGGAGCAGTAACCACACAAGACAAAGTAGAATCCGTTTTTTGCTTTAGGTAGCTTCTGATGACTTTAATTAGGAAACTTTTTCCAGTGCCAGCTTGTCCGCTTACATACATCCTGATTGGATGAAATGATGTGCATGAGCACTCTTTTTTTTCATGTAGAAATCCGTGATCAATTTTGTTTTTGATCTCTTCATAAATTTGTTGCTGCTCTTGATTCAGTTGTCTTTCCAAATTTTCTAAGTCTATAAATTCTTCTTGAGCTTGATTCATAGCCGTTTCCACTTCATTCATGGCTATTGATGCTTCATTTTCAACGATTGGTTGTCCTAGGGGATCTTGACTGTATGTTCCTGAACTTTGGCTGTCCTGAGAACTGTCTCTAGCTATTTCTGCTGCAATTGTAGTTTCCTGTTCAATTTCTTCATTTAACATTTGCAGATAAGTTGAGAATGTACTGCATTGTATGCTGTCTTTGCAAGCATTAAAAGAATCTTCATAGCTCTGGAATTCTCCCAGTAGTTCATCCTCTGAACGCCATGGTTTAAACAACTGTAAAAGAGCCAAGTAGTAAAATTCTTTCTTGTCGGTAGTGTCGCAACTCAGCTTCCGGTGATTTATCAAACTTCCTTTGGTTTGCTTCACCAAACATCCTTCTTCACCAACGACTTTATATTTTCCATTATTGATGTCTTCTACAGCTTTCCGTGAATAAATGTAGTTCTGCAGCACTTCATAGAGACACATGTTCTCCAGATGATGACTTCTCTTGGGATAATATGTGTCCAACATGTTTGTTTTCAATATATCTGTACTTTCAGGTTCGAACTGTGCCAAATATTCAATTTCTCCAACAGATTTCAGTACCCGATTTCTCATTGCTGCAAGGCCTAAACTTGCCCAAATTATTCTTCTTGACTTCGAGTAGAGACTTGCAGAAGATAATCTATCTGAACATTCGTAGGATCCAATTTCTCGATGCGATAACATCTTCAAACTGAAACTGTACAGCTTCTTACTGACAGTCTTCTCGTGAGAAATCTCTTCCCACATTTCCTTCAATTCTGTTTTTTCTGATTTCGTAATGTAAGACGTTACATATCGAGCAACAGCAATGGAATTGTCAGCAACATACTGTATATCCATGTTAGCGTTCCACATGGATAAAATGACTGGGTTGTAGTCATTTATATTTTTTGATTCTTCTTTTCTTTTAAGGTTGTAGGTATTCTTAGGTGATTTTCTTGTGATAGTATGTCTCACAGCTGACATAAAACTGTTGACTCTTCCATTTGTAAGAACAGGTCTAGGAAATCCAAATCGACATTTAGTGTAGTATTTTTCTTTGCTCTTGTATTTCCGTCGACAGTATTTTCCACACCGATGACTTTGGAAACGTAGAACTTGCTCCTTTAACTTTTTTTCTTCTGTGCTTTTAGGTATAGCACATGTTGCATATTCTTCAATGTAAGATAACACTGCTTCATCAGTATCTGTTCCAAACTTTGGGGCATCCTTGATCCACAGCAGCATATGAATATGAGGAGCACCTCTTGCCTGGTACTCTTTTCTCCAAAAGAAATCCACTACTTCTCCAAGGGGTGGATTTTTTTTATTGCAGATGAAGGACATCATAGCCTCAAATCTATGATTGAAATATCTGCAAACATTAACCGGATCCAATGAGCACAGTTCTCCTGCTGTCTTGTATTCGATGTTTTCAATGTTTGAATTGGCCTCTCGTAGAAAATCCAGTAAATCATCCCAAGCGTACTCGGCGCAGCTTAGGGTAAGGAACCATGTTGGTGTTCCTAAATTGCGTAACATGCATTTTAGTTCACCATGGCGTCGGTACCAATATTCATTTGTCCCACGCTGACAAGCCATCAGATTGATCAGTTGTGTTTCCAAATGATCATCTCGGTGCTGCACTTTCTCCATAAAATCCTTAGCAGACACATTTTGTAAATGTACTCCACTTTTTAAAATGTGATTTACTGCATAAGACAGTGCAGACAAGTCGCTTTCAAATAAAAGATGGAACAAATAAGGGATACTTTGTCGAAATCTGGGATCTTCAGCATATAGTCTTGTAGTCCGATACTCTGAAGCTGGAATCTGTTCTGGACGTTCATCGTATCGTCCTCCTTTTCCTTTAGGAAACAGCTGGGGAAAACATCGAGCTTCCAAGCTCTCCTCCCATACACTCACGGGATTTCCTTTTGCTTTCTTCATCTGAAAGAGATCAATATTGTCTCCCATAACTTCTTTCGAATGGAGAGGATGTATGCTAAAATGTTCATAAATTTCTTCTTCCTTTGACTTGTCCACTTTTTCAATTTGTCCACTTGGTGTTTCTGTATCTCCTTGTAAATCTTCTTCTTCTTCTTCTTCTACTATATAAATTGATTCATACCATTTGTTATTTTTTTTCAAATACAAATTTGCTCTTTGTACTTTCCGCACATCTACCAGCTCCTGCCAAATCTTCTTATTCTTTGTAGGTACACCATTAACCAGAATAATTAATGGTTCAGTTTCCAAAGTATCCGCATCAATAGTTTCCATATTTTTTTTCAAATCCAAGGGCAAATACACCACTCTACCTTTTAAACCTCTCAGTAAATCTGAAGGAGGTAATTTACCAGTTTTGGGCTCCATACGTACTATGGTCTGGAACGGATGAACACATTGAATGAGTATAGACTCATATGTATTTAATTCAGAAAGTTCAGCAGGAATAGCATCCAATTCTAAATTATTATGTACAGCTCTGGTCGGCATTCTATTTTCCTCTAACTTGTTGTAGCAGTATTTACAAATACGCTGATCTTCACCCAATTCAAAACAATTTTCAAGAAATATATATGTTGCAAAATCCATCCACTTATAATTATCTTCATTTTCACTCTTTCTGTAGAGATCAACATTCCTAGTTTGTTTTCTATAATGAGTTCTGCGGCAACAAATACAAGTAACATTTGGTCTTTCATTAGAGACTATTGCAAATTTTGTTATGTGATCATTAAATGTCTTACTTACACAAGGTTCTACATTCTCTTCCACTTCTGCCTCATTTACTGTGTCCTTCTCTGCACTGTTTTGTTCAGGACCAAAGTAACAAAACTGAATTTCATCAACAACCTTCTCTACATCTGATACCGTTCCTCGGAACAGAGCCCTATTCAATTCATTTAACTTTATTGCTGGACTTTTGGCAAAATACAACCGTCTCACAAACTTTCTCATTTCAGTATGATGAACAGCCAGCATCCTAAAATGATGGAAAACACTATTGCACACTTTTCTAGATAGACAAGCAAGAGAATGACCCTGCAAACCAGTATTCTCTCTCACTCTGCATGGATCCAGACTTTGAAGCACCTTAATCTTTTGTTTTACACTTTTTTTACTATATTCTCTTAGAAACTCTCGAAATCTGTCAATAGATTCCTGACGCACAGTGCAAATACTACTACAATTCCAAGTGTACACTGGGGCTTTAGGACGTCTCCCCATTGCCTCATCTGCCATCACTTGTACCTCATCTCTTGGAACCATTATCTCCTTCTCCATTATGCAACCATTTTTTACTTCGTATGAACGACCTCTGGTGTCAACTGCATGCAGCAAACTATTACTTTGAAAATAGCTCTCTTCATTAAAAAAAGGTTCACTACTTGAGCTATGCATCCACTTTCCTAAAAACACTTTACAAAAATTTGTTCTGTTCACTACTCTTTTGCTTTTGCTTTGTGATTTCAGTACATTAACCATTTTATCTAATGTACGCATCCTATTCAAAATTAATATGAATAGTTTCCTTTTTAATTCTAATGCTTTTGCTGCAATGGCTTCAATTTCTTTTTTTCTCTTGTAATATTTAGCCTTTTGCTTATATTTCTTTATATCCTTTATCAAATTGGACATAACTCTTCTCTGAAACATTTTTCTACGTATCTCTTTAAATGCTGTTTTTCTGTTTATGTTAAACTTTTCAATTGCAGAAGGTATATTTGCATTAACTAAATCCTCAATTTTTTGCTGTTCTGTAGGTTTTTTTACATTTTTCCGACAACAGACATTTTGTACATTTTTCTTTGTTTTGAATAATTTGTTTATAAATTGTTTTTTTTGCTTACCAGAAGATTTTTTCTTTTTCCCTACATCAGCATCTTCTACTAACTTTGGTCCTCCAGTTGTCTTCAAATATAGTTTTTTTTTTAGCGTTTTTTGAACTCGAGATTTTGTAGGCATCTTAAATTTTGTTCACTGTTCTTCAGCAATACCTGCAAAAAAACTAAAAAAAAAATCCTTTATTGTATTTAAATATATTACTACATTTCTTTTCACAATAGTCACAAAACGAAATTTCTTTGCCAATTTGAATGCACACAAACTCCTCTTTTTTTTTTGGGCAAGTGAAAATCTGTATAACAAACTGTCACATTATGAAACCAAGCTGTTTTTTTTTCAGACCACCACCGTGTGTATTCTCTGTGACTGCCTACACTCCAGCAGGGGCAACCAGCCTTAGTGATGCTGAATGTATTTGCATTACAGACTTAAACCTGAAAACCCCACTCGCTTCTAATTACTGTGCATGACTATACATGGCAAGCACATGGGTGTGTGCTAAACCTCTGCTTCTTCCCCCAAAAATTCGCTCCTCTTTTCCATCTACTGCAACTGTGAAATCACCAGAGCAAGACGCAATACATTTCTGCCTATAATTCTTCTATGCACACAGAGTCATGTTTTCACATTAGTGCCAAAACGAAATTTCTTTGCCAATTTGAAAGCACACTTACTGCTCTTTTTTTTTCGGGCCAAGTGAAAATCTCTTTTTACACTTTGAAATCACTTTTACAGACTGACACATTCTGAAACCTTTTTTTTTAAATTTATTTAAATGCACATGTCCAAGCTGTTTTTTTTTCAGACCACCACCGTGTGTATTCTCTGTGACTGCCTACACTCCAGCAGGGGCAACCAGCCTTAGTGATGCTGAATGTATTTGCATTACAGACTTAAACCTGAAAACCCCACTCGCTTCTAATTACTGTGCATGACTATACATGGCAAGCACATGGGTGTGTGCTAAACCTCTGCTTCTTCCCCCAAAAATTCGCTCCTCTTTTCCATCTACTGCAACTGTGAAATCACCAGAGCAAGACGCAATACATTTCTGCCTATAATTCTTCTATGCACACAGAGTCATGTTTTCACATTAGTGCCAAAACGAAATTTCTTTGCCAATTTGAAAGCACACTTACTGCTCTTTTTTTTTCGGGCCAAGTGAAAATCTCTTTTTACACTTTGAAATCACTTTTACAGACTGACACATTCTGAAACCTTTTTTTTTAAATTTATTTAAATGCACATGTCCAAGCTGTTTTTTTTTCAGACCACCACCGTGTGTATTCTCTGTGACTGCCTACACTCCAGCAGGGGCAACCAGCCTTAGTGATGCTGAATGTATTTGCATTACAGACTTAAACCTGAAAACCCCACTCGCTTCTAATTACTGTGCATGACTATACATGGCAAGCACATGGGTGTGTGCTAAACCTCTGCTTCTTCCCCCAAAAATTCGCTCCTCTTTTCCATCTACTGCAACTGTGAAATCACCAGAGCAAGACGCAATACATTTCTGCCTATAATTCTTCTATGCACACAGAGTCATGTTTTCACATTAGTGCCAAAACGAAATTTCTTTGCCAATTTGAAAGCACACTTACTGCTCTTTTTTTTTCGGGGCCAAGTGAAAATCTCTTTTTACACTTTGAAATCACTTTTACAGACTGACACATTCTGAAACCTTTTTTTTTAAATTTATTTAAATGCACATGTCCAAGCTGTTTTTTTTTCAGACCACCACCGTGTGTATTCTCTGTGACTGCCTACACTCCAGCAGGGGCAACCAGCCTTAGTGATGCTGAATGTATTTGCATTACAGACTTAAACCTGAAAACCCCACTCGCTTCTAATTACTGTGCATGACTATACATGGCAAGCACATGGGTGTGTGCTAAACCTCTGCTTCTTCCCCCAAAAATTCGCTCCTCTTTTCCATCTACTGCAACTGTGAAATCACCAGAGCAAGACGCAATACATTTCTGCCTATAATTCCTCTATGCACACAGAGTCATGTTTTCACATTAGTGCCAAAACGAAATTTCTTTGCCAATTTGAAAGCACACTTACTGCTCTTTTTTTTTCGGGCCAAGTGAAAATCTCTTTTTACACTTTGAAATCACTTTTACAGACTGACACATTCTGAAACCTTTTTTTTTAAATTTATTTAAATGCACATGTCCAAGCTGTTTTTTTTTCAGACCACCACCGTGTGTATTCTCTGTGACTGCCTACACTCCAGCAGGGGCAACCAGCCTTAGTGATGCTGAATGTATTTGCATTACAGACTTAAACCTGAAAACCCCACTCGCTTCTAATTACTGTGCATGACTATACATGGCAAGCACATGGGTGTGTGCTAAACCTCTGCTTCTTCCCCCAAAAATTCGCTCCTCTTTTCCATCTACTGCAACTGTGAAATCACCAGAGCAAGACGCAATACATTTCTGCCTATAATTCCTCTATGCACACAGAGTCATGTTTTCACATTAGTGCCAAAACGAAATTTCTTTGCCAATTTGAAAGCACACTTACTGCTCTTTTTTTTTCGGGCCAAGTGAAAATCTCTTTTTACACTTTGAAATCACTTTTACAGACTGACACATTCTGAAACCTTTTTTTTTAAATTTATTTAAATGCACATGTCCAAGCTGTTTTTTTTTCAGACCACCACCGTGTGTATTCTCTGTGACTGCCTACACTCCAGCAGGGGCAACCAGCCTTAGTGATGCTGAATGTATTTGCATTACAGACTTAAACCTGAAAACCCCACTCGCTTCTAATTACTGTGCATGACTATACATGGCAAGCACATGGGTGTGTGCTAAACCTCTGCTTCTTCCCCCAAAAATTCGCTCCTCTTTTCCATCTACTGCAACTGTGAAATCACCAGAGCAAGACGCAATACATTTCTGCCTATAATTCCTCTATGCACACAGAGTCATGTTTTCACATTAGTGCCAAAACGAAATTTCTTTGCCAATTTGAAAGCACACTTACTGCTCTTTTTTTTTCGGGCCAAGTGAAAATCTCTTTTTACACTTTGAAATCACTTTTACAGACTGACACATTCTGAAACCTTTTTTTTAAAATTTATTTAAATGCACATGTCCAAGCTGTTTTTTTTTCAGACCACCACCGTGTGTATTCTCTGTGACTGCCTACACTCCAGCAGGGGCAACCAGCCTTAGTGATGCTGAATGTATTTGCATTACAGACTTAAACCTGAAAACCCCACTCGCTTCTAATTACTGTGCATGACTATACATGGCAAGCACATGGGTGTGTGCTAAACCTCTGCTTCTTCCCCCAAAAATTCGCTCCTCTTTTCCATCTACTGCAACTGTGAAATCACCAGAGCAAGACGCAATACATTTCTGCCTATAATTCCTCTATGCACACAGAGTCATGTTTTCACATTAGTGCCAAAACGAAATTTCTTTGCCAATTTGAAAGCACACTTACTGCTCTTTTTTTTTCGGGCCAAGTGAAAATCTCTTTTTACACTTTGAAATCACTTTTACAGACTGACACATTCTGAAACCTTTTTTTTTAAATTTATTTAAATGCACATGTCCAAGCTGTTTTTTTTTCAGACCACCACCGTGTGTATTCTCTGTGACTGCCTACACTCCAGCAGGGGCAACCAGCCTTAGTGATGCTGAATGTATTTGCATTACAGACTTAAACCTGAAAACCCCACTCGCTTCTAATTACTGTGCATGACTATACATGGCAAGCACATGGGTGTGTGCTAAACCTCTGCTTCTTCCCCCAAAAATTCGCTCCTCTTTTCCATCTACTGCAACTGTGAAATCACCAGAGCAAGACGCAATACATTTCTGCCTATAATTCTTCTATGCACACAGAGTCATGTTTTCACATTAGTGCCAAAACGAAATTTCTTTGCCAATTTGAAAGCACACTTACTGCTCTTTTTTTTTCGGGGGCAAGTGTATATCTCTTTTTTCAATTTGAAATCACTTTTACAGACTGACACATTATGTAACTACAACAAAAACAATTCCCATTTCTATTATTCATTTCTTAAGTTACCACATACATCCCCTCTCAAACTGTAAACTCACCTTTTAAATTAGTTAGTTGTGAAAGAAATGTGGCACTCAAACAGCAGATTATCAGAGCCAGGATCTCTGTTGTGTTCACCTCTCTCCTCTCAGCAGAACCAGATAATGGCAAACTTTCCCTCTATTTTTCCACACATATACATGTAAGTTTCAAATCTCAGTGCTTCCCCCTTTTTTTTCACATGTAATCACACATTTCTATTGGTTGAAAACCAACCCTTTTCCAACAGTACCCTTCCCCCAACTTGACTTCTGCCTAGTACCCTTCCCCCAACTTGACTTCTGCCTGCTACCATAGCAACAGCTCATGGAACACTGCTGTGTGCAGTTAGGTCAGAAGTTCGACACACAATGTTTCAATTCCACAGAGCAAGAGTGCTTGACTTTTCAAACCTAACAGCAAATCCAAAGTACTGTTCTTTGGTTACACATTTTTTTGTACCAATAAAAAACATGTTTCAATTAATTTTCACATACAGCCTAGTTTTTATTCTGGAATGGTATGAAACAGCCAATCAGTTCTTTTTGTTTTAAAAAAATATGTATGCCTCCATTTCCAAACTGTCTTTCTTTTCATATTGCCATTCTACTGAAAGACACCTCCTGAGTGCATCCAGTTCTCCTTTGAAGATGTTCACAGTGTGGATTGTAGGGCACAGCTATGTCTTCTGGAGTGAAAAGTTTGCAGAGAAAACAGATATGGTGAGAGACCTTGCTTTGCCAAATGTAGACATTAAATGGATTGGTCAGAGAGGGTTAAAGTGGCACCAATTGATGCCATTGGTGAAATCCTTCATTCAAATCCAACACCCTGACCTCATAATAGTGCACTGTGGTGGCAATGACCTAGGCACTTTGACTGGGGTAGGTCTGGAAATGCTTATGAAGGACACCTTTGCACAACTGTTTACACTTTTCCCTAAAACTGCCTTTGTGTTTTCCAACATATGCCAAAGGCAAAAATGGAACTGGTCCAATCATTTCTGTCCACAGATTGACAAAGCAAGAAAGCACGTCAACAAATCTGTTTCTGCTTTCCTCCGTGACTATGGTATGGGTGCCATTTACCACAACAACTTGCGTTACAACATGCAAGACATTTATAGAGGAGATGGTGTGCACTTCAATGATGAAGGGAACAGAGTCTTCCTCTTGAACCTTAGACTCTGCATCGGTACTTACTTGTAGGTACCACTAAAAAAATGACTCCATAAACACAACAGCTCTTTTTAGAGCTCCCTTATTTCTAAACTCTTAAATCTGATTTTCATTTATTTTTTATTTATTTTTTTTACCGTACGCTTACCGTAAGCGTACCCCGTGATTTTTTTTTAAATCAATTAATGTTTTTTTTGTACTTTTCTGTCCTTCTTTGACCCCCTTACAAATGTTAGGGGGTCTGTAACTCTCCTCATTGCCCCCTTTTCTTCTTTTCACTCTTTTTTTTTCTGAGTGAAACACACAAAATGGCGGCCGCCGCTTCCTGGTTTCGGCCGATTCGAATGTTTACTAAGATCTAACAGCCAATCAGAATCGCACTCGCGCACGCCACCGTACGCTTACCGTAAGCGTACCCCGTGTTTTTTTAAAAAATCAATTAATGTTTTTTTTGTACTTTTCTGTCCTTCTTTGACCCCCTTACAAATGTTAGGGGGTCTGTAACTCTCCTCATTGCCCCCTTTTCTTCTTTTCACTCTTTTTTTTTTCAGAGTGAAACAGAAAATGGCGGCCGCCGCTTCCTGGTTTCGGCTGATTCGAATGTTTACTAAGATCTAAGAGCCAATCAGAATCGCGCTCGCGCACGCCACCGTACGCTTACCGTAAGCGTACGGTAAGCGTACCGTAAGCTGGCTCAGATATATATATTGATTTAAAGGCTATTTTCTCAGAATCTACTGAACAGATTTACACCAAACCTACAAAAGGCACTTCCTTGACCTAGGGACTACCTCTCTGCCAAATTTTGAGTAATTCTGTTCAGCCGTTCGGGCTGTAGCTCGTTCTAAAGGTCCTATGGAAAAATGCATGGGAAAAACGCGTTTTGGGACCCCCCTTTTATCTCAGCCCCCGCTTGACGGATCCCCCCGAGACTTTCAGGGTAGGAGCGGAGCGTAGCGCCCCACCTATTTTGAGAAATTCGCGAGGATTCATCGACCGGCGCCAAAGTTATTCAAAATAGAATGTTGAGGTTTTCCTATGGAAACGTGGTCCTAACTATAACTACCTACTGGCGACCGCCAGTAGGTAATATATATATATATATATATATATATATATATATATATATATAGTAGGAATTCCCTGTCCTTAGGTGGTATATATCTGTGGTTACTTGTTGTGAATAGGCCCTAGGGAGAGGGTAACGTTCTGGCTGGGTTAGAGAGGCTCTGATGAGCGGGTTCTATCTGATCCGAAAACCCAAGCAGAACACCAAGTCACCAATAAAAAGCAAAAAAAGTTCAGGGGTGAACCTGCCAGAAGGGCCAAGTCCAACACAACCCCCTTCCAGCCAAAACGCAGGGCAGCCCAATCACCACCGTGATGGACTTCCCTGCTTGGGGCGATAGAACACGGACGCGGGCCCGCAACTGCAGGGACACCCTCCGGTTCTACGCCACGGTGAACCCATGGAATTCTTTCTAACACCACTGTCTGGACCAACTGGGCTACCCCACTGGTACTCCCAAGCTGTCCGCGGCCAAGACCAGGCCCTAGGCCACCCAGGTGCCACCGGTCTTTGCCTAATCACAGAGTGGGGGGTAGTAACCCCTGGCACATAGCGGCCATTCTCCACTCTTCCTCTCTGCAAGACAGGACTAGACTGCCACTGGTTCTCCAGCCTAGGGTCTACACCCTCAGGCGGACCAGGAATCTCAGGGAAGGCTCTCCTCCCCCCACCTCTTCTCCTAGGGTTCCTCCTCCTCCGGCGAGGGGTACACCTAGAACGCCATTCCAACCCAGGGTTTAACCCCTCAGGTTGTACCGGGGCCAGAGGTGGGCTCTCCCACCCTCTGCACCCCCTTCCAGAACCCTGCTCCCTACCAACTGGGGCGGTACCTCTGGAAGAAGAACCGGTCGGGACGCTGATTACAGACGTCCCACCCTTCAGGTCAGGCTGATCCCGAACCTGGCCTTCCAACCTCCGGCCTAGAACCTTTGGTGGAATAATCGCCTGGCACTCCAGGACTTTTGGGGATTTCCACTCCATCCCCCTGAGGCTATCAAATGACACATATGTCGAGCGACTGTCTGTCTGGCGCTGATCTCCCGTCCCCTGTCCACCTGACAGTGCGCGGAGATCCCCCAGAACAGAAGTGGTGTCACCCTGGTCACTACACGGGATCCTAGCCCAACTGGGAAGTCCCTGACCCACCGGCTCTTCCACTGGGGAACTCATCCCCCAATCACTGCTCACGCTGGACTCCTGTACCCTCCCTACCGGAGCGGTACTGCCAGACTCCAGAACCACAGGAGCCCTGTTTACAGGCGCTCCAGGTCCTCTACTCGCTAAGAGATCTTCCTCAAGTGGACTAACAGGACAGCCTAGGTCCCCAACTTGGTGTTCCCTCATGAAACCATCCAAGTCCTGAGGCAGGGTTTCGGGCGTCTGGGGACCCTCGGTCACCCCCTCACTCCTGCTCCACTGAGCCAGGCAGTGAGCCCCTGCACCCTCCTCGCTATCCTGGGACCAAGCTGGGCTACACTGAGCCTCCTCCACCACACTGGGCTGGAGGATCTCTGACCCCATATTGTTGGAATCACTCACTAATGACTCTAGCGAACATCTGGCCCTTTCCCAGCGGTCTGCTTCCTCTGCAAGTTCCCATGGACAAAAAGAGCCATACCTCAACAGGTGTTGGCGCAACCCTGGAGAACAACTACTGAGCATCTGATCTTTAATAACCATATCATACATGGCGGAATAACTGCGTTCCGGGCTAAGCCTCACCCAATCGTCCAGTGCATCATCACATTCATCCGCAAACTCCTTCCAAGTCTGGTAAGACAGCTTCCTACTGCCTCTGAATTTCAACCTATACTCCTCTTCTTGGGAAACAGGTACCAGACTGGGTGAACTGGGAATGGGACTCTCTGTACTGCACTCTATATCGCTGCCACCACTGGACTCCACCCTCACTGGGGAATCCAGAAAACTACCACTGTGCTCAGGGGACAGGGAAAGGGATGAGGCGCTATCTCCTACGCTGGACCCAGCAAGGGACTCCCTACCTACGGGGTCCTCACTCTCTACTGGCGTCCAGGTACTGTCATTTTCTTCTGAATCTTCAGGGCTCCCCACAGACCCACCACCCTCCAGGTGAGAGGCCCGGGCCCTGTCTTCCTCACTGCGCTCACGTTTCCATTCACCTGCTTGCCATCCAATCATGTGGTTCCTCAGTTCGTACACAGTGTCTGACTCTCTCACCCCTATGTTTCTCTCTCTACAGAACCTTTCCAACTCCTGCATACTGTAATAAACTAGATCACTGGGATCAAAAGCAGGCTCCATTCTGGCAGACGTTCTAGAGAAAAGATCACACAGGGAACCTAGGGGTCTGCGTTTAACACAGTTACACAATTCACAAAGGATTCAGCAAGCTCTCTATTCCAGAGAACTCACACTCACTTGCCTAGTGCCACACACCATTCATCCACACACAACCCTCCCCTCGGACTGGTAAGGCAGTTTCTACCACCCCTGATTCCTCAACCTGAACACCACGTGACACAGGTACCAACTCTGGGCGCAGGGCGGGGGACAAATGTACAGGACACTATTACGCTGCCACCACTGGATCCCACCCTCTGGTGAATCCAGAAAACACAATGCACTAAGGGGGATGATCTACCCTCCCGAGCTAGGGACACCTAACTCACAGTGCACAAGAAACACATTTCCAAAGAAATTACATTTAAAAACAACTTAAAACAATAATCCCTATACCATGTGATTTATCTAAATGCAGAGTTTTGTAGTACGGCCAGTTGCCGCTGCGGTACAGCGCAAACGCAAGTCCAAATCCCACCGCTGATCACCAATGTTAGAAATGGGATTTCTGGTTGGCTAAGGCTTGCGCCAAAGTCAGGCAGAAACCACCACTCTAGTCAGGGCAAGGAAGTTACACACCAAAGATAACCCCTGCTCACCCCCTTGGTAGCTTGGCACGAGCAGACAGGCTTATCCCTGAGGCGATGTGTAAAGCGTTTGCGCGCGCACCCAGCAACAACACCCAAGGCCCACCACAAAGGAAACTCCACACAAGGTATTCTATAAAAATAGCCTTTGTATTATACATAACACATCAGATAAAAACACACACTTTACAATGTGCCAACAGGCACGGGCAGAATTTACAAGGGATTATATGTACAGGGGACAGGGCCACATGGACCACTGTCCGAAATTAGCACTCTTAGAACTTAGGACTAATACTTTAGAACATAGCACACAATACCGTATATAACACACAATCAGTAACTCCTGGTAACCAGAAAGTACCACCTACGCAACCCTAACCACCTTAGGCAAATACTGCGCAGGGAATCAGGACCTTACCAGCACCACCTGTACTAGGAGAAAAACAACCACCTAAGTATCACTCTACCTGTAGGGGTCTAAGCACATAAACACAGGATGCATAAAATACATTCAGAGGTGTAAAGCAAAGCACATGACGCATAAACCCATTCAGAGGTGCAGGAAAGGAACAATGGCACAAAAACTCACATTAGCCACTATCTGTGGCAGTCCCTAGGCCAACTGGCCTTGTTGGGGCTCTGGACGCCCTGTCCAGTAAAGTCAGGGCACGGCTGCGCAAGCTGCGCAAGCCAAGACACAGAGGCCACAACCTAAACGTTGCAGTTGCCCACTAAGTGCTGGGCAGCTGTAGGACAATGATGGGGCCAACGCTGGAGCCTGGCAAGCTCTGTCCACGGACTGTCCCCTGAGCCCCTCTGGGCTCTGAACGAAATGAAATGCCCCCTAGAGCCTCGCAGGCTCTAAATAAGACTGTGCTCCTTCGTTGGAGTGGCCCACTGCCTTCCGGGGCCGCTCGTACTGAGAAGGAATGCCCCCGTTCGTTGGAGTCCCACACGGGGGATTCTTTAAACACAATGCCCCCGGAGCCTCGCAGGCTCAACACAATGCCCCCGCTCGTTGGTGCCTTCACGGCTCTTTAACCAAATGCCCCGGAGCCTCGCAGGCTTAACACACTGCCCCCGCTCGTTGGAGCCTTCACGTTGGAGCCTCACAGGACTCACAAACAAGGATCGCCCTCCTGCGGCCCCCACTCACTGGCTGAAGGGCGGACTCCGGACTTCGTATAACGCGGGGGGGGCAGGCACCGACAATGTGCCTCGCGCCCCCTTCGTACCAGCTCCAGCAGCACTCCTCCTGCAAGGTCCTGCGCGATGTGGGCTCTCGCCTGGATCGTCGGCTCCTTGAACCAGCAG
This sequence comes from Triturus cristatus, assembly GCF_964204655.1. Taxonomy (NCBI): domain Eukaryota; kingdom Metazoa; phylum Chordata; class Amphibia; order Caudata; family Salamandridae; genus Triturus; species Triturus cristatus. The sequence goes on from NC_140584.1 coordinate 63,880,868, forward strand.
CAACCGCGCGGGGCTCCCTGAGCTCACGGGAGCCCCGGTCACTTCCTCGTTGCTCCTTCCGGCCTAAGGCCCCGCCCACGTCCCAACCAGGACAGCCTGACTTCCTGTCTCAGCCCGGGCCGCGGCGGTGATTTCAGAAATAGTTTCACGTCGCGGGGTGGGCACCCGCGACGTAAGGGAAATAAACGGGGTGGGCACCCACAACGTAAATTCACCACCACAAAAGCGGCACTAAAAGCGGGGTGGGCACCCGCTAAGTGAATACTTAAATAAGCGGGGTAGTTACCCGCAACGTGGCAAAATAGCAGGGAATCCCTACGTCGGGGTTCCCTCGCTAAGGATTGCAGCGCCGCGCTGCTGGCCACAAATAAAGCGCTCCTAGCGCTATAAGGCAAATGAAAGCGCTCCCAGGCGCTTTGGGGAGCAGGAAAGTACCAAAGTCCAGCAAAGTCCTTAGTAAGGTGGGCAGGGGGCAAGGCTGGGCCAGGGGCCAGCTCACTGGGCCCTCCAGGCAGGAAGGCAGTCCAAAGTGGCGGTTCCTCCTGGCCTCCAGCAAAGCAGCAGCCCCCCTCAGGATCCTGGAAGAGAACAGTTTCTGTGGGGACACAGCCCCATTTTTATACAGTAAAAACCCTTTGTTCTGGGTTCAGGGTGAGGGGGAAAACCAGTCGCAGCTGGTTGGGGAGCACCCTTGATGTTCTCAGCCCCTCACTCTATTCACTGGCAGGGCTAGGGTCGTCAGTCGCACCACAGGGGGCGGAGCCAGCATTGTGTGGGGAAAACCCTGCCCTATTCAGGACCCAGGTGTACTCCTCCCACCCATCTAGCTGCTGATCTCCCCATTCACCACTGGGTGACTCATCCTGACTCTGGGGAATCCCTAGCCCGTCACATGACCTCAACCAGCCAATCACGCGACAAGGCACACATTTCACACTGCACACCGAAGTGCCCACTACTAGAAGTGGCACTTCCACACTAGGTACATGCAGGCCGCACACATCACCGCGCAGCATTCAATCACACGAGTCCGCACATACCAAACTCGGGCCTGCACACCCCACGCATCAGGAACTACTAGGGACACATACATTCCCCATGCATTCCTATGGGAGGGCAGGCCTATCTCACCACACGCACTCAGAGTGCGCACGCACTTTACCCTGGGACACAGGGAAAGTGCGCAGAAACGAAAAATCACCACACCAAGTCACCAATAAAAAGCAAAAAAAGTTCAGGGGTGAACCTGCCACAAGGGCCAGGTCTAACAGGCCCTTTGCCCGATCAGTCGGAAGCACAATCCTCAGAGTTTGGACTTTTTCCATGTGCTACGCTCTCTGAAGTCTGAGAGACCAGCCGCAGCGTCAGAAAAAACTGGCCTCGAGCTGACCTGAGAAGAATTTCCCCTGACTACAGAGCCTTCCCAAGCCGACGTCCAGGGCAGAAGCGACCTCGAGGCCTGCCTGGCTCTTACAGCAGGCTGTGTTGAGGCACCTAACCCACGCACTAGCAGGCAGCTGCCTAATGAATTTCTGCTGTGGTGGACCAAGGGAGGTTTCCCCCGCCTTCATCAATAGTGTGTGGGCCCCACTGTGTTGGCGCCATAGTGGAGGCATTCGTACCATAATCTCCAAAAGGGAGTGCCGCATTTTTTCTTGGGGACGTGGCATTGGATTGCTTCTAATGCGGGGATCCTGCCTTGTCTCCGTGCGGATTCTGCCGTGGGAAACCCCGCCACCTTGCCCTGCCTTATCTGTGGGGGTGGGGAGCACGCACACATACTGGACCTACTGGGCTCAGTTCCGTGGATTACCATATTCAGTCGGCTGAGCGGCAGGCCCGGGCCAGAGGAAGCACACCACACTCATAAGTGCAGCACAGTTTCCGCTGCACAGGTTGCAGCGAGAAGTTTTCCTGCGTGCATTTCTGTTTTCTGGACTTACTCTGCACTGGGCTGAGGTAGGACTATATCCCCCAGTCAGCTGAGAAGAAGTGTGGGGCCGGAGGGAGGACATTGCGCTCATAAGTGCTGCACATATCCCGCTGTGTAGGTTGCATCAAGTGGTTCCAGGTCCACACTTTTGCTTTCTACACCTCCCTGCACTGGACTGGGGTGGGTATACATCCCCCAGTCAGCCGACAGGCAGGGCGGGGCCAGAGGGAGGAGATTGCGCTCATAAGCGCTGCATAGATCCCGCTGTGGAGGACGCGCACCGGTCTCGCCCGGGCGTGCACCTGGGCTAAGACTGTGCACGTCCACGGCCGACTGAGGCTGGGCCCGCTCTCTTTCGTCTCTGAGACCTTGGCCCTGGATCGGAGTCCTGGTAAAAACGTCTACTTGCTAATGGTATTTGATGATGTTTATATCTTGGTCCTGATTAGCTGAAAATATGTCAATATAGGCAAATGGAAATTAGTTCAAGCTCGTGGAGTGAAAAGCACAAAACCTGCAGAAACCACTACTACCTCCACTAATACCATCACAAGCTATCTTACAAATGCTATGGGGTTGCTGAATAGTGACATTGTCAATGATGAGGAAAGGCTGACTGCAACAAAGTCAGCCCTATGTTGGGCTATGGAGGCTGCAGGCCATGAGATTGTTTCACTAGATCATGGGCTTCAATATAACAGAATAGCAAAAAACAAACCCAAGCTTGCTCAGACTCCCTGTGTTTCCCATGTTTGTCTCCTGATTTCAGAGGAATCTCATAATAGCGAACAGATCCCCACCCTCCATTGAAGAAACGACAGTGACAGGCCCCGTTGGCCCCCAGTCTTACAAAGGGGAGGTCATCTACTAGGGCGAGTGGGAATGGCAGCGACTTTGAGGGGACCCAAAAGGATAAGGATTCGATACCTATGAAATCCTCAGAAATTATATGTAAGAACCTATACACCAAGATATTCTCGAAGGAAATTAAAGAGATGAAGGAATGGATTTCTATCTTGGAGAAATCTGTAAGCAAAGCCTTAGTATTGCTTAAGAGGGCAGAACAGTCTCACGCCATTCCCAAGACAGTGGGCACTTCTACTCCATCGAACTCTCAAATGCCTGCTATTCCTTGCCCTACTTCTCAGCAATCATCTTCTGCATCCCGGAAGAGAGCTTCAGCTTTGGACTCTGCAGCTTAAGTACACACCTTCCACCAGAGGTGACCCCCTACGTTATTGTACTAAGAGATGTTTCCAAACTACAATTACCCTCATCTGAATCATGAAGCGATTTGAAAAGCATGGTGAGTCACTGGTTGGCTCGACAGATTTGTGACTTGGACTTTCTTTTCCAGAAAGCGAAAATGGTGAGAAAACTCAAATGGGTAGGTCCTTCTAAATACATCAGACGGGGTGATTGTATTCTTGTGAACGTTTGGTCCCCTAAAATGGTTGCATCCCTTTTTTTAAATTCTGATCGCAGGTACCATCTTAAAGGTAACATACCTGGGAAGATTATGGCTGAACCCCTTGGTTTCTTTTATAAACCTGATATGTTTCATAACACTTAGACGGGTCCTGCCCAGTCGTTCCCTCTACCCAATATTTGTTCATATATACCCGCTTCATTGCCTAACCCTTGCATGCATATACCCATTTTAACTTCCAACAGAATGACATCTCATTTCAACTGTGATGAACAGGATTGACTCCAGGGGCCTGTTGAGCCTGAATCAACTGATACAGCGAACATAGAGTTGGACCATAACACAGTGGAAAGCCTTATGCCATCTAATACTAATACTGAAAGTTCTAACTTAGTCGTCAGGTCAAAGAGCATCGTTGGGGTTAAGAATAAATATGGGGATATAGAATGGCTGGATATCATTACAATGTCTCATCTAGTCTGTCTACATGAAACATGGGTGGTTTTAATTTTAAAAGGTCTTATACCAGCTCACCCTATTTTCTGATTTTTCACTTGCAGACTGACGAACATTTGAATATTGTCTTAGTCAATAATTGTAATAACATGTTTGACAATAACTAGATTCAGGGTCATTGTTGAACTTGGAAGGGAGCTGGAATCTGTTATGAGTTACATTAGAGACAATTACATCCTTGTTTGGGTAGAGGGTTTTAATATTGGTAAATGTGATATTACAATGGCCAAAAGTATGGCTACTTAAAATAAAATGGGGATGTATTGCCTCATTTCCCCCGCAATGCACATGGGGAGGCAATTAATGAAATAATTTTTAAATACAATCTAGAGCTGTTAGAACAACCTTAAGAGTTAGGGGAGTTACCAATACCTACCTTTCAAGACAATGCCCAAGACTCCATCATAGAGCATATTCTAGTTTCTGAAAATAGGATACGTTTGGTGGAATCTTTTGAGGTAATTCCAAACCCCTCTAGTGACCATAATAGCTTTTAATATTAAAACCTCCGACACAAATGGCCCGCAACTTGCAAGTAACTTAGAAACTCATGGCAATAATGGCAGTAGCCTTAGATGGTCGAGTGTGAATGGCACTGCCCTTCTGGAAAATGTAATAAAAGAAAGTTTGGGTGACTTTAAATATTTGTACTGATTGGAGCATTCACCCATGTCTAATTGCAGCTTCCTTTTGTAAACTAACAGCAGAAATAGCAGGTAAATTGAGACCTGTGAACAAGAGCAGTGATAAAAAGAATCATGGGTGGTTCCACAATAACTTCTCGTGTGCAAATAGGGATCTGAGAAAAGCTTTGCATGAGATACAGAGGGAGAAGGATAAAAAATTACTCTGAGAGCTTGGGCTAGTCTAGAACAGGCTGATAACACCAATGATAACATTCTCTTTTGAAAAATTATTAATCAGCCATTTCAGAAATACTCATTTGCTCCCAGGGTTGAGGCCTTCGTACAGCAGGAGGATTGGTTAAAACATTATGGAGGGATATTTAACCCTGATGACCTTGCTATAGAATTATCCCCTGTTGCTGTATACTCAAGAAGGTATGTGCATCTATCCCCTATAAACCTAGAAGAGGTAACTACTGCTCTGGGAAAATCTGCTGATGCAGAGGCACCTGGCCCTGATGGAGTTAATATAGATATTTTTTAAGTCATATTTTATCTTATGGGCCCCAATTTTAACGCAGGTTTGCAGTGCTGCCATAAGTGGTTTTCTCTCTGCCACTTGAACAGAAAAAATGATTGCCCTAATTTTTGCAAAAAGAGGGACAGGGGAGTTCCCAGATGCTACCGCCCAATATCCCTAATAGATTCTACTGCCAAATTAATGGACAGAATACTTTTGGAAAGACTGGAAACATGGATGTCAGAAAATTATATTCTTGCGGACTCACAATATGGTTTCAAGAGGGATGTTAGTACAATAGAACAAAGTGTAAACGTATATATTCTTAATAGCAAATATACAGTTGTAAAAGAAGGTCATATCCACCAATGTTTTGCATACTTTATTTATTTATTTACTTGAGTTTTTTATAGCGCTGGCTAGACCCGGAGGTATCAGAGCCCTTTACATAAGGGAAACAGCGAGTTAAAAGTTGCAAAAACATTCACATTAATTACAGAATGATTACACATTCAATACAGGAGTTATTAGCGAACATGAAAATCATGATCCAAAAGGACAGGGAGGGCTGGGAGTCCAGGGGAAGGAGACAGCAGCGGAGAAAGAGCCAAGATATATGTTCGAAGTCCGGCTGGGTAGGTGACGGCCGTAGCGGTGTGCCAGAGCCAGTCTCCCCTATAGCTGTCGGAGCAGCTCCACCGGGAGTTGGTCATACGGTTTGGACTCCGAACCAACATAGTCTGTCGAAGATGTTCTTCGACAGACTATGTATGGTATGAAGCTAATGACTAGAACTTTACAATTTGAGACTCTAAAAAAGTGGGAATGGCGACAAAAAATTAATAAAGAAAATTAGCTTTTGAATTCGAGATCTTCTCCATCTGCAGCAGGATGAACAGTGACAGGTGATTATGATTAAGTAGCACACTCGATTTAGGGAATCATGCCAAGTTGTGCAAGACATTGGTGAATGATGGGTGTTCCAATTGGGATTATTAGATTGTTGTCACAACTGTATGCCTGCCTGACTACCTGAGTATGCTATGGGTCAAAGGGGGAATGCACCTTCTGCTTCAAGGTATCGCATGGCATATGGCAAAGTTGCGTCCTTGCTCCCCTGTGTTTTTATTATACATTAATGGAGTGGATTAGACATTACCAAAAGTGAAGGCTGATGCACCTAAGGTTAATAAGCATCCAACTACCATCCTTCTATATGCCTATGATGTGATTCTGATCTCTAGAACTGCCAATGACATTCAGCTTTTGATTGACACTTTTTTCTCATACATAGAGGATAACCATAGGAAAATTAACCTAAAGGAAACATTTACCATGGTGTGTGGGAAAGGATGGGCCAAAAAAAGGATCCACCATATTAAGGGCAAGGGTTTGGTCAAAACCCCAAATTTTCCATATCTTGGTATACAATTTGCTAGTTGTGGTAATTGGGGAACACAGCTGAAAGCCGGGAAAATTGAAATTTTTAAGATCTATGAAAGCCCTATTCAGATTCTCTGCTAAAATAGGAGATAACCCAGTTAGAGAATTGCTGAACTTGTATAAAACGAAATAGCTCCTCAGTGTCAGCTATGGGGCATCACAGGGGGCTGGGTAAATTGCGCCCCTTACAGACACAAGAGAACCTCTTTTTATATAGACTCTTGACGATCCCAAAGTCAACCTCCTTGTTTATTGTACACAAAGAGCTGGCAGTACCATTTTTTTAAAGGATACTATTCATATAATCCGTGTTTTGTTTTGGTGCAGCATATGGGGCACAATTAGTACTAGCTTAAAACTTGAGAACACAGAGAGGATTAGATGGTTAGCTTATATCAAAAGTCTCCTAACTATGGTGGATAAAAACCTTCGCATTGAAGACCCTGCCAGTATATTGTGCTGAAACAAGAAGGATTTAAAAACTATTCACAGGAAACACCGGCTCAAATTAAGCACCTAGGGCAGAGCAGTGGTAGAAGGGGAGATGGGGGGGGGGGCACCAGGGCCCTGCTTCTCTGCAGGTCCTGTATGTATTCTGATATTCTGATGAGACACGAGTGTGCTGAAACTCATGCAGGGCTGATGAGAGAGTGAGCCTATGAAGGCCCCGTGGCGCTGATGGGGCACCAATGTCATTGATTCTAAAGTGTTGATGGCTTGTGGAGGGATTGAAAAACCTAGACTACTAATGCGTGCTGGTGACAGAGGCTGTGTTCATGCTGTGTGTGGGGATCTGAGAATGATGGGGGGCTATGGGGATTGCACCCCTAGCTAGCAGTGCTGATGGTATGTTGCAGGACCATAGAGGTCTGGCGGCACGCGGAGGCTCTGAGGACACGGAAGAGCGGTTAGAAAGGCTTTAAGACTTCACGGATTCTCATTTTCTCTCGCCACCATGGCGTGTCTATTCTAATTACTGGGGGCACTGAGGGAGAATGGAGGGCCTTGTAGTAGATGCGCTACCAGTGTAATACGAAAAGGAGTCCAGTTGTGTGAAGTGCTCATTAGCGATCGGCTGGAATTATCTCCATAACAATGTTTGCTCTCACTGCAAGACTTCCAGTTAATTGCAATTATCGCGGGACGGCTATGAAGGGAAGACAGCATGTGCTCGGCTTCTCTGGTCATGTAATGGCTTCTTTGCAGAAGCACTTCAGACATGATTACTTGCGTGTCTGCATCCACGTGTGCTAATGGATCCCCCCCCCCAACCCCCCATACTCGTTCTGCTGGGCACACCGGGTCCGCATGAGGCACTATGCACTGCCTTTTTATATGTGAATCTCCAACTTCACTACCCTAGGTTTCTGCAACGTCACAGGGCGGGGCTTCTATCCAGATACTTAGGTTTGTGGCTGTGTCGCAGCTCCCTATCATGACGTCACAGGTTTATGGTATCATAATACAACATACGCGTGTGGAATAAGCTGCTTTATGCATTTATTTGCAGATATGATGCTTAAAAGGAAAGAAATCACTTTTAAGCTCTGTAGACTAATGTATCCACTGTAGAATATGTGTTTGACGCCATACCCCGGGGTTCGATTACCAGCAATAACGTTTAGCCTTTCGTACATCAGGTTCAAAGAAAGGGAAGAGAATCATGTCACTTCAAGATGTGATGCTGTGATAGACAAGACACTTGTGATTTTATTTCAGCCATCTCCGTGTTGAACATGGAACTGAAAAAAACCTGCAGCCACCAGGTACATGAAAGTCTAAAACTGAGGAGAAACATACTTTCAATTCGAAAAACGTAGTGGAAAAACCAGCAAAGGCCATATCCCAAGAAGAGGAGCTCCTTCCTCAACGTCAAATAGAGGAGGGTGTGAAGGCAGCAGATCCTACTCCTTCGTTTCTGATCACAAACTTTTGCAGGCTCGCTGATCATTACTTCATGGCCATGAGTCTCTCGTGAAAGCAACCAGGCACGTGAGTCTCTCCTCATGCATCTGGTTGCTTTCATCCTTGTCATCAAACGTGTTCATATGCACTTTATTTATTGTATTAATCTGTACGTCATCTATTTAAACACTGCTGCCCTTCTTTATGTATGTGTGTGAGTGCATACCATTCACTATGCCTTCCACCTTGTTGACATATGCATGGGTTCTTTTTTTCCATCTATGATCTTGGATGAGTCAGGATGACCCACTTCCACGCCACTGATTAACTGCAGGTAGACGGCAGTAGAACAGGAATGCAGCTCAAAACCACTCTACCTGCAGGATGTGGGAGCCCTTTAAGCGAATTGATGACACAGCGGCCATCTTTGTTGGCTGTGACCTTCCAATGCATGTACAAATAATGTGGGCCAAGTTTATAGTGTTGCTCTCTCTGGACCATGATTTAACATGGACCTATGCAGTGGTGTTGTGGGGGAAGACCGGTTCATGGGTCTGACCGGCCGCATGCTATGACCATTTAACATTTAAATAATTCAGCTGCATGTGGCACAGTATGTTTTCTTGCACATTTGCACCATAAGTGAGTCGTGGCCTGCTGTTGTTCACACCCTTGAAATAGGTTGGGTGGCAATTTATTGTTGAATGAGTGCAAGGAGTTTTGGGAAGGGGTAAGATAGCGAGAGTGAATTTATTTTACTCATGTTGCTATCAATATGCCCTTGTTTCACTGTTACCTGAATAGTGAAAGCATTTGCATAACGGCTTTGGTGATTTAGATGTTTGTAGCAATACATAAAGCATGGTTGATATGTTTGATATCAGAGGCCAACGATGTGCCTGGATTGTCGGATTGATGGATATTTCTCATTGTCCTTGTGCTACAGTGCAGGAAGACAGAGGTTAACCTAAATGGATGAACATGTGTTACTTCGATCCACATGTATTGGAATTACCTCTTTGAAATATGTAATCAGCAGGACTCACTTGACACCACACCCTGGCATGTCAGCTGGTGAGCTAAACAGAACTACATGGGTAAACTGTCTCTCCACCTTGATCACCCAAAGTTATATGTTGTTCCTCCAGATGTTTTTTACCCGATCGTTTTGGCAAAATCTTGATCATGTGAGCCAATGACTTGCAAGGCAAATGAAGCTGTACCAACCATATATCATAGAACGCTTAGGAGCACTGATGTCATCTATGGCACATCATGATTGCATTCTATTAAACGTCTAGTTGCTAAATAAAACAACCTCTTACATCAGTAAACCAATCGATATATCCAAAATGTTTGATGTTTTAATACTTGTGGTCACAAGCCTCTTCAACGCAATCTTCCTTCTTATTTCTGAAATTATATAGAATTTGGAGCATCCATCTTGAACTCATCTTTGAAAGCTTCTCCTGACAGAGCATCCACTGATGCATAGACTGCTCGTTGATAATGGCCAGCACATCTGCCAGGTCCATAATTAGTTTGTTGAGAGCATTAAAGCCGAGCCTTCGGCTCCAGCAGTATCACCAAGTGAAAACTCAATGAACTTTAAGGTATGGTAACGTTCAAATTCAGGTCGAGCCATAACCAGAACAAGAAGCTCTATTGTGAAACTATCATCGTTTACAGGATAGATTCAGCAGGACTGTAGGACGGTTTGACCTTAACTGGAGACTGCTCTTATAGATCTGTAGGAAGAGGAACCTCTCTGAGCAGCAAGGATGACACAGGCTTGGTGGTGCCAGGAAGTGACTACTGCTTTGATTACTTACCAGTAATCCTCATTACTCTTAGTCCTACTCGCCCTCAACCCAGTCATAACAAAAATGAGGTAGCATCCAATCACAGACTGGAAACAAAACAGAAACGCTTACTAACCTTACCCACCCTCCTGCTAAGGGCTATAATAGTCTAGCACATCCTTAGGACATCCTGAAATACCAAGCAACAAAGGCCTGATATCGGTAGGGTGGGTGAGAAGTATGACTTTGTCGAGGACAAGTAGGGCCAAGTGTAATGAGGATTACCGGTAATTAATCACGGAATTACCTCTACGTCCCTCATCCTCGACCCAGTCATAACAAAAATGAGGTATACCAAAGCATCACAACAAGAAAGCCTTTGTAATACTGACCTCGGAAATAAAACACAGCACCAATTATAAGCACACCCCAGTGAATTTTAATGCTATATCAGAACATAAACATCACACAGGAGCAGGAGGTTCCATAGCCTGGAACAATCAAATTCATGCGGCTGGACAGTGCACAATTTAAACAATAATGTCTAATAAAAGTGTGTTCAGAAGCCCAACTCTCAGCCAAACAGATTTCATCCAAGGGCACTCGTTTAAATGCAGTCCACATGGCCGACACACCTCTAGTGGACCTTGCTTGAACATTGGAAGGGCAAGGCAAGTTAGAGCCCTGATAAGACAAAGAGATGGTGTCCTTAATCAAATAACTCAGTGTCATCTTAGACGCTGCTTTCCAGAGCCCTGAAAGACTAAAAGTCACAAATAGTCAGATTTTTCGAAAAACAGCAAATCTGTCAGCATACACATACAATGCACACTTAACATCCAGAATGTACTACACCTGTTACTTAGAAGAAGAGGGAGAAGACAGAGAGAAGGCAACCCCTGTTCCTTAGAATTATGAAACTTAGAATGAAGTTTGGACTAAAACCATCTTCTATTCTCAACACCACAGTATCATCCATAAATTGCAAAGGATGAGGGAAGGACCACAATGCATAAAGCTCCCCCAACCACTTAGCAGAAGTGATAGCCACCAGGAAGGCTACATTAAAGAAAGGGTTTTCAGATCCACAGACGCCAAAGGCTCAAAAGGAGCAGAATGGAGTGCGTGAAGAACCAGAGAAATATCCCATGATGGAACAGAAGATCTGACAGCAGGTGAAGAGAGAGCAAAACTACAAAACAATCGTGTAATCAAAGGACCAGCATTCAAGAAAAACAAAACTGATTCCCAAAAAGCCCTGGTAGCTGCCCACTGACCATTCAAAGTAGACAGCGCATAACCTTTGTGAAAACCATCCAAAAAGAACTGGAGAATAGAAGAAACAGAACAGACTGTGGGAGAAAGATCATGCAAAGAGCACCAGGTGCCAACCGCTGACTAATGCTTCGAGTAGGAAGAGAGAAGGGAACCACTATGAGAACGCTGGACCACCGAAATAATGTGGGGGAGCAAACCTTGCTTCTCTAGAGTCCGCCATTCAACCTCCAAACCACTAATATTTGAGGAATCAGTGGGTGCAGACTGGCAGACCGCCGCAGAGATGGACTCAGTGGCAAGATCCAAGGAGGACACCAGGCCAAAATCTTCAATAACAGGAACCAAGACCTCTGTGGCCGATATGGGAAGATCACCAACACTTTTCTCCTCTACCACTGGACCTTCAGCAGAAGAGCTTAAATGAGGGGAATGGGAGGAAATGCATACATCAACACTGAAGGCCATGCGATCAACAAGGCATCCACTCCCCATGACCCCACCTCCAGACCTTTGCAGCAGAAGGTTGGTAGTGGTGCATTGCAGTGGTGGCAAACAAATCCATCTCCGGACAACTGAACCTCCTGCAGAGCAGGCGAGACACCCTGGAGGACGGGTGAAGTTGCTGAGAGGTTGGCAGCTCAGAAAATCTGCAATCCCATTGTCCGTGCCCCTGATGTGCTGAGGAGAGATGGCTGTGAGATGAAGTTCTGCCCAGTTCACCACAGCACAAGCCACCTGGTTCAATGACTGGCTGTGCATGCTGCCCTCATGGTTGCCATGTGCCACAGACACTGTATTGTCGGAGCTAACCAGGACATTGCAACCTGACAGGTGAGGCTCAAAAAACCGAAGAACCTCTCCCTCAGCAGACAATTACTTCCAGTTGGATGACCTCATGGACTCCGATCTGGTCCAACGGGCTAGGACTGACCAATGGCTAGACATAGCCCCCCAACTCAGGGCACTGACATCTGTAGTCACCACAGTTGGAGGAGAAGATTGCATCCACATTCCCTTGGTGAGATTCGATGAGTCAAACCACCATTGCAGGCTGTGAACAGTGTCCAGTGGCACTGGAATCATCATGTTCACATCCTAAATGGGAAGACTCACAAATTGGTGCAGGTACCACATCAACAGTCACAGGTGCAATCTGGCTCAAGGTACTGTAAAGACCAAAGCCGCCATGTGACCTTGCACCTTCATCCATTGAAGCAGACTGGTAGACGGCTGAGTCAACAGAGATGTTAAAAGGAATTGTAAAAACCGGATCCTGGACTGTGGCAGGAAAACTTTGCCCAGAGCAGAGTCGAATTCGGCCCTTATGAATGTTCTCCTGGTTATGGGTTTAAGATTGCCATTAGGAACATTGAAGAGAAACCCATGACTCTTTAGTGTAAATATGGCTGTCTAGATCATTTTGCATCACCTGCATGGAAGGGGCCTGGAGTAGTTAATCGTCCAGGTAAGGAAACAGTGAGATCCCTTGAAGATAAAGGTGAGCCACCAGGGGTGCCACCACCTTGCTGAAAATCCTAAGGGAAGATCGCAGTCCAAATGATAGTACACAATACTGCCAATGGTAACCTATCAGAGAGAATCTCAGAAACTGCTGGAACTGCGATGCAAATGGAACATGGAGATATGTATCCATGAGATCCAACGTATCTATTACAAAGCCCACCTGAATCAGAAGAATGATTAGTTGAAGGGTCTCCATCTTGAACAGGATCTTCCACACATATCTGTTCAGGGATTTGAGGTTGATCAAGATCCTGAAACCCACAACACCTTCAGAACCAAGAACACGATTGAATGTACGCCTTGACCTCTCTCTGACTTTGGAACTAGAAAAATTGCTTTCTTCAGGAGAAGCAAGTGGATTTATTCTAACAATGACTTTCTTCTGAGTGGATCCTTTGGAAGAGGCACCCGAATCATCCCTGATGATGGGGGAAAGGATATGCATTCAAATTGGTAACCTCTGTCCAGAATACTCAGAACCCACTTGTATAAAGTCATGCAATGCCAGTTTTCCAGGAAATGGTGAAGCCTCCCACCAACCTCTGGTACTGTGCCAAGTGGATCCATTTTGGTGGCATAGTCAGGAATGATGATTAGGATTCCCCGAATCCTGAATTGGTTTCTTCTGTCACTTACCCTGAAAACCTTTGCCCTGAAATATATGTCCTTTGGATGCACTCTGCTGCTTCTGGCGGAAAGGTTGAAAAAAGGACTTTGCTGATGAAAAACTGGATTGTTCATTCTGCTGCTGTTTTTTAACGGAAAAAGAATATTTCCGCTCCTTGAAAACCTTATGCAACTTGTCCTCCAGGTTCTTCCCAAAAAGTCGATTTCGAGTAAACTGTAACTTCAATGTCATAGACTTCTGAGCAGAATCTGTGTTCCACTCTTTTAGAAACAGGTTTCGCCTGGCCGAAATGAAGGCTCCACAAGAAAGCGTCAAAGCCCTGACTTAATCAAAGGCAATGTCTGAAAGAAATCTAGTCTGCTTTTCCATGAACTCCAACAAATCCAAACAATGCCCATCCTCCTGCATTGTGGTGAACACATTTTTGAAGTCGTATAGCAATGATTGTGCCAAATAAGCTCCATGTATACAGGAGCGAATGGCCAGATGAGAAGTACCAATCTCTTATCTGCCCCATCTTTAAGGATATTCTTCTCTGCCATGGAGGGGCGCCCCACCAGACTGGTCACAATAAAGTCCACATGGACCGTCTTGAGGAGTGTAGCAACCATAATCTTTCAGTGGGTACAGTTTTGACATAAAACAGGGTACAGAAATGCGTCTGGAACCTCCCACTCACTCAACAGAATGCCCATCACGAAACAATGAATGGGCAAGTCTTTAGTTGACTGCTACAAATATTGCTGCATCACAGTGTCCTTCGAAGTGCTGGCCTCCTTCTGATCAGGAAACCCATGTTCTCACTCACATGGGCAAGGTCAGGTAACATGTCGCTCGACACATATTTCCCCGTATGTTCCATAGCAGCCATGGAAGATTCAGCCGTAGACTCAGAACTAGAAATGTCTGAATACAGCTCCTGGCCCCCTCCAGATTGAGACCCTGATTTCTCCTTCTTCAGGTTACACAAAGTCTCCAAAATCAATTTCTCAGTTTGTTGTCCTCACCCCCTCTCTTCTTCTTAGGGAGAAGCATTGGTCCAGAACTGCCCACGGATGAAGAGGAAGACGTTGGGGAACTTTGCTGCCTTTTGCCTGCATGTTTTACCCATAATCACAGTTCAAATGTCAGTGCTCTACCCAATAACGAGATCTAACAAAAATGTCAACTTTTACCACCAAAGACACAATATAAATAGCATCCTGTCAGAACTGCTTAAACCAGTCTGACAGAAGCAGCCCAAACCACATTAAACAAGAAACGAGTGCAATTAACAGACTTGTACAAAACATTTTTGTCAATCGAACTACTGTAATCTTGGAATGCAGAAGATCAAAGGCCTGTCTGCAAAAATGCTTGTCTTCACCTCTGCCGCCTCACTCACTCATCACGAGGTGCTGCCGCAAAGCCCTGTTTTGGGAGCCAGAGTAGTTGGTGAGAGGTCATACAATGGTTCCCCAGTCCTGCTCTCTGCCAAAGTGGAGAAGGACTCAACTATACCCTAAATAGGCCTACCAAAGAGCAATATACAAGATCTCAGTGGCCCAAAAAAAAATATACACCTGCTGAGACCTCCGCCGCAGGAGCTCGGCAGCTGAACCCACTGCCGCTGCTGAGTGCCCCTCTCACCGGAACTCATTGGCCAACCCAAAGTGCAACAGCCAAGCCTCTCAGCTCAAGAACTCAGCGGCCACTTGGAACTCAAGGGGCAAGTGCGACTGCATACAGGATGATGAACACAGCTTGCAGAATCACTAGTATGCAGCCTGGTTGCTTTTTTCTATCATGACTGATAAAAACACAATGTGGCCATCAAGTGCTCACCGCCCTAGCATGGCAGCCACAATAAACCTGGTCTGCACTACACATGGAGTGGACACCATGCACCAAACAATACCAATCTGCCGAGATACACCACAATAATCTCGGTGGCCCAGAGTACCATGCTGCATGCCTTACCTGATGCAGCAAGTAGGTAAAAGAGGCGAATAACGCATCCCTGACCCTGTGGCTCCCATGTAGGCCATAGGTGCCCCCAAAGCCCTGCAGAGGGAGCAACAATACGGCATTAGGATGGAGGTGAAAGCCCGGCAGCTACCGCTACATCCCCGGTCGTCCTGTTACAAACAGGAAACAAAACAGGATGTGCTAGAATATTCTAGCCCTTCACATGTCAGTAAGCGTTTCTTGTTTTGTTTCCTGTCTGTTATTGGCTTCTACCTCATGTTTGTTATGACTAGGTCGGGGACAAGGGGCGTAGAGGTAATGCTTCTACTTGGGAGGAGAAAGCAGATAAAGGATGGAAGGCATAGCATACCTTATCCAAGCCTATTTAACCTTCTAACTACTTGGCTATGGTTCTCCTGTGACAGTGTCCTTGATTTAGGGTGCTAACCGACAAATTCAAGTTCCTAAAGGCTGCAGAGATATTCCACAGTCAGAGAGATACTCTTCACAGTCTCTTCTATGGCTTGGTCAGTCTTCTTGGTGCATGACGTATAATTGTGCCTTTTATGTAATTATCTAGCATTACATTATATGATGATATTAGCACTGATTCAAGGGGCTCTGTTGTCTCCAGATAAAGTAGGTTAATTGTTAGATTTTTCAGTGTTCCCTCTTTTCAAGGAACAGGTTTGTGAACCTCAAAGGTCTGTCTTCTGACTCGAGGTGCTGGAAAATACACATCGGCCTGTCAGATCCAAGTAATTTCAAGCAGAAATGAGGCCACTCCAGGGGTCCCACAACCGGAGCATGCCACATTGTTAAATGCTCCACAGTGTCACCCGCTCTCACTGAGCATAAGGCAAAGCTAGGGGAAATAATGAGACTCGTGACCACAGCAGTGACCTGATATGCAGCCGCGCATCATGGTACCTCGCGCCTCCACCGCAGAGTGTCGAAGAAACCCTTTTTGATCATGAACGGCATTAGTTGCGCCCATTCATCGTTGCAGCCATGGGGGGGAGCACCTGACATTTGGGATTTATTGCGGCAAATCAATTGTTGGATATCACAGACCATTTTAAGATCTTGTGCTTTTAACTACCTGTCCCTCTTTCCTTCAGTGTCACTTCTCAGGCTCAACGGAATGCAAGATGTGGTAGTATGCCACCCTTTTGAGGTAGCTTGTGACATTTTTCAGTCTCACCAAAGACCTCTTGCAAGACCTCTTAGAAGCGTCTTAAAAGTTGTGCAATGTTTACTATTTGTTGCTTCATTGCCATTTTCATTTGCTTGTTTCTTATTGTTCAGCCTCTGTAAGCTCCCTTCCTCTTTGTGTGTTTGTCCCTTTGTTTGATTAGTACACATTCGTTGTGTCCTTTGACTCTCCGTTTTTTCAGACACTACTTTTTTCTTTTTGTTGAAACACTCTACTACAGTGCATTTTTCAGCTGCCTCCCTCCGGTGTCATGTGCTTGCCCAGATCCATCCATTTTATTACATTTAGTGATGTTCCGCTGTACAACATGGCTACAAACCACATTTGCCCTGTTCAAACATAGTATGGTGCCACGTCAGAAGGGGTAATAATACTGGTGTAGCATTTTGCCCTGGCCAAGGTTTAGGGGCTAAGAATCTATGTAGCCTCTTAATTATGAACACTTAAGAGAAAGCCTCACGACCAAATAAAGACAACCCATCCCTTCCAAAAATGTTCCATCTTGGACACAAAAGTAGTCTCTGTTATTCCCATGATAAACACATTACATCAGCACAAATTGCCTTCTGAGTCTTGATTCTTGAGCTTCTCCATCTTGACCTCTCACAACAGTTTAGCCAGCATATCTGCTATTCCATGATCAATGTCCTCTGCAACAGATGTCCTCATCTCAGTTAGTCGATGATCATGCTTATCTTTTCTTTCAGTGGCTCCATCTGCATGGTGAGGCTATCTAGCTTGCTATCTGTAGACTGTAGGCTTCCCTTAATTTGTTTTCGAAGTTCTGCCACCTCATTCTCTTGGGGTTCCTACTACTTTGTTTGTGGGTGGTTGTTTAATTGCCACAAGACCCTGCCTCTTGTGAAACTGCTGCTTTCGTTTTCCCCATTATCTCAATGCGGTTAAGGTCCCTTTGTGAGGGACTACCATAGGTGTTCCAATTTAAGAGTAAGGAGGTGCTGCATATGGCTGACACAGCAAGCGAACCAGTTACAGGCCACCCCTGCAGCCGGTGCACTACCAGCAGCTTCCGGCAAGGGAGACTGTCAGAACCAGGAAACACTCACTATAGCTCAGGGGGAGGGATTCAGTTATCCCTCTAGGAGCACCCTGGGGGCCACCAATGCATATAACTTCTTATCAGCCTCTAAGGGTACAAAGTCGTGACAACAGCTTTAAATATTATTACATTGTAAGTAAAGTACCATTTACCCCTCTGTATCATCGTTGCATTGAGCCACACATACATCCAATATCACAGGAATGCCCCCAGTGCTCTAGTGCAGTTCTGCTGCCACATTTTAAAACACGCATTGGCATAGCCAATAGGTCTCGCCTTTGGGGCCTTATAAGTGTTTAGTCAGTGCTATTGGCTTTGGCAATGTTTTCAGCAAAGCCCATAAAGGGAATAAAACATGCATCACAGAGCAGCACATGTGTGCTGCCTCTAGGCTCTACCTAAAAAGGAACCTGCGTGTAGCACAAAAAACAAGTTGGAATATATTGCTTTTTACTTAGATATGTAGTGGGCTACTGGGAAATACATGCTACTGTACACTTCAATGTACCTTGTCAAAAACATGGGCTTTCAGCTGTTCCTCCAGAGATTGCCATACTGCACTTTTTGGAGCTCTTTTTTTTAAGAAACAAAATAAAATACAGTAGTATATACTTATGAGACGAAATTAAATACATATATATGTTTTATTAAACACATTTAAAAACAGTTGTATAGTTAAGTAGAATGTTGAAGCCATTTCACAACAAAAAGGGCATTTGAAAAAACAAGCAAACATCAACAATTTGTTATGCACTGAATGGCATTATTTAGCGTTGAAAACCACACGCACATCACTAAGTTTCTTTGAATGAGGCAGACAGACAGTTCTGCAGCTAAAGCAGTGCTTTTGCTATTATCTGTGTTTTTCATGGGACACCATTCATATGCCACAGGCTCCTGGAGTGTATGAGGAATGAGATGGAAAGTTTAATCTAAGCCAGAGAGGAGGTGAACTTTATGGAGTCGATAAGACGCTGGCCCTGCAAAGGCTCTCTAACGTGGCTAAACTTTTTTGCTAAACGTTAAGAGAATCTCGATCACTCCCATTTCATTACAGAATGAGTGGGAGACAAGATCCCAGTGCCAAACGAACACTGTTCCGTAGTCTCAGTTTTTACACCAATTCTCCCTTCCTCCTGCCCACGCAATCCCAAAACAATTACACTGAAAATAATGAGCTTTGATGGGTGGGAGGTGTTGCTGGGGGAAGGCACAGGTACTACAAGCAGCGTCGTGTCTATTTATTCTTTAAGCTGGTCTGGAGCATATGAGACATTTACCCAGAGATCCACTGTAAAAAGGGCTATAATTCTCATTCTTATCTGGTCATAATTGTACCCCCACCCCTTTATCCACAAAAACCCGCACCCCACTTACTCACCCTATTGGGTAAGCCAATAATAGCTTGCTTTTATCGGCGAAGGGCAGGCTTGTGGTTTCAAAACTGTACCATTTACAAATTTGTAGATTACACTGTATGTTCAAACAAAGAAATAAATAAATACAGGCATAGGTCTATGAGATTGGTATGTTGTGGAAAAATAAAATGAACACGAAGTGCCCATGTCAATGCGCGTGGCTTTAATTTTCACTTGTTTTACTTTTGCCATTATGTGCTGTATGAAGATTGATTGCAAAAGAAAATAGGAAAAATCTGAAAACAACTGGAAACATAGGCAGGAAAAGCACAAGGAAAATATCAAACAACACTTTAGAAGCTCTAAACTACTCAAGTTCATGCTCTGCTTAGCAGTGACA
The DNA here is from genome assembly GCF_964204655.1 of Triturus cristatus. Lineage (NCBI taxonomy): Eukaryota > Metazoa > Chordata > Amphibia > Caudata > Salamandridae > Triturus > Triturus cristatus. The sequence goes on from NC_140584.1 coordinate 63,900,453, forward strand.
GATGCAAAGTTCGGAAACAGATAAAGGAATGAGATGATTATTGAGTACCATCTCTACACGCAAACGTGCAACTACGGCGAAGATGGAAAAAGAAAAGTAGCGCTGCGCAAGAGGTCTGTGCTGGCAGGCGCTTGCTTACCTGTGGGAGCGTTCACCAAAACACATCCTTTCTGCTTGCAGCGGCTGTGAAATTGAAAACTCTGTGCAGAGAACCAAGCAGGCGACCTCTGACCTTATGAGCTTCCTAGGAATGGAAGTGAAAATAACGAGCCGAGCCTCGGACTCCACCCGGTATGATGGTAATCTTTCCACCTCTGTGTGTGTGAGCACGATGTAAGCCCATGAACAATAAATAGCGCAACTCTGGGGAGTTTGCTTTTGGATGGGGGGGAGAGGAGGGAGGAACTGCTAGGATTGCCAAAAACGAGCCAGCGTTTCCCTTAAATAAAGCTACCAGCACACCCTCCTACGTCACGGCAAACCAAGATGGAGTCGGCCTGTCCAGATGGGCCGTACTAAAATTGGACAGGGTGGTAACCAAAAAGCCTGCTTTCCAATCACGTGCCATCAAACCAATGGAAAAGAGGGGCGGGGCTGCAAGTCCCCTTCCAAAACTGTATTGATTCCAAAAGGCCCTCACAGAGCGAGCAGCACATGTGCGCTGCAATGCCAGGCGAGACCTAAAGAGCCACCAATGACTTCTATTTTAAGCCTCACCATCATTCTTTAACAATTCTTCAGTGATCTCTCCTGTTTCCCAGTCTAAGAATTACCCTTTAATATGCCCCCTCAAATTTTGGGCCCTATCTTAATCACAAACATTGCCCAGTTGTGCTGCCACTGCTGGCCCCAATTGATTTTTAATCCTGCGGCAACACACCCAACAGCAGCCAAGGCCCTGACAGGCTGCATCCTAGCACACCCCACCTTCCATGCCTACACAGCACCTGCAGTGTGTCTTGTCCAGCATACTATGGCACCCAAGGAGGAGGAACCCACCAGAGGTAAGAGTCTCCTCCTGAATTGATGCAGAGTCTCTGATACATTAGTGGCCATACCAACATTAGCGAAGGTCCTAGATGGGTCATGCTCACCTCACCTTCCAGACAGCAAATAGATGTCCGGAGCCTGCATATGCAGTCCTCACAGCTGCTGCAGGCCTGCCAGTATGGCCAGTCCCCACCTCAGCCACCACACTTCTCCACAGCAGTCCGCATCTAGCAAGAGGTTCAGCTGAGCGCCTGACATATGTGGGAGCCCAATCGAGGACTTTAACACTTTAGACACTCCGGCGGGTGAACACTGCAATCAGCTATTTGACAGGGGTAGGTAGAGCTCGCTTGTTAGGCATCCGTTTTGGCTCACGTCTCTGGTGCTGCTTCTGTGTAAAAAAAAAAATACTTTATTAAATGTCACATTTATCAAGTTGAAACCCCTTCACTAGGACAAAAGTGTCAAATGCCCAATATCCTGCTGACAATAACCTTAGGTGAAACACTCAATAAAAAAGCGAAGAAAGAAGCTAGGCACATGTTGTCATGTTTTTCTAATTGCTGTATCTAGGACAGCTGTCTTCTGCCATAAGCGCAACCAGCAAATGTTCAATAAGGATGTCTTCTGACCTGTTTTCACCTCCTTGGAAAAGACTTGTTATCCTACAAAATAGTTTATCCACAATCAAACAAATAAAACGCTGGAAACTTAGTTTTGGCAGCCCATGGGAAGAGACAATCCATAAACCCCTGAAACATAACCAAGTCTGGATTTTTCATACCACTGTATTTAAAGGGTAACCTGAATAATGGAAAAATATGAAAATGATTAATAAACCCCACTTCGAACTGAAGTCCTTGTTCACTAGTCCTTGTTCACTTGTTGATGAACATCCTAACCTGCTTGAGACCGAATAGAAAAGCAGCAATGCACTTTACCATTGAGCTAACAGGCTCAAAAACCAGACACGCAATGCTGAGAATCAACAACCTTAATGATTTCACGTGACGTGGAAGCTGAAAACGAAAAAAATAAATTCAATTCTCCATGTCAAAAAGCCAGCAGCAATGCGAGAACAAATTCCTAGGCAATCTGAGCATAAATCAGAACAATTTAAGTGTGTCAAGAGAAAATTAAAAAGATAAGTGTGACAACAAAGTGATATAAAAAATTCAAAATTTAATAAATACACATATAGTTAGTGTGGTACACACTAAACATCATCCTATTCTAAATCTAGTAGATATATTTGTCATACATTGAATTGAATCTTCATGAAGATTCAATTATTTGCCACCTATATTATTTAATGTGAAGAAAAATGAATATGCTACCTGTATCAATTTGTCGGATTCATTTTTAATCAACACAGTTAATTTCCTTCAATGTATGACAAATATATCTACTAGATTTCAACTGAAAATAGGATGATGTTTAGTGTGTACCACACTAGCTATATGTGTATTTATTAAATTTTGTATTTTTTATATTACTTTGTTGTCACACTTATCTTTTTAATTTTCTCTTGACACACTTAAATTGTTCTGATTTATGCTCAGATTGCCTAGGAATTTGTTCTCGCATTGTATATTACCCTGTCCTAGGAATTATACTCTATTTGTATCAGGGGGTCCTTTATATTTCCTTGAGAAAAAGCCAGCAGCAACCACCCAGAGACCACCTCTCATTTACTGATGCTCTGCACATGAAAAGAAGTTTGTGACAGGATCGTTTAGTAAAGAGTACTCTTTCTACATAAGATTACTATAACAATCTCAAGCTTCACAAGAGAAAAATATGAGACCCTTCAAAAGTTCGCTTCACCAATAATCATAAGTGAGATCCTTGAAAACCTTGTGAGAACTTCAAAAAGATACCTATACCAGTTAAACACGTCTGATCTTCAGTCCAGCAGAGGTATCAGACCTTACACAATACCAAATAACCTAATGAGGAATAACAATTGTTTGTTGTTACCCAATCTCATGGCACTACATCCAAAAACCTCTGGAAGATGCAGGACTGAGTTCACTTTCCAGACCTGGGTTGAAACACTGATGACTTTAGTGGATACATTATTTAACTGAACCACTAGTCAATGTACAAAAACATTTCAAATTCTTAGACCCGTAGACACTGACCACCTGTTTAAGGTAACCTAAAGTCCACATCAACGTCATTACTGGGATCTGTCTCTGAAACCAGGGGCACAAACAGCTGCCACTTGATATATATCCTTTCTCCTAGGTCATAGTTAAGTCTGTCAGAGACTTAGCATCAGAGTATTCTGTTCCATGAAAAGAAAGTGGAACTTAAACACCTGGGGGCATATCATCAAGGCGGCACTATGAAATTATCGCCGCTTTTGCGTCTGTTTTCGGGTGAAAGCGGCGATAATTTAATCGCCTTATCAGCAAAGACACGCTATTGTGTGTTTTTCTGACTTTGCGCCCGTTACAACAACGCCCAGCTTTGCACCGCTAATGAGATGCAAAGTGGGCGTTCCTTCCGAAAATAGTGTCTGCCCAGTGACGAGGGGGAGAGAGGCCGGGGGTGAGATACTGACAACAGGCGCCAGGTAACCTATAGGGACACTCGATTCTTTCATGTGTGGTCAAACACTGCCCTCACAAGTACTGCACCCACACGCTCTTCCCTAACATTCACACTGTCCCCAGAAGCTGAATTTGTGAAAGGGTGCCCACTTAGTAGTCTGTCTAGTTTCTAGTATGGGCTTTTTTTTAATAGATGATTATCGATGCCTAGCCTCAAAGATTCAAGGCAGTCCAAATAAGGCAGAAAGTCCCAGGATGCATAATGCGCTAAGTGAAACTTTCCAGAACTGAAAACACGGTGTCCTGAAAACATTTAATGAAATGGCTCTTTAACAATGCACTATTTTCTGCACTCACGCTGCCCCTAGGTAAAAGATGACCGATTCCACAATAGGTCAATGGGATAGCCCATAAAATGTATATACAAACAATTAATCTAAATAGATTTAGGGCCTGATTATGAGTTTGGTGGTCACAATGGCATGGAAGGAACCGCCTCACTGGCGGTATGACTGCAGCATTATAGTGCGGCGGTCCCATCGCCACAGGATCACCGCAACCGCCGGGGATCCCTGATCCCTCTGTGGCGTAGCGGTCTGGCCCAGCTATATGCTGGTGGTGACGCTCAGGCACTGCAAAGCATATTATGAGCCCGCCATTAAAACTGTGGCAGTGAGGAAATTAGGGGGGACCTACAGGGCCCCCTGTTGTCTCTGAGCCAGGGAATGCATGCAGCGGGGCACATGGTGTGTCCCCCTGTGTGCATGCACCCCAGTTCCTGCTTGGCGTTGACTTCACAGTCCATGCCGTGTTGGGACATGCTTTGGCACTCCCATTGTGGTGCCTTGCTAACTGCCACCGCTGTGGGACCGCCAAAGCACTGCCCGTTCTCTGTGGACCTGCGTGCAGAAGTACCTGGGATGACAAAGGTTTCACGATCATAGAGACAACATAATAATGGCAATCTATTAAACGTCACTCAGTGCTTTTATGGAATGGAAGTTGCGAGGACACATTTCTGTGCTTGTGCAGTGGTGACTGCTATAGCATTTCTGTAGTCAAGTGCAGTATCCCCCCGCAGGCACGGTTATTGGGTTCAGAAGATCGAGGCTTCTTGGTCTTCTTCTCTGGAGCACCTTGTTCCACCAGTTGAAGCCACTCCCTCAATTTCTGAGTTCAAACAAGAACTCAAATCACAGCTCCCTGCTCTTAAACGAGAAATACTGGCAAACCCCAACCCCAGCTGTCTTCAGGGGCGTAACACAGGCCCCCGCATCCCCGCGCTGCGGGGGGGGGCCTCCCAGCTGCAGGGGGACCCCTCAGCACAGCGCTCGGGTCTGAGCGCTCCAGATAAAATCCGAAGCAGGGGCCCCTCTGTGTACATTGCAGGGGCGCCCCTTAAACTTTCGTTACGCCACTGGCTGTCTTTGATGGCTTCTAAATATTGTAAACCTCTTAACAAACATATACTGCTCTGGGAACTGATTTTTTATTAACCATAGTATTTCAGTAGTGCAAAAGGTGTGGCCATGTTTTTTTGAGCAACCTCCAGAAGATAAAATATTTGAAACACTGAGGAAGAGTTGACAGTAGGAGTCCAGGAGACAAGAGTGCTATGTCAAGCAAGCAAATGTGTCGGAAACAGAGGACGACATTTCTTGTCTGACAGCATGTGTGTGAACGCCTCAAGCTGGTCTCGCGACATGCTTGATTTCACAGAAATTTTTTACATTAGCGTTATATTGCTAGATTGGTTTTGTGCACCAAAAGTCACGGGTAGCTTACCGTATATGTTGTGTGATTGCACACATGCAGCATCATGTTCCAGAGAAGGCAAGCTTGGTCATAAGTACCAGTAGGTGAACGTGGAAGAGCTTGTGCTGGAAAAAGAAAACCTTTTGGGGGAGATTTACCAACTTTTCACTTAGCGCACTCCAGCATCCGCAAATTTAGCACTGCGCTACTTGAAAAGGAGAGAGGAGGAGCGCGCCCTATGAATTGAAATAAGGCACTCTCCTCCCCTCTCACTCGCGCTGGCGCTAAAATCAGCTGTCGTGCACCACAGAGACACCTATGCGCCATCGTGCAAGTGTGTCTCCATGAGTCTGACATAGGTTTTGTACTGGAAGAAAACCCTTCCAGTACAAAATACTATTCTGAGACTCACTTTAAACCTTTTCCCTCCTTGAATGCGTGCTGTACAGAGCAGCACACATAAAAAGGTGGAAAAGGAAGGAGAAATGAAAGCATTTCTCTTTCCTTGGGCTTACTTGAAAAGGGTGCAGTTTTCTCACGCTAAACCCAATCTACTTGATTTAGTAAATTGTATGTAGCGTTAGAAACCTTGGGTGGTTGAATGGGATCGCCCATGTTCCACCCTTGGTACGCCCCCATGGTGCAAAGTAGGTTCGGGTAACTTTTCTGTTACTTCCCGCGCTAAACAAGCACTGCAGCGTAAATTGGAAAAAAAGATTTTACGCTGATTTGCGTCACTTTTGTGATGCATACACGGCACAAAATCTTAGTAAATCTCCTCCTTACTGTGTTAACTCCCAATCAGCAGAATGGATTTCGGCAACAGGAAGGTCTGATGGGTCATGGTAGCCTGCAGGTGATTGGCTGCCCAGGGGGAAAACCCCTCAGGAATGACTTATGTTACCAATACAAAACATATACATCTCAACAATCCAGCCATCATGTAATGTCACGTTTCCGGCAGGCCACTATGGTTGCTATGCCAAGTCCAACTCTTGTCAGCTGGCCGCTTGCATTTGTGATGGACAGTGTCTGCAAATCTGGAAATGGCTGCTAAACTTTTACCAGAGAATACCAGCGGGGGCTACTGAACTAGTAATCTTCAATGTCCACACCTTCTACATTGAAACCCTCCTTAGGAGCCAGGAGATGAGTGGATCGGAGATATTGCAACTGGTAAGTGCTCGTGCAGTAGGGGTCCAGTATATTAATACAGAGCTTCCTCCCAATAATGGGTTTCATTGCTTAGAATGATTCAAAACCGCAATAAAAGAGCTCAATAGTTTTCTTTCCTCATTTCAGATTTTTGTTTCCTCTGCATTGTGCCAGGTTTCCTCGCATAGTGTGAAAGGGGAAGTCTTGGATATGCGTTTTCTATTCTGCACTCATAATCCCAATTGGCGCGCAAGCTCCTGGTTTCTCCATTCCCAGTGTATTGGCAGTACTGTCATTTTTTAGCACATCCCTGAAGGAATGACTCGCTTCAGTGGCACAGTACAAGCACGTCCCTGCAGGAATGACACCGCATAAGCCCTACCTTACAGGAATGCAAGCGTTTCAGTGTGACATTTTCAGCACGTATTTTGCAGAAAATAATTATGCCGTTATTGTTTACGGAGCTCCACCATATTTCTTATATTAGCATTTAGCATTTCTTTTTAAAGACTTTTTAGCTAAAGTCATCTAGAGATAAAAAATAAAACTGTCATCATTTACAGCTATATGCAATTGGGAAATGGCAAGAAGAATAAGGAAACAGTGTTGTGTGATACTTAGTATACGATGAAATATAAATATACAATAAAATACTAATCCAGGACTAAATAAATAAGAAAGAAAAAAGGTAACGAAGGCAAAAGAAGGGAAAGAAAGTGGGATAAATGTTATAACTGAAATAGATACAAAATAATATATGATTCAGTAAGAAAATGACATATTTTAATATACATACATTAAATACATGTAATAATATATACTGTTTTAAGATATATAGAGATCAACTCCCAATTTCCCTAAAGTGACGTATAAATATAATATTGTGATACAGTGTGATTATAAGAGATTGGACGGTCAGAAATAAATGTGGTTACTGGCAAACAAAAAAAAGTTATTTTAATGTTAACAGTAATTATTAAAGAATAGTAATAGTCTATGCTATGATTTCAACAAACATAATTTCTCCATAAATTAAAAGATATTGGCAAAGATCTTTCCAATAAGCACTCACTTGCTGATACTCTATCACAATAAACGCATCTAATAAATTGCAGTTAATAACACGCGTTACATTTGAAATAGATACATCTAGAAAAACATTAGTGAAAGTAAGGGGAATATGCAAACCAAGGATTGAATTTACTTTGAACCAAATACATTTCCTCAAAGTATGAACCCATTGACAATTGAACTGGATAGGTAATATGGTTCTATTGATGTCATGACAATGCTAGCACATTGGATCATCAAAGCTGGAAATCATATCCATTTAGACAAGGGTAAGCTATATTTTATTATAGTTGTAGAATATGGTTTGGGTTCCAGTGGCAGCTTTTGAGGTAGTGGGCATTTAAGCCCATATTTTGTTGCAGAAAAACAAGCCCTAAACGAGTTGCAAATCAGAATTCTCAATATAACAGATTAAATTTAGTTTTGGGAAATGTACTCTGTTGGATATCTTTATAACGTAAAGAAACATTGAGGTATATTATTATTTTATATAGGATTTTTCATATTCGAGTATAATCCATACTACAAAGAATAAAAATTAAATAACTGTTAATTATTCAATAAAATAGATTTAATTGCTCTGTAATTATGATAGATAAATATCTTGTAAGTTAAAATGTACTTATAACGTGTGGAAAGCGTCAGTGACACTTTGAGATACCCAGGAAAGTCGTAAAACTGCATGAATATAATAGGAAATGAATATCATATGCTCCCATGCTTATTTTTACCACGTGATAGTTAACCTATTTTTTTTTTACCCAGCATTATAATGTAAATCTATGTAATTTACACCTACAATGCATATCTTCACATTGCGCTTTTTTTTACCATGCACATTAAAACGATCAATTATCTTGAAAAAAGCCACTGAGTGAAAGGAATATAATACGAATATAATAGACATCTTAAAATTTTTTTTTCAAAATTCATCCAGTCAGGCCTACCAAAGTCTACATGTCAGCTATCCTTCTCATAGGCCGTGGCAGGGCCCAAGGCAGGGGTTGCTTTGACTACTAAACAGAGTGCCAAATGAAGAGGTGTTGTATGCTATCTTAAAAGAAGTCGGTTTCCTGGGCACAAAGTGGTCAGCTTTGACACCCTGGTAGCCGATCTGTCCTCGGACATCAAATCAATGCATGGTGACTTCAACACGGCTTAATGTGGTGGACAGACAGCTTGAGGAACTTGATCGACGCATATGCCTACAACTGGACTGTGGTCCCAAATTATTGTGCCTTAAACAGAAGTTCATAAAATTGGAGGACGGATCCCACGGACTACCATGCATATCCTGGGCATTCAGGAAATGTGGAGAATGACTGCCTTTCCACAGCAATCCCATCTGAAAAGTTTAGATACCCACTTCAATGGGCCACTGGAGATTCAGAGACCACACAGGATTCGGCCGCGGGGCTACCAGCAGGCCAACTGGCCCAGAGCTATTATTGCGTGCCTTCTGTGCCAGGCCCAAGTGCAACAGAATCTACAAATTACCTGGAAACCTGAGGTACCATTTCAAGACAAGGGCCACAGGATCTATATTGTAACGGACTTGCATGACACCGTGATAAAGAGGAAACCATTCTGGGCAATGAGACTCTTCCTCTGGCATCATCATATCAAGTATGGCTTACTAGTAGTTCCAACCCTGCTGTTAACCCCTAATAGTAAGACCGTGTAATTTTATTTACCCAACAACCTCTCAGAGTACATGGACACTGATGGCATTGCGTCCATGGAGACTGAGTCACTGCAGGCGTGGTCCAAACCTGATTTGCAAAAAGAGGGAGGCACCATATTGCTCACAGGCAAAGCAGATACACAGTCAAGGCCAAAAGTCTTCACAACAAACAATTGGACCGAGATGGCCTCAATAGAGTGGTGATGGTTCAGAAACAAAATTGGGACAAATTCAGATCTCCCTTAAAGGACAAACATCAACATGTCATTGTCCTGCCGTCCGGGACTGCAGGAGACCACGAGCATGTTCAGGAGAGCGGTACCCCATGTACAAAATCACCCCGCCTCTTTATATTGACCACATTGGTACGTGACTCTCCTCAGGTTAACCAGCATCAAATTGCGTCTCTGTTATATGCAGACGACGCAGTGATCATGTCCCGGACTCAAAGAGGTCTACAAACTGCTCTGGATACATATTTAAATTTTATGGATAACAGGGGGCTAAAACTTAATGTATCCAAAACGTTCGTAATGACCTGTGGTAGATCCAAGAATAAAGAGTGTCGTTTGTATGTCGGGAAGGAGAAAGTTGCCTCAACCAAAACCTTTTCATACCTGGGCATAGTCCTCGAAGAAACAGGGTCCTGGGGGCCTGCTATTAGAAATAGGACCTTGGTATTCAAGAAAGCCTCTGCTGCACTCATGTCTTTTTCAAAAAAGATGGGGAAGAGACCACCGACGATCTTGTTAAAAATTTACCAGGCGAAATGTATCAGTACAGCCACATATGGGGCAGGAGTTTGGGGGATTCAAAATTCGTCCTCAATACAAAAGGTAGAGAACGCATTTCTTAGATTTATCTTGGCAACCCCTGCCAGCTCCCCTGTTTTTAATTGTCATGCAGAGTTGGGAGTGCGTCACGTGAGTGACTTGATTAGTATACAACCAGTTCTGCTGTGGTATAAAGTATGGACCTCGCCGGCTCTATTGTTAAACAGAAACATCATTAAGGAATGTATGGGGTTGGACAGGGCTTCCAGGATACCCTGGTTGAAGTATATACGCAACTTCACCAGGGACCTTGGTAGACCTGAGTTTTACCATCAACCTGAGCTAATTTCTAGGATTACTGGCAAGGCCTTGAAGGAGTTGTGTTGGCATCATGTAGAATCACTTAGACTTGGTGTAGAATTAAACAAGATACTTGTACAGCGACATCAACTTACACTAGTCTCCTATTCCATCCAGCCTTATCTAATTTGGTGTCAAGAGGGTTTTGACCGATACTTACTAACTAGACTTAGGTTTGATGTTTTCTTTCGACTAGTTACTTTTCCCACAGCAAATGACTGGGCTAGAAATCTCTGTAACTGCCCGTGCGATAATTTGTCCACTCAATCCACTTTGCACGTAATCTGTTTTTGTAAATTTTATTCGTTCGAAAGATCAAGATGGATTAAGCCATTTAAAAAAAAACATGGTTCATGGAGACAATGTCACCCAGCCTTATTGTTTTTAGTTTCTCTAAACGATGAATATAGTGTGTCAATCATGCTGGGTTTTTTTAAAAGTATTATAAGGAAAAGGAAAAGTTTAATCAATTTTTAGAGTAACTTTGTATTTTTTTTAAAATTTTTATACTTGCCTTTGTAATGAACCTGCTGCTTTTATGACTTCATGAATTTTGAATTCGAATAAAGTATATTTACTTACTTACCCCGCCTCTTTATATTGACCACATTGCATGCCTCTACCCATTGTCCTGCTGCATTTGGAGGCTACCATTATGGGGCATACTATTCGATTGACACACAAGTATTATTCGAATTACACTGTATGGGTGTTGTTGATAGAATATATAGGGAGTACCAAATATCTGACAGTGTCCTTTTATATCCGGGTAATAGTAAGTGCATAGTTATGATGATGTCACATATCATAGTTCCCACTCCTGATCAGCATGCCTACAATGGCAGTTTCCACTTTCAGGAGATCTCAGTCTAGTCCTGCTTATGTACCAAATTCGATCTGGACCTCAGTGATACCATTATCCAAGTGATGCCTCATGCACATGTCAGTATACCTTGGTTACTGCCTTTGCCTTGGGAAAGCCAGGACTACACCCTGCAACCCAAAGGTTGTGGTTTCTTGGAGGATCACACCTGAGCTTTACTTCCTACTTTTGCATTATTAATAATGTGAATCTTTTTACAGCTGACTTTGTCACTTTTGCCCCCTCAGACATGGGATAATTTCGTCCCATGATAAGCATTGCCCCTGTCACAATAGCATGGGCGTCATCTGTCTTGGCAAGCACAAACACCGACACAGAGTGCCTGCCCATCTATCCGTCAGATGTCTGGTTAGTTTCTCTTCCACCTCGGAATGCTTTCATGGCCCATGGTGTTCCCTGCCTGCCTGTGTAGTGACCAACAATGGCCTATAGCATGAGAGCCCGGGATCTCACTCTTATTCCTCTAAATGTTACTAATCTGAACAACTATGTAGAAGGACTGAGTCTTCTCACTTACTTGAAGTATAAAGAAGCTGATATTGCTGACACTGGATGGAGAGGGTCATTTACAGTTGTCGCACAAACTTCTAAAAACAACTGTGGCATCCAAGAAATGCATCCCCCATAGAATAATTCGAACAAGTTGAGATGTTGAAGGGAGATACATCTTTGTTACAATAACAGGTTGAAAATCACTGATAATCATCGTAGTTTATGCCCTTAACTTCACCTGTGGCCCCTATTCCACTTGTCCTGGACACCGACGGAGTTTGGGAACACAACAAGGGTTGGCTGGCAGGGACTGGAACTTGACTTTCAACCCGATCATTGATAGCACTGGACCTCCCTATAGAGGCAATTCCCCCGACAGAGCAATCCTGGTTGATGTGATCTCATCCACGGTCTCATAGACGCCTTAATCCTGACACACCCGACTGACAAGGAATATACTTTTCATTCCCATGTACATGACACGTCCTCCAGGACTGGCACGGGACCTAACTGGCCATTGCCCAAACTCCCTCATTCGCCAGTTGGAGCACCGCTTGCTGCACCACAGACTTTGAAAAATGCAGGTTTCGAATTACAAATCACGGGAGGAAAAATAGCAGCTCCTCGAATATGCCAAAACCTACTATAAAGAGAATAGACAAACAGTAACCTCACCCCAGCTATTGCGGGCGGCAGTGAAGACAACCATGAGGGGCTTAGTGACAAGGTACAATGAGATTATAACTAGGCCTGGGCGGAGTTTGTGGAGTGCCACGTACCAAAAAACTCCACCATTCTAAGCAGACTTCCGCAGGTGGGTACATTTGGTCATGCCATTCATGTTGATTTTCAATGCTGAGTGTTTGTCCCGTGCTGTAAAATCAATGTAAATTGCACAATGTGGAGCTCAAGAGGGCGCTGCTCCTTTTCCTGCCGTTGAGTAGATTTTCTACCCGGATGCAGCTTTCTCAGTGTGAACGGACGGTTTCTCAACAAGAGCAGTCACGACCATCCGTGACCCCACCGATTGTTAGTCAACGAGGAAAAAACTCTGCTCCCCGGGGCGTAAGACAGGCCCCCGCGGTGAGGGGGGGCCCCAAGCTCCAGGGGGCCCGCTCAGCACAGTTCTCGGTTGGGCCGCAGAGCTCCTGATTGAGTCTGGGGATGGGCAGAGGGGCTAAGCCCTTCCAATTAATAAATGCTCTATATGGATGTGGATGGTAATTATAAAAGCAATTACCATCCTATTTTAAATTATAGCAAAAGCGGTCAATGGACGTCAGGCTAAGTCGTCACAGCATGACGTCTTGGAAAGGGAGGGGTTGCAGCATTTGGAAAATGGCCTGACGTCAGGGCAGTCGTGTGCTCTAAACAGTTACACGGCGCATGCTTCTGTGCCTCGTGTATTCTGCTTAGAGCTGTAATTGAGAGGCGATTTCAGGAGTTGCAGCTGGACCTCATTGAAAGGAAACACCGTGGACTGTTCTGATGAGACACCATGACTGACTCCTGGCAACATGACTACTAGTGACGGTTGAGTGCTTTTAGTCCTCCTGGGGTGTCTGATGTCTGCTTCACTTTCCCTTCCCTAAACAGGGACGTTTTAAGGATTTTGGGGGCACTAGGCCAAATGTATTTTTGGGGCTCCCGTTCAAACAGCTTTAATTTTACGATCTAGTTTTAGCTCTTTTATGCCCTTTTTGGTCAAATTCTAAATATGTGTATGTTAGATTTGGGGGTCTCTAGTTGGCATAGGTAGGTACCTGTGACATATAGGGACCCTTGCGTCTTGTCAGGGTAAGGGGGTACACTCCTAAAATAACTCCTGCTCACCCCCTTGGTAGCTTGGCACGAGCAGACAGGCTTATCTCAGAGGCGGTGTGTAAAGCATTTGTGAACGTATACAGTAATCAAGTGACAACACTACAGATGGACACCACACAAGTTTTATATAAAAAATAAGTGTTCTTTATATAGACTTGTCACAGGACCACAAACGACACAAATCCACAATACTGTTACTTTAAAATAGTAGAATTAGCTTAGGTCTCTTAAGATGGTAAATGCGACACCCAGAGTTCAATGCACCTTAAGATGCGTAACGCAAGACAACAAAAGTGTTGCAAGGACAGTGATGCGTTGAAGATCTGGTGCAAAGAACCAAAGATGGCGCTTTCTTCTTGGTGTGAGACGTTGTGAGCCGCGACAGGCCCTGCGACACTCTTCACGGTGATGCGGCGGTGTCTGATGCGACGTCGATCCTCTTCTCCGGCGATGCGAGTTGCTTCGGCAACGATGCAAGCCGCGACAGGCCCTGCGACACGCTTCCCGGTGATGCGGCGGCGTCTGATGCGACGTCGATCCTCTTCTCCGGCGATGGGAGTTGCTTTGACAATGATGCAAGCCGCGACAGGCCCTGCGACACGATTCCCGGTGATGCGGCGGCAGCATCTGATGCGATGTCGATCCTCTTCTCCGGCGATGCGAGTTGCTTCGACAACGATGCGAGCCGCGACAGGCCCTGCAACACGCTTCCCGGTGATGTGGCGATGTCTGATGCGACGTCGATCCTCTTCTCCGGCGATGCGAGGTGCTTTGGGGACCCTGCGATGACTCAATGGTTCTTCTGGGCCGCGACAGGCCCTGCGACACTCTTCCCGGTGATGCGGCGGGGTCTGATGCGACGTCGATCCTCTTCTCCGGCGATGCGAGGCGCTTCGTGTTGTGAAGCGGCAGCGGCAGTTCGGCAACACGCTTCTTGTTCCTGAGTCGCGCTTCCAGCTCCTTGAGACACGCAAGTCCTCAAAAAGTCCAGCACAACTGCAGGCACTTCAAAATAAATCTTGGGGAGTTGGTGGGTAAAGTCTGTTGCCCTGAGACTTCAGCAGGAGGCAAGCTCTTTTCCAAGCCCTTGGAGATCCTTCGCAAGTTGAATAAAGCGCACACAAAGTCCTTTCTCCTTTCTTTGGCAGTCAGGCAACCACTGCAGGACAATCTCCCGAGCAGCACTTCAGCTTAGGGATAGTCTCTCCTCAGTTTCTTCTGGTTCCACTCCTCAGCAAAGGTTTCTTCTTGTTTCCCAAAGTGATCTAAAATTCTTTGGTTTGGGTCCCAATATTTATACCCAGTTTCTCTTTGTTCTCTGAAGGGAGAGAGGCCTTTGCCTAGTCCAAACCAGTTCTGGTCAATCCTGGTACACTTTGTTGACAAGACTCATTCTTTCCTTTCAGAGTGCAGGGCAGAGACATCAGACGCACCACAGGAGGTGGAGCCAGCATTGTGGAGGGAAGGCACAACCCTATTCAGGTCCCAGGTGCAACTCCTCCCACCCATCTAGATGCAGATCTCTCTATTCAGCCCTGTGCTGACTCACCCTGTCTCCTGGAATTTCCCCAGCCACTGTCACTCACAAAACCAGACAAGGAATACACAGCTTAGCAGAGGCAGGTTTGGATGGTTAGACAAGAAAATACCTACTTTCTAAAAGTGGTATTTTCTAACACAGAATGTTAAAACCAACTTTACTAAAATATGTATTTTCTCATTCTAAGTTCAGGCATACTAAATTCGAATTTCTACCATGTTCCCTGAGTCAGTTAGGATTATGGCCTATGGAGAACAGGTAGCCTTGCAATAGTGAAAAACTAAAATGGCTGTAATTCCCTATCAGAACATGCCACACACACCAGGGCATGCCCGACCTTATACTTACAATGCACCCTGCCCCTGGTCCTACCATAGAGGTGTCTGATATGAAGAAAAAGGAAGGTTTAGGGACTGGAAAGTGGGGTACTTGCCCAGTCAGCGTGACAGTACCAGACTGCACACAGGTTCTGCAATGGCAGGCCTTAGACACACTTTTACAGGCTGCTTCTGTGGGTGGCACAACCAGTGCTGCAAGCCCACCAGCAGTATTTTGATTACCCGCCCTGGGCACTCCTGGTGCACTGTACTAGGGTCTGACAGGTAAACCAAGCCAACCAATCATGGAATCACTTATTCATACATCAATTTACAATAGGGAGAGCATATTCTCTTTAGCACTGATCAGCAGTGATAAAGTGCCCAGAGTCATAAAACAGCCAACAACAGGTCAGAAAAAATATAGGAGGAAGGCAAAAGGTTCGGGGATGACCCTGAAAAAAGGGCCAAGTCCAACAGTGTACATGTGATATTCAAGGATAGTAATGTGTGTTTTCAGTATTGTAACACAGCAGCAGCTCACTAATATTACTACAAAATATCTCTGTGACACTCTTCTGTTTCTTATATGTGAGGTCTTGTATTGATCAAAAATAAACTTTTTATATGGATGTAGCATGAAACATAAACACATTTTGTCTGCAAAATGTGTGTAATAGACACTCACACATTAAAAATAAATGATAGAAAAACGCTATTTACAAAAATCTGTTTAAAAATCATTCAAGGTCATCAGGGCAAGACTCTCTTCTGAATAGAGCTGACTCTATCAGGGTGCCCCATGCAAGGCTGGGGCCCTGGGCTAGAGTCCACTTTGCCCATGCCTTAAAACGTCTCTGTCCCTAAACCCCTTCCTCACTCCCTTTCCCCCACTGCCCTTGGCCTGTCGCTCTCTCCTTTAACCTCTATGTCCTCTCGAGTAGCAGCAGTGGGGACGATTCATTCAACTAGTTTAAATTAAGTGCTTCAACTGAAGTGTCATTGAGCATGTCTCCTGTGCAGTAACCTCAAAGCCTGGCAGGCAGTGTGCCTTCTGCCTGAAGGAAATGCAAATGTGGCCTACTAGTTAATCTGCAAATGTAAAGGGAAACATCTGCAAATGTAAAGTATACTTGGGAGTTAGTACGTGTATTGGCTTTTATTGATCAAAGGTTTGTGATGGCAAAGACATTCTTTTTGAGTGGTAGTGCAAAGAGTTAACAAGTGAGCTGTGCAGTGCAGTGAGTGTTGTTAATTGGCATGATGTTGAAGGGATAGTAATGTAAAAAAAAAAAATTACGTACAGTCTCAGTATTAATAAAATATATATTTGGGAAACACCATTTTATCTTAACCCTTTAAGTATTTTGTAGCAGTATATCTTCTACTGCGTGTACTGCAAGTTTAAAAAAAGTAAATTACATAATCTCAGTGCTTTCTGTCACAGACTGACCTTGTGGCACTAGAAATACACAAGTAACTATTCTCCACTGCACTAAGATGTAATTCTGTGGCTCTCTGGTTACACACAGACCTCTGCAGTGTATTAACTATTAGACTTTCATAATGTACGACTATGCAATTGCCACTATCATTTAAAAAACAAATCAATTTAAGTTGCAAGTTATTTCATGTGTAGCTTCCTGACGGTAAAGCTTTCATATTTTTGCTTTTTTTAGCCACACCTTTTGTACAACTGATATTCTGAACTCACATATTTAAAAGTGCATGCATACGTGATAATGAAGAAAAATTAGTTTTGGTCAAATAAAATATTTGCCTAAGATCACACCGTTTAAGTGGGGTAGCCGTGAATTATCAATATTTTCTGGTTTCGCTTCGGCCACTAAATGAGTATCTATTTGTCATTCATTATATTCAGGTTTTGTTTTCAACCTCTTTTTGCAGTTTTTATATATCACAAACTCAACCCTAAGGTAATAGAGCGCTTTATGAGCACCAGTTACATTACACAAGATCACATATATTTTTTATAGGCACGTGAAATTAACTGATATGCCCATAAATGTAGACAATTCAAGTAAGAATGAAACCTGGTTCCCCAGTTCCTAAATAGTCAGCTCTGGCCGTAACATGACATCCTGGGTGCAGAAAGGGTGGCAGGCTGAAGTCAGTATTAGAACTCTGGGTCTGATTCAGAAAGGGCCTCCACACTGTATGGGGCTTTGGAGCTCGAATATGGAACTGTAAGGCACATCGAAGGTTCACAATTAAAAGTCGCTTATAGTTTTGTAGAGATTGTAAATCAAAAAAATCTGTGAAGGCCCAGAGCTTTTTAAATACATGTCGCTGCTACATTAGGGCTTTCCTAAACTCTCAACCAGGCACATATGCTCAGTGTGCAACGCCTGTTCATTTCAGAAAGAATTTGCCTGAACTTCAGGCATGAAAATTCAGGAGTCACAACCTCACAGGTATTCCTCCTGTCCCATTTCCTTTCACCCTCAATCTTTGCCATGGCAAACCTCATTCTCTCGACTGCCAAACCACTCGCTGTGTTAAAAATCGCTCCTGGACTGAAGTGATTTGGGAGGCAGTGCTCCATAAAACATTTCACACTAAAGCAGAAAATCCCTGCAATGGCACATTTTTTCTAGTTCTGATACTTGTGCTTGTGTTTTAGGTGGTGTCATGTAACACTTAATGATTTTCTTCCAGGGGCATGCTTGTGTAACACTACAGACACATTGGCTCCATTTTGAATTAGGGGTCACCAGAACTCCAGGTGTCCCTTGCTTTTCTTGTGGGGTAACTTGGTGGGTTAAAGTATCAGAAGAACACTGCATTAAACCTACAGGCTATGGTCTGAATACCTTCAGGACAGACTTAGTACTTCATCCTCCCAAGAGTGATAAAATGAGTGTACTGTGTGTGTAAAGGTAACAAATGTGCAGTCCAATAGCATTTGGCATACAGAGCTACATGTCACACAATGGTCTATGAGAGTGGACTCCTCCATTGTGCCCCATGTGCAGTAAATGTGAGTTTTACAACCAAAACTTCATGTTGTCTGCTTTCTTTACAGCTATGAAACGAACCACTACATGTGGCAAAGTCAGGATCAGGGCACTAGACAAGACCTGTGTACATGGCAGATGGCAGCACTACCCTGTTTCATACACCTCAGTTAAATAAATGGATGAGGTGAAGCTGACGCAAACCTCTACTGTGATTCTCAACCAAACATGACCAAAACTCGAAAGGCACATTTTAAAGGCAAGGCACATTGTGGACATTTTTATTATGCTCCCTTTATTAAGAATACATTAACAACCATGTCAGTTCTTGACCATTGTTCATGCTTCTCCACGCCAATCACCCTACACTCTTTCATCTTTGAATTCTATTTACTTTCTTCACCAGCCACCCTCAACTTTAGACTACATGCATGCCTTTTGTTCAATCTATAAACCAGTCTTCCTTGAATAGTCTCAAAACTTTTGTCTTTGATCCCGCATTGTCACATCTGCAGTTTTGCCCACTCTGAATCCCAGTCCTCCTTCCCATCCAGCATCCAATTTATTTGTTAAATCTCCCCTCCATTCTCTATTCAACTATTTTCCTTCCATGGTTTTGTCTTCATATCTCTCCTGACCTCCTTGACTCACCACTAGCACCCTTGAACTGTCAACTCTCATTGCTTTTTGTCCTCCACCTTTTTTAAACTCCATTTTTTCATATTTGCATTTATTGGGAAATACAGTACTTGTTTATTGGATTTACCAATAATGAAATTGCTGTCAGGTAATCCCAGTGCGCATATGTGAATTTATGTAATTACTGTTGCTCTCAACATTGGTTTTTCACTAAGTATATTAACACAAATGAGGCTCTTACACTGCAGTTGCAGGTGTGATTATCTCCCCCAACCAAGCCTATCATCTATCAGTCTACCATTAACATCTAACACATGGTAAACTATTTTATAGGTAACTGACTTAGTCACAACCTTATTTGCACCCATCACGCTCCATGCCAAAACACATAGGTAAAAGACATTGTAATTTACAACGCCAATAGCTCTAACTCTCGCAAATGTGAGACCTATTGCATTTCAAATGCTTGTTGATTTTAACTGCAGCTTTCACAAATCCACATGTGAAGCAAGCTAAGCGGAAGCTATGGGATCCAATTGGATCTCCTGGCGGTGTCCATACCTCTATCCATTACAGCGCCCATTCTCTTATATCCCTAAGGGGTTCCATCGCTGCTCATTGCGCTCATTCCATAAATCCCATTAGACAGCCTTCTGGTTGCCATTCTTGTCACTTTAAACTGTTTCCTAGCCTCAAGGACCCCAACACACCCACCCCACCCTTGCAGCTGCTCCTACTAAACTGTCGCTCCCTCCCCAGACACTCAACAGAACTCCACCTCCTACTAGAGGATCGTCAGCCTGACGTTCTATTTCTAACGGAAACCTGGTTACACAACAACTCCGATCCTGATTTTGTTCAGACCCTACCCCCCGGCTATCTCATACACAGAGTTGACCGTAAGACCTCTAGAGGCGGAGGACTGGCCATAATACATAAAATGTCTATTAGCTGCCGCTCATCCTCTGAGGGCCCTCCCGACTGTGAAAGTATGCAGTTTGCTCTGGAAATCTCACCCACTTGTACCTTCTCTGGTCTCTTAATATATCGCCCCCCTGGACCCATAGGCCAATTCCTCAACTCCCTTCCTTCATTTGTGGCCGAGCGAGCCATAAATTTAGCAAACTTCACGATACTCGGTGACCTCAACATCCACTTGGATGACCCCTCTAATATTTCCACCAAGGAGCTGTCTACCTGCCTCTCTGCCCTCCGATTCATACAAAAGCGCTTCTCTCCCACCCACGACAAAGGCCACTTACTTGATCCAGTTTTTAGTAATGCTCAGAAACTATCAGTGGCCGCACCTATTCCACTCCCTTGGACTGATCACTTATTAGTCCCCATGACCTGGGAGACTTGTTCCCCAAATCCCGCTCTGCAATCTACAGCCTCCCTGGAGAGAAAATGGTCGAACCTGTCTGCCAGTACTTGGTCTGCTACTCTTGCCTCCAACAGATCCCCCATGACCCAAATCCTGAACTAGCCAATAACAATTTCAACGCGTGGATCCGTAACTCGTTGGACACGCTCCTGCCTAAATTACCGGCCCACAAGAAATGTAGGGAGAAATCTGCCCCCTGGTACACCCCTAATTTAAGGAAAATTAAACAGTCCTGTAGACAATTAGAAAGAAGATGGAGATTGAACTACGAGGACAGTAGGAAATCTGAGTACAAAGAAGCTCTAAGGTCTTACAAAGCCGAGATTAAATCAGCGCAAATACACTTCTATGAGGTTAAGATCAATGCCGCCGCCTCGGCTCCTAAAGAAATATTTTGAATAGCCAAATCCCTGTCCTCCCTCCCCCTGGAACCCCCCAAATTGGAGGACGCCTCTCAGCACTGCAATGAGCTAGCCGAATACTTCCACCAGAAAATTCAATTAATATGTCAGTCTTTCTCTCCTTACGCGCCTGACCCCTCCGACCCTAGTTCCAGATACAAAACGACGAACTCTATAGAAGAATTCCCCTTGCTAGATGAAAAAGGTCTGGATAATCTCCTCACCAGGGTAACTTCTGGTTCTCCTACAGACCCCGCCCCCCCTCAACACCTCTCTCTAGTCTATCGCACTATAGGCCCAGTCATCATTAACACACTCAAGTCCTCCATCACCCCTGGCAGAGTTCCCCAGGCCTGGAAATGCACCCAGGTCAGAGCTCTTTTAAAAAAACCTAATCTGGACCGCTCTAATTTGGCAAACTATCACCCCATCTCTCTCCTCCCATGGCTGAGTAAACTGATTGAACGTCATATCAATTCTACTCTAGTCCATTACTTTGAATCCAACAATCCACTCCACGTCTCCCAAACAGGTTTCCGCCCCCAGTTAGGCACCGAGACGGCCCTGCTCGCAGTTACGGAAGAAGCCAGAAGACTTCTAGATCAGGGCGGTTCGGCAGCTATCATTCTACTTGACCTCAGTGCCGCCTTCGACACTGTCGATCATAACATCCTACTTGAACGGCTGACTAACATGGGGTAGGAAAGATGGCACTCCCTTGGATTCAGTCCTTCCTAAAGGATCGCTTCTATCAAGTTTTTGAGGGGACACCTACATCCATTCAGTGGCCTCTTAACTGTGGGGTCCCGCAGGGATCCTCATTGAGCCCCACTCTTTTTAATTCCTATATGGCCCCACTAGCCGAGATAGTGCTTCCCTTCGGCATTAAAATAATAACCTACGCAGACGATACCCAACTAGTGGTGGCACTTAACCACCCTGAGGGTTCTGCAGGCGTCCTAGGCCCCTGCCTAGAGGCAGTTGCCCAATGGATGAGCCTTTCTCACCTCAAACTAAATGGGGAAAAGACCGAACTTATGTTCCTAGGGAATACCCCCTCGCCCTCCTCCTCATTTGATTGGCCATCCTGTCTTGGACCTATGCCCACTCCTAAGCAACAAATTAAAAGTCTCGGCGTATGGCTTGACAGGTCCCTCTATTTTAATCATCAGACCACTAAGCTCTCGGCCACGTGTTTCGGACTGTTGCGAATGCTTAGGAAAATCCTCCCTCTGCTCGCTTTTCAAGCTAGGAGAATCATGGTGCAGGCCCTGATTCTATCCCGCCTGGACTACGGCAACGCACTTTACCTGGGCGCCCCTCAGTCCACCCTACATAGGCTTCAGGTGATCCAAAATTGCGCAGCGCGTCACCTGTTACAGATTCCCCGCAGACAGTCAGCTAAGCCGGCCTTAATAAATCTACACTGGTTGCCCATTCGAGCAAGGATCCAGTTTAAAGCCATGTGTCTAACTCACAAAGCTATCTGGAAATACGGCTCCCACATTATTCAATCCTTAGTTGTGCCCTATCAACCTACCAGGACTCTTCGTTCCAGTGCCGCTTTCCTTGCCACGCCCCTGAAAGTTCGAAGATCTAGGTGGGGCGGACGCTCCTTTACTCTGAATGCCTCCAATCTCTGGAACACCCTCCCGCACACGCTCCGTAGTGAACCCAACATATCGATCTTCCGTAAACAGCTCAAGACCCATCTGTTCCTCTCAGCATTTCAGTGATACTTTTTCTCTTCTGTGCTTTCCGTTTCCGTAAGCGCTAGGAGGCCTCCGGGTAGCTATGCGCTATACAAATATAATTTCGTTCATTAATTCATTCAATTGTAACATTAGGTCAAAGGAAAATGTTAGATGCACATTTTTCTATCTTTAAAGTTACTGTAAAATTTCAAGCCAGCTTGGTGCTTTATGAAGGGATTTTAGATTGTTCTGGTATGAATCAACTGGAAATTGGGCACGAGTGATGAGACAAGATGAGAGAGAGTGCCTGCTTTAGCACTGATGGCGCCTGGGGCAATATTGTTTGTTGCCACCCTCCCCTCCCATGGTCCACCCCCAAAAAACCCTTCTCCACAGATTCCCCCCTCCACCACACTGACACTCCAACATTGCCCCTTATTTCTCCATATCCCTTCTCTCATGCAATTCTGTTTTATACTGCTGTGTGTAGTGTGTACACTGTAGTTGTAGTGTAGACTAAGGTGACTGCTAAGGCATTATATATTTCAAAGTGAAGTAAAGGTGAAGACCGATGGCTCGTTAACGTATGCATATCCTGCTGTCACAATCATTACAATACCCAGACTCTAAAAGCCCACAAAAATGGTTTCAATGCTTACATGTTCAAGTCGTTGCATCAGTTTTGTACACTGTTATATTTCTGATCTGGATGTGTGACTCCTGCCGTGGTCTTTTGAATGGTGAACTAAATGTGGCCACAATATGCATATCTTCTCTTATTCCACCCCCCTTCCGCATGGCATGGGATTTGCCAGGGAGAATATCATATCACCAGGCAGGAAATACGTTAATCATAAAATTTCTTCTTGAATGTTTCTAGTTTGTGACCTGTTTAGTTGGTTGTTTGTTAAATAAAAAAAATCTGTGAGGTACTCAGCATTGTATCTCTAAGTCTGCTATAATGCGATGTGGTCATACTGAATAAGCAGCAACCTATGTTATTATATGATATCTCTTTATTGATGTAATAACTGCACTTTCACAATTGCTTTATTAACCTTCTTGCTTTCTCAAATTTGCTTGAAAATGCACCATTTGCCCACTCTTTTTTCAAAATATTCTCGGGGGGAGAACCCCCACCCCCGGACCCCTCTTAGGTTGGTCAGGCTTGCTTGCTTTGGTCGCTCGCTACGGTGCATTATAAAAACAAATTTTATGTCCGAACACTTTCAAATGTCACCAGCCGCCACTATGGGAGAGGGCCCCTCTACGTACCTTGCAGGGGGGGCCCCTCAAAATTTGTTACGCCACTGTCTGCTCCGCTATGCAGAGCTGAGTTTTTCAGAACACTACATGCTCTGTAGAATGCCGAAGACTCTGCAAACCCTGCGAATGGAGCGGAGTTCACTGTCCAGGCCTAATTAAAATGAAACAGTCTCAGGCCGAAAGAGCGAATTCTTCATTGCTACGCCGACATCTAGAGGAGGAGAAATTTGCCCTTA
The DNA here is from genome assembly GCF_964204655.1 of Triturus cristatus. Taxonomy (NCBI): domain Eukaryota; kingdom Metazoa; phylum Chordata; class Amphibia; order Caudata; family Salamandridae; genus Triturus; species Triturus cristatus. The sequence continues at coordinate 63,924,453 of NC_140584.1, forward strand.
ACACTCACCTCATGAACATAGCTGAAAAGAAACTAATGAAGATGAAATGGCGCCACATTGAATGGGGAGAAAAGATGGGGAGGCTCATTAAAATATTCAAATCAACTCTGCCAGAGGGAGGCACAATTGGTAATTCCTGCCATATGTGATTCATGGGAATGCCTTCTTCTGCATCCTGAGGATGTTGAGAAAGCATTTACCTGTTACAGTGAATCTCTCCACACAGCCCCAGAAGCCATGGACCACGTAGCAGAGGACAGATTCCTTAGTTCAGTCCCACTTCTTTCCTTGTCAACTGAAAGCAGAAGCCTCTTACAGGGCAACATTTCCTCAGAGGATATAGAGAATTCCATATCAGCCTATCAATGTGCAAATCACCTGCCAAGGATGGTTTCCCTGGGGAATTTTACAAAACATGCATACCTCAAGTTGCGCCTCTGCTTCACGCTCCTCTTTCTTCTAGCCCTGGGGCCATTGGTGCTTGCTATAGAACTCTCCCCAGCATCCTAAATTAACATTTACTGTTAAGAACCCTATATACAGGCAATGTCGTCATGAAGGGCACGAAACCGGAGATCTCCATACCTGCCTCCATTGACCTTTTCGATGCCTTCTCGACATTTGTCAGGTTTGAATTTAATTTGGGCCAAATGCAAGGTAATGCCAATGTCTCGGATGATGAAAAGGGAATGTATTGAGGGGTTCCAGTTTCAAAGGCTTCCACAGCATATGAAATATCTGGACATCATTCTCAATAGGAGCATTACCAAAATGGTGGAGGATCATATACTTCACATAATAGTAAAGGCAGCCAGTCACTTTGAAAGGTGGTCAGGTCTGCACTTGTCATTATGGGCCACATTCAGGCGGTGAAAATGGTTATAGTTCCCAGGTGCAACTATTTCTTAGGTATGTTCCCCTCTCTGAAATCTATAATACTACTGGCTCAAATAGATTCATCATTCAATACATTTATTTGGGGGGACAAACTGACCCAGAATGAAAATGGATAAATTGTATGCCCATACCGAAGCGGGGGACAACGCCTACCCCACATGTTCTCTTATCATCCAGCACATCACCTCTTACAGCAGGTACACTGGCTCCCTCTGAAACCAGACCCCCCTTTGAGTTTCCATCAAAGGTAGCTTGCTTGGTAGTACTAACAACCTAGATCTTTTGTACAGCCCCCATTTGCATGCTCTCTATGCAAATAACCCATTAATAATGGCTCTGTGCATGGTTCGGCAATGGCACACAATGTATTAAGACTCAATCCCTGGCTCCGTAATTCAGCACTTATGTGGCATCATTGTGGCATAATAAAAGGAGGCCCATTGGGGTGCTAGGCAGCATAGCGCAAATGTGCCATTCTGCAGTTGGACTACCCCCTAGAGGAAGATGCCTTAAAAGTTTCAAGGCCTCCAGTCGAAGTATGCCCTGAATCATTCACAGCATTGGCCATATCCTCAATGGGTCAATGTCTATGTCGCCAGCCACCTGGTGTGCTAATTACCCTTCTAAAGTCTCCCATACAATATTACCTGCAAACATGTGGCAGATATAAGGGTGTAGTATCTGGCATTTATAATCTTATCATTGAATACCTTTTTCCCCCTCAACGAAGGAATATGATAGAACACACTGGCATCATGCCTACACAGGGAGTATGCCAAGGAAGACTGGACACATGATTGCACAAACCCAGCTCATTGCCGTATGACACCTGTTGGCGATGCGGGGAGTGGTACTGTGATCTTGCACATAGCATTTGATACTGCATAACACTTGCCCTATTTTGGGAAGCGGTGAGGATTGAGTTAGGCCAAACACATGGACCTTGCATCATACCCTCAATTCACTTTGATTTCCTTCATAAACTAAGTAGGACCCCAGAGAATAAGAATTGGGCCATTGATCAGACTTTTTGCAATATTTTAGCATACTTTTTCAGTGAAAAAGTTTCTAGCATTTACAATGCATTTACCATGATTCACCCTGCAGAAATTCACATTCTTAGTGTTGAGAGTAACCCTGGGCGTAGTTCGCGAAGTAGCACTTCGCGAAGCTACGCAAAGTGCACTTCGCACTACGCGAGCTACGCGTAGCACTTCGCGAACTGCGTAGTTCCTTGTTCGCACTGTGCCAGATGTCGTTTTCAATGATTGCACAGTGCGGACAAGCAACCGGCACTGTGCAATCATTGAAAATGGCATCTTGCACAGTGCGAGCTGTAGTTTTCTGCGGCTCGAGTAGATTTTTACTCGAGCGTCAGCTTTCTCAATGCGAACTGGTAGTTTCTCATCGCGAGCGGTCGCGAGCATACGCGACCACTCGCAATGAGAAACCTGACCTCATCGCGTTAAGAATCTCGCCGGGAGGTTTATTTTCCATGGTCGCCAACTTGATGTTGCTGATCGCGAACAAGGAAAAAGTCCCGCCGGGATGTCATTTTGCTTACTCGCGGTCGCCAACTTGACGTTGGGGACCGCGAGCAAGCAAAAAATGAGCGCAGCACTATGCAACACTACGCTACGCGTGTTCGCACTGTGCTACGTGCAATTCGCGTAGTGCGAAGTAGCGCGAACTTGGCAAACTACGCGAGCGTAGCGTACTGCTTTGCCCAGGCTTAGTTGAAAGCATAGGGGGCATTTCCAACCAAACAGGCCAAAAGGGTTAATCAGAAACTAACTCAGCCTGGCTAACCACTTTCCCGTCTATCTCTTATGATCAAGTCCTTATACTTCTCTGCATGGCAAAAGCTGGCTCCCCGGTTGATCCTTGTCCTCCAAGAATAGCACCACTAGCTTTGGATCATATTGTGCAGCCTCTCACTGAGATTTTTAATCTCATTCCTTAAACAGGAATATTCTCTAAACCTTGGAAAAAGGCTTCCATTCTGCCTCTTTTAAAAAAAACATATTTGGACCCTTTGAGTCCCTTTAATTACCATCCTATCTCCCAGCTGCCCTTGTCAGCTAACATCTTTGAAAAATTCATGAATCAAAAATCGACCACCTTTATTAACCATAACCATATCCTAGATTCTACTCAGTACAGGTTCAGGAGTTAGCACAGTACGGAGCTTGCCCTAATTACCGCTATTGAGAAGTTCAGACATGCGGTCAACAGAGGGGGCAATGCCGCTTTAATTAATTAGCCCTTACTGCGGCTGTTGATACATTGGATCACAGCTTACTGATAAGTCATCTCCAAAAGATTGGCGTAGCTCTTTCTCTCTTTAAGTCTTTTCCAGCTGAGCGAGAGCAACTTGTGGAAAGTGACAGCTTTGCGTCACAAATCTTCCAGCTTGCTTGCAGGGTTCAGCAGGGCTCTTCACTCAGCCCTTCTCATTTCGATTTATATGTCACCCCCTTGGCCGGTCTTATTAACTTTTTTGGCTTTTCCATGTTGTCCTATTTTGATGACACGCAGATTATTGTCTCAGCAGCGGCTGCCAGTAGAGGGCGCCAGGACACCGCCCCCCAAGATTTCCAAGATATCTGGATGGTAATTGCAAAGAGAAATTAACATCCACATATTAACTTTTTTAATTAAATGAGGGCTTTAAGCCTGTGCCGAGAGTTGCCCTCAGTGCCTGGCTGCCTCTCATCCTTGTGAGACTAGAGTCAGTCCTTACTGAAGGAGGAGGATCCAAGATGGCGGATGGGACGTGATCTGCCTCAGCTCCAGAGCTCGGAGCTGCCGGACGGTGTTTCCTCCGAGCGGGGGAGCCGAAAAACTATATGTGCCGCTCTGTGAAGGTGGCGTGAGGCAGAGGGTAGCCTGGCGCAGACTTTCGTTGTGGCGCTCTGCCATTTTTGCTGACTTGATGTGGCGCGGCCCAAGGCATCGCATTGCTTCAGAAGCAAGATGGCACCGTAGCCACCCCTCTATCACGATTCCAGCACGGCGGAGCCCCACAACGCCAGCACAGGTGGTGGCAAGATCAGAGACAGCATGTGGACCCCCACTGCGGTAATCGGAGATGCTGCACCAGCCTCCGGTGCCTATACCGAGGGCCTCAGTGAGGGGAGAAAAGTACATTCGTGGTAATTAGCGCCGCAGCGTGGGACCAGCCTGACTCCTATGACGAGTTTAGCAGGTGAGTGAGGAACAGAGGCGCGCCTCACCCGGTCCGCTGAACACACCAGGAGGCTCCCTATAATTCATCGCTCTATACTGGGGCATAGTGAGACCTACTAATTCAAGGAAAGGCCCGGGCTTGCCTGACTCTAAAATGGCGCCTAGAATAAATCTGCAATGTCGCTGTGGGGGTCGATAGAGGACTAAAGTTTGATGAGGATCAGGCTTCTAAACACAACTCCTCTTTAGCTTCACTCCCGCCAAGAGGATTGAAGGCAAGAACGATGGGTAGTCCCACAATCTGCAGACTTTGGAATCTGTCCCTTCCACCTCTCCTCTCACTACTCTTGACCTGGGGGCGAGCTGGAGGACGAAGCGGACGGCACTTCCCAGGAACACCAGGACTGGTGTTTTCGATGGAACTATGACGCGGCCTACTGGGCGGATACCATAACTGTTTTGTACTTACTGCGGAGCCCAAGCAACCTCGGCAGATGCCTGGTGGAGCTGTCCTATGCAGCTATAGAGGAGTTTGGCCCTGGTTCACCCCCTCAGCCGTCACCTACCCAGCTGGAAATCCGACATTGTTTTCCTCGTCTCCACCGTTGTGTTTCCTTCCCTCCCAGCCTCCTCCCTCCATGATTCTTTGGCTGCCTCCACTTTTCCAGCCCTGCTTGGAGCCGTGGAGTCAGCTACCTTGATTTGATTTTGTATATCCGCCATTTTGGGATAATTGCTATTGGCGTCTGTGGGTCCTCCATCTTGGAGGTTTTGACCTATCGCCTGTTAGCCCTTTTTGTCTAGTCTACTCCCCCCCCTTTGGCCTCCCACATCCCTCCCCTTGTATACTGTCTTTCACTTTGACTGCCTTGACTGCTTTGTTACCCCGTTATACTTTTCCCCCTTGCCAGTCTGCCTGACTCCATCTGCATTCCTTACCCGTTTACCATTCCCCCTCTACCTAGCATCTACTGCTAGATAGATATTTATGCCAGGTTAAGAAAAACCCACTTGGGTTTAGAGAGTAATACAACGGCAGCGTATTTAAACTGCACAGTCCCGATTCAGTGAACGATGTAAGAGGGAATGTCATGCACTTGCATGTAGTGTTACAATGTGGGAGAATTTATTTATATGCCTGAATTTAATTCGAGTCAATCCATGAGTGATATAATTATCACATGTTTGAATGAATTACGCACTCGCATACAACTGTACTGATGATTTTGGGACAAGTTAATATATTTGCCAGGCTATTGATTTGAATTTAATTTTACTGAACATATCATGATTTACATTCACGATTGAATACCAACAAGGTAAAAACATAATGGTTACTTCCCCCGTTAAACTACGAGTCTGTCTTTTAACACACTACATCTGTAGTCACATCACGTGACCTGTCACGAGCACGGAAGAAAAATATGTAAATGACGAATCTAAGTTTGTACTGATTGTTGGTGATCAAGCCTGCAGGTCAGGCAAAACGCGTACAACCGGCTGACTGCACAATAAACTAGTCCGAGCCAGGACAAGGCGTCGTCATCCTTTGGAGCTGTTCTGGGGGATTGGTTGAATATATATATATATATATATATGTATATATATATGTATATATATATATATTCACTGAAAAAACCATAGGTTTCAGACATGTTATAGTTAGCGGAAATTTTACTGATAAAAAACCAATGAAATTCCCCCGTTATAGTTAGTGCAGGCAACTATAACTCACGCGACCGCAATCCTCTGCTGATGCTAATACTGTATTTAGACACTTATTTGCCCATGTCTTCTTCCATAAATTTTTAGCTATACATATATTACAAATATTTTTTTTTCATAAAGACACATATGTCATCAGCAGAAGATTGCGGTCGCGTGAGTTATAGTTGCCTGCACTAACTATAACGGGGGAATTTCATTGGTTTTTTATCAGTAAAATTTCCGCTAACTATAACATGTCTGAAACCTATGGTTTTTTCAGTGAATTTGCAAGGTTTTTTAAATGCTAATTCCTAACTATAACGTGTGTGAAACCTATGGTTTTTTCAGTGAATTTGTACGGTTTTTTAAATGCTAAGTTACTTTACGCCATTCGTGGCGTGCACGCCCACTTAACGCAGTTCGTTCCGTGCGCGCACGGTGCGCTTCGCGCACCGTGCGCGCACAGTGAGCACGCGGTGCGCTTCGCGCACCGCGCGCCCACTTTACGCAGTTAGTGCCGTACACGCAAGGTGGGCACGCGGTGCGCACCGTGCGCACATGGAGGACATATTATGCGCTTCCTTGTGATAGGTAATCTGTTAAATTTAATTTGTAAGTGATGACAATAATATGCCATGCACAGAGAGTGTTTTTTTTTTTTATTAAAATTTTTAGCGTAAGCGCACCGTACGCGTACGGTAAGCGTAATCGGCGAAATTTTCAAAAAATAAAAATTTACCGTTTTTGGCCTTGGGGGATCTTTGAGGACTCAACTAACATGGCTATGTGCATGGGCGCTGTCTAAACAGCCCCTTTATATGTTTTTTGCCTTTGTTTACAGCCCCCCCCTCAGAGTGCGAGAGAGAAAATGGCAGCCGCCGCTTCCTGGTTTCGACCGATTCGAATGTTTACTTAGATGTAACAGCCAATCAGAATCGCGCTCGCGCACGCCACTGTACGCGTACGGTAAGCTTACGGTAAGCGTACCGTAAGCTGGCTCAGATATATATATTGATTTAAAGGCTATTTTCTCAGAATCTACTGAACAGATTTACACCAAACCTACAAAAGGCACTTCCTTGACCTGAGGACTACCTCTCTGCCAAATTTCTAGTAATTCTGTTCAGCCGTTCGGGCTGTAGCCCTGTCTAAAGGTCCTATGAAAAAATGCATGGGAAAAATGCGTTTTGGGACCCCCCTTTTATCTCAGCCCCCACTTGACGAATCCCCCCGAGACTTTCAGGGTAGGAGCGGAGCGTAGCGCCCCACCTATTTTGAGAAATTCGCGAGGATTCGTCGACCGGCGCCAAAGTTATTCAAAATAGAATGTTGCGGATTTCCTATGGAAACAGGGTCCTAACTATAACTACCTACTGGCGACCGCCAGTAGGTAATATATATATATATATATATATATATATATATATATATATATATATTTTGAAGTGGGTTTTCCTGGGACCAGTCCCGAGTCAGGTGGAGCGTCAACCGGCAAAAGCCCTAAGCCGGAAGTGAATAATCCATCAAGTAATAGACGCACTCTCGGAGGTCAAGTTGCTACACCAAGTTTAATTCTTGTTTAACCGCTACGCGTTTCGACACCAACAATGTGTCTTGATCAAGACACATTGTTGGTGTCGAAACGCGTAGCGGTTAAACAAGAATTAAACTTGGTGTAGCAACTTGACCTCCGAGAGTGCGTCTATTACTTGATGGATATATATATATAATATTACCTACTGGCGGTCGCCAGTAGGTAGTTATAGTTAGGACCACGTTTCCATAGGAAATCCGCAACATTCTATTTTGAATAACTTTGGCGCCGGTCGACGAATCCTCGCGAATTTTTCAAAATAGGTGGGGCGCTACGCTCCGCTCCTTCCCTGAAAGTCTCGGGGGGATTCGTCAAGCGGGGGCTGAGATAAAAGGGGGGTCCCAAAACGCGTTTTTCCCATGCATTTTTCCATAGGACCTTTAGACAGGGCTACAGCCCGAACGGCTGAACAGAATTACTAGAAATTTGGCAGAGAGGTAGTCCTCAGGTCAAGGAAGTGCCTTTTGTAGGTTTGGTGTAAATCTGTTCAGTAGATTCTGAGAAAATAGCCTTTAAATCAATATATATCTCTGAGCCAGCTTACGGTGCGCTTACGGTACGCTTACCGTACGCGTACGGTGGCGTGCGCGAGCGCGATTCTGATTGGCTCTTAGATCTTAGTAAACATTCGAATCGGTCGAAACCAGGAAGCGGCGGCCGCCATTTCGTGTGTTTCACTCAGAAAAAAAAGAGTGATAACAAGAAAAGGGGGCAAGGAGGAGAGTTACAGACCCCCTAACATTTGTAAGGGGGTCAAAGAAGGACAGAAAAGTACAAAGAAAACATTTATTGATTTTAAAAAAAATCGCGGGGTACGCGTACGGTAAGCGTACGGTAAAAAAAAAAAAAAAAAGAAATGAAAATCAGATTTAAGTGTTTAGATATTAGGGGGCTCTAAAAAGAGCTGTTGTGTTTATGAAGTGATTTTTTAGTGGTACCTACAAGTAAGTACCGATGCAGAGTCTAAGGTTCAAGAGGAAGACTCTGTTCCCTTCATCATTGAAGTGCACACGATCTCCTCTATAAATGTCTTGCATGTCGTAACGCAAGTTGTTGTGGTAAATGGAACCCATACCATAGTCACGGAGGAAAGCAGAAACAGATTTGTTGACGTGCTTTCTTGCTTTGTCAATCTGCGGACAGAAATGATTGGACCAGTTCCATGTTTGCCTTTGGCATATGTTAGAAAACATAAAGGCAGTTTTAGGGAAAAGTGAAAACAGTTGTGCAAAGGTGTCCATCATAAGCATTTCCAGACCTACCCCAGTCAAAGTGCCTAGGTCATTGCCACCACAGTGCACTATTATGAGGTCAGGGTGTTGGATGTGCATGAAGGATTTCACCAATGGCATCAATTGGTGCCACTTTAACCCTCTCTGACCAATCCATTTAATGTCTACATTTGGCAAAGCAAGGTCTCTCACCATATCTGTTTTCTCTGCATACTTTTCACTCCAGAAGACATAGCTGTGCCCTACAATCCACACTGTGAACATCTTCAAAGGAGAACTGGATGCACTCAGGAGGTGTCTTTCAGTAGAATGGCAATATGAAAAGAAAGACAGTTTGGAAATGGAGGCATACATATTTTTTTCATAAACAAAAAAGAACTGATTGGCTGTTTCATACCATTCTAGAATAAAAACTAGGCTGTATGTGTAAATTAATAGAAGCATGTTTTGTATTGGTACAGAAAAATGTGTTACCAAAGAACAGTACTATGGATTTGCTGTTAGGTTTGAAAAGTCAAGCACTCTTGCTCTGTGGAATTGAAACATTGTTTGGCGAACTTCTGACCTAACTCCACACAGCAGTGTTCCATGAGCTGTTGCTATGGTAGCAGGCAGAAGTCAAGTTGGGGGAAGGGTACTAGGCAGAAGTCAAGTTGGGGGAAGGGTACTTTTGGAAAAGGGTTGGTTTTCAACCAATAGAAATGTGTGATTACATTTGAAAAAAAGGGGCAAGCACTGAGATTTGAAACTAACATGTATATGTGTGGAAAAAGAGAGGGAAAGTTTGCCATTATCTGGTTCTGCTGAGAGGAGAGAGGTGTAAAGAACAGAGATCCTGGCTCTGATAATCTGCTGTTTGAGTGCCACATTTCTTTCACAACTAACTAATTTTAAAGGTGAGTTTAGAGTTTGAGAGGGGATGTATATGGTAAATTAAGAAATGAATAATAGAAATGCAATTCTTTTTGTTGAAGTTGTGTTTATTATTTTCTGTTTTGGGAGACATTTAAATGTGAGGAACAAGTAAAATAATATGGACTATGTTTTCACAATAAATTAAGGTGTACTGGTATATTAAAAGAATAGTTTAAGGGTTTGAGGTTGGACTCAGTAATGCAAATACATTCAGCATCACTAAGGCTGTTTGCCCTTGCTGGAGTGTAGGCAGTCACCCAGGTTACAAATGGTGCTGGTCTGAAAAAGCAGTTTGGACATGTGCTTTTTAAAAAATCTGAAAAGTGGATTCATAATGTGTCAGTCTGTAAAAGTGTTTATCACTTGCCAAAAAAAAGAGCAGTATGTGTGCTTTCAAATTGGCAAAGAAATTTCGTTTTGTGACTAATGTGAAAACATGACTCTGTGTGCAAAGAGGTATTATAGGCAGAGATTTATTGCGTATTGCTCTGGTGATTTCACAGTTGCATTAGATGGAAAGGGGGAGCAATTTTTTGGTGCAGAAGCAGACTCTTAGCACACACCCAGCTGCTTACTATGTGGAATCATGCACAGTATTCACAAGCGAGTGGGGTTTGAGGTTTCAGTCAGTAATGCAAATACATTCAGCATCACTAAGGCTGGTTGCCCTTGCTGGAGTGTAGGCAGTCACCCAGGTTACAAATGGTGCTGGTCTGAAAAAGCAGTTTGGACATGTGCTTTTTAAAAAATCTGAAAAGTGGATTCATAATGTGTCAGTCTGTAAAAGTGTTTATCACTTGCCAAAAAAAAGAGCAGTAAGTGTGCTTTCAAATTGGCAAAGAAATTTCGTTTTGTGACTAATGTGAAAACATGACTCTGTGTGCAAATAGGAATTACAGGCAGAGATTTATTGCGTATTGCTCTGGTGATTTCACAGTTGCATTAGATGGAAAGGGGGAGCCATTTTTTGGTGCAGAAGCAGACTCTTAGCACACAGCCAGCTACTTACCATGTGGAATCATGCACAGTATTCACAAGCGAGTGGGGTTTGAGGTTTCAGTCAGTAATGCAAATACATTCAGCATCACTAAGGCTGGTTGCCCTTGCTGGAGTGTAGGCAGTCACCCAGGTTACAAATGGTGCTGGTCTGAAAAAGCAGTTTGGACATGTGCTTTTTAAAAAATCTGAAAAGTGGATTCATAATGTGTCAGTCTGTAAAAGTGTTTATCACTTGCCAAAAAAAAGAGCAGTAAGTGTGCTTTCAAATTGGCAAAGAAATTTCGTTTTGTGACTAATGTGAAAACATGACTCTGTGTGCAAATAGGAATTACAGGCAGAGATTTATTGCGTATTGCTCTGGTGATTTCACAGTTGCATTAGATGGAAAGGGGGAGCCATTTTTTGGTGCAGAAGCAGACTCTTAGCACACACCCAGCTGCTTACTATGTGGAATCATGCACAGTATTCACAAGCGAGTGGGGTTTGAGGTTTCAGTCAGTAATGCAAATACATTCAGCATCACTAAGGCTGGTTGCCCTTGCTGGAGTGTAGGCAGTCACCCAGGTTACAAATGGTGCTGGTCTGAAAAAGCAGTTTGGACATGTGCTTTTTAAAAAATCTGAAAAGTGGATTCATAATGTGTCAGTCTGTAAAAGTGTTTATCACTTGCCAAAAAAAAGAGCAGTAAGTGTGCTTTCAAATTGGCAAAGAAATTTCGTTTTGTGACTAATGTGAAAACATGACTCTGTGTGCAAAGAGGAATTATAGGCAGAGATTTATTGCGTATTGCTCTGGTGATTTCACAGTTGCATTAGATGGAAAGGGGGAGCCATTTTTTGGTGCAGAAGCAGACTCTTAGCACACACCCAGCTGCTTACTATGTGGAATCATGCACAGTATTCACAAGCGAGTGGGGTTTGAGGTTTCAGTCAGTAATGCAAATACATTCAGCATCACTAAGGCTGGTTGCCCTTGCTGGAGTGTAGGCAGTCACCCAGGTTACAAATGGTGCTGGTCTGAAAAAGCAGTTTGGACATGTGCTTTTTAAAAAATCTGAAAAGTGGATTCATAATGTGTCAGTCTGTATAAGTGTTTATCACTTGCCAAAAAAAAGAGCAGTAAGTGTGCTTTCAAATTGGCAAAGAAATTTCATTTTGTGACTAATGTGAAAACATGACTCTGTGTGCAAATAGGAATTACAGGCAGAGATTTATTGCGTATTGCTCTGGTGATTTCACAGTTGCATTAGAAGGAAAGGGGGAGCCATTTTTTGGTGTAGAAGCAGACTCTTAGCACACACCCAGCTGCTTACCATGTGGAATCATGCATAGTATTCACAAGCGAATGGGGTTTGAGGTTTCAGTCAGTAATGCAAATACATTCAGCATCACTAAGGCTGGTTGCCCTTGCTGGAGTGTAGGCAGTCACCCAGGTTACAAATGGTGATGGTCTGAAAAAGCAGTTTGGACATGTGCTTTTTAAAAAATCTGAAAAGTGGATTCATAATGTGTCAGTCTGTAAAAGTGATTATCACTTGCCAAAAAAAAGAGCAGTAAGTGTGCTTTCAAATTGGCAAAGAAATTTCGTTTTGTGACTAATGTGAAAACAAATGTAGTAATATATTTAAATAAAATAAAGGAATTTTTTTTTAGTTTTTTTCAGGTATTGCTGAAGAGCTGTGAACAAAATTTAAGATGCCTACAAAATCCAGAGTAAAAAAAGACCACAAAAAAAACCTATATTTGAAGACAACTGGAGGACCTAAGTTAGTTGAAATTGCTCATGTTGGGAAAAAGAAAAAATCTTCTGGTAAGCAGACAAAAATTTTTCTAAAAAACATATTCAAAAAAGGAAAAATGTACAAAATGTCTGTACTGGAAAGAATGATTTCAATCGAAAAGCACAGGAAAAAATTGAGAATTTAGTTCATGCAAATATACCTTCTGCAACTAAAAAGATTAACTTAAACAGAAAAACAGCGTTTAAAGAGATACGTAGAAAATGTTTCAGAGAAGAGTTATGTCCAATTTGATAAAGGATGTGAAGAAATATAAGCAAAAGGCTAAGTTTTTTAAGAGAAAAAAAGAAATTGAAGCCATTGCAGCAAAGGCATTAGAATTAAAAAGGAAACTATTAATTTTAATTTTGAATAGGATGCGTACATTAGACAAAATGGTTAATGTACTGAAATCACATAGCAAAAGGAAAAGAGTAGTGAACAGAACAAACTTTTCTAAAGTGTTTTTAGGAAAATGGATGCATAGTTCAAGTAGTGAACCTTTTTTTAATGAAGAGAGTTATTTTCAAAGTAATAGTTTGCTGCATGCAGTTGACACCAGAGGTCGTGCTTATGAAGTGAAAAATGGTTGCATAATGGAGAAGGAGATAATGGTTCCAAGAGATGAGGTACAAGTGATGGCGGATGAGGCTATGGGGAGACGTCCTAAAGCCCCAGTGTACACTTGGAATTGTAGTAGTATTTGCACTGTGCGTCAGGAATCTATTGATAAATTTCGTGAGTTTCTAAGAGAATATAGCAAAAAAAGTGTAAAACAGAAGATTAAGGTGCTTCAAAGTTTGGATCCATGCAGAGTGAGAGAGAATACTGGTTTGCAGGGTCATTCTCTGGCTTGTCTATCTAGAAAAGTGTGTAATAGTGTTTTCCATCATTATAGGATGCTGGCTGTTCATCATACTGAAATGAGAAAGTTTGTGAGACGGTTGTATTTTGCTAAAAGTCCAGCAATAAAGTTAGATGAATTGAATAGGGCTCTGTTCCGTGGAACGGTATCAGATGTAGAGAAGGTTGTTGATGAAATTCAGTTTTGTTACTTTGGTCCTGAACAAAACAGTGCAGAGAAGGACACAGTAAATGAGGAAGAAGTGGAAGAGAATGTAGAACCCTCTGTAAGTAAGACATTTAATGATCACATAACAAAATTTGCAATAATCTCTAATGAAAGACCAAATATTACCTGTATTTGTTGCCGCAGAACTCATTATAGAAAACAAACCAGGTATGTTGATCTCTACAGAAAGAGTGAAAATGAAGATAATTATAAGTGGAAGGATTTTGCCACATATATATTTCTTGAATATTGTTTTGAATTGGGTGAAGTTCAGCGTATTTGTAAATACTGTTACAACAAGTTAGAGGAAAATAGAATGCCGACCAGAGCTGTACATAATAATTTAGAATTGGATGCTATTCCTGCTGAACTTTCTGAATTAAATACATATGAGTCTATACTCATTCAATGTGTTCATCCGTTCCAGACCATAGTACGTATGGAGCCCAAAACTGGTAAATTACCTCCTTCAGATTTACTGAGAGGTTTAAAAGGTAGAGTGGTGTATTTGCCCTTGGATTTGAAAAACAATATGGAAACTATTGATGCGGATACTTTGGAAACTGAACCATTAATTATTCTGGTTAATGGTGTACCTACAAAGAATAAGAAGATTTGGCAGGAGCTGGTAGATGTACGGAAAGTACAAAGAGCAAATTTGTATTTGAAAAGGAATAACAAATGGTATGAATCAATTTATATAGAAGAAGAAGAAGAAGAAGATTTACAAGAAGACACAGAAACACCAACTGGACAAATTGAAAAAGTGGACAAGTCAAAGGAAGAAGAAATTTATGAACATTTTAGCATACATCCTCTTCATTCAAAAGAAGTTATGGGAGACAATATTGATCTCTTTCAGATGAAGAAAGCAAAAGGAACTCCCGTGAGTGTATGGGAGGAGAGCTTGGAAGCTCGATGTTTTCCCCAGCTGTTTCCTAAAGGAAAAGGAGGACGATACGATGAACGTCCGGAACAGATTCCAGCTTCTGAGTATCGGACTACAAGACTATATGCTGAAGATCCCAGATTTCGACAAAGTATTCCTTATTTGTTCCATCTTTTATTTGAAAGCGACTTGTCTGCATTGTCTTATGCAGTAAATCACATTTTAAAAAGTGGAGTACATTTGCAAAATGTGTCTGCTAAGGATTTTATGGAGAAAGTGCAGCACCGAGATGATCATTTGGAAACACAACTGATCAATCTGATGGCTTGTCAGCGTGGGACAAATGAATATTGGTACCGACGCCATGGTGAATTAAAATGCATTTTACGGAATTTAGGAACACCAACATGGTTCGTTACCCTAAGCTGTGCGGAGTACGCTTGGGATGATTTACTGGATTTTCTACGAGAGGCAAATTCAAACATTAAAAACATCGAATACAAGACAGCAGGAGAACTGTGCTCATTGGATCCAGTTAATGTTTGCAGATATTTCAATCATAGATTTGAGGCTATGATGTCCTTCATCTGCAATAAAAAAAATCCACCTCTAGGAGAAGTAGTGGATTTCTTTTGGAGAAAAGAGTACCAGGCAAGAGGTGCTCCTCATATTCATATGCTGTTGTGGATCAAGGATGCCCCAAAGTTTGGAACAGATACTGATGAAGCAGTGTTATCTTACATTGAAGAATATGCAACATGTGCTATACCAAAAAGCACAGAAGAGAAAAAGTTAAAGGAGCAAGTTTTACGTTTCCAAAGTCATCGGTGTGGAAAATACTGTCGACGGAAATACAAGAGCAAAGATAAATACTACACTAAATGTCGATTTGGATTTCCTAGACCTGTTCTTTCAAATGGAAGAGTTAACAGTTTTATGTCATCTGTGAGACATACTATCACAAGAAAATCACCTAAGAATACCTACAACCTTAAAAGAAAAGAAGAATCAAAAACTATAAATGACTACAACCCAGTGATTTTATCCATGTGGAACGCTAACATGGATATACAGTATGTAGCTGACAATTCCATTGCTGTTGCTCGATATGTAACGTCTTACATTACGAAATCAGAAAAAACAGAATTGAAGGAAATGTGGGAAGAGATTTCTCACGAGAAAACTGTCAGTAAGAAGCTGTACAGTTTCAGTTTGAAGATGTTATCGCATCGAGAAATTGGATCCTACGAATGTTCAGATAGGTTATCTTCTGCAAGTCTCTACTCGAAATCAAGAAGAATAATTTGGGCAAGTTTAGGCCTTGCAGCAATGAGAAATCGGGTACTGAAATCTGTTGGAGAAATTGAATATTTGGCCGAGAATGACCCAGAAAGTACAGATATTTTGAAATCAAACATGTTGGACACATATTATCCCAAGAGAAGTCATCATCTGGAGAACATGTGTCTCTATGAAGTGCTGCAGAACTACATTTATTCACGGAAAGCCGCAGAAGACATCAACAATGGAAAATATAAAGTCATTGGTGAGGAAGGATGTTTGGTGAAGCAAACAAAAGGAAGTTTGATAAATCACCGGAAGCTGAGTTGCGACACTACTGACAAAAAGGAATTTTACTACTTGGCTCTTTTACAGCTGTTTAAACCATGGCGTACAGAGGATGAACTACTGGGAGAATTTCAAAGCTATGAAGATTCTTTTAATGCTTGCAAAGACAGCATACAATGCAATACATTCACAACTTATCTGCAAATGTTAAATGAAGAAATTGAACAGGAAACTACAATTGCAGCAGAAATAGCTAGAGACAGTTCTCAGGACAGCCAAAGTTCAGGAACACTCAGTCAAGATCCCCTAGGACAACCAATCGTTGAAAATGAAGCATCAATAGCCATGAATGAAGTGGAAACGGCTATGAATCAAGCGCAAGGAGAATTTATAGACTTACAAAATTTGGAAAGACAACTGAACGAAGAGCAGCAACAAATTTATGAAGAGATCAGAAAAAAAATTGATCACGGATTTCTACATGAAAAAAAAGAGTGCTCATGCACATCATTTCATCCAATCAGGATGTATGTAAGCGGACAAGCTGGAACTGGAAAAAGTTTCCTAATAAAAGTCATCAGAAGCTACCTACAGCAAAAAACGGATTCTACTTTGTCTTGTGTGGTTACTGCTCCAACTGGGTTAGCAGCATATAACATAAAAGGAATCACTTTACATCGTTTGCTAATGTTACCAGTGGAGCATGAGAACAAAATACAATACAACAAGCTAACTGGAGAAGCATGCTTGGAAGTTTCAAGAGTATTGAAGAAGATGCAAGTTCTCATTATTGATGAGGTGAGCATGGTATCGAACTTAATGCTTGCCTTTGTGCATTTAAGAATGCAGCAAATTCTGAAGACAGACTATGACGTGTTATTTGGAGGAAAACACGTCATAGTTTTTGGAGATCTTTTGCAACTTACTCCAGTTAAAGGACAACCAGTGTTTAATACTGTGACACATGAAGACACGAAGAAGTCATTGGGAAGCATCGGTAATACAAATATTTGGTCCTTCTTTGAGTACAAGGAACTTACAACTAATATGAGGCAAGCAAACGATGAAGAATATGGAAGTATTCTGAAAGATATCAGGATTGGACTACTCACAGAAGCTGGCAAAAAAGCATTACAGAGTCGGCTGCTACATAATTTATTTCCAAAGGAAGAAATAGTTGCAGAGAAGATATACAAGAACATTGCAGAAAACAAAAGTGTCATCTGCTTAATGCCAACTCTACGTGAATGCTCAATATTCAATGAGGAGCTTTTGAAATTGGAAAAGGAAGATATCAGGAAATTGGAAGCAGTGGACAAAATTGAGGATGGAAGAATTACTGTCACATTAACAGGCACACTGAAAAATAAATTGGATTCACTAGAGAAGAACATTTCCAAAACAGCTGGATTAGAAAAAAATCTATATGTTTGCATGAACTGTAGAGTATTTTTAAGGAGAAATTTGGATGTTGAAAAAGGTTTAGTTAATGGAGCTATGGGAAGAGTTGTGGGTTTTATTAATTATCAGAAAAAAGATGGAATTGAATGTTTAAAAATAAAATTTGATCAGATAGAAGAAGTTAAAGACATTTGTCGTTGTTCAGTTCGTTTCATGCTTGTGAAAGACTTATATGTACGTAGGAAGCAGTTTCCGTTTTCGCTAGCATATGCTGTAACTATTCACAAGTCTCAAGGATTGACTGTAGATTGTGCATTTGTGAACATTGGTTCAACTGTGTTCAAAGAAGGTATGGCATATGTTGCTTTGTCACGAGTGAAAACATTATCAGGTTTATTCATGATAGACTTTGATGATTCAAAAGTTAGTGCTGATACAAATTGTGTAAAGGAGTATAATAGATTAAGAAGAAGCTATGCTCCTCATTTAGGTCAGTATCCTGTGTTGGAGAAACGTGTAGTTTCTCGTAAAAGGAGAAATGAGAATATCTGTAATGAAGATGTAGAGAGGAGGAAAAAAAAGAGGAGTGATGTAATTGCAAGCAAAAAGAATAAGGAAAATGAAGAACAGGTTGTAGGATGTTATTTTGAAAATAGCTCTGGTGTCAACTGCTATGCTAATGTAGTGCTGAATGTTGCATTTTATCTGGAAAGTTTGCAAGAGCAGATAATAGTAAATCAGGGAAAAAGATTCTGTTCTGTGCTGAGTCTCCTTTTTGAAAAGCTGAGTAATGATAAAACTCAAATAGAAAGTGCTACTGAAATTAGAAAAGTTTTAGATGTATGTTCAGGACGAACACAGTTTTCTCAAAATGTACAGCAAGACGCACAGGAATTCTTGATTTATTTTCTTCAGGTACTGGAAGAAGAAGGGGTTCCCATTGAAAATGTATTTGGTCTCTCTTATAAATGGGAACATAGTTGTGAAAACTGTTATAATATATGTGGCTCTAATGTTGATTCTGAAAGGTTTATTTATTTAACATTGCCAGAGAGTAAAACAGTCACTTTTGCTAAATTAGTTAAAGATGCTAATCATAGCATGCAATGCAGTGAGTGTAAATCTGACATGTTTTCAACATTAATTTTAAAGGAATACAGACAGTATGTAATTTTAATGATGCAACGATGTAGAGCTGATGGTTCAAAATTGGATACTTTAATAAAGAAGTTTACAGGACAGCAATTATCAATTTCAGGAAAAACTTTTGTAACAGTTGCAATAATTTTCCATGATGGACCTACTGTAACTTCTGGTCATTACACAGTTTATCTTAAATGTGAAAAAGGCTGGACACTGTGTAATGATTCCCAATTGATTTTTAAGCAACGTTTGCCTTTTGATTTAGCAAATTCCTATCTAATCTTCCTGAAACCTAAATTTTAGAGAGATTTGGCAACATCTGGACAAAACAATTTTACCATTTTATTGGATTACCATTTGGAATTTACAAATAAAAAGATTTAACAAATTATCATTTGGCCTAATGGAAAGGTAACCAATTGTAATGTGGAATTTTTCCATTTTTTAAGGAAACTTTGGAAAACCAAAAATTTAGAAAAAATCGGTAACATCTGCACAATTTAAATTTTGGAATGTTATTGGATTGCCATTGGAAATTTTTTCAAAAAAGATTTTTAAAATTACTATTTGGCCATGCGGAAAAGTAAAAAATTCTATTGTGGACTTATTTAATTATTAATTAATCTTTCGGAAACCAAAATGTTACAGAGAATCTGTGACATCTGTACAATTTAAACTTTAGATTTTTATTGGATTACCATTGGAAATTAAACAAAAAAAGAATTTTAAAATTACTATTTGGCCTAAAGGAAATGGAACCAGATGTATTGTGGAGTTATTTGAGATATATTATTGTGATTATACTTCTGAAACAAAAATATCAGACGGTATTTTAAAGAAATAAGTATTGATATTAGATGATATTTTTTAAGAATATTATGCATTTCTATAAAGTTATGTTTATGCAAAAAGAGATTGTGGGCTTTTTTAAAAACAATCTTTGAGATTGTTAATTTTTTTTTTGCCTGCTGTTAAATGATGAATGCAATTGCTTTCACAATTTATAGTGAAATGCAATATTTTCTGAAAACAGCAAAAAAAAGGCAAAAATATTTTTTGAAAAATATGTAAATATGTGTACTGTATTATTAAATGTTTTATTAAATATTAATACTTTTTTCTTTTTTTTCAGATTGAGATAGAAAATTTTCGAAAACTAGAACCATTTTTAAAGCAATTAAAAAAAAATTAAATGAATAAATCTTTTTTTGAGTGGGTATGGTAAGTCAATAATGTCATGGTCCCTTTTTTCCACTTCTCTACAATCACATTTTCAGTTTTTAATTGGAGTCTCTCAAGGACCTTGTAATGTGATAATTGATTTTTAGTGTTTTAAAAAAAATATATAAAAAATAGATGAAAGGTAAGGTTGGCTCTTAAAAGAGCCGTTGTGTTCATGCAGGGACAGAGGAAAGAAAGATTGGGAATATTAGACGGTACGACAAGTGTGCTGATATATTTTACTGTTCGCTAGGGAAATACTGGTCTCCCTATAAGTAATTAGATCATGACAAGTGGCGCAACGTACTTCAACCCTCGCAAACCGAGGGTTAATTTCCAGAGGACCAGAAAAAGGAGATGCTCCCCCCACAGATGAAGGGCTCACCTGACCTGCAGAAGACGGACTCGGCCCTGCAGATGATGGTCCAGGCTGAGCTGCTGTGGATGTGCTTGGTTGATTAACTGAAGGGTTACCTTCAGTAAGTCGAGCATGTGTCCTTCTGTGTACATCCTTAAGGTGTCTCATCATGGTGTGATTCCCAAAGGAATACTTCCTGTCAGGATTCCCTTTTGAAAGTACACGCTTACACAGCTTGCAAGTCACTAAGGGTGCATTTACCTTTTGCTGGCCTTCTGGAAAAGTAAAATACTCCCATACGTAAGAGGTCTTTTGTTTCCTCGCTCTCTGCCTCAAGGTAGTGCTGCTAGCCTCACTCTCAGAAGAGCTCTGCTGTTCTGCCATCGTATCACAAAGACAACCCAGCTCCTTCTCCTAAGGGATCACAAGCAGAAATGAGGGGAATGGGTGTGGTGTAGGAGAGTTCTAGAACTGAAAGTAGTTTCAACCAATCAAAAGTTGTGTTTCATGATCACATGACCTACCGTACGCTTACGGTACGCTTACGGCAAAAGTACGCATGCGCGTAAAAAAGACACGCGCTCGCGCGCATGCGCATAACAGTCACTCCCCGACACGTCCGCGTAACGTGCGCGTGTAGCGTACACGCGTACGCGCCCCACGCGGAGTACGCGCGGCTACGCAAATTGCGTAACTATACGCAAACAGCGTAGATAAATTACGGACATTGCGTAAACCGTACGCTTACCGTAAGCTTACCGTACGCGCACTAAAAAAAAATTAAAAAAAAGGAAAAAATGTATTGCTAATAAATTTTACCTGTTTATTTTATAAAAAATGTAAAAAAAAACATATTGTAGAATTTTAAAAATTTAACCATAGTCTTTAAAAAAGGATAGAAAATTAAAATAAAAATATGTAAAAAAAAAAAAGAAAAAAATAAATAAATTAGCATTTAAAAAACATTGCAAATTCACTGAAAAAACCATGGGTTTCACACACGTTATAGTTAGGAATTAGCATTTAAAAAACCTTTGAAATTCACTGAAAAAACCATGGGTTTCACACACGTTATAGTTAGGAATTAGCATTTAAAAAACCTTAGAAATTCAATGAAAAAACCAAAGGTTTCACACATGTTATAGTTAGCTGGACATTTCACTCGTAAAAAACCAATGAAATTCCCCCGTTATAGTTAGTTCAGCTAACTATAACTCGCGCGCCCGCAATGCACTACTGATGACGTCACATATTACATCACTCATGACATGGTCAGTGACATCACTCATGACATCACTGATGACATCTCAAAGGACATCACTGATGACATTATCCTTGTGACAGAGTGGTACACCTCCTTTCACCCTAATATAACCTTTGATACAAACATTCAAAAATAGAGACTAAAATTTTCAAAAAAATGGACATACCAATAACAGTTACAACAACCTATTCAGTAATTCTAAGATCCACATACACATCCACTCATCCACCAACAATCCTATACAGTCACTCATACATGTACTCACACATCATATGTACTCATACACCTAAACATCCTGTAACACAATGCCACTCATCCATAGAGTTACTCACACATAGTCACTCATGCTAATAAAGAATCAAACATCCATTTACTTGCATATACAGTTATACACACACCACCAAACTTACTTTTACAGAAACTTACACATACTTAGTCTTTTAAACAATCACTTATAGAAACACATACTTATTCATACAGGAAGTCTACCAATCTCTCACTCTCACATATACTCACTTATAAACACCAATAGTCACATATACTAGTTTAAAACATATGTAGTTACTTATGAAGACACTATTGAGACAGTCATTCACTCACTAACACACCCATGCACACACTCATCCACCCATACAGTCCTGCACACATGCTGTCTTCAACACATACAAACAGTGAGTCACTCATTCATGCATCTATGCACTACGTAATACCCCCCACCGCACCATGAAGACACTCAGACACTCATACTGATACTCAAAAAACCAACTATTAACCTATATAGACACTCATGTAGCTACTCACCAACCCATGCAGCCACTTATATACAAAGTGAGAGACTGATACAGGTATTTACACATTTAAACATTACTCACTTAGCCATGTATTCAAAAAGATACACTTAATCAGTCAGTAATACAATTAATTTTTCAAAAACAAATCATCAATTTAGACACTTATATACTCATTTATTCTTCCATCGACCTTGAGATATACATATATAAAACATATTTAATTTTCAGAAAAACACACATTCACTGGATGATGTCATCAGTGATGTCATTTGAGATGTCATCAGTGATGTCATGAGTGATGTCACTGACCATGTCATGAGTGATGTAATATGTGACGTCATCAGTAGTGCATTGCGGGCGCGCGAGTTATAGTTAGCTGAACTAACTATAACGGGGGAATTTCATTGGTTTTTTACGAGTGAAATGTCCAGCTAACTATAACATGTGTGAAACCTTTGGTTTTTTCATTGAATTTCTAAGGTTTTTTAAATGCTAATTCCTAACTATAACGTGTGTGAAACCCATGGTTTTTTCAGGGAATATATATATATATATATATATATATATATATATATATATATATATATATATATATATATATATATATATATATATATATATATATATATATATATATATATATATATATATATATATATATATATATATATGACAGTTGTAAGATTTAAAAAAAAAAGAAAATATGACTGAATTTCCTTCTGTCAGAAATTGTAGGTTATGGGCTTCTGGAATAATGGCAAAAGTGTTAATTATGTAACCATTAACTTAATTAGCTGATCTTTCTCCTTTTTCTACGTATGCCTTATTGTTTTACAACCAATAAAACATTATTATAAAAGATACAATATAAAAAATGTACTCCCTCCCCCCCAAATAACACCCTAAAAATACTCTTAATCCTAGGATTCTAATCCCCTTGCAGCCCCCATCTAAACAAATAAATGTACAAATTATTTAAAAGACATATTTTTTTACATTAAAAAAAAGGAAATGTTTAAAAATACTAATACCTTAAAAACTACCACAGAAATATCTCTTCATGGCCGCTTAAATCATTTGAATCCCACTCCTAAACAAAAATATGTACATATTATTTAACATACAAATGTAAAAATATACGTTTTTTAATGATTGTTTAAAAATAGTAGTATGTAAAAAAAAATACAAAAACCTTTCATGCGGTATTCAAAGATAAAAAAAATGTACTCCCTAAAATTAAAAAATTAAAATACATTAGTCACCACCCTGGACCCCTAAAATCCTAGGAACATGCACCTAAAACTAAAAGTACACATGCAATTACAATATTTATTATTACTACAGAACCCTTAATTAAATAAGCAAAAATGTAAAAAAAAAAAAAAAAGAAGAAACCCTGAACCCAAAAAAGACCCGATTTCTCAATCAATAAATAATAATTTTATTTCGGACATAAGAGACACGTGTAAAAAGTGTACACAGATGAGATACAACATGAACATTAAAACTACATTGAGTTATGATATACTGCAGAATTTAAAAATTAGCCTATGGCAGAACATACTGTAGTGGAGAAGGGGTTCTATGTGCACACATTGCTATGTTAGCATAAGCTCTTTGGATGTATAATGCCATCTTGCCACTTTGCTGCTTTTGCATACTACACTGCAGGTAGCTGTTATTACAAGAAAAACTGCTTGCTTGCTTTTTCTTCACATGAGAACGGTCTGTTGTTCACATCACACGACCTTAGTCTGAACACTGTGTGCAGAAGCCGTCAAGGTCAAATAACAATGTATGCGTTTGAATTCAGGTTGATCGGCCCACGCTCTAGACATAACACGCACACAGCTGCAAATATCTGAAACTCGGGTGCCTTTACTATTGCATTTACATGCATGATTCAGACACTTAGAGAAAACCTTTCCAGACACAGAGAGCAGAGCTGATCCAGTGATGTGATTCACCTAAGCTGATATTTACGGTATGGGGTTCCCCATTCAAGCCGAGAGACCTTCTATTAGTTTCCTAAAATTAGCTTACTAGTGAAGGAAGGGTGGTTGTTTTCCACTATCATTTGTAATATGATTTCTCCCTTCATTTTCTATGGTATTGTAACAATGCTGATGGTTTTGTTTTTAATCATTTGTCTGCTTATGTTGGCCAAAGTGCTGCACCTTAGAGCACGTAGTTAAAAATAAACTTTTTAAACTTCACCGTGTCTCTGATTACTCTTGTTGTGAACTGATATGAGAATAATAACAAAAAGGTGTTTCTGATTCCCACCATTCCTGAGAGTACTCTAAGTCACTTGTTCTGGGTTGTCTAATCATTGGTAGCTTCGAGATGATACAGAGAACGAATGAGACACTGATGCTAGTCGGATAGGCGTTCTGGGTACTGAGGCGAGTTTTTTGGTACACCACAAATCACTGAGGTCCTGGTTTCCAGCGCATAGTTCTGTTCATGAGCAGAATCCCTGCAACATGGCGCACCTAATGTTTTGGTCTTATGATTGAGATGCCTTGGTAGTGCTTATATTAGTCCACAATACCCTCACTCTTGTTTCCTGTTGACCGGTGTGTCGGTTTGAACCTACCTAAATAGTTAATGTATTGGTTCTCTCAAGCTTGACAATTAAAAAGGTTTCATTTTATCTTATACCCTTTTTGTGCTACTGTTTATATGGATTGTTTTTTTTCTCTGTGGCCTTATGGCTGAAGTAGCTATTGCAGCGCATAGTCGCGCACCTCACTGGCGTCATTTGTCGCGGTTTGGTGTGCGTGCCGATGCATCGCATCCCTATGAGCTATTTTACTCTTGTGTTACTTTGCCATAGGTGAATGCGGATGATAATACGTTTCACACATATACTCCTACGGCAGTCCCGGCTAATTACACGCCGTATAGGACGCAGGAAATTCCAATTTCTGCTTGGCAGCATCGTATTTGTTTCAATGGTGCCCTCCCCGACACGGTTACACCGGTTCGTTTGGGTCCCTTATCCATTCCAGGGGCCACTTGGCCAGTCTTGGCCGGGTTTACACCACATCCACGTTATTTGCAAGTCCCGGTGGATGACTTACTTCAGCTCCATACCTCCTTAATTACGGTACATAGGGTTTTAGTGCATGTCCAGGTGGGGGCACTTGGGGTTGCGGCGCAACCAGCTGGCCCGTCCGGGATTACTATTAGTCCCGTCATGGTTAATTCGGTTATGGGCAAGCGCCCCAGAATAAGGACGATATGCCTTATTGGCTTGCTGAGAAATTTGACCAGCTGGAAGCAGTTTTTCCGAATTCTACTCCTGTGGAAAAACACAGGACCCTCACCATTAGTTTGCAGAAAGACTTAGTCCCTGAGGTAGTTGATTGTGATAACTGGGGTAAAGTGTTTGTGGCAATCTACTCGAAGTGCTTCGTCACCCCGTCTATGGCTGTACTGCCCTCCGTGATCAAGTGTGTTCAGGATCAACACGGTCCGGAGGCGGCGGTTGAGTTAGGGATGAGGCTTGTCGCCGTGTTCCATGTAGTGGCCACGCTCATCCTTGCTAACGTCAAGGGAGATGCGGCTAACTTTCAAGTGTCGAATGTGCTGCGCTTTGTCGACGACGTCGATAAACCCCGGCAGTTACCAAACATTATTGCGGAGGCTTAAATGACCATTGGCCGCAATAGTTTAGGGGTTAAGCCTTTTGTTAAAACAACAACAACTAACCGCAAACTAAGATGGGGACTTCTTCTAAAGACGACCGTCCAGCTTTACCTAAACAAAATTGGAAAGCTAAAAAACAGGGGAATCAGCAGCAGAAACAGTGTTCTCGTCCCGCGTCGCCGGTTCAAGCGACTACTGAACGCATATATGATTTGCGCGATTGCACTAAGATTAGGTCTCCTGACAGATTTCAGGTTCCTGAACAACGTTCTCCTTGTTCTTCACAGGAAATATCGGTCTCACAGCCCGATGGAGGAGAACGTGGCAAAGGTCAGGGTGCCCAACAAGGACGTGAGCAGCCCCGTCAGGCTGACGGTAAAGGCAAGCAGGACGAATTTGCACGACAACAACCACCGTTTCAAAAGAAGAAAGTTGCTGCACTAACAGCGAGGTATGCCACAGATAGTGAGAACGCAGCTTCGGAACCTGACATGGGCACTAACGCTGCTAGACAGCGCAGCGGAGGTTATAGTAGTGCGGCAAGCACTGCGTCCATATCTGAAGGCGACAGCAACTGACACATTCATTACTGTAGAAACTGCTGATACAAGAGTGTCTCTGCCTGATAAACTATATGACATAGTCCTTGAAGCTGACATACAACGTACCATAAAATTGATTTTTGGGGAAAATCTGACCTCTACATATGACATTCTGTTAGCAGAGGCAGACTGGCCCCCAGCTTTCGTTTTGGCCGCTCCTAGAGGGGAGGAGGTAATCCTCCCATCTTTCGCACACACTAAGCCGAAGGATCAGGCTCAGAACTTTGCAGAAGAGTGGGCTCAGGTACTTGCTCCGGCGTTGTACCGTACTCAGGTTGGGTGGGATAAGTTGTCGCCAAGCCATGACATTCCATTACGGTCTATGCCCCAGCCACAACCCCAATATCCCATGCTCCGCGAAGCTAGATCTCACGTCGCAGAAATCCTTGAACAATTGGAATATCAAGGTGTTATTGAAACGTGTGTCACCCATGAATAATCCTCTATTCACTGTAACTAAACCTGGTAGGTCGTACCGCCTAGTTTTGGATTACCGGCATTTGAACTCTCATTGTCGGACGTGCGCGGTACAGAATACCCACAGTTCTGCCCTAGTGGATAGTCTCGTGAGAAAAAGGTTTAAGACCACACTTGACATCTCCAATGGCTTTTATAGCCATAATCTGTCCTCTATTAGTAGTCAATGGACTGTTTTTACTTCTGGCGGCAAACAAAAACAGTTTAAAAGATTAGCCATGGGTTATAAAAACAGTCTAGGTGTCTTTGCCGCTCGTGTAGTCTCTCTGTTAGAGAGCATTGACCCTGATGCGTACTCGTATGTTGATAATATCTATCTCACAGACGACGAATTATGGCCGCATCTGTGTCGCATTGACCGCATCATTGTCATGTTTGCGGGCTTCGGCTACAAATTCAACTTTGCAAAGTCGCACATTGCAGAGTATACAGTGTTGTTTTTGGGCGATGAACTCAACAATGAAGGATGAGGCTTAGCACCTCACTTCCTGGAGAAGTGCGCATGTTTGCGTGCTCCAACAACTCTGAAAAAACTACAATCTTTGCTGTTTTTTTTAAATTTCGGGCGCACTTACATTCCTGATTATGCCCAGCGTATCAAGCCGCTATATGCCTTGGTACAACCTTCTTTTTCCAAATCGAGCTGGCTGCCAGAACATTCACCTATCCTGCAATCTTTGCAGGCTGATCTTCTTGCTTCGAAATACTTACTGACGCGTGATAACCACACTAACCTGGTAATAAGAATTGTGCCTGGCGCAGTGGGTTTCACGTACTTAACGTTCAATGAGGGCGACACAGTCCCCATTGCTTACAAATCTCACTTGTACACTTTGGCTGAAATGCGCTTTTACACTGTCGAAAAAGTTTTGACTGCAGTGCAGATGGCGATTCTGAAGGAGAGAGCGCTGTCGCAAGGGAAACGCATGTTGGTTGTTACACCATATCCTGCCCTAGAGGCAGTGACGAAAGCCAGTGTACCTAATTCTAAAGCTTTGCATCCACGTTGGATACAATGGGCCACTTCTTTGACATCGCCGGATGTTACATACATCTTTGATGCCTCATTGCAGACTCAGGAGTACTTGCAGTATGAATTTGTTCATCCAGCTCCTCCTTCCTTGCACCCGCTTGAGAATTACCATTGTGTCATTTACACTGATGGTTCAGCGCAACCGGCGACGGGGCAGTATGAATTTGTTCATCCAGCTCCTCTGTCCTTGCGCCCGCTTGAGGATTACCATTGTGTCATTTACACTGATGGTTCGGCGCAACCGAAGACGGCTTCTAAGCATGCTTATTCGGCTGCCTGCGCAATAGTAGCTGGTACTTTCGGGAATGGTGAATTCAAATCTGATGTTGTGCACACGCAGACATTGGGTGATTGTACCACCCAATTGGCAGAGCTTTGTGCTCTGGTGCTTGCACTGGAGTTTGCTAATCCTCAAGTTACTACTCTTATAGTGAGTGACTCTTTTTACTGTGTTCAGTCTTTCACCGACAATTTATTCTTTTGGTCTCAAAATAAGTATCGTGATTCCAAAGGAATCACAATCAAGCATAAAATGCTTTGGGTTCGAGTCGCAGACCTTAAACAGCGTCTGCCGCTCGTGAATGTAATTCATACTCTAAGGCACCAGCGAGTAGGTGTCCACACTGTCGGAAACAGCTTAGCTGACGAAGCAGGGAAAACAGCAGTGGCAACATATCTAGTAGCAGCAGTTACAAGATCCAAAAGTAAGATTGATAATGATATCTTGGCAGCTATTGCTGCGACAGAGAAGGGTGATAATTACCCTTGGGGTTTCCCTTCTAAATACTCTTATCATTTAAGTCCTAATAAAGTTCCCTATGTGAGAATTAACAACGTTGGTGACAGATTGATTCCCAACTCGGACTGCAGACTCTCTTTGATAACAGCAGCTCACGAAGGTATGGCTTCTGCCCACGCCGGCGTTTCGGCGACTGTTACTATTTTACAACAACGTTACTGGTGGCGCGGATTGTATAAACAGACTTGTGCTTATGTTCTTAATTGTGACATCTGCCGGCAGATTCAGCCTTCGACTGCTGCGCGTCCACCTCAAACACAGTTGTACATATCTAATAAACCACTTGGGTGTGTTTATTTAGATCACTGCGGTCCTTTCTCCTCTGATACTGCGTATAAGTACATCTTAGTTGCAGTGGATTCGTGCACACGTATTCTATGGGTCTGGCCACAACGGAGTGCTGATGCTCGAACTGTATACAGGGATTTGCGTGTCTTTGTGGGAATTTTTGCATGTGTTACCCTTCATTCTGACCAAGGTCCAGTGTTCGCCTCAAAGGCGTACAAAGATGCCATGAGATCTTTGGGTTCCAAGTCAAATTTTTATCTCCATATCGGCCTGAGGGCAATAGTGTTGTGGAGCGAATGAACCGTGACTTAAAGCAATCCTTGACAGCTAGGGTTTTAGGTACTGGCAGGAACTGGTTGGCCCATTTGTATAGCATTCAACGTGCACTTAATAATCTCCCTAGAAGGTCTCTGGGTGGGCGGACCCCATACGAAATGCTCTTTGGCATAAAGATGTTTGTCCCGGACCTTGATGGTCTAGACATGGCAGCGTCGGCCACACCCTTTGATGTAGATGATCACTCTGCTGTATTACAGAATCTACAAGAGACCAGAGACAGTCTTGCAAAGGAACACTTGCCCTCCACAACTGATGCTGCGCTTCAGATTCCGGTAGTTGGCTGGCTACCTCGAGTTGGTGACCTGGTCCTTGAGAAGGAGGAGAACAAGAAGGAGTTTGGCCCCTCTTATTGTGCTCCAGAACCAGTGCTTGGCGTGTAGGGTACAAGAACAGTCATTTTACCTCCACTTCCTGGTCGCAAGGATAACAGGTACATCTCCATTGACAATGTCAAACTACAACTAGTGGCCGATTCTTCTTAGTATGACTCCAGCGGTCTCTTGTCCAGCAATGCTGAGAAATTCTGTTTTGGCTCCGGCAACTACCAACAGGCCTGACATTGCCATCGAGATGCATACAGTTACTAATCCTTTCTTACCTCCACCGGCTGGTGGTCCAGTTGAAGATACTGAGTATACTTATCCCACAGATGTGTTGTTGCCTGGTTTACATTCAAGTGCAGTTGACCAGTCACGTTTTTCATTTGACACTAACTCTATGACTTCCAATGCCCCATCCAAAATTTCTATTTTTGCTGCTTGGTTTAAAAGACATTTTTTAATTCCCCCGTGGACTTACATTTGGCTGGTGCTCATAACAATTTTTTTGTTTATGTCAATTGGATTTGTGGTTGTATTTTTTCGTCTAGTAAATGGACACTATCTCACCGATAGATCTACAATTAGATTAATTGATGGAACTTTGGCCCCCCACTCCTCGTCGCACATAATGAAAAGGGACCAGACTTTTGTGAATATTACTGCCTGGCCTGTGTTAGATGGGATTGTATGGAATGCTGTTAAATTTCAAATTCATGGTCCCACAGAAGTGATTAATGTCCCCAATGTACTTCGTGTTTCTATGGGGGATGTTGTGAAACAAAACATCTGCTCTGATGATTGGGATGTCCAAGCCGTAGAGGCTCCTTTTTCTGATTTGAAATATTATGCTGCTTTTGATGCTAAAGATTTATATTTAGACACAGCTAACTACGGAGAGGTGTTTTGCTACCAACACTATGGCAATCATTTCCTGCATAAAGCGAATACATTTAGGAATTTTGTCAACTATACACAATGGGAACATTGTCCAGCACCAATTGAAGGCAGCTCCAAAACACTATTGAGCAAATTTACATATTTTACTGACTTCAGCGTATCTAAACCTGAAGCCTTTTATTTTAAATTGGCTGCTGAGTCAGCTTCCAAGGTTAGACTGACCCACACTAAATTATTGTATTCCAAGTCCTTTATGGATGAATTAGCTATAGGGGGCTATGAGCTGTGGAAAGATACCGTTGATCTTAAATCTGTTTGGGGTTCTAAAGCATGGCAGGTACAAGGTACAGAAGCTCTGCATCGAGCTTGCCTTATCCCAAACCACATGTTGTTTTTTAATTCTACCATTTTTCAAACCACCTGCTTTGGTATTGGCTACTTCTAAAAAGATGAATTCCCCTACTATTCCTGATCAGGGCACTTATCCAAGATGGGATAATCACACAGATCTGTCCCTTGATGCTGTGCAGTCATTTATTTCTAATACATCCTTCAACATTTCCAACCTGGACCCTGAAGGGTGGTTAATATGGCAGAAAAACTCAGATTCCTGTCAACATCGTTTTCTGGGTCTGTACCCTGGCTATACACAGGTTAGGGTGGGCCCCCGATTTGTATCTTCCAATTCTGTAACGACCTATTCTGTAGGAAAGTTATGTCGGTAGTGACTGCAACATTCCACCTTGGCATCTGTTAAACTTCATTTATCAAAATTGAATGACAAAGTGGATTTGAATGATTTTGTTAAGGGTCCTGTGGGTGGCAGGTCCAAAAGATGGGTGTATGCTGTTTACAATGAAGTTTGGAAATTATCTCAAATTGAAGCTGCTTCCAGATTAAGGGCTATTGATCAAGTCAATTTAGAAAAGGTGCTAGCTGTCATCGATAATAGCATTAACACCCTTTCTTCCAAAATTTACACATTCGATAATATTGTTTCGGATATTGTACAGGATGAAATGTCTGTTTTATACCATGGTCAAAATCAACTGCATTCTATATTGCAGTTTCATGGATTTTACAAACATTGAAGGCTGGGAAAGTTCCCTGGGACTACATGAACACATCATCTTTATTCCTGCCATTTAATCTGACTGATAAACAACAGTTCATGTCCATGAAGGATGCAACATACTCATTACTACATATTGAAAAGTTGGAACATTTACCTTTCTCTGTGGCCGAATCGAACTCAGCTGTGGGGCTTATCCATGGTTTAATCACCTTACCATTTCCATTGTTTAAGTTCAGTTCATGTATGAAACATTATACCCTAGGCAGATATGAACCTTTGAGTACTGGTTTCCTGCATGAAGTTTGATCACTCCCATTTACGTACAGGTGCCTGAGAGAGGGTAAAGAAGTTTATTTAAAAAGAGAGGAATGCACTTCCACACCTGATCACTCAGTAGTCTGTAGGAACATCCAATTGCATGACGCATGCAATGTTAAGGCACAGAATTTAGCTTGCATCCTGAAGGGAAATCCTGTGCCAGCAATTACACCCACTGTTACATTATTAGCTAACAGTAGTTATTTGCTTTTAAATAATGAGGCGTGCTGCGGGATGCTAGTGGGGATTCCGTACACTGTCACTGTCTCACAGCGCATAGTCTGTTGTAAAAATGTCCTTTTCCCGCCCCCCATGGGAGACTGGATGTATCCATCTGGCCTTCCATCCCAACCTTGAAAGCGGAGTTCAACAAGATGAGCAGAATAAGGGCTCTATTGTCTCAAAAAGAAGTCGCTCTGACTTCCTCTCGTGAATTATTCATCCTTCACGTGGCAAACACCCGCAGCGAGGTGCATGCGCTTTTAAATACTGATCTCCCCCTTCATTTCGGTGCTCTGATTCATACTATATTCAATGCCTCGTCAACAACTGGCTTGGTGCATTTTTTCAAAGTTGTGGGCTCTGGCCTCGTGACCTCCTTCCAAACAATATTTGGTGTGATACCGGCATTTTTTCCTTCTATTTTTTCCAGCGTCTTCGGCGGGCTACCATTGATTCTCGCCCTGACTGCTGGTGTCCTCCTGTTGGTTTGCTTGATTCGCAATGGCTGCACGATCTGTATCACAAGACAGCCTGCCCCGGCTGCTTCGACTGCGCAACCGGATGCTTGAATACTATGGAACATTACCACTGGCCACTTTAAGCGTAGCCTATGGATTATCCTTCCGGTTGTGTGCAACCTGTTTTCCATTGCCTAGATTGTCCATTCGAATGGGCTCTGGATTTGTGCCTCTCGAACACGGTGTCTCCTGCCCCGGATTATGATCAACTAATGATTACCTTGGTGGCTCATGAGTTGGACTGTTCTGCCATCGGGATTATGGCCTGTGGAGCGGCACATGGAGTCCTAGGGAATTGGGATATATATGCGGCAGCATATGACTTCTTGGCGAGAATTTATCTTGAAGAACACGCAAGTTGTCCTCTGATTGTGCTAGAGTCTCCGGTTATTGAAGAACATGTATGCTCATTTACTTTACTTAACTGGATGGCAGACTGTTACTGAACATCATAATGACTTCCTCTTGGAGGCAGTTGCTACTTATTGTGCCTACACGTTGATGGATTAACTTGAAAATTGTCCATCTTCTGTACGTCCAAACCCAGATTTTTAAATTTTTTCTTTTTTGCTCCACATTAGGCTGTATCACGCCACTGTGAGATGTTTTAATTTTTTACTTTTTCCAACCAGTTTTTCGAACTGTCACTACCAATTATATGGATTGGCAATACATGAACTTGGTTCTGTCTCAATCGAACTTGAACTCTGCGTTCCTACATTGCTTCCCTATTTTGTTCATGGTCCGATCAAGGGAGGGTGTAGTGGAGACGGGGTTCTATGTGCGCACATTGCTATGTTAGCATAAGCGCTTTAGATGTAAAACGCCATCTTGCCACTTTGCTGCTTTTGCACACAACACTGCAGGTAGCTGTTATTACAAGAAAAACTGCTTGCTTGCTTTTTCTTCACATGAGAACGGTCTGTTCACATCCCTAGACGTGCACCACGACCTTAGTCTGAACAATGTGTGCAGAAGCTGTCAAGGTCAAATTACAATGTTTGCTTTGGAATTCAGGTTGATCGGCCCACGCTCTAGACATAACACGCACACAGCTGCACATATCTGAAACTCGGGTGCCTTTAATATTGCATTTGCATGCATGATTCAGACACTTGGAGAAAACCTTTCCAGACACAGAGAGCAGAGCTGATCCTGTGATGTGATTCACCTAAGCTGATATTTACGGTATGGGGTTCCCCATTCAAACCTAGGGACCTTCTATTAGTTTCCTAAAACTAGTTTACTAGTGAAGGGAGGGTGGTTGTTTTCCACTATCATTTGTAATATGATTTTCTATGGTATTGTAACAATGCTGATGGTTTTGTTTTTAATCATTTGTCTGCTTATGTTGGCCAAAGTGCTGCACCATAGAGCACGTAGTTAAAAATAAACATTTTAAACTTTACTGTGTCTCTGATTACTCTTGTTGTGGACTAATATGAGAATAATAACGAAAAGGTGTTTCTGATTCCCACCATTCCTAGAGAGTACTCTAAGTCGCTTCTTCTGGGTTGTCTAATCATTGGTAGCTTCGAAATGATACGGAGAACGAATGAGACACTGATGCTAGTCGGATAGGGGTTCTGGGTACTGAGATGAGTTTTTTGGTACACCACAATTCACTGAGGTCCTGGTTTCCTGCTAATAGTTCTGTGCATGAGCAGAATCCCTGCAACAATACAAATTCATCAGAAAGCATTGTTAAAAACCATAATGAAACACTGCACTTTTAAAAAATGTAATAGGAAGCTCATAATAAAAGATTTATAAAATGTACTTAAGAAGGAGAAGTGCAACAATGTCTGGTTGAAAGTACTACTGCATGGGCAGATACAAAGGTTGCTCAGTCTGTATAATCACAGACATTTTAAGGCATGGGCAAAGTGGGCTCTGGTCCAGGTCCCCAGTCTTTCAGGGGCCCTCTTATAGTGCCAGCTCTGTTCTGCAGAGAGACTTGCCCTGATAACCTTGAATAATTCTTAAACTAATGGTGTTAAATACTGTTTATCTTTCATTTATTTTTATTGTGAGTAGTGTGTGAGTCTATTACAGCCATTTTTTCGCAAAATTTTGTGTTTGTGTTTCAAACAACATCCATAAAAAGTTTCTCTTAGATCAAAACAAGATCTCACATATGAGAAATGGGAGGGTGTCACAGACATTATTTGCAGTGATATTAGTGAGTTGCTACTGCGTTACAATATTGAAAACACAAGTTACTATCCCTGAATACTAGCTGTAACAACTTCAGAATTTAGACAAGTGCACTTGTGCACTGTCAGTGACCTAGCCAATGATGGCATAAAAGAGCTGACATTGGATCAAAAATTCAAAGTTGTTCCAACAAGGGCCCCCATAATACGTTTGGCCTGGGTCCCCCAAAATCCTTAAGATGCCCATTTGGATTTTGTGATAGAGATAAGCACAATAAGCTCAGTAAAGTGCGATACCTAAAATGGAAGAATATTACTTGATCCAAGGTTGCTTGAACCACCTCTGAATGAGGCTCAATGCCACAGCACGAGTGTAGGATCCCATGTTGCCTTATATTAGATTTATTCGGAGAAATGTCTTCCCTCTTTAGAGGTACGTGGTCCAGGAATGTTGCTTTTTATCCAGAGTGTGTCCTCTTTTACAATGAATGAAGGGTTGTAAAACTGTAATGAGGGGCCCATTTTCCCAAAATTAGTTTTGACATATATCAACTAGAGATGGAAAACCCCTTGTTACAAGTTAAACAATCCATGATGATTGACTGATTAAGGTGTGAATGAGAATTTATCAAACCAATATCCACACAAGTACCAGTTCCAATTTAAACTAATTCTCAAGATTATTTATTCCAAGGAATTCATGGCAGAGGTAGTATGCAGATATGGCAGTGGTGTAACGAAACGTGAGGGGTCCATCATGCAGAGTACACAGATGGGCCCCCCTCCCTGGCCTACCACCTAGCACTTTTGCTGGGGAGGTCTCATGGAGATCAGGGCCCACCACACTGCGGGGTCTAATGTTATGCCACTGGTACATGGTGTCACAGACAAAAGACGTCTTACAAAATGTCTTTCCTCAGTGTGGAAGAAATAGGAATCGGCATATCCCCAGACTCCCACCCCATATGTTACAAGGCGTGAACATTTGTGCTTCCCCACAGCTTAGATGGCAGTTTCTGGAAGGCATCTATACAATGAATAAATGTCTGCTAATGCACTGAAATGTTAAGCTCCCAGGAAGAAGATACATCAAATACTATACTCAAATAGGGAAAACTATGGACCTTCTCTAATGTATTGTCTGTGTTTAAACTGCCCGGCCCCCATGACATAATCTGTGATTTGGAAAAGTTGGTTCTCAAGTCTAGCCTGGAGTTAAAGGGCCTTATTATGACTTTGGCGGTGTGGGAGTGGGGCCGCCAGGCTGCCGTCCCGCTCCCACACTGCCAAAGCCAAATCAGACCACCTTCCAGATTACAACTTTTTAAGTCGCTGGTGGGCAGTTCTATGGCGTTCCCACAGTGGTGCCTTTAAAATAGGCACTGCAATGGAAACGTGAAAGCATGTTCCTGCACAATGAACAATGTTGTGCATTTAATTCTGTGCAGGAACATGGGGGAGCATGCAGACGGGGGGGGCACTCCCTGTGCCCCCTTGCATGCAACCCATGGCGCAGAGGCACCAGGGGCCCTGTAGTCCCCCCTTTGTTTCCTCACCACAACACTTTTCATGGCTGTCGCACTGCCATGAAAAGTGTTATAGTGAGGAAACTCGTAATATGCTTAGCAGGCCCCAGAGGCCCCGCCAAGCATATTGCGGCCTCGAGACGACTGCACCACTGCCAGGGATCTCTGATCCCTGGCAGTTGCATTGGTCCCAAGGTGGCCGACCACCCTGGTCATAATACAGCAGTCATGAGACTGCCACCACTACGCCCCCGCGGGTCTAGCGGTCAGTGGACCGCTAGACTTGTACCAAGTCCCAAAGTCAGTAAAGGATACTACCGACTCCCTTAGTGCTCTTGGGGTATGAGCCAGAAAAGCCCTGTATCCTTCACTTAAATCAGTACCAGGATAAAAGAGACATCAAGGGGACATCCGAAAACCTTTGCAGCAAACAAGAATGCTAATATTTGTATGCAAAATAAATAGCAAAGTGATCAATAAACATCTCGTTCAAGCCTGAACGTTTTAGTTAGCTCTTCCTTAGGTCCATAACTCACCCTCACCATAAAATGACTTTGCAAATTAGCAAGAAAAATGACTAGTACAGTATCTAGGCCTGGATCCAGTTGAAGGTGCCACAGCTTAGAGCTGTCTACCCCATCAAAGGCATTAGAGAGGTTAATAAATGCTAAAGAAGTCAGGGAATACCCGAGTTCTTGATACTTATTAATGATACTTGCTAGTCAAATAACTTTGTTTCGGGTCCAGGGCCATAAAAGTGTAAATGCAGAAAAAAAAAACATAAATAATTAAAACAGTACATTTCAGCATTAGAAATTTATGGTTTGTATAGGTAAGTGCGAAAATTAATACGATAAAAGATTAAAATGACAAGTTGCATATACAAGTGCAAAAATTATACAAAGAAGCCCAGTTAAAGTTACAATATGCAATTTGCAAGAACAGAGATAAAACATAATAATCAACATGTTGTCACAAGGGCGGGGGGTGCATTTCTAGGAATAATCGACATGGCACCCAGGAACTTAGGGGCTCGTTACGATGGCGGACAGACTGCATTCCGTCTGCCATCGTTTCGGGAATTGGGACCAGCCGTCTATATGGCGACGGTCCAGCACATGACATTACAATGCGACCATCACTGTGGCGGTTGCATTGTGCATGTTTACCATTGCGGTGTATGCTGCCGGCTGCAGCACCCGCCGTTATGGCAAAAATGCATGTTGTGCATTTCTCTGCACTATGTGGCAGGCACCATGCAGTGCCTGCCAACTGGTGCATGGAACTGTAGGGGGGCACCATAGGTGCCCCCAAGTGCAAATTCCACATGCCCCTGCACAAGGGGACAACAACGGGCCCCCAAAGTACATCCCCGCCAGCCTTCAATGGAGGTTGAATCACCATAGACAGGCTGTTGGGGATGCAGCATCCAAATCTGGCGGGTGGTGCCTGCTAGGCACCACCACCATTTTGTGGATGCCGGTGGGTCCGACAGGCAATCGTAACAATTGCCTCTGTTGGACCTGTGGCGGACGGGCTTTCCGCCCGCCAGGCACACCGCCCGCCATCCTGATCTGGCGGGTGGAAAATGGCCTTATGATGGTGGTGAACCCGCCACCGGCAGCCTGCTGGTGGCAGGTTCATCGTAATCACCCCCCTTAGCTCCTGGGATGGGAAAAGTAAGGGTGTAGTCCAATCTCATGATGCGGAGGGCAGCAGCATGGCTATTCTCACCTCGGTGTACACACATTGGAGCTAACCAGGGACAAGTGTAAAGTGGGTAAGTGAAGAAAACATATGCAACACTCTCCTTTGAGGAAGTACAAGCAGGACAAGCATCAGTGACCCCACATGACCCCTTTGACCCTTGACCCGGTCACTCCACTCCGCACGGCCCCCGTGTGCCCAGATTCTGCTGCTGTTGCCTTCTTGGCCTCTATAGCTGCTGCCTCTCCTTAAGGCCCCGGCTCTCCAGGCTTGCCCAGGCTTGCCCGCTCTGTCTTCCCGCTGTTTCCACCCCCTTCCGCTCCCTGCCGCTGCTCTCCTGCGG
The DNA here is from genome assembly GCF_964204655.1 of Triturus cristatus. NCBI lineage: Eukaryota > Metazoa > Chordata > Amphibia > Caudata > Salamandridae > Triturus > Triturus cristatus. The sequence goes on from NC_140584.1 coordinate 63,962,745, forward strand.
CCCCGCCCCTTCTTTTGGCACCCGCTCCCCATTCGCCGCCCCACTCCCGCCTCCCAGCTGCTCCTCCCTCCCACTTCGCCATATATGGCGGGGACGCGCGTACGCGCAGCGGCCACGCGCAGCAGGCACGCCGATTGCACGCTGTAGGCGCGCCAAAGGCAAGCCCGTCTACACCCGTCCACGCCTGGACTGCGCCCAGCGCCAGAACCCCTGGACCCCGCCGGAGCCAGCCAACCCGACAGAGATACGACGCCGCCACCCTCCACGCACTCAACACCGGCCGACAGCCAGCCTGCTACCAAGCCAACCCGAAACGCACCCATGGAGCATTCACCTGCCACGCCTGCAACTTCACCTGCACCCGATCCTGCACCGCACCCACCAAGCCAGGCTCCAGCAACGACCACCTCAAGTGCATCTTGCTCAACACCCGCTCCATCCACAGGCACGCCGTCGAACTCTGGAACCTTCTCGACACAACATCACCAGACGTCGCCTTCCTCACAGAAACATGGATGAACGCCTCCTCAGCTCCCGACATCTCCATAGCCATCCCGGATGGCTACAAGATCATCCGGAAGGACCGCGTCAACCAAGCCGGAGGAGGCATCGCCATCGTCCACAGAAACACCATCCGAAACACGACCAACTCCGACGACACCCTCACCGCCACCGAACACCTTCACTTCCCACACCCTCAGAGGCACCCTCGTCTACAAACCCCCGGGACCACGCACACAATTCAGCGAAGCCATCGCAGACTTCGTCAGCCCGCACGCCCTTACCTCCTCAGACTACATCCCCCAAGGAGACCTCAACTTCCACCTGGAGAACAACAATGACAGCAACACCGCCACCCTGCTGGACAACCTCGCCAACCTCGGACTCAAGCAACTGGTGAACACCCCCACCCACATCGCCGGCCACACGCTTGACCCCATCTTCTCCTCCAGCAAGCACATCTCCTTCAGCCACTCCACCGGACTGCACTGGACAGACCACAGCTGCGTCCACTTCAACTTCAGGAGAACCACGACCCACAACCACCCTCAACAGGTTCCCCGCAGAAGCTGGAGCAAGATCACCGCCGACCAGCTCACCACCTCCCTCAGCCAGAACCCCCCCACCAACATGACGGACCCCAACGATGCAGCCCGCAACCTCACACAGTGGCTCACCAACTGCGCCAATGACCTCACACCACTGAAGAACCCCCCCAGCAGACACAGCAGCAAGAAAGCCTCCTGGTCCACCAACGACCTCAAAAACTCCAAGAAAACCTGCCGTACCCTCGAGAAAGCCTGGCGCCACGACCAGACTACAGAAAACATGACAGCCCTCAAGAACGCCACCCGCAAACACCACCAACTGATCCGCACCACCAAAAGGACCACATTCAAAGAACGACTGGACAACAACTCCCACACAGCTAGGAACTCTTCAGCATCGTCAAAGAGCTCTCCAGCCCCAGCGCCTGCAACTACGACATCACACCCTCGCAGGACCTCTGCAACTCACTCGCCTCGTTCTTTCACTGCAAGATTGCCGACATACACAACAGTTTCGGCGCACAGACCGCGCACCCTACCACCGATCCGGCGCCTCCCACCACCACCCTCCGCACCTGGACGACGGTCAGCACCGAAGATACTACCCACACGATGAACACCATCCACTCCGGCTCCCCAACCGACCCCTACCCACACCACATCTTCAACAAAGCCGACTCCATCATCGCACCCCAACTCCGGAACATCATCAACAGCTCCTTCGCATCCGCCACCTTCCCAGAGAGCTGGAAACACGCCGAGCTCAGCGCCCTCCTGAAGAAACCCACCGCGGACCCCACGGACCTCAAGAACTTCCGCCCCATCTCGCTCCTCCCCTTTCCGGCCAAAGTCATCGAGAAGATCGTCAACAAACAACTCTCCGCCTTCCTCGAGACCAACGGATCCCTTGACCCCTCGCAGTCCGGCTTCCGAGCAAACCACAGCACCGAGACCACCCTCATCGCAGCCACCGACGACATCAGGTCCCTGCTCTACAACGGGGAAACAGCTGCCTTCATCCTCCTGGACCTCTCGGCAGCCTTCAACACTGTATGCCACCGCACCCTGATACAGCGCCTCAGCAACATCAGAATCCAAGGAAAGGCCTTGGAATGGATCATCTTGTTCCTCGCCGGCAGAGCCCAGAGAGTCTGCCTTCCCCCGTTCCAGTCCGTGGCCACCGAAGTCATCTGCGGCGTCCCGCAAGGATCCTCGCTCAGCCCCACCCTCTTCAACGTCAACATGAGCCCCCTCGCAGCCATCGCACGCCAACACAACCTCAACATCATCTCCTACGCCGACGACACCCAGCTGATCCTCCCCTCACCAACGACCCCGCCACAGCCAGAGCCAACCTCCAGGAAGGAATGAAAGACGTCGCGGAATGGATGAAGCTCAGCCGGCTGAAACTGAACTCAGATAAGACGGAAGTCTTCATCCTGGGAACATCCCCCTCCTCGTGGGACGACTCCTGGTGGCCTCCTGCCCTGGGCTCCGCTCCAAAGCCAACGGACCATGCTCGCAACCTGGGCTTCATCCTGGACTCCCCCCTCACGATGTCCAAGCAAGTCAACGCCGTCTCGTCATCCTGCTTCAACACCCTGCGCATGCTCCGAAAGATCTTCCGGTGGATCCCCACCGACACCAGGAAGACGGTCACACAGGCCCTTATCACCAGCCGACTGGACTACGGAAACACCCTCTACGCTGGAACCACAGCCAAACTACAGAAAAGACTCCAGCGCATACAGAACGCCTCTGCACGACTTATCCTGGACGCCCCCCGCTTCAGCCACCTCTCTCCCCAGCTGAGAGACCTGCACTGGCTCCCCATCAGCAAGAGGATCACGTTCAGACTCCTCACCCACGCACACAAGGCTCTCCACGACATGGGACCCACATACCTCAACAACTGCCTCACATTCTACACACCCACCCGCCACCTCCGCTCCGCCAGCCTCGCCCTCTCCACCATCCCGCGCATCCGCAAGACCACCGCCGGAGGAAGATCCTTCTCCTACCTGGCGGCCAAGACATGGAACTCCCTCCCCACCCACCTACGACTGACCCAGAACCATCTCTCCTTCAGGAAACAGCTCAAGACCTGGCTCTTCGAGCAGTAGCGGATCCCCCTCCCCCCAGCGCCTTGAGACCCCACGGGTGAGTAGCGCACTTTACAAATTGATTGATTGATTGATTGATTGATTGATTGAGGTGAAGACTCTCAGCAGGAGGGCACACTCTCTAAACTGAAAGTATAGCTTCCTGTCTGAGGGAGCAGTCAGCTGGTCCCAGTATGACTCATACGCACTCACATGCTTAAAGTGGAGGAAGTCACTGGTCAGCTTGGAAGGAGCAGCCTTCCTAAAGTTGTTGGCCTCTGTGGCTGCCCAGTAGAGCATCTTCAGTGAGTTCCTGGGCGGAAAACAGGTGATGGAATGGTGGTCTCAGAGGTCTGACAACCCAAGGAAATGGAGTGACTCTTTGATGTTCAGAAGCCACAGAACTTTATGAAATTGGTCAGCTTCTATTACATCCTGGAGGGCAGGGCTGTGATGTAATGGGCAAGTTCTGGGGTAGTCTACAGCCGCCTCCAATATTAGAGGGGGCTTAACCTGGTTTTGCCAGCAAGACTTTTTACTCCCATATCCTGCGAGAGCGGGAACAAAGGAGTGATTGGTGGGAGGAAAGCAAGGTGTGTAGAAACTTGTTTGCGGCGCTAGTTAATAACTCAATGTCAGAGAAACCCGATAACTCCTCCCTGTGAAGAACCGGACACAGAGCCTATTAGTCATAGACTCATTGGCAGTCAATAAATTAAGATTTAGCCATTGCTCCCTAGTGCCTAAATCTCCTTGAAGCCCTACTGATAAGGGCTCAGAATATACTTCAAGTCACTCCCAGATGCTGTTGAAAATAATTCTGGCCAACATTTTCACTGTAGAATTGATGTGAAAGATCGGCCAATAACATCTTGGTTCAAGTCGAATTCCTATTTTAAAAGTGTGCGCTATAATTCACGTGGACCAGGACGGGGATAAATTGACAAAACAACAATTTAAAAAAATGTTTGTTAAAAGTGGTGTCCATATGTCCATGTTGCTTGTGTGATCTCATCTAAGGTGCCTAGCTGCAACCCCATGTGTGTGGGGTGTGTCCCCCGGGCACTGGCTTGCGTTCTCCCAAGGAGTGCATAGATAAAATGCTACACAGATTCAAAGTACGATGGTATCCAGAACAAGTATTAACGCAAGCTAAAGCCTGATTCCAACTTCAATCAAGAGAGGAATTATTACATTCCAAAGATGAACCCAAACAAAATGGGACGACAGTAGTGTCCAAATTCTCGACGATGAGCGGCCCATACAAAAGAATTATCAGAAAACATTGGCCAATACTCAAATTAGAACCCGATTTTAATCATATCTTTGATCAGGAACCAATCTTTGCTTACACCAGGAGAAAAAACTTGGGTGAAATAATCAAAAGTCCCATTAATCAATTCCCACAAACCACCTGTAAAGGAACCATCCCTTGTTAGAATTGCAATAATTGTCATAATGTTATAACGGGATCATACATCACACATCCCATGAAGGGACACAAAATCAAATTAAAAGTGAACGCAACATGCGATATGTCTAACGTGGTTTATCTTCTCAAGTGCCCTTGTGGAAAAACCTATGTGGGACAAACAGAAATAAAAATAAAAATACGTTTAAACGAGCACAAGAGTAACATTAGAACTAAACATGTTAAATCCACAGTAGCTGGACATTTCATTGAAGTTGGCCATAATGTTAGTCAATTAAGGTTTTGAATCCTGGAAATAATTGAAAAATGTGAAGGCAGAGAAAATCACAACCATATACTACAACTAGAGAATTATTGGATACGGAATCTGAACTCGTTAAAACCCAATGGAATGAATGAACGCATGGAATTTCAACGTTATCTATAACTCAATGTCACTTTCTATGTTATCCATAATTGTCAAATGCTTTCAATGTCATCTAGAATTACCTGTTCGTATTATTTACACATCGCTATGATCTTCACCTTATTGATTTTATCCTTACACCAGTCACACTTCACTAACTGTGGTAACACTAGTCCAATATGGCCACCTAACTCAGTCTCATTTCTGCTTTTAATGATCTCTACACGTTTGCAACTTGTTTTAAACATCGGTTCACTTCCGCATGAAACGTAATTGACTCACGTGGTAACCACGGGATCATCAACCACCAAATGTGTCACACACGCCACGACTTTGGATGAAACCTGCAAGCATTCAGGTTTACAAGTAAGCTACTTTAAGAACACACTTAATGTGAACGACAACTTAAATTCTAGGGGTGCACATAGCGGCGCACGCGTTTCACTTAGTGTGTTGGGAGTGACAATCAACCATTTATGGCTGACAATGCGTTATGATCACTATTCACGATCCACAATTTCTTTATCGTTGAATCCACATAACACCCAGAATGTTCAATATCAGTCATTCACCACAGGTTTTAACTTTCCAAAACACTTTTGGATCTCCTCAGCTGAACATTTCATTTCATCTGGGCACACCTTATTTGTAATTATATATCAACCCAGTGGTTCTTCCTATTTGATCAACATATGTTTATTTAAATTTATAGATAAACCCCGGATGAAGGCCAAGCCGGACGAAATGCATTGGGACATATGAATATTGTAAACCGCTTACAATGCATTCTGGGCAATGCAGTTCAAACGTTTGATTATGAAAAAATAGTGTTGTGATATAACAATACAATTGAACTCTGATGAAAAAAAACTTGAAGTATTTCGGTTTATTTTTTGAATAACTTTTGAAACTCCTTGGGAGAACGCAAGCCAGTGCTCGGGGGACACACCCCACACACATGGGGTTGCAGCTAGGTTAATTTATACACACTCTGGTTCAGAGAGCGATACCCTGGAGCACGGCACACCTTTACAAACTTCCTGAAACACCAGAGCTGTGCGCGCTCTGTTACCAATTGGATTTACTCATCTAAGGTGCAACATACCTTAAAGTCCTGACCTGTACTGTGTGCAATGTGAGGAGTACAAATTAAATTTGTTGTTAAAGGTATAGTTTGAAAATGTAAAACCAATTTTGCATCACTCATATACGTGCTCATTATGGATGAAGTGCTGACACTATTTTTAATAGAATTAATTGTCTACTAGGGAAGTTTGGGAATGTGTTTGTGTCCTCTGTGAGTCGTTCCCATTGCACGCTTTGTAGATCCTTTTTTTCTTTTTTCCAAAGTTACATTTATAGGACGCACAACACCTAAGATACCCAAAGGTTTTCTAGTCAAACTAGCGTGGGTGCGATTCTATCTTTTACACTCGTGGTTTCAGACGAACTTTGTAAATTATGTCACAGAGGAAAGTAAAAGCCCCATAAATTGATTGAATCTAATGGAATCTGAGAGACAATGTATAAAAATGTCAAGATTTGATTTTATCATGATGCTGTAGAAAAAAAGATGGATTGGGTAGATGCCATGCTAGTTTTAAACTATTCATTAGTTTTAGAAGTGGTAAAATAATTATAAACTTCATAAGAAATAATGAATTGAGTGCCAAAATAAAATGAAACAGGAAGTGGATATTGATCCCCAAATTTGGCATCCAAGATATCGCTGCTTAAGAACTGTTTGAGTAGGCCAGCGACATGAAAATATAATCTGTGAATAAGGTACAGCCACGTCCAAGGTAAGTAGGTGCAGCATTGTGATTGGTCTGAGCACCCTGACACAACGCGCTCAGCCAGGGGCTGTAGGGGAGGCCCTGTTCTCCATGCAGCTGTAATGCAGCCTGCATGGAGAAGGGGGAAAGTGGGCATGACTGGTTTGGGCGGCCTGAGATGGCCGACCAAACAATCACTGTGAACTTAGGAATGGGCAAACCACTCCTGCCCTGCTCTGTGAGCAGAGCAGCACCGCCCACCCACCCGCCCGCAAAGCAACAGGAAACATAAAATGATAGTTACTGAAAGTTATTATCATTTTATGTTTTTGTTTTCTGCACTGCTTGAAAGCAGTGGGGCAATGCTCCTTCACCATAGCGGAGCAGCCATGTTTCATTAGATAGATGGAGTTACCTTGGACAAGCACCTGAATATGAATATTCATATCAGCAACGTATGTAAGGGAGCAAACCACTTGTTGAGGAGGACTCTCAGAAATATCAAACCTTTCCTTCCACAAAGTCATTTCAAGCAGGTGGTCCAAGCGCTTGTCTTGCCGGGGCTAGACCATGGAGGTGCTACCCTCTGAGGCCTTTCCAAATACGCCCTGGCTCCACTAAGGGCCTCACTGAACACCGCGGCTAGACTGGTGTCAGGTTCCAAACGAAACAAGCACGTATCCCCAGTCTTAAAATCCCTCAATTGGCTACCCTTTGAAGCACGAATTCAGCTAAAGATTGCAGTTCTGGCGCACAAAGCCATCCACTTCAAGACTCCCAGGTACCTGGCACAAAAACTTGAACTATCCTGTGGGGATAGAGCTTCAAGAAGCGCCACAACTTACCTCCTGAAACCTCTCATACTTATCAAAAAGAGAACTTGTCACCAAGCCTTCTCTGGTGCTGCCCCAAATATATGGAACTCTCTCCCACCGGAAGTATGCAGACTCTCCTCGACGACGGAGTTCAAAATGGAAGTTAATAGATTTCTGATGAGCAAATTCCTACCTTCAGTGGCTAGGCTCACTTGACTGGTTGACTTTGTTGCTATCACCAGGGTTACCTCCATTTGATATGGCTCCTCTTTACTGCATATTTTTACCCCTTTTTGCTGTTTTAATTCATCAATTTACTGTATTATTTTCCTTTTCCCAATTGATGTCGATACCTCATTCATGTCCTCTCTTTCATACTACTGTAAAGTGCTCTGATATCTTTCTGGATCTTGTTGGTACTATATAAAACTTTATAAATAAATAAATAAATAGATTAAATCATGATTTAACATAAAATTGCCTAGTATTTTGCACTTTAGATCTATGCATGATTTAGACAACGGAGCATGTATATTATTTGTAAGCAAACTCAGGTCAAATTTACTAACACAAACTTGGCATGAAATCGGAAACAATTAGGGGATTATTACATGAAAGCAGATATTCTATCAAATTAAACGCACAGAAAAATTCGGGCAAGTTACGTTAGTAAAATCATTATTGTAAAATTCGAGAAAAGTATAACTCATTTTTAATGCTCACAGAATAGGCTTGAATCGCTTTGCAATTCAACTCGATAGGGAATATTTTTTAATTTAAGGCAAGTTTAAAACAAGGTATTAGGCCACCCTTCTCTCTGCCCGAGTTTAAAGGTATGACCAAGTTTGAATAGCATAGAAACCATCCCTGAGCAAGGCATAGTGGACCATGTTTCCTGTAGAAGGATTATGCCAAAATTATTGATCATACCTAGCCACTGTGGTTTCTTTTCCTTTGAACGTAATCCTGCGATGATCCAGTTAATGCTGTTAAGAGAATGTGGCTGCAGCTTTCTGTCACAGACCAATTATGGAGTAGCTCACAGCAGTGAACAAGGTGGGACTCGCCAACAGCAGTGCAAAATCAATGATAGATTGAGTCAATCCACTTCAGTCAGTTTCTCCAATGCAGGGAATCTATTCTGTAAATTAAGGTCAAAACTCAATTGAAAGAAATTACTAATGTTATTTGCCAACGGCCTGATAGACAGAAGAGGGATCATAGGTGCCAAATGAGATGGCGATGGTTGCCCTGATGGCCTTTTTAAGAAACAAAGTGGTGAAACAGTAATGCAGCCATATTGACTCAATTAACAACGTACTCTCCACCCTGAGCCCAGAAACTCCTAGCATCCCACTCCTAAAATGAAAGTGTATAAAGTGTGTATATATATATATATATATATATTCACTGAAAAAACCATAGGTTTCAGGCACATTATATTTAGGAATTAGCATTTAAAAAACCTTAAAAATTCACTGAAAAGCCCATAGGTTTCAGGGGCGTTATAGTTAGCTGGACTTTTCACTCGTACAAAACCATTGAAATTCCCCCGTTATAGTTAGTTCAGCTAACTATAACTCGCGCGCCCGCAATGCACTGCTGATGACGTCACATATTACATCACTCATGACATGGTCAGTGACATCACTCATGACATCACTGATGACATCTCAAATGACATCACTGATGACATCATCCTTGTGATAGAGTGGCAGACCTCCTCTCCCCCTAATATAACCTTTGATACACACATTTAAAAAAAGAAACTAGAGGTGTAAAAAGGGGCGTGGCCTCAGAACACCTGTCTGCAACGCAGCTCCCTGGCGCATACTGGAGATACCTGTTGGGCTAGTTAGCCCTCAGGGACACTCAGTATTGAAGGGGAATTAATTCCCCAACTTACAACTGGCCAGGGGGCGCGTTTACAGAGTGCTGCAAGGAGGGGGCGTGGCGTCCAGCGCGATGCCGGTCTTTTATTTATTTTATTTTTTTAAGAAGGAGGGCTGTGTGGCCCCCCTTCTTTTTCTAATTTACTGGCTCTGGGGACCCCACCCCCCAGGGCCTGCACCCTAATTTTTTTGGGTGAAAAAAATAAATTTGGCCCTCCCAAGGCCTTAATCGGCCCCGGGAACCCCAACCCCCGGGTCATGGCATTTTTTTTTTTTTATTCTTTAGGAGGGGGCTGCATTGCCCCCCTCCTCAGGCCACTTATGGCCCCGGGGACCCCATCCCCCGGGGCCGGCCTTTGTTTTTTATTATTTTAAAAAAATATATATTTATAGAAACACCTAGGACATGCTGGACAAACCGTATGTACCTATCATCATGACGATTTGCGTGATATTCATTAAAAGGCGACTATGCATAGAATTAATCCATATGGAATGTATTTACACCGCTAGTGAAGCTCTGACGTGTCTGACGCCCTACCGTGCCTAATCCCGGCGCCCCCGCCGGGTGGGTACTCTCCAAGTAGACACCCTTGTCGTTTATTTATACAAACATGGGTAGCTATTGACGGGCACATTTAATATACACGCACACCAAGCCATTTAAAGGGGATTCAACGAAAATTCGACCAAACTATGCAAGAAACCCCCCTCACGGTTAATAAAACACACATCCACCGCCGGATGTGTAATGCTTTTTATTTTACTCTCTGGAAAGGAGACGAACCTCACTTGAGAGTCACAGCGTGCTCCTGGCTGAGCCGATTGCTGTGTTACACCCACCAGTGCCCGCCAATTACCTCACACCTCTGTGTTGTATTTCACCAGCTAGTGCGTATGCTATGACACTCTCTAGCCCATGTGCACTGTAACACCACCCCGTGAATATGTCATGCCACACTTGCCTTCGCACGGGTTATATTGCCCCATCTAACGTGCCTTCCTCGATGCCTATGTTATAACGCACAGCGCTATGCCATACATATTACAATCTGGGATCCATATCTTTGTCACAGTGCATATGCAACGTTACACTCCCCAGCACATATTTTATGTTACAACTTTAGAGACTACTTAGGTTACACAACACTGCCCTGTGCATATTACACTCCAAGGCGCATATCGCATAGCACGCGCTAGTGCCTGTGCTATCTCGCGCTCTCCAATGAATCTGTCATTGCGCACAATGTATTGCATATTATATTTCACGCCCCGGTTCATCTTATATCACACTTTTTGGTGCTTAGTTTATACCATATACTATATCTAGTTTTCATTTTCAATGTGCTCTCAGGACTATGTTCTATATAACACTGCGTCCACCTACCCTTTTTACGGGCATTACATTTTGCGATGGGGGTGGAGGGTCAGGGGGTGTTTCTGCCAAGTGAGCCCGGAGTCACAGTCACAAACATCCTCTTCTTCCTGAATAAAAGTGAGATTATGCTGCATACTTGTTCATATTTTAAGTAGTTCGCACAGACAGACATTTTAAAAACAATAAAGTTCCTAATACCCACCTTCTCTGAACAGTTAGCTTGCTGCCCCATCCACCTCCTCCCTATCCTCTGTTGTCTGAATCTATGGACTAGCCTCCTCCTGCCATGCATGGTCTGATGTGCTGCCACTGCCCTCCATTTAGCATGATGTACCAGTCCACTCCTCCTGCCCTCCATTGCCCAATTCTGTGGCCCATCATTGACCTCCTGCTTAGCCTCTGTTTGTAGCTTGCTGCCCCTATTCTCCTTCCCCCTGCCCTCCGATGTCTATGTGCATGCCCCTGCTCCATCCTTTTTGCCCAACATGTTCCATGGACCTGCCACTCCTATCTACTCTGAGTGTTCTGTTGAGCTGCCACTCCCCTCCCACCTGCCTAGCATTGTCAGATGACTGTAACCTGTCCCTGCCACCTCCACCCTGCCTGTCCACATGCCATGCCCCTATCCCCTTCCTCCTGTCCTCCATGGTCCATTTTACTGCAACACCCTTCTGCCCTCCTTGTCTGTTGTGCTGCAACTGCTCCTCCTGCCTGCCCCGCGCGGTCTGTTGTGAAGCCCCTTCCCTGAACTCTCTTGTCTGTGCCCAGGTCCTGACCCTCCCTTCTATCCTCCATGGTCCTTTGTGTATGCCCCTGCACCCTCCTTCTTGCCCATCATAGCCATTGTGCTGCCACTAACCCTCCTGCTTGCCATGCATGGTCTTCTGTGCTGCCATGGCCCCTCCCACCTTCCCTGTGTGGTCAGCTAGCTGCCCATGATCCCCTCCCACCTTCCCTCCATGGTCTGTGTGTATGCCATCATAGTCTCATTGTTGCTCTCCATGGTGTGTCTTGTTTCTAGTGCCCATCCTGCCTGACCTCCATGGTCATCTTGCTGCTCCTGCCCTGCCCCCTTGCCCCCAGCCCTCTGTTTCCATGTGAAGACCCCGATTCCCTCCCTCCTGGCTTGTCTGTTCCAGTGTAATGCCCCTGATCCTTCCCTCCTGCCCTTTATGGTCTGTTATGCTGCAGCTTTCTCTCCTGTCTGTCCATTATGGCTACCATTGCTACCATTGCCTCTTTCCCCTCTGTTCTCTGTTGTCCATGTGCATGGTCCTGTCCCCTCCCTATTGCTTTCTATGGATTGTTGTGCTGCACTCCCATCCCGCATGCGCTGTGTGGTGTATTGTGCTGCTGCAAACCCTGATGCCTGCCCTGTAGGGTCAGTTTGGTGCACCTCTCCATGTCCCTCCTGTCCTCTGTTATTCGAGTAGATGTCCCTACCCCAATTCCTCCTGCCTACCATGATCCTATGTACCATACTTGCGAACATTTTGAACTTGGTAAGAGGGAGATTTTGAAATTTTGGGGGGGTATTGATTTTCCCCTTTGAGTTACATTGAAAAAGAGGAGATTGTAGACAGGAGACATATCAAATAAAGCCCATTTGAGCTTAAAAACATTGGGCGTTTCCTGGCTGAAACGGGTCTGTTGGCATGTATGGTTGTACTACCACTGCCTCTTCCTTCTGCCCACAATGGTCTATTATATTGCCACAGCCTCTCTTGCCAGTCCAGTATTGTTGGTTTGTTGCCCCTGCCCCCCTTTCCACTGCCCTCCATAGTCTGTTGTGCTGCCACTGCCCTTCCTGCCTGCCTAGTGTGGTCAAATTGTTGCCTCTGCACTCTCCTACCTGCCTTCAATTTTTATAGTCCGTGCCCCTGGCCTCTGTCTCTCAACAGTATCCCAATGAACAACTAGATTGCTAACATTCTATATTTATTACAAAAGTCTGGAACGCCTGACGTCATCTTGATGTAATCAAAACTGTAATACCTAGAGTATTTCCTTTAGAAATTACATATATGAGAGGGTCTTATTTGAATCAAAATTATGGTTAGTGCTCTAAAAAACTAAAATGAGGACATATTTTCTGAGTTTTCAAATAGCGACAAAGAACTTTTAAATTATTTGTAATCTTTATTTTTTTTTCATCCAGTTGACCATTTGATTAAATGTTACACCTAGGGGAGAGATGTGGTGTTACTTCCAGAGCTGCAGACTTTGCAACTGGGGAACCAGGTTGGAGTTTCTGCTTCAACTCAACATTCTGTGATTCTGGTCAAATCACTTAATCTCCCCATGTCTGCAACCAAAATGAATTTGATCTTGTGTGATGTAACCAATGATCATGTAAAGCACTCCAATACCTGACACGTCTGCACTATATAAAACTGCAAATACACCAAAAATAAGTGTTTTGCACACTTCTGTCATTGGGCTACATGTGGGCTACATCTGGGTGATATTTGTGCTGCATTTGGGCTCTTTTGTCTCTGGTGGCCATCTTGGGAGATTTATTTGTTATGAAGTTTCCTAATTTCCTCATTTACTGCAGTCTCCTCAGTAGGAAATGCTTTCAGTTTTTTACTTATATTCCATTAAGAAGGTATTCAGATATGTCACACATTTGCCATAAATTCTGAATGTTAGCACTCTAGTTGCTCATTAGATCACTGAAGTAAAGCTACTGCTCACCACGGAAGTCTGCTGCTGGTATTAAAAGTGCATGTTTCAGTCTGCATATCAGAATTTTTTAATGAAATGGAAGAGGATTTGAGAAGTCACTCAAAATGTGCCCTAATTTTTCTTTCTTCAGCACTAATCATAATTTCTATGGCAAAATGAACCCCCTCATTGTGTTCCTTTTTAAATTAAATGTTTTAAGTGTTACCAGTTTATTCCAATCAAGATGGCTTGAGGTGTGCCATAGTTTTGTCATAAGTAAGACAGTAAGCGCTCTAGTTGTTCTTAAGAACACTCTGGTACATTCTGTCATTGGGCTATACTTGGGCTACATCTGGGTGATATTTGGGCTACATTTGGGCTCTTTTGTCTCTGGTGACCATCTTGGGAGATTTATTTGTTATGAAGTTTCCTAATTTCCTCATTTACTGCAGTCTCCTCAGTGGGAATACTTTCAGTTTTTTATTTTGGTTCCATCAAGAAGGCATTCAGATGTGTCACACATTTGCCATAAATTCTGAATGTTAGCACTCTAGTTGCTCATTAGATCACTGTAGTGAAACTACTGCTCACCAGGGAAGTCTGCTGCTGGTATTCAAAGTGCATGTTTCAGTCTGCATGTCAGAATTTGTTTATGAAATAGAAGAGGATTTGAGAAGTCAAAATGTGCCCTAATTTTTCTTTCTGAAGAACTAATCATAATTTCTATGGCAAAATGAACCCCCTAATTTTGTACCTTTGTAAATTAAATGTCTTAAGTGTTACCACTTTATTCCATTCAAGATGGCTTCAGGTGTTCCATACTTTTGTCATAAGTAAAACTGTAAGCGCTTTAGTAGTTCTTAAGAACACTGTGGGACATTCTGTCATTGGGCTATACTTGGGCTACATCTGGGTGATATTTGGTCTACATTTGGGCTCTTTTGTCTCTGGTGGCCATTTTGGGAGACTTATTTGTTATGATGTTTCCTAATTTCTTTATTTACTACAGTCTCCTCAGTAGGAAATACTTTCAGGTTTTTTACTTTGATTCCATCAAGAAGGCATTCAGATGTGTCACCCATTTGCCATCAATTCATAATGTTAGCACTCTAGTTGCTTATTAGATCACTGTAGTAAAGCTACTGCTCACCAGGGAAGTCTGCTGCTGGTATTGAAAGTGCATGTTTCAGTCTGCATGTCAGAATTTTTTAATGAAATAGAAGAGAATTTGAGAAGTCACTCAAAATGTGCCCTAATTTTTCTTTCTGCAGCACTAATCATACTTTCTATGGCAAAATGAACTCCCTCATTTTGTTCCTTTTTAAATTAAATGTTTTAAGAGTTACCACTTTATTCCAACCAAGATGGCTTCAGGTGTGCCATACGTTTGTCATAAGTAGGACTGTTAGTGCTCTAGTTGTTCTTTAGAACACTCTGGGAAGCTGCAGTAGAACACAAAGGAATCAACTGACAGTCTCTGGCCTTGTTGGATGTACATGTTTTACTGAGAATGTCAGACTTCATTCTCACATGACTGAGAAAGATAATGTGAATTTACAGAAAATATGCTCTCAGTTTAGCTTATAGATCACCTTCCAAACCTCTGTGGGAAAAGCATGAGAAAATAGTTTTCTCTCAAACATGATTCATGATATGACAACAGAAGGCTTTTTCACATGGTAAAATCACCTTAGAACACACCACAGTTCCTAAAATGAGTATGGTACCATCAACAAATGATTTATAATGTGACTAAAGTCTTAAAACCTTCTATTAACTGCAATGCTTTTTAATGAGGTGCGATCATGCATATTGGTCCCAAGATGGCTGCCAACACTTCTTGGATGAAGTGCTGACAGCCAATCAGATCTCACGATGATATGTGTGGTTAGGCTCCGCCCAGATATATATGTGATTTTACTTTTGATTTTCTCAGGAACTACTGAACGGATTTACACCAGCAAAAGGCACGAGTCTGAACTGAGGACAACCTCTTTGCCAAATTTGGTGTAATTCCGTTCAGCGCATCGGGCTGTAGCTGCGTCAACAGGTCCTATGGGAAAATGCATGGGGAAAACGCATTTTGGGACCCCCCCTCTTTTCTCGGCCCCCGCTTGACGAATCACCGTGAAATTTTCAGGATAGGAGTGGACCGGAGCTGGCCAAAAGTTTGGAAAATTTCGCGAAGATTCATCAATCGACGCCAACGTTATTCCAAATAGAATGTTGCAGATTTCCTATGGAAAATAGGTCCTAACTATAACTACCTACTGGCGACTGCCAGTAGGTAATATATATATCATATGATAAAGTACCCCCTGCCATACAGTATACGGATATTGTGGGCTTCCATAAGCATATAAAGGAACGAGGCCAATGACAGAGTTCTTTTATAAGGCTATGGACTTGCAATAGCCGTGTCATGTATGCCAGGGGGTACTTTATCCCAAACACTACAGGGTCACACCATCACCTTTCCCACAATCCACTTAATACCTTGGTGTGTAGCTCTTTCATATAAAACAGCATTCATGTTTGCAAATATGAGGAATAAAAATAAAACCTCTACTGCAAAATTAAACATATCAAAAACTTGTTAGATATTTGTGGCAAACAGATATTAGAATATTCAGTACAAGTCAGATTTTTTTTACAAAATAGCTGCAATAGCTCGGAATATGTAGAGACAAGCGGAGAGATTCTAATTTCTCTCTATGTAAGAAGCGCACAAAATAAACATATTCTCTCTGCTTGCCATTGTAGGCTGTTAAAATAGAGTAGAAGGCGACAAGCAACCGTCTTGTTGCTTTAAACAGCTGCTTCAATTATGCTCTGTGACATAACCTGCCTTTCACCACAGCAGCAGTCATTTTTATGTCGAGTTCTGATGACGGGAAGACTGCACCACCCCACAATTGAACAGGGGACCACAGGACATGGAAATGTTCCGAGTCTGACAGTGGAAAGGCAGACGGACATAAACTACTTGAACATTTTTCATTTAGGACACCCACTGGAGGACTAGGAAACAGTATGAACAATATGGGAAAAGCGCAGAATCCACTGTAGTGTAACAATTTGTAAAAAAGCACTACATGACTCAGCATGCAACATTTGCTGGACTCACCTGGAAATCCCACTGGGGCCAATTTAAAAAAAATCACATGCTTTTTAAACAACACTGTGCAATCTCTTTAAAGGCCTGTGAACAAGGAGCTGCTGCTCTGAAATGCGTAAGGCTCAAGAAATAATTCTAAATGGAAAATGCTCATTTCATCTTGATAAATAATCGATGGAATTCATCTGCCTTTGTGTGCGTCTTCGAATGGAGGATACATTGCAAGTATTTATATATATATATCTATATATATATATTATATTATTTACTCATGACATGGTCAGTGACATCCCTCATGACATCACTGATGACATCTCAAATGACATCACTGATGACATCATCCAGTGAATATGTGTCTTTCTGAAAAATAATTTTTTTTTATATATGTTTATCTAAAGGTTAATGGAAGAATAAATGGGTAAATAAGTGTTTAAATGGATGGTTTTTTTTGTAAAATTAATTGTATAACTGACTTATTAACAGTATCTTAGTGAATACAGTGATGTAATATGTGACGTCATCAGCAGTGGATTGCGGTCGCGCGAGTTATAGTTAGCTGAACTAACTATAACGGGGGAATTTCAATGGTTTTTTTATGAGTGAAATGTACAGATAACTATAACATGTGTGAAACCTATGGTTTTTTCAGTGAATTTGCAAGGTTTTTTAAATGCTAATTCCTAACTATAACGTGTGAAACCTATGTTTTTTTTAGTGAATATATATATATATATATATATATATATATATATATATATATATATTTTATATTACCCACTGGTGGCTGTCAGTTATAGTTAGGACCATGTTTCCTTAGAAAAAGCTTTTTTGACTTTCCTATATCTTTTTCACCACTTGACGAATCTTCAAAAAAAAAATCCCACAAAAATGTGTGCCGGTGATTATAGTTGTGCATGGAACATTTCGGAGCAATCTGTCATGCAAGGGCAGGAAAAAAGTGGAGGTGTCAAAAGAAGTGTGTTTTTCATGTTAATTCCCATAGGGATTTTCAACATGACTACAGCCCGAACCGCTGGACGGAATTACGCCAAATGTGGCAGAAAGCTAGCTCTGGTCCAAAAAGAGTGTTATTTGATGGAACTCCATTCAGTAATTTTAGAGTTATTGAAAAACCCTAATTTGGATATACATAGGGACGCAGATTCTCTGAGGATCCGACAGTCCCCATGCTCATATCTTCCTGGTTGAAGTGTAGGCAACCACCTTGGGACTCTGCTTCAATGAGTCCCACAAAACAATTTTAAAAAAAAGAAAAGGGGGCAGGGTAGGAATACACTGACTCCCTAATTGTGGTCAAGCAGGGGCCGAGAAAAAAGGGGGGTCCCAAAACGTGTTTTCCCCATGCAATTTTCCATAGGAACCTTTAGTCGCAGCTACAGCCCGAACTGCTGAACGGAATTACACCAAATTTGGCAAAGAGGTAGCCCTTGTTTCAGACTCGTGCCTTTTTGTTAAATGGTGTAAATCTGTTAGGTAGTTTTTTAGTAGTAAAGGAAAAAAAATACATATATATCTGGGCGGAGCCTAAAAACACATCTCATCGTGAGATCTGATTGGCTGTCAGCACTTCAAGAAGTGTTGGCAGCCATCTTGGGACCAATATACATGATAGTACCTCATTAAAAAGCATTGCAGTTAATAGAAGGTTTTAAGACTTTAGTTACATTATAAATCTGATGGTACCATACTCATTTTAGGAATTGTGGTGTGTTCTAAGGTGATTTTACCATGTGAAAAAGCCTTCTGTTGTCATATCATGAATCATGTTTGAGAGAAAACTATTTTCTCATGCTTTTCCCACAGAGGTTTGGAAGGTGATCTATAAGCTACACTGAGAGCATATTTTCAGTAAATTCACATTATCTTTATCAGTCATGTAAGAATTAAGTCTGACATTCTCAGTAAAACATGTACATCCAACAAGGGCAGAGACTGTCAGTTGATTCCTTTGTGTTCTACTGCAGCTTCCCAGAGTGTTCTAAAGAACAACTAGGGCGCTAACAGTCCTACTTATGACAAACGTATGGCACACCTGAAGCCATCTTGATTGGAATAAAGTGGTAACTCTTTAAACATTTAATTTAAAAAGGCACAAAATGAGGGGGTTCATTTTGCCATAGAAAGTATGATTAGTGCTGCAGAAAGAAATATTAGGGCACATTTTGAGTGACTTCTCAAATCCTCTTCTATTTCTGAATTTATGGCAAATGTGTGACACATCTGAATGCCTTCTTGATGGAATCAAAGTAAAAAACTGAAAGTATTTCCTACTGAGGAGACTTTAGTATATGAGGAAAATAGGAAACTTCAAAACAAATAAGTCTCCCAAGATGGCCACCAGAGACAAAAGAGCCGAAATGTAGCACAAATTTCACCCAGATGTAGTCCAAGTATAGCCCAATGACAGAATGTCCCAGAGTGTTCTAAAGAACAACTAGAGCGCTAACAGTCTTACCTATGACAAAAGTATGGCACACCTGAAGCCATCTTGATTGGAATAAAGTGATAACACTTAAAACATTTAATTTGCAAAGGAACAAAATGAGGGGGTTCATTTTGCCATAGAAATTATGATTAGTGCTGCAGAAAGAAAAATTAGGGCACATTTTGACTTCTCAAATCCTCTTCTATTTCATTAAAAAATTCTGACATGCAGACTGAAACATGCACTTTGAATACCAGCAGCAGACTTCCCTGGTGAGCAGTAGCTTTACTACAGTGATCTAATGAGCAACTAGAGTGCTAACATTCAGAATTTATGGCAAATGTGTGACATATCTGAATGCCTTCTTGATGGTACCAAAGTAAACAAGCATTGAAAATGCAATAGGTCACGTCCTCGTTGAAGTTAAAGCAATTCTGTTTGTAATTAGGTGGCTTTTTAGCTTTGCTTTTATTAGTATTTTTCAAACTTTCATGTACATAACATGCATATGTATGCATCTATGTATAAGTATGCATGCATTTATATTTGTATTTATATAGATATGCAGATTATACATATGTTTATATATGTATATATCTATATATATATATACATACATATATAAATGCATATATATGCACATGTGTGCTTGTAGAGAGAGGTAGAGAGGTAGAGGTAGATGTGTAGAGGTAGAGAGGTAGATGTAGAGAGGTAGAGAGTAGTAGAGAGAGAGGTAGAGAGTAGAGGATGAGTAATAGAGAGTAGAGAGTGAGTAATAGAGAGTAGTAGAGAGAGTAGCAGATGGTGAGTAGTAGAGAGTGAGTAGTAGAGAGTAGTAGAGAGTGAGTAGTAGAGAGTGAGTAGTAGTGATTATTAGAGAGTAGTAGAGAGTGAGTAGTGGAGAGTAGTAGAGAGTGCGTAATATAGAGTGAGAAATAGAGAGTGAGTAGCAGAGAGAGAGTAGTAGAGAGTAGTAGAGAGTGGGTAGTAGAGAGTAGTAGAGAGTAGTAGAGTGAGTAGTAGAAAGTAGTAGAGATTGAGTAGTAGAGACAGTAGTAGAGTAGTAGAGAGTGAGTAGTAGAGACAGTAGTAGAGAGTAGTAGAGTAGTAGAGAGTGAACATTAGAGAGTGAGTAGTAGAGAGTAGTAGAGAGCGAGTAGTATAGAGTGAGTAGTAGGGAGTGAGTAGTAGAGAATGAGTAGTAGAGATTGAATAGTAGAGAGTGAGTAGTAGAAAGAGAGTAGTAGAGAGTGAGTAATAGAGAGAGAGTAGTAGAGAGTGAGTAGTATAGAGTGAGTGGTAGAGAGTAGTAGAGTGAGTGGTAGAGAGTAGTAGAGAGTGAGTAGTAGAGAGTAGTAGGGAGTGAGTAGTATAGAGTGAGTAGTAGAGAGAGAGTAGTAGAGAGTGAATAGTAGAGAGTAGTAGAGAGTGAGTAGTAGAGTAGTAGACAGTAGTCAGTCAGTGTCAGTCAGTCAGTGTCAGTCAGTTTCAGCCAGTCAGTGTCAGTCAGTGTCAGCCAGTCAGTGTCAGTCAGCCAGTGTTAGTCAATCAGTGTCAGTCAGTGTCAGTCAATCAATGTCAGTCAGTGTCAATCAGTCAGTGTCAGTCAGTCAGTGTCAGTCGGTCAGTGTCAGCTAGAGCAGCTCTGATGACCTGGTTCTCTGGCTCTAAAGCAGCTCTGCTGACGTGGTTCTCTCCCTCTAAAGCAGTTCTGCTGACCTGGTTTGTCTGGCTCTACAGCAGGTCTGCTGACCTGGTTCTCTGGCTCTACAACAGCTCTGCTGTCCTGGTTCTCTGGCTCTAAAGCAGCTCTGCTGACCCGGTTCTATGGCTCTAAAGCAGTTCTGCTGACATGGTTCTCTGGCTCTAGAGCAGTTCTGCTGACCTTGTTCTCTCTCTCTAGAGCAGTTCTTCTGACCTGGTTCTCTCCCTCTGAAGCAGCTCTACTGACCTGGTTTCTCTGGCTCTACAGCAGCTCTGCTGACCTGGTTCTCTGGCTCTAGAGCAGCTCTGTTGACCTGGTTCTCTGGCTCTAAATCAGCTCTGCTGACCTAGTTCTCTGGCTCTAGAGCAGCTCTGTTGACCTGGTTCTCTGGCTCTAAAGCAGCTCTGCTGACTTGGTTCTCTGGCTCTAGAGCAGCTTTGCTGACCTGGTTCTCTCCCTCTAAAGCAGCTCTGCTGACCTGGTTTCTCTGGCTCTACAGCAGCTCTGCTGACCTGGTTCTCTGGCTCTACACCAGCTCTGCTGACCTGGTTCTCTGACTCTAAAGCAGGTCTGCTGACCCGGTTCTATGGCTCTAAAGCAGTTCTGCTGACCTGGTTCTCTGGCTTTTGAGCAGCTCTGCTGACCTGGTCCCTTGGCCTTAAAGCATCTCTGCTGACCTGGTTCGCTCCTTCTAAAGCAACTCTGCTGACCTGGTTCTTTCGCCCTAAAGCAGCTCTACTGACCTGGTTTCTCTGGGTCTACAGCAGCTCTGCTGACCTGGTTCTCTGGCTCTCGAGCAGCTCTGCTGACCTGGTTTTTGGACTCTAGAGCAGCTCTGCTGGCCTGGTTCTCTGTCTCTAAAGCAGCAACTCTGCTGACCTGGTTCTATGGCTCTAAAGCAGCTTTGCTGACCTGGTTCTCTAGCTCTAGAGCAGCTCTGCTGACCTGGTTCTCTGGATCTAAAGCAGCTCTGCTGACCTGGTTCTCTCCCTCTAAATCAGCTCTGCTGACCTGGTTCTCCGCCTCTAGAGCAGCTCTGCTGACCTGGTTCTATGGCTCTAAAGCAGCTCTGCCGACCTGGTTCTCTGGCTCTAGAGCAGCTCTGCTGAGCTGGTTCTCTGGCTCTAAAGCAGCTCTGCTGACCTGGTTCTCTCCCTCAAAAGCAGCTCCTGACCTGGTTTCTCTGGCTCTAGAGCAGCTCTGCTGACCTGGTTCTCTGGCTCTAAAGCAGCTCTGCTGACCTGGTTCTCTCCCTCTAAAGCAGCTCTGCTGACCTGGTTCTCTGGCGCTAAAGCAGCTCTGCTGACCTGGTTCACTGGCTCTAGAGCAGCACCGCTGACAAGGTTCTATGGCTCTAAAGAGCTCTGCTGACCTGGTTCTCTGGCTCTAGAGCAGCTCTGCTGACCTGGTTCTCTCCCTCTAAAGCAGCTCTGCTGACCTGGTTCTCTGGCGCTAAAGCAGCTCTGCTGACCTGGTTCACTGGCTCTAGAGCAGCACCGCTGACAAGGTTCTATGGCTCTAAAGAGCTCTGCTGACCTGGTTCTCTGGCTCTAGAGCAGCTCTGCTGACCTGGTTCTCTCCCTCTAAAGCAGCTCTGCTGACCTGGTTCTCTGGCGCTAAAGCAGCTCTGCTGACCTGGTTCACTGGTTCTAGAGCAGCACCGCTGATGAGGTTCTATGGCTCTAAAGAGCTGTGCTGACCTGGTTCTCTGGCTCTAGAGCAGCTCTGCTGACCTGGTTCTCTGGCTCTAAAGCAGCTCTGCTGACCTGGTTCACTGACTCTAGAGCAGCACCGCTGACGAGGTTCTATGGCTCTAGAGCAGCTCTGCTGACCTGGTTCTCTGGCTCTAAAGCAGCTCTGCTGACCTGGTTCTCTGGCTCTAAAGCAGCTCTGCTGACCTGGTTCTCTCCCCCTAGAGCAGCTCTGCTGACCTGGTTCTATGGCTCTAAAGCAGCTCTGCTGACCTGGTTCTCTGGCTCTAGAGCAGCTCTGCTGACCTGTTTCTCTGGCTCTGAAGCAGTTCTGCCGACCTGGTACTCTGCCTCTAGAGCATCTCTGCTGACCTGGTTCTCTGGCGCTAAAGCAGCTCTGCTGACCTGATTTCCCTGGCTCTACAGCAGCTCTGCTGACCTGGTTCTCGGCCTCTAGAGCAGCTCTGCTGACCTGGGTCTCTGGCTCTAGGGCAACTCTGCTGACCTGTGTCTCTGGTTCTAGAGCAGCTCTGCTGACCTGCTTGTTAGGCTCTAGAGCAGCTCTGCTGACCTGGTTCTCTAGCTCTACAACGGCTTTGCTGACATGGTTTCTCTGGCTCTACAGCAGCTCTGCTGACCTGGTTCTCTGCGCTTACGATGCACGCACTCGACTTCGCGAAAATGTATTTAAAAATTATATAAGTTTATTATAAGTACAAATATATTATTTTTGTGAACATCTTAGATAATCTCTTGCCCTAATATGTATATTAAAGACACATACATATCATTTTGGAACATAAAATTTTTTTGCGGGAGTCGCGCACCCAGCGTGCCCCAGCATGTACATGACGTCACGCGGGACCCGCCACCGCGCAAGCATCTCGAACCGTAATGCGCATGTGTCGCGAATGCGCGGGAGCAGGAGTCGCGGACTGGTCGCATACCAATCGTGCACATCACGTAATATTAAATGTATATGATGTACCTGAAAAACACGCAGCCGTCGCACACTGTAAGTGGATCCTTCACGACTTTTCTAAAATGGCGGCTAGAATCCACGCACCCACCGTTATGTGTACGCTTTGAGTGCGCAACTCCGAAAAAAAACGGGAGTTTTTTAAAAAAAAGAAAATATTATAAACATACTAAAATAAAAAATGAAAACAAAAAAATTCATCAATATTTCAGTTTGAATTTTTTTTACAATTTTTTTTTGCAATTTTCAGAAAAATATATAATGTTATTTAGTGAATAAAATATTTATAAATAAATACTTAAAAACTGTAGAAAATCAGTACAAAAAATAGGTATAACTACTATCACACTTAAAAATTTGCATTTAAAAAACCTTTGAAATTCACTGAAAAAAACCATAGGTTTCAGAGACATAGTTAGAAATTAGCATTTAAAAAAGCTTTGAAATTCACTGAAAAAACATAGGTTTCAGAGAAGTTATAGTTAGAAATTAGCATTTAAAAAAGCTTTGAAATTCACTGAAAAAACCATAAGTTTCAGAGACGTTATAGTTAGAAATTAGCATTTAAAAAACCTTAAAAATTCACAGAAAAAAAACATAGGTTTCAGGGGTGTTATAGTTAGCTGGCCATTTCACTCGTACAAAACCATAGAAATTCCTCCGTTATAGTTAGTTCTGCTAACTATAACTTGCGCGCCCGCAATGCACTGCTGATGATGTCACATATTGCATCATTCATGACATGGTCAGTGACATCACTGATGACATCTCAAATAACATCATTGATGACATCACTGATGACATCATCGGCGTGACAATCTGATACACCTCATCATACACTAGTATAACCTTTCATCACTCACTGTAAAATACAGAGTACTATATTTGAAACCATTGATACACCAATACCAGTTACTACATACCCACTCACTGATTCCTAAGTCTACACACACAACTACCCATTCAACAACAGAATCATTTATACATGCAGTCACTAATTAATAGAACACTATCAAATGCACTTATACACATGTATAGACATTGACACATCAGCAGTCATCTTAGTCGGTTATGCAGTCATCCTACTCACTCATGAAAAAAATTAATCACACTTACATTTACTCACTTACACAATTATCCAACAACCCCTCATTTATTCAAACACATAGTAACTCATAGTTAATATGTTAAAAAATCACCATTACAATTATACACTCATTCATATAGTTACTTTCACAATGACTAACTCTTACACATACTTATTTATATACATCAACTCTCACATACAATGCCTTTTATTTTTTTACTTTGTTGAAGATGTACAACTAAAACATATATTCGCTCACCAACACACAAATAAATATACTCAGTCACCCAAACAACTGTTTCCACATGCACTCTTAAACCTATACATCTAGTCAATCAACCATTCACACATCTATGCATAGAGTTACACACACCCCATCCAACCACACACAAACTCAGTGTCCCATAAAAATACTCACCCAAATAATCGTTAACTAATATACACACTCATGTAGTTAGTGACCAACTGATGCAGCATGTTATACAACAACAGAGACAGTGATGCACACATTCACATAGTTTAGTTACTAATCCATGTATTAAGTGCGACACTTTTAGTTACTCACTTAAACAGACAGTCAGACAGCTACTAAATCCTCCACCCAGATAGTTATAACAGATTGGTATATATATAATACATATTTAAATTTCAAACTAAACCACATTCACTGGATGATGTCATCAGTGATGTCATTTGAGATGTCATCAGTGATGTCATTTGAGATGTCATCGGTGATGTCACTGACCATGTCATGAATGATGCAATATGTGACATCATCAGCAGTGCATTGCGGGCGCGCGAGTTATAGTTAGCAGAACTAACTATAACGGAGGAATTTCTATGGTTTTGTACGAGTGAAATGGCCAGCTAACTATAACACCCCAGAAACCTATGGTTTTTTATGTGAATATATATATATATATTTATTTTTTTATATTATCTACTGGTGGCTGTCAGTTATAGTTAGGACCATGTTTCCTTAGAAAAAGCTTTTTTGACTTGCCTATATCTTTTTCACCCCTTGACAAATCTTCAAAAAAAAAAATCCCCCAAAAATGTGTGCCGGTGATTATAGTTGTGCTTGGAACATTTCGGAGCAATCTGTCATGCAAGGGCAGGAAAAAATTGGAGGTGTCAAAAGAAGTGTGCTTTTCATGTTAATTCCCATAGGGATTTTGAACATGACTACAGCCCGAACCGCTGGACGGAATTACCCCAAATGTGTCAGAAAGCTAGCTCTGGTCCATAAAGAGTGTTATTTGATGGAACTCCATTCAGTAATTTTAGAGTTATTGAAAAACTCTAATTTGGATATATATATAGGGACGCAGATTCTCTGAGGGTCCGACAGTCCCCATGCTCATATCTTCCTGGTTGAAGTGTAGGCAGCCACCTTGGGACTCTGCTTCAATGAGTGCCACAAATCAATTTAAAAAAAAGTAAAGGGGGCAGGGTAGGAATACACTGACTCCCTAATTGTGGTCCTGATGGCCCCCTGGTTCCCCGACAATGCCAAAAAGTACTTTTTCAAAAATATTTTGCTGCGAAAAAGTGACGGAGCTGCGAATCTATAGCAAAAATGTAAAAGAAAAACAAGTGTGGACTCCTGCGCTTATTTGGATTAGAGCCCCAGTGTGGGCCAGGTCCCAAGGGCATATTTTTTAAAAAGGCGAGGGGTGCACAAGGCCCTCATCCTAAGGCTCATTGAGCCACCCCCCATTGATCCACCACCTCCCCAGGGCTTGAATGATAAAAAAAGGAGGGGACAAACAAGGCCCCCCTCCTTGGGCTCTATAAGCCCCAGATACCACCAACTCCCCGTGGCCAAATATTTTTTTCAAAATGGGCTAGGTGCCGCGCGGCCCCTTCCCGAGCCACATAGGTCCCTGGGAACCAGCACCTCCCTGGGGTTGGCCCTGAGAAGTAAAGGCGGTGGGGACGTGCCTCCCCTCCTGGAGCCATTCATGGCCCAGGGGACTCCCACCCCCAGAGCCGTCTCCTGCTATGTCCTGGGGATCCTACCCTTGGAGCATAGCTGTTTGCTTTAGCTTGATGGAAGCTCACAGTTCCTACCAAGCTACAGCAAACACTCCACTTTCAGGAGGCGGGAGATGTCAAAGTGATCCCACCCAATGGAACTGGAGGTTTAATCTATTTCTCTGCCCGCAGCCGTGCAGGCAGGAAAAGAGATGAAACTATTGGTCCTGGATGGAGGGAGCTGCATTTCTAGCAATGCCGGCTCCCGCAGGAGACGGGGATTCAGCAGGTACCGCGGGGGCCTTGAGACTTACACTGCAGTCCTGGGGAAACGGACAAAACGGAGCAGAAAGAGGCAGAAGTAAGGTCAGAAATAAGCAGAAAGATGCAAGATAAAGGTGAGAAATGGACAGAAAGAGGCAGAGTAAAGGTCAGTAATGAGCAGAGAGGGATGAATAAAGGTCAGCAATGAGCAGAAAGAAGCTAAATAAAGGTCAGAAACTAGCAAAAAGAGGCCGCATAAAGGTCTGAAACATGCAGAAAGGGATAGAAGAAAGGCCAGAAACAAAAAATAAGAGGGAAAATAAAGGTGAGAAACAAGCAGAAAAACACAAAATAATGGTCAGCAATTAACAGAAAGAGACACAATAAAGGTGAAGAACAAGCATAAGGAGGCAGAATAAAGGTCAGAAACGGGGGGAAAGAGGCAAAATAAAGGTCAGGAGCAAGCAGAAAGAGGCAAAATAACTGCTAGAATGAGCAGAAAGGGGCAAAATAGAGATGAGAAACGAGCAGCAAGAGGCAAAATAGAGGTCAGAAATGAGCAGCAAGGAGCAGAATAAAGGTCAGGATTAAAGCGAAAGAGGCAAACTAACAGGCAGAACAAGAGGAAAGAAGCAAGATAGAGGGCAGTAACAAGCAGAGAAGAGGCAGAAAAACTAGGGGAAAGTAAGCAGAGGAGGCACAAAACCAAAGGCAGCAGAGAGTAGCGTACTGCACGCAAGCTTGACAGGATGACGATCATAGGGGGAGCTGGTATGAGGACCTGGTCATGTGTGCCTCCATACTATTTTTTTTATGTGCACCCACTCACAAACACACACCCTCACAGACCTACTCAGAGACTCACACACTCACTCACACAGTCATGCGCCCACTCACAGACCCACTCAGAGACACATACACCCTCTCACAGACCCACTCAGACACTCATGCGCCTACTTACAGATCCACTCACTCACGCAATCACTCATAGACCAACTAAGAGACTCTTGCATGCTCTTACAGACCCACTCAGGCACTCATCCTCCCACAGACCCACTCAGACACTCATATTCCCATTCACAGACCTACTCAGAGACTTGTGCACCTACTCACAGACTCAGGCACTCACTCCCAGACCCACTCAGACACTTACAGACCCACTCACAGACCCACTCAGATACTCACACAACTACTGGGTGCTAAACAGAACTCTGCGCACTGACCCAAAAACTTCACCGCACTCCGCGGAGTTCTGCAAGCCGCAGAGTGCACTAGGTCATGCACTCATGCTGATTTTTAGCACTGGGTGCTTGACCCACGCTGGAAAATCAGCACGAATGGCTCTGCTTCTTTCTGCTGTTCAAGAAGATGTTCTACTTGAATGGCAGCTTACTCAATGTAAACGGAAAGTTTCTCAAAGCGAGCTGTTGTGGCCATCTGCAACTGCCTGCGTTGAGAAATCTCTCTGGGAGGTGGTGTGGAGTAAGATTTTCCTCGCTCGCGCTTGCCAACTTAATGCTGGCGAGTGCAAGTGAGAAAAAGCTACGCTTTGCAAAATTTTTCAGAACTCCATGCGATATGCCAAGTGGGAAAAACTCTGCAAATTCCACAAGTGGAGCGGAATTTCATGCCCAGGCCTCTCACAGACCCACTCAGACACCCATGCACCCACTCACTCACCCACTCAGAGACTTAAAACCCACTCACCTACCTATACAGCCACTCACACACACACTCTCAAAGCTTACAGTTAGAACATACAATTTAAAAAAATGCCGAAATTGACAAAAAAACAAAGTTTCCAGGGAAGTTATAGTTAGGAAATAGAATTTTAAAAAACTGAGAAATTCTCTGAAAAAAACAAAGGTTACAGGGATGTTCTAGTTAGGGAATAGAATTGAAAAAACCTTAGAAATTCACTGAAAAAGCAAAGGTTACAGGAATGTTACCGTTAGGCTCAGATTTAACTCATACAAAACCATTGAAATTCAGCAATTATAGTTTCCTGAGTTAAGTACAACTTACACCCTCATAATGCACCGCTTATGATTTCACATATTACATCACTTATGACATGGTCAGTGACATTACTGATGACATCTCAAATTACATCACTGAGAACATCAGTGATGACATCAGTAATGTCACTGATCATGTCATGAGTGATGCAATAGGTCAGGTAATAAGCAGTGCATTGTGGGTGCATAAGTTATAGTTAGCTCAGGTAACTATAAGTGCTGACTTTCACGGGTTTTGTACGAGTGAAATCTGAGTCTATCTTTAACGTCCTTGTAAACTTCGTTTTTTTCATTGAATTTCGAAGATGTTTTACATTTTATTTCCGAACTATAACGTCGCAATAACCTTTGTTTTTCTCAGTGAATATCTAAGGTTTTAATATTTGGTTTCCTAACTGTAACATGTAACCTTTGACAGTGTGTATGTGAGTAGCTGTATAAGTCAGAAAGTGGGTGTGTGAGTGGCTGTGTGGGTCTGTGAGTGGGCGTGTGGGTGTTTTTTGGGTGTGAGTGGCTGTACGGGTATGTGAGTGGGTGTATAAGTGACTATGCATCTGTGAGTGAGTGGCTGACTGGCTTTATGGGTTGGTGACTGAGTATGTAAGTGCTGGATGGTTGTGTGAGTGAGTATGTGAATTTGTTTTGTGAATGAGAGTTGGTGTGTCAGTGGGTTTATGGATGTCTGAGTTGCATACTACTAAGGTGGATGGAGCGGATCCAAATGAGCTATGCCGCCAACTAATATTGGGCCTTTGCGTATTTGTAGTCATTGAAAGGGAGAAGAATGGACTCAGCTCTCACCAGGGGCCATTTTATGTATTAGGTCACACTTTCCCTGTTTGCTTCTGGTACACCTTAGAACAGGTGCGCCGGGCGCACGCAGAGAAAGTGCTGCCCCCAGGGTAGTCATAAGCTCGTGCTGCCCTGGGGGCAGCCCAGTCAAGTAAAATACAGAGCGGCTTTGAAGCAGCCACTCCGTGTTTCACTGTGCAGGCGGCAACCCACCTGCGCTTTTAAGGGGGATTAGGGATCCCCTTGCACTGCATCCCTCTGCAAAGGGATGTCCGGGGGGTTCCATGGTACCCCCTTTCCACCCTCCAAATGCCTGCTCTCAGGGGGCGCACTGACAGTGCCACCTTTTAGGTGGCACACTGTCAGTTTGCTTCCTGGGAGTGTCTTTGCCTCTATACCCACATCTGTAATAAGGCGCAGGCGCAAAGGCAAAGGGATGCCCTCGTTTGCATGGGTCACACCCCTATGCAAATGAGGGAATGCCCACTGAAGGTAGCACTGGTGCTTTAAATGCACCCATGCTATTGGTATTACAAAGGGGTCCCACAAGTTTCTGCTGCCCCTTCTGAAATACCAAAGTGCCCGGTGGGCACCTTCTGTAATGCGGCCCCAGGGGAGGTCGAGAACGAACCCATTCACCACAGTCACTGCAGATTGAACTCAGATAGATAAATCATGCATTTACCTTTACCAAGGATATCATATTTTTTTTCAATATGGAATCACAGAGAAAACACACTTTGTTTACCTTTGTGAAGCCCAGGAAGTTAGGATAATTTTTCCTTTACAGAAGGGGAGCTTCAGCTGGGGCAACTGCTAGGTTTATATTTGTAAGTGCTTTCGGTTGAGGTTTAATTTCTCTGAAATGAGCATCAGGGCCAGAAAGGAACACCACCTGCTTGTTTATCCAACAAGAGTCCACAGTTTTGCATAAAATGTCTACCCAGCTGGAGTAGTTTATACTGGTTAATTAGTAAGTGCTGCCTCATTTGGTAAATGCCAGGTGTGTAGTCTATAGTATAGCTGCATAATGGCTCACAAGGATGTCTCCAACAACCTTCTTTGTGTTTTGGCAATGATATTGGTCCTCATGTGTCATTATACAGAAATCTGCTAACATAAATTTTGCTATACAGAAGACAACAAGACTACAAACAGGTCAATCTCTCCCAAACAAGGGTACGTTATCCCAACTATATGAAGGAAGGGCTTCTTTGTCTGGTGGTGATGTCCTCATTTTGTTGGCTTTTCAAGAACACAGCATAATTTTTTTCAGCCTCAAGAAATGGATGTCCCCAAGAAGGCTTTTCTTTTTTTTATATTTGCGAAATTGCCACAAACAGTTTTGATACGTATATTCCTCTACTGCAGTTATTTGCAAAATTGGTGTGATTTTTAGAAAGTGTAAAACACACATATACACATATTGTAATTAATAATTTTGATCAGTAGTTTACTAATGTAACACATAAAGTGAGATTTTTCTAAAGATTTTTATGGTTGAACACTGTTTTATGCTGTTTCCTGTAATTGCGAATACTTTGGCGTTCGTTACAATGTCATGAATTTCACATGACTATGGAAGAAAGGGATTTCATTGGAAAATACACTTTGATTGTTCTATAATGGAGGCCCCCACCCAGTTTCCTTTTCTTTAAACTACCAATGCTGAGATTGGAGTCTATAAACACCACTGCTACCATTTTCGGCAATGCCAGTAGCTTATGTGTATGTTGTTATGTAATAGGCTTAGATTCTTTCACAGAAAATGTACACAGAGACACCCAAATACAGGTCAGGTGACACACTGTGTCAAGCATAGGATTCTAGGTCACATGTTTTAAGTCTTGCACTAAAAAATTGGCCAAGCCTTTTGTAAAATAATTGAATTGGCCTCACCTCTTGCAAAGGATTTATAGTTATCGTTCTTCGGCGACATTCCTTTTAGAGACCCCTACCTTTTTTATTTCACAAAAATCATAGACTAACTAAAGCTACATGTTTCAAAGTGCAGTGTGACGGTTTGAGAACAGTATGTATGCTAAAGCCTTAGCTCACTGGAGGCTGAGATTGTAAATTTAATTAATGTATTAAGAGCTGCTTTGTCATTGCCTCACTCAAGGAATATACTTAATAATGAATGGTCAAAACTACAAGTACCAAGATACAACTCTGTGTATGTGGTAGCTATCTTAAAATGTAAGCTTTTAGCATCTAATCTCTTGATACAACATCAAAACCTGTGTGTTTATACCTAGAATTGTAAACCCCCATCTCTCGCTGTTCTTAGTTTTTGTTTTTAGGTCTCAGCTCTGCTTTATCTACTTTTGAGTTTCAGCCCTCGCATAGGCTTCTCATTTGCTGGCTCCATCATTGCTTTCTTATTCTTTCTCTCCATTTGTACATGGCATGCAGGCGTCATACCTCCTAATGTGTTTAGCCTCCGGAGAGCATGGACCAATTACTACTATCCACCCACTTCTCACAATTTAGGATTTGTTTTACAAACTACCTTTGTCGTTGTTTACCAGCACTTTTGTTTACCAGCACTTAACACAAGCGCTTGTCTTTTCACTTGATCTGACCTCCCTTTTTATAAACAGGCCTGTAAATCTTGTTCTTATCTGGTTACATTTGCTGTGCATTCAAAGACAAACATCAGATGCTGTTTTACAAGAGCAACTCTTTACTTTTCTTTCTCATACTTCAAAGTGAGAATGTAACTGGGTGGCTTGCCCATTACCCAACCGCCTTCCGCTTTCCTCATTGAACTGTCCCCTCGCCCCCTCCTTCATCGCTACTTGCCCCTTAATGTCAGGGTAGTGTGCCTGCCTGAGTGCTTCATCTCTTTAGTTGTAAGCAACCAGAATTCGGAACCTATGCAAGCTCTGGCTGCGAGCGGTAAGGCTTAGCAAAAGAATTATGTGTAAAGCATTTAACAGCACCAAACAATCATGTAAGAAAGTCACAACACATGAATGAAAGAGGACACCAATTTATAACAGTAGAGTACATTTTTATGTATTTTTAGAGACCTTGATGCGCAAAATCCACCAGAGGGTTTCGGAGATACATATTTTAGATGATATTAAAACTTTTAAACACAATCGCAAGCAAGCATTGGTCAACCGAAACTTTGTAAACTTTTTAAATGTTTGCAATAGTTGGTTCAACTACTCCAGCCCAGGTTTGGCAACCAAGTCCAGCAGGGCAGAGGTCTAGGTGGCCAGAGAGGAGACTTTGAACATTTACCCAGCCACCAGAGCATTTTTGGAGCAAGATCCCAACTTTACAAGACAAACAACATAGACGTTAAAGGAGTGGTCCTGATGCTGAGGGATGCAGGTGAAAAGATGCTAATAAAATGCTCCAGTTATGGTGCGATTGATGGGGGGGAGGTCTTTGTAGTGGTTCATTGCCCCACATTGGATGGGTCCCAAACTGAGACACAGATATTGGAGTGCCACAAAGTCCCATACATTGCATTAGCAGGCCAGCTGATACTGGGCTACTTGTCAGTCTGCACCGCTATTGGAGCCAAATCCCTTGGTGGGCTCTGGTGTCCCTTGGGCATGACAAATCTGGTCTTGGGCAGCACTCCAGGGTCCAGCAGACTCATATGCAAGTTTTGGCTATATTGGATTTGTCGACTTGCAAGCCTGGCGCCTGGTAGTGGCAAAACCTTAGCGTTGGCTACCAGTTTGTTGGTTTGGGACACTTCATCTCTTGTGTCCCTGGAGCTGGTTCTAGGGGATCAGCCAACTGATCCTTGAAGCCACTGCTGTCGGTAAAGGTGGGAAACCAACTTTTCCCTGACTCAGAAGCCGTAGGAGCAGTCCAAATCTCACTAGCCCAAAAGTGCAGCAGGCGCAGTCTTCTCAGTGGTGCAGCCTCTCTGTGTAGGTAAAAGCAGCAGGTCTGTCCATCGTTGGTCTTCTCTTCTATTCCAACATGATCTAAGAGTCAGAGCACCAGGGGTGCCATATGTCGCCCAGAAAAGTTCCCTGAGGGGACCTCGCTGTCACTAGCCAATGGGCTGCTGGTCCCCCTTCCTACCTAGTGACGAAGTTCCTGTGATGTGTGGCATATGGCTATCCCAGAGTGCCCTAGTCTTGCCCCTTTAAAGATGGTACAACCCTTCCTTGGTCATAAGGAGCTTGGCAACCTACTTAGAGGTGTGGCTACCAGAGGGCTATATGCCCATGGTAGAACCAGTTTGGGGTGGGGTTTCCCTACTGGGGCCTGTTTCCACTTTGTCTGCAGAACCAAAAGGCATCCTGCTCAGGAGTGTTAGTGCTATTTCCCTTCCAAAGGCTATTTCATCTCTGAAGCTTGCCTTTTGGCTAATCCTCCTATGTGGCCATCCTGTGGGAGTAGGTGACACCTCTCTCCGTAAGCTACTGTCTTTGTTGCTGGGCAGGGAGCCATTCACACGTCTCTCCAGGCGATAGAAAACTATCTGTAGTGTCAGGGCCTTTGTGAGGCCACTGGGCTAGCTGGAGTATAGAGTGGTAACTTTCTAACATGGCATAAATGTTGACTTTACCATTAATGCTTTACCATGGTGAGCAAAAAAACGATGGATTTGGGCCCAGATCTCTGTACTGGGGTGAATGTATGACATTGTTCTGCATTCTGTCCATCAATTGTTGTTTTTGCATTTGTCACCCCGAGTGGAACGGGTATGCTCAGACGTGAGTGCCGTGCTCTCCATGCCACTGGAATCAAGCTATCCTGGCTGAAGAGGGGCGAAACCCCGAAACCGGTCCTAGGATGCTTGTTTCCAGTCCAGGGAGGACCTGGCTTGGCAGTTCGGGCTGGACTGTTCCCATGAGGCACAGGGTCAAGACTGATTTGCATATGGCTGAGTTCAAACTGAAATGGCATGGTGAGCAAAAAAACGATGGATTTGGGCCCAGATCTCTGTACTGGGGTGAATGTATGACATTGTTCTGCATTCTGTCCATCAATTGTTGTTTTTGCATTTGTCACCCCGAATGGGACGGGTATGCTCAGACGTGAGTCCCGTACTCTCCATGCCACTGGAATCAAGCTATCCTGGCTGAAGAGGGGTGAAACCCTGAAACCGGTCCTAGGATGCTTGTTTCCAGTCCAGGGAGGACCTGGCTTGGCAGTTCGGGCTGGACTGTTCCCATGAGGCACACGGTCAAGACTGATTTACATATGGCTGAGTTCAAACTGGAATGGCATGGTGAGCAAAAAAACGATGGATTTGGGCCCAGATCTCTGTACTGGGGTGAATGTATGACATTGTTCTGCATTCTGTCCATCAATTGTTGTTTTTGCATTTGTCACCCCGAGTGGGACGGGTATGCTCAGACGTGAGTCCCGTGCTCTCCATGCCACTGGAATCAAGCTATCCTGGCTGAAGAGGGGTGAAACCCCGAAACCGGTCCTAGGATGCTTGTTTCCAGTCCAGGGAGGACCTGGCTTGGCAGTTTGGGCTGGACTGTTCCCATGAGGCACAGGGTCAAGACTGATTTGCATATGGCTGAGTTCAAACTGGAATGGCATGGTGAGCAAAAAAACGATGGATTTGGGCCCAGATCTCTGTACTGGGGTGAATGTATGACATTGTTCTGCATTCTGTCCATCAATTGTTGTTTTTGACTTTACCCTTAAGTCACATGTAATGTCACAATTAATTTAATGCCTTACATGATCCAATTAGGCAGCCCCATTGAGGAGTTACCCAGGTTGGGATGCCAGCTGGGAATCCTGTACTAGCCAAAGCGGCTACTAACTTTATCCACAGACAAACAACATTTTGGAAGTGTTGCTGTTAAGACATATGAAAAATGTACGTCTTCCTTAACAAAATACAGCTCTCTGCCATATGGCTCTATAGACCTTCCTTAGGGGAGACTTACATATAATGTTATGGGTTGGGGTGGCATTGCCATTGGTGCTTACGGCAAAGTTGAAAAGGCAGTCCCTCTGCTGTAGCAGGCTGGGAGTCATTTTGTGAATACTCACAGAGTAGCAGAAATGTTGCTGCAGTCCTGGGTTCACACTCTGCCTTACATGCCCTGGGTACCAGAGACTACAGATTTATAAGTAATTCAGTTCTTGCCAATTGTGGGTATCCAATTCGACATGTAATTTGTTTAGGGTCAGAACACTGGCACTGAGGTCTGATTAGCAGGCCTCAGTGCACTCTCAGAGCCGTAAGACCAGCAGCGTTATTCCAAAAAGTGGTGGTGGGGGTGAACATTCAAAATAGGCATTTCCTTATGGCGGCTTTTTTGGAAATCTATAATACACAGTGTGTGCCAGAGGCTCCCTATGGTGTAGGCGTTTGGGTGTTTACAACTGCAGCTTCCCTTCAACCAGAAGAAAATCGCGTCTGTTGAAGGCGATTAGCCCAGCCCCTTTGCGGTCCCCATTTTATGTGCCATGAGGAGCTCGGTTTGAGCCATAGTGAGGATCAAATAAGACTTGCTCCTCTGAGACTTTCGCTGCTAATGTGGAATAACATCAAGGCCAAAGGTTTAAATGGGCCGGTACTGACCGTTACGGAGTACTGGCACTTTTTTATTTTGAGGAGGAGGGTACCGGGACTTCTCATGAGAAATGCAATATCTTTAATTGGAGAGTACCGGCACTTCTCAGAAACAAGCAGGTACTCTGGTACAGAGTACCTGCACTTCTATTTTTCCATTCAAAGCACTGATCAAAGCCACTCTAAATCAACAAGTAATCATGGACTGTCTAACCTGTGATACGGGAGGGCATATCCCTTGGCGGCTCCCCTATGTTAAATTGGGTTTTTACGTTTGGGTAAGCCATCCCTTTTTAACGACCCTAAAAGTATTACGACGGCATCTGACATGCCCTAACTCATGCTTACTTTTTATTACGAAAGCCAGCGGTTGAGGGATGTGGTCGAGCTCCAAAAGCCGACTAAAAGGCAACATTTTTTAATTACCACTATTGGTATTGAACCTTACTTGTTGCTTCCACCCAATCATTGGGAAGGAGCACTGTTGCAGAGATTAATACTTGTCACTATTCGAAACCTTCTTTGTTTACCGCTGTGGCACTCTTGGGAAACAAACGTTCCTATGTTTCCATGTGATAATGGTTCTCCACAAGTGCTTTTGCATTTTATTTTCTTCTGTAACTATTATAACAAATATACAAGGTATTTTCTTTTACTAGTTTAGAAAATGTACATTCTCAGACCCTATAGGCCTGCTTAATTTATCTTGCAGACGTGATGTGACCCCTATATTTGATTGGCGGCTGTTTTATTTTTTTTTAAAAACGTTCTATTCGATGCCGTTTTTACCACTGACTTTATTGTGTTTTTAAAAACATTTTTTGTAGTATTTTGTGCTGCTGTATTTTTATTGCTTTTTTATTGAATAAAGTGTCTTTGATGATGAGTAAGTAGAATGACGCTTCAACCCAGAGACTGAGAGGATGCTTGTATCCGCACCCTGCCCTTATGAACACTCACACTGAATATCTAAACTTCCGAACATAGATTCCCCGAGCACAGTCGGAGAACATTCGGCATCTGCACATGCGAGATTTTATGCTAAACAAAACCATTTACAGAATTAAACTAACCTTCTGGCCAATCCCAATTTGAATACCCAGCAATTAAGCAAATTCACAGATCAGTACCATGTATTTACATCTCATTAGCAAGTGTTAAACGTACCAGCAATATGAAAAACATGAAGACATGAGGGTAGGAGCTGTCATCATGTGGGCTATGGCGAGAAAGGCTTTTCAAGTCCTATTTATTCACATTTTCCAACAGTTGCACGGTTCCCAAGGGCAACAATTGCCATCATTCGTTTTGCTAATTTCCTAGAATGGCAATCGTCGCTTGCAAGGGTGATGGAATTAGCCTTCAGGTAGCTATTATTAAAAGTTATGCGTGCGCCTTCTAACCATATGTCAGGGCATATTTTCCAACATGGGGTATCGCCAGCGTGTAGCGGTCTGGATAGTACTAAACAGTGGTCGAAGTATATAAACAAGCATTGGCCAAGCCAGTAGGTCAAAAATGTAAAAAGACTGAGAAGTACTCTCCGACATGGGAACGCATGTAAAAAGACACGCGTGCATGCACATTCTTCAATTCTGGAAATTGCTTCCCATTAAAGAAACCCCATCATGAGATGGCCGCCACTCTTCATGATCCAAGTGTCACGAAGCGTGCTTCATGACGTGCATGCATGCGTATTTACACATTCAGTCCAACTCCACACAAAACTAACAGTTAAATATTTCTAAAGCATAGTTTGTTGACATGTAAATGTAGTTGAGCTTATATAGCGCACAGCTACCCGCAGTGGGTTTCCCGGCGCTTGCTTAGGGAACCCGTCCTGGTATTCCCCTGTGAGATAGCAGGGTATCCACAAGGTGAAAGTCAGGCATCCTGCCGCGAGGGGCCGTTGTGGAGATTAAGCAAGCTATTGCCCAGAGTCGCAGAGTGTGAACCCGTGAGTCGAGGAGGCACCGGGGCGAGAATTATCGAGTCCGTGGAATTTTTAGCCCAAGACCCGTCGAGGCAGGGAAATGAACCCTGGTCCAGGACCGATCTCAGCTTCCGGGTCTGCCGCCTCTAACCCCTGAGCCACACTTCTCCACATTTAAACACATCTGCAGAATGTGAGAACCAATCACTATTTATCCACCATTCAGTGAATAACCACACTGTCAGTGCATCGCTGGGGAGAATCTGTCTAACTAGAATTGGAACCTTTGACAAAAAGTAAACACATAGATGTTTGCTGTAAGTGCACATGTGTCTGTCTCTGTGACTAATAGGTTACATACACATCTCTTCAGTAGGTGCATTAGCCCACTGAGCTTTCTCATTGGGATCAGAATTAATCTAGTTTGCAAAACACACATGATCTTTGAAGGCGGTGCATTTATCAATTGAGTTTTCTGACAAAGTATAATCTGTGGCCTAAAGACTGTGCATTGATTTCTGCAGTTAGTCTACCAGCCCACTGAGCTATCTCGCAAGGTATTAGGGCCTGATTTTAACACACTGGGCACATTGGTGGTTGGGTACCCTATCTCCTAAACCCGCGGTTCATCTGCTTCATTTAGAGATAAAAGGACTTTAAGTTTTTCAGGACATTACACTTCTCAGCTAATTTGAGCTGAACAGTATAATGTCTTTTTTTCCTATCAATCACCGCCTCGATAAACATGGCATGAGGAATAGTGTCGGAGACTGGGTTACTGGCTGAGGGAGGAGAAACCCTGCTCAAGCAGAAACCACAATTACTGTCAAGGGGAAGTCACAAGTAACCCCAAATAACCTGTGGCTAACCCTGTGGTCGCTTTGCACAAAAGCAGTCAGGCTTAACTTAGTGGCAATATGTAAACTGGTTATGCAGCACTTCGAGCAGAAATAAAGTAAAAACACAATACAAGAAAAAAACCTGCACCAATTAAAAAAAAATCTAGTTTAAAAAATAGAGTTAAATGTAATAAATTATTTGAGACTGAAATAACAAAAATCCAATAAGTAAAACTGGAGATATGCAATTTTATAGATTTATATGCAAAAAGTGCTTAAAAGCACAAAGCGCCAGCTGGGGTTATCTGGTCATGCCGTACTTGGACAAAGTCACAAGTTCAGGCTACCACGATGGAGAGTGGGCCAGATACATGGACCAAGTTAGGCCCGCTGAACAAAGCACCTTAATCCTGGTTGTGGAGCATTGAAAGATCCTGCATCCCACATCACCAAGCACCTACGAGATCTCCACAGGCTCCACATCGACAAGAGAGTGATCTTCAAGCTGCTCTCCCACGCCTTCCAATCCCTCCACAACCCTGGAAACCAATACCTCAATGAAAGAATCTCCTTCTACGCACCCAAGAGAAACCTCCGCTCCGCCAACCTTGCCCTGGCCGAAATCCCACAAATCCGAAGAGCCAGAATGGGAGGAAGAGCCTTCTCCTACATCACGCCCAAGACCTAGAATAAACTCCCCCTCAGTATCAGACGAACCCCCACACTGCAAGCATTAAGGAAGAGCCTCAAACCTGGCTCTTCGGATGAGACGGAGCTGCTCGAATCCCCCTCCCCCATTGCCTTGAGACCCTCACGGGTGAGTACTGCGCTTCACAAATCCCTGATTGATTGATTGATTGATGGAGGATACTTTGTGCAGCGGCACATCTGATGGGCTGTGGGCTCCAATGCAAGGTGAAGCATCACACAAAATCCGTTCCGAGGAGTTGCAGGGCTGAGATGCAAGGTCCTGCATCGAGGAGGCATTGCACAGCAGTGGATCCGAAGAGCTCCAGGATCCTTCATTAGGGAAACATCGCACAGTGGGGAGTACCGATGCAGGGCTGCGAGGCAATGCGTTGCTCTGCGGTAGTTCTGCTTGGACCACAACTGGGCTGGCAGAGCACCTTCAGCCCACATCCAACGGTCCAGGACTTGGATTGCACCACTTGGGGGAACAAGACTCACAGCAGAGCCCACTTGCTGGGTTCAAGGTGGTTGGAGCCTTTTCTGTCCCTGATGCTCTGATCAGGAGGCCAGCCAACTAGACTTTGTAGTCACTTTGGTGGTCCACTGTTCAGAATGCTGGTTCA
This sequence comes from Triturus cristatus, assembly GCF_964204655.1. Taxonomy (NCBI): domain Eukaryota; kingdom Metazoa; phylum Chordata; class Amphibia; order Caudata; family Salamandridae; genus Triturus; species Triturus cristatus. The sequence goes on from NC_140584.1 coordinate 64,002,946, forward strand.
ATCCATGTCACTCAGTTAGCAGGTCAGCAGAGTAGCAGTCCTTCTTGCAGCAGAGCAGTACAGCAGTGCTTCTGAGTCTTCCACAGGTCCAGAGGTGTACTGAAGAGTTGGGTCTGAGGGTCCAATATTTATACTTAGTGCCAGCTTTGAAGTAGGAGATGGTTCTGGAGGTTTCCACCCTTAGAGGTATTTTGAATTTCCTGCTGCACTACCCCAGCCTGTCTCGGGGCACAAAACAATAGTGTTAAACTCTCTGTATGTGTGTAGAGGCACAGCCTTCTTGATGTGTAAGCGTGGTAGACAGCAGCTCCTCCCCCTCATCAAGTCAAAGATAGCCTATCCTGCAAACACCTAGTTCCCCTTTGTTTCAGTATCTAAGAGGAATACACAAAGACCAACTGCATGTTACACCTAGTCATGTGACCCAGGATACAGGCTGCAGGGATCAAACTGTTAGGACAAGAAAATGCCAACATTCTAAAAGTGTCATTTTCGGAATTGTGACTTCAAATTCAACTTTACCATAAAAAAAGTTTTAAATTGCAATTCATTAGGCACCAAAACACAGGATTCCTACCTGCTTTCAATTGAAAGTTATCACTTATTGAACATAAGAAGGTAACCCAAAGTAGCCTATAGTAGAGGGAAGTCTTGTGGTAGTGAAAATCAAATGTAAGTGATTTTTTGTTGTCAAACTGTTTTATTATGTTTGAAGTGTATCATTATAACTGCTACAGCATGCAAATGACAGTTTCAGATTATCAGAAGATTAGCTCAATAGAAACAAAGCATGTATGGCAGGTAAGATCATATAACCTTTCTGCAGTATTTTGAGTTGTAAATTGGAAGGCACCCCTTATTTGAGCAAAGATCCTACTGTTAACAACACATCTAGATTCAATTTAATAATTAAAAAAGTCAACATAACACGCATTGCGGGGTACCGCAAATACAAAAAAAAATTAAAAATCTCAATCTATTGGAATTTTCTCCCGCCTTTTCCCATGAGAAGGGAGGGGGCCTGGGACTGAGCTAAGTCTGAAAGAGGTGAAGCGCTTTTATTTGGGTCGACAGGAGAAGAGGGAAGCCCTGTCGAAAGGAACTGCACCAACAGGCCCCAAATGTAGTCAAATCTCTCCCTCGTTTCAGCCAGTATGTCCGCCATGCATTCCATAACGAGAACTTACCAAAGACAGTAGTGCTATTGGGAAAAAGATGGGGCATCGGGTTTCGTCCATGCTGCAGCTATGGCCATTTTGGCCACCCCTAGACAGAGCCACAAAATAGAGCGATCTCCCAAGGTCTGGCGTTTCAGGGAGGGGTCCGAAGACCCAACAGGACGCAATCCGGACTATCAGGGATTGGGTAGTCAAATATCTCCCTTACCTGCATCAGAATCTCTTTCCAAGGATGTTGGATAGAGGGATATCCCACCAAACAGGCCAACAGTTTCCCAACTTCCCACATCCCCTCTAGCCTGTATCTGACATGTTTGAAAATATCTTGTGTAGTTTCTCAAGATAGAGATACCAGTCATAAAGGATCGCACAATGTGCCTTCTTTACTCCTATAGATCGATTATATTTGTAGATATCTCTGTAGAGCGTTTATTGTTTATCTTCATTGCTAATTCCCAATTTAGCTTCCAAAAAAGATATATGACTAGTGGTAATAAGGCGTTTGGCAGAGAGCAAGAGTGCCAAGAGGAAAGAGATGCACCCTTGGGTTGCCCCTCGTACAAAGCGTTCAATAGTGAGGAGTTCCATGATGGCGGCAAGTCTCATGAGGGGTTGTATTACCCAATGCTTCAACTGGATGTTGTGAAACTGCTCAGAGGGGGACAAATTAAAAGAGCAGCAACAATTTTCAAATGTTAAAATATTCCACCCATGAAATAAGTCTGCAATGGTCATCCATCCTCCTTCCTGCCATCTATCAAAGGGCCCTGGGAAAAATGCTGGAGGGAAAGCTACATTAAAATGGATATGTGTATAAGGTGATGGGAATGTTGTCAGTTCCTGTAGTTTAACCACAGTGTCCCATACTTTAAGGGTAGTGGCCATGGGTGTACTAAGATAAGCATTCCGTAGTCAATCTTGTTTTAGGCTTCCACAGGATGTCCCAAATAGTCTGTCCCACTATGGTTCTGTCCATGTGAAGCCAGTGTTTGTCTGAGGCTTTAAGGGACCATTCGGATATGGCTCTAAGTTGCGCTGACCTAACAGATCAGGAAAAGCAATTTAAGAGCTTTTCATTACCAGGACATGTAAAAGTTAACAGTACATGGCCAACTTTTAAATACATTGCACCTGCCCTGTGTACTTTCTAGGGCCTACCTTAGGAGCAACTTACATGTATTCAATAAAAAAAAGGTTTAGGCCTGTCAAAAGCTATATTTTGCTATGTTGTACTAGCAGTTTAAAACTGCACACACAGGCTGCACAGGCATACCTGAGACATGTTTAAAGAGCTACGTCAGTGGGTGGCACAATGAGTGGTTCAGGCCCAGTAGTAGAATTTAAATTACATGCCCTGGGTACATGTAGTACCACTTTGCTAGCTACTTTACAAGTAAATTAAATGGGCTGATTGGATGTAAGCCAATTTAACCTTGATAAACAGAGAGAGAGCAAACAATAAAGCACTGGTTAGCAGTGGTAAACTGCAGAGAATACTAAGGCCAGCAAAAACGGAATCAGCAAAAATGGTGAAATAAGACAACAATTTTGGGGAAAGACCACCCGAAGGGTCATAGATCTAACAGACAGGAAATAATTAAGACTTGCAGGGTGTGAGGGCTATTACGTTTTTGTTTCTCTGATACTATCTCTCACTTTGGAATTGAACATGTTTGGTGAATGGCTATCAAAACAAATGGAGGATATCCATCAGACTTTTTTTTTTTACATTAGAAGTAACTTGTGATGGCTGTTACTTTCAATACGTCCTATGGAGGATACACATCCTCTTAAAAAAGTCATAGGCAAATGTAGGCATCTATGACAACGTCAGTCAAGAGCAATCACACTCACTGCCAAAGAAGGGTAAGTGAATCTATTCACCCTCACCAGTTTCAGAGCATTTTAAAATTGAGACCACTCACTTTTACTTAGGTCCTGATGAAGGCCACCTGACCCTAATGGGCAATATTTGGCTAAAACATGTTGACAACCTATGTGGTGCAGTGGACCGGTAACTAATTCACCTAAGCACCAAAGTTTTCTTTTAATCATATCCCTCTCCTGACTAAAAAAACCTTTTCCACAGGACAGGAGATATTTTTTTTTATCACTTTCTTGGTGGAGGATGGTTAATCACTTGAAGAACTGAACCCCTATGTGATGGCGACCCAATGATGGTACAATCCACCTAACCACACGTTCGGAGAAAAAATGTATATTGCGTACTGTGAATGTGTGGGTGAGGGTCTCTGATACAATTCATTGAGACTCTGAATCGTGGATACAAGTGATTTATTCCTTTTTGATTATAAGATTGTTATTTTCAATGTACAGAGATGACTGCTGGGCCACTGGTCTTCACAAATTTTTCTGGACAACGTCTGTTAGGGTGGAAGAGGTAATGTCGTCCGTCAACTGGTCCCAAGGCCTGGTGCGCGAGGAGGAGGTTTATGAATGGGGCTAGCTACTCACCCATGTAAAGATTTCCTAACAACAGAAACATCAACCAAAGGACCAAAAGGCCTTGGGGATATAGAAATCTCCTTCACAGAGAGCTTTGACGCCTTGTGGTGAAGAGCACAGATGCCGGAAGCCACAGCTGATACACCTGTTTTTGACCAAGACTATCATAATTGGGACGTGGAATGTGAGGGCCATGTAGAAGACAGGCAAGAAAGCTAAGTTAAAACCTTCTTGGCATCAGTGAGAATGAATGGACACAGCCCGGACAGAAAAGAATGGCTCCAGAAGAAAGGGTGCTGCATTCTGGACATGAGGAAGAGAACATCCCACACACTCTGGGAGTAGCACTAATGCTAACACCAGCAGCCAACAGAGCTCTAATTGGATGGTAAGCCCTCAGTCCCAGAATCATCGCAGAGACCTTCTTCACACAGAAAAAGAGGATCAACATTAATGTTATCCAGTGTTATACACCTACAAATGACGGAAAAGAAGTGGAAAAAATAAAAAAATTCCAATAGATTACAGGCTATCCTGGAGAAATACAGAGAGAGAGAGACATCACCATACTGAGGAAGCACCTCAATGCCAAGATTGGAAGTGACAACACTGGGCACGAAGAAGTCATGAGTAGCCATGGCCTTGGCAACATGAACAAGAATAGTGAAAGGCTTGCAGATCACTGTGCACTGAACAGTCTGGCGATAGAAAGTAGTATATTTCCACACGAAAGAAAACACAAGGCAAAGTAGGTGTCACCAGACCATTCAACAGAGAATTGTATTGCCCATGTCTGCATTGCCAAGAAGTTCTGAAGGTCCCTGCAGGATGTGAGATTGATGAGAGGAGCGAAAGTGACATCAGACCATCACCTTGTCATTGCCAGGCTTAAGCTAAAGGTGAACAAAACATGGATGGGACCAACAAACTAAGGCCAGCAATATAATACCACCCTCCTCAAAAATGCACAGAAATGGAGCCCTGCAAGAACTAGAGGACAATAGAGACCTAGTAGAAAGCCAGTGGGAGAAGTTCAAAGAAACAGTGACATCAACCTGCCAGGAGATAATGGGTCCCAAGAAACACCAGCATAAAGAATGAATCTTCACTGAGCCTCTCTGTAAAATCCAAGCAAGAAAGGAACACACAGCTGCAGTCAACACCAGTCAAACAAGAGCAGAAAAAATGAAAGCTCAAGGTGAATATACCAAAGCCAACAAGGAAGCAAAGAGAAGCCTTGGGGCAGACAAGCCACAGAAGGCCAGGAAGCAACTAGCCTTGGATCGTATCCTCGGAGGACACACGACCTAGACCTTATACTTATTCTCGGCAGAATCCCCTCAATCTCCTTCCAGTTGCTGCATATATTTGATGCGCTGAGTTGGCAGCGTCCACGAAGAAAATCTCTTAGAGTACTATATTTCCCCACACTTGGGACTGGCCAGTTGATCTTATTCTTTATGAAGCGAGTAATCACCTTAGAACCTTTTTTACGATGTACAACAGCTTATGAGACATGCCCTGAGGCTATTGCTGCTGATTTTTATTGATCATCTTTTAACTCCTCTTCATCACCCATTGAACTAGGCGTATCCAGGGCACTCTATGTGGCACCATAGAGACAATACTCTAATTCTGATGAGGCAGTCCTGCCTGAGTCGAGGACTCCCTGTTCCATATTTAGTCTCACCTATATGGACTAGCTCGTTTTTGGAAAGTAGAATATAGTATTTTACATTGTGAAGAGCCCGTTACAATATATTCATGGTGGCAGATGGCTCCTTACGACGGAACGAAAATATGAACTCAGCGCCCTGATGAAGAATGGTTTAAAGTACATGGTACCCCCGAAACGAGAAACGGCGCATCTTTGTAGTTTATGTATTATGTATATTGTGTGTAATTTGTGTTTTCTTTGAAGTTGAATGTGACACTGTTTTGTGTTTTTTTCACAATATATGGTTGTTTTCTTTATGTTATTCATGGAGACATGTACAGACTCTGTATGGTTCTTTCTCTACATGTTTGGGGCTCTTATGTAATGTATGTATTTTATCCATACTTGTTTAGTGACACATTTATTGTGTATACATTTGTGATGAGATTTTTTACAAAATAAAAAAGATATATTTTGATAACAAATGAAGTAAACTATATTTCTGTGAGACACTGTTTATTCTTAATATCTGACTGAATTGTAAAAATAATTAGATAAGGGGTAGTTTTTCGTTCGTTGCTGATTCTTTCCCTGGTTCCCCCTTATTTATTACATTGTCAGGGGCCCTCGTTTGTGTTTTTTGCAACTAGCCTTGGAACCTTGAAAGAACCCTATGACATAACAAGGAAACTCTCAAGGAGATATAGAAAGCCAGAAAGACCTTTTAAATACACACCTGGGAAGACCATCATGGGTAACCAAGTCCAACAATGAAGATGGGTGGAGCAATTTGAAGAACTGCTGAACTATCCCATGCCGCAGTCTCTACCAGACATACTGTCAGCTCACAAGGATTTTCAACTTCTATTCCTCTGGCATGCTCTGATCATCATGTGGTCATATTTAACCGAAGGCTGGCCACTAAGAAGTCTAATAATTGCCTGCAAATTGCCTGTACGACCTGTTGTTCGTAGCATAAAATGAACTCTGATACCCTAAACATCTACTTAGTTCAATTGGTGCCAGAAATAGTCTATGTCTTGATACTGCCCCTTCCATCTATAATCAATGGATTAATAACCTTCTTGTCCCAATTAAACCTTGCAAAAATCACAGAGCTTCCCTGTCAGAACCTTGGTTTGACGACAAATTGAGATTACAAAAACAAATCTGTCGTAGACAGGAAAGGAAGTGGCATCCTAACTAAGATCCCCTAGACAAAGACTCATCCAAACTGCCCATTACAATATACAAGGAGATGATTGTGAAAGCTAAATATAGCTATTTTACATCAAAAGTTAATCCTCTGTAAATTCCTCTGAGCGACTCTTTGCTGAAGTAAAACAACTAACTAAGCCTCCCGATACCAAAAATATCACATCTGACCAAACCTTTTGTAACTCCTTGGCCTTGTTTTTTAGTTCTAAGGTTGAAACTATCTATAAGTTACTTTTGCCTAGCATATCCTTCACATCCTCTCCTGTACAGGACATTTGGACTGAGCAGGAATTAATTGCAGTTACTCCTTCCAATGACATGGCCCATCAGGAAAATAATATAGCCTCTTTTCCTGCATGCCCGAAGAGTCTCTTACAATGAATAATGCGATTCTAACCTCATTTTTCGCCCCATCCACAGCATCTGTTCAGACCTTATTTAGCCAAGTCAAGTCTGGCTTCTCACTTATCCCTTGCCCCTACAGAGTCCTTCACCTTGATCCAGAAATAAGAAACAAGTACCTTACAGACATCTTCAATCAGTTGTTTGAGACAGGGTACTTTCCTAAAACGTGGAAAAGAGCCTCCATCCTACCTCTTTAAAAAAAAACACTTTGGATGCCAAAGGTCCAAATAATTATCTCCCCATCACTCACTTCCTCTTCCCAGTGAAGATCATAGAGAAGGCAATCATTATCGAACTTTCTGCTTTCATCAGAAATAATAGAAGCCAACATAGTACTGAACCATTACTGCCTCTGCAGAAATCGGACATACCCTAGTTGCAGGTGGGAATGCTGTCATAGTTCTGTTAGACCTCTCTGCAGTATTTGACACCATAAATTAAGGCTTTCTTTTAGACCGTTCATCCTCTCTCGGTATCAGGGGCAACGTCCTTCAGCTTCTGAAGTTTTTTTTCTCAGATCGACAACAGTTTGTCAGCCTGGATGGATTCAACTCCCCTTCCTTCTCTCTAGCATGTGGGCTCCCGCAAGGCTCATTGCTGAGCCCTAAGCTGCTCAAACCTTACGTGACCATCTTGGCTGATCTCATTAAATCATTTCATTTTGCAATGGTGTCCTACGCTGATGACACCCTGGTCATGGTGTCAGTGGACAGTAATCCTGATGGCGCTGCCTCCATATTCCACAACTGCATGTTGCAGTTTGGGAGATGGATGTCTCACAACTATTGCAAACTTAAATCGGTGTTACTGTTTGGTTAGAATACATATTTTTGGTCTCCCAGATGGTGGCCACATGATTTTGGAACACCCCCATCCTGGTCTCGAAGGCTAAAAACCTAGGGGTTGTCTTTGACAGTAATCTTTCTTTTGAAGGGTACATCAACACTATCATTTCTTTGTCATTTTACATGCTTAAGACACTAAGGAAAGTACGGCAGCACATTATTCATTAATATAAAGAAAGGATGCCTACAAAAAAAGCAAATTCTTCAGTACGCTGCGGCACGACTTCTCATGAGAATGTCTGCGTTCAAATCTGTTTCCTAGGGTCTTGTCCAGGTACACTGGCTGCTCATAAAAAACGCATGGATTTCATGGCCATCTACATCGCCTTTGAGGCACTGCATAATGTGGGGCCTAAATATCTGATACATCGTTTCGAGTGGTACACTCCCAGTAGGTCGCTTAGATCATTGTCAGTTTGTAACCTAGCAGTACCCAAATTTAAAAGATCTAACTGGGGCGGCAGGAACTTTATCACGTCTACCACTAAGCTTTGGAACTCAATGCCCCTTCAGTTCAAAGAAAAGGTAGAATTGTTCTCCTTCGAAAGCTCTTAAAGCATGGCTTTTCAACAGTTAGAGCATTTGGTCCAGGTCTTGTAATAAAGTTATGTGTTTTTGGATTATGATCTATATTCACAGTTATAGCACCTAGACGTCTCAGGGTAGTAGAGTGCTCTACAAGTCTAATTTTCATTTCATTTGATTTAATTTCAATCGATTGCAGCAGACCAACCAAGGAAGAAATATGGCAAGCTGTCAAACATCTGAGGAATGAGAAGGTAGCAGTACCTGACAACATTCATTCAAAGGCACTAAAGGCAGACATTGAAACAAGAGTAGACATGCTCTACTCCATGTTTGAAATGATCTGGGAAGAGGTGCTATCAGACTTGAAGGAGGGATATCTATCTGATCAAGATTAGACCTGGATGGAGTTTGCAGAGTTCTGCTCCATGAAACTCTGTGAAGTGATGTAAAAGCTCAGCTGCTCTCTGTGGATTACCGCATGCGGTGGAAGTTAGCATGTAGCACTGCTCGCATTAATTTTTAGCGACAGGAGTTTGTCCCGCACTGTAAAATCAGCATGCACAGCAGCACTATGCGCAGCGCAAGGGGGCACAGCTTCTTTCTGCAGTTCGAGTAGATGTTCTACTCGAGCAGCAGCATCCTCAAGGCAAGCAGCAGATTTCTTAGCACGGGGGTCGTGACCTAATGCAAGCGGTCATGACCTGCAGCTGTCTTGCTTTATACTCCCAGATAATACAGAATACCACACGGTGACTCAAACACGACGAAGCAATAGACACAATACCAGACGCCTGAATAGAGATTTCACTTCATAAAATGAAGCACATCAAAGACTTTTTCAGAATAAGGCTATATGCAATGCTCTCTAACAGAAAGGCTTTCCTAGATGTCAAATGCATGTACATATATATATATATATATATATATATATATATATATTACCTACTGGCGGTCGCCAGTAGGTAGTTATAGTTAGGACCCTGTTTCCATAGGAAATCCGCAACATTCTATTTGGAATAACTTTGGCGCCGGTCGACGAATCCTCGCGAAATTTTCAAAATAGGTGGGGCGCTACGCTCCGCTCCTACCCTGAAAGTCTCGGGGGGATTCGTCAAGCAGGGGCCGAGAAAAAAGGGGGGTCCCAAAACGCATTTTCCCCATGCATTTTTCCATAGGACCTTTAGACACAGCTACAGCCCGAACGGCTGAACAGAATTACTTGAAATTTGGCAGAGATGTAGCCATAAGGTCAAGGAAGTGCCTTTTGCAGGTCTGGTGTAAATCTGTTCAGTATTTCCTGAGAAAATAGCATTTAAAATCATATATATATGTGGGCGGAGCCTAACCACACATCTCATCCTGAGATCTGATTGGCTGTCAGCACTTCATCCAAGAAGTGTTGGCAGCCATCTTGGGACCAATATACATGATAGCACCTCATTAAAAAGCATTGCAGTTAATAGAAGGTTTTAAGACTTTAGTTACATTATAAATCATTTGTTGATGGTACCATACTCATTTTAGGAATTGTGGTATGTTCTAAGGTGATTTCACCATGTGAAAAAGCCTTCTGCTGGGATATCATGATTGAGAGAAAAATATTTTCTCATGCTTTTACCACAGAGGTTTGGAAGGTGATCTATAGGCTAAACTGAGAGCTTATTTTCTGTAAATTCACATTATCTTTCTCAGTCATGTGAGAATGAAGTCTGACATTCTCAGTAAAACATGTACATCCAACAAGGGCAGAGACTGTCAGTTGATTCCTTTGTGTTCTACTGCAGCTTCCCAGAGTGTTCCAAAGAACTACTAGAGCGCTAACAGTCCTACTTATGATAAACGTATGGCACACCTGAAGCCATCTTGCTTGGATTAAAGTGGTAACTCTTAAAACATTTAATTTAAAAAGGAACAAAATGAGGGGGTTCATTTTTCCATAAAAAGTATGATTAGTGCTGCAGAAAGAAAAATTAGGGCACATTTTGAGTGACTTCTCAAATCCTCTTCTATTTCATTAAAACATTCTGACATGCAGACTGAAACATGCACTTTCAATACCAGCAGCAGTTTTCCCTGGTGAGCAGTAGCTTTACTACAGTGATCTAATGAGCAAAAAGAGTGCTAACATTCTGAATTTATGGCAAATGTGTGACACATCTGAATGCCTTCTTGATGGAATCAAAGTAAAAAACTGAAAGTATTTCCTACTGAGGAGACTGCAGTAAATGAGGAAATTAGGAAACTTCATAACAAATAAGTCTCCCAAGATGGCCACCAGAGACAAAAGAGCCCAAATGTAGCCCAAATATCACCCAGATGTAGCCCAAGTATAGCCCAATGACAGAATGTCCCAGAATGTTCTTAAAAACAACTAGAGCGCTTACTGTCTTCATTATGACAAAAGTAAGGCACACCTGAAGCCATCTTGATTGGAATAAACTGGTAACACTTAAAACATTTAATTTAAAAAGGAACACAATGAGGAGGTTCATTTTGCCATAGAAATTATGATTAATGCTGAAGAAAGAAAATGAGGGCACATTTTGAGTGACTTCTCAAATCCTCTTCTATTTCATTAAAAAATTCTGACATGCAGACTGAAACATGCACTTTTAATACCAGGAGCAGACTTCCATGGTGCAGTAGTTTTACTACAGTGATCTAATGAGCAACTAGAGTGCTAACATTCAGAATTTATGGCAAATGTGTGACATATCTGAATACCTTCATGATGGAATCAAAGTAAAAAACTGAAAGCATTTCCTACTGAGGAGACTGCAGTACATGAGGAAATTAGGAAACTTCATAACAAATAAATCTCCCAAGATGGCCACCGGAGACAAAAGAGCCCAAATGTAGCCCAAAATCACCCAGATGTAGCCCAAATATAGCCCAATGACAGAAGTGTGCAAAACACTTATTATTTTGTGTTTTTGCAGTGTTATATAGTGCAGACTTGTCAGGTATTGGAGTGCTTTACATGAGCATTGGTTACATCACACAAGAACAAATTCATTTTGGTTGTAGACATGGGGAGACTAAGTGATTTGACCAGAATCACAGAATGTCGAGCTGAAGCAGAAACTTCAACCTGGTTCCCCAGTTGCAAAGTCTGCAGTTCTGGAAGTAACACCACATCCTCTCCCCTAAGTGCAACATTTAATCAAGTGGTCAACTGGATAAAAAAACATAAAGATAACAAATAATTTAAAAGTGCTTTGTCGCTATTTGAAAACTCTGAAAATATGTCCTTATTTTAGTCTTTTAGAGCACTAACCATAATGTTGATGCCAATAAGACCCTCTCATATATGTAATTTCTAAAGGAAATGCTCTAGGTATTATTGTTTTGATTACATCAAGATGATGTCAGGCGTTCCACACTTTTGTAATAAATATAGAATGTTAGCAATCTAGTTGTTCATTAGGATACTGTTGAGAGGCAGAGGCCAGGGGCACGGACTCTGAAAATTGAAGGCAGGTAGGAGGGTGCAAAGGCAACAATTTAACCACACTGAGCAGGCAGGAAGGGCCGTGGAAGCACAACAGACTATGGAGGGCAGTGGAAAGGGGGGCAGGGGCAACAAACCAACAATACAGGACTTGCAAGAGAGGCTGTTGGAGGGAAGATCTATTACGGGTCAAGGAAGCTAGGGGCGGTCCCCAGATCCCCGGGAGCCACCACAGAACTGAGCAGGAGAGTGAGTCAGGGACAAAAGGGGCACCTTAATTTGAGCCGGGGTGCCTAGGAACGCTCGCTCCAAAAATGAAGAAAACAGACATATGAGACATGGAATTGGAGGCAGAATACAATGGCAGTTTAATGAGAAGATGCAACTTCAAAGAAACCGCAGAATAGAGACATAAAGTACAAAATACAGAATCCAGATAATCATACAGCTGTCATAATATTCTCTGTATCTCAATTAATGTACTGACAGAGAGAGAGAGAAAACACATCTATAAATGCATCATGAGAAACAAGTTACACCAAGGAAAATGTTACCTAGGAACACTCACGTTTACTCTTAGAGCAAGCATTCCTGCAATTACAATACAAAATCTTTTAAATGCAAAAGTAAAGAGAACAATGGTTAAACATAACATGACATTTCATATAGGTAAAATAGAATAAGATACTTCAAGCAAAGCAGAGCAAGACATTTTAAGCAAAGGAAGACAAGAGCTCCCAGCTCTTGGGGAAAACCTGCACTGCCTGTTAACCTACATACAGACGGCGAGGTAGTCCGTCGATATCTGTGGGTGCTCCCTTTTTATATCATTTTGTGGGCTCCTTTGCACGCTACATCTACCTACGTATGCTACCCAAAAGCTTCGTCTGCAGATTTTACCAGACATTTCGTCATTTACCCACTTAATGCTGACAATGGACTGGGTGAAAAGGTCAGTCTCTCAGGCCAATCGCTTATCGTAAGTTCGATAGAGCAAGCAGAAAATAATGGGTATTGTACGGGAATTCAATATATTCATGTATAAAATCTCCTCAGTTCTCCTAACTTGACGCTCTGCGGTTGCCACTTCCTTAAAAGCGGGAAACCTGCCCAGGAAGCAAGTACCAGTCCAGGATGCAGCCTACTGTATGTCGACAGCTTCAGGGGGATGTTGAACTTTGATACCGAGCACGGAGCACTCGGGTAGGGTGGGGGCTACTAGTTTGGATCAGAAGGCCTCGCAGACCTGCCTTCAGACTGCTATACACTAAAATTGCAGAGCTATGGTCAATTTAACAAAGAGGCCTACATATTGAACAGAAGGGCCTACACAGGGGTTTTATGCTGGCTGAGTGGTAAGGATGTCTCAGGATAATTATATAGCAACATAGGACCCGCTGGTCAATTTAATACGGCCTACAAATGCAGCTGGCAGGGCAAGGACAAGGGTCTCATACTTCAGGTGTGGACAGAACGGGCCAGGGGCCCCCTGTGATACAAAATCTACCCTCCTTCAAGGCTGTGGCAATGTAATAGACCATTGTGGCCAGAAGATGATGTCAGGCGTTCCACACTTTTGTAATAAATATAGAATGTTAGCAATCTAGTTGTTCATTAGGATACTGTTGAGAGGCAGAGGCCAGGGGCACGGACTCTGAAAATTGACGGCAGGTAGGAGGGTGCAAAGGCAACAATTTAACCACACTGAGCAGGCAGGAAGGGCAGTGGAAGCACAACAGACTATGGAGGGCAGTGGAAAGGGGGGCAGGGGCAACAAACCAACAATACAGGACTTGCAAGAGAGGCTGTGGCAATGTAATAGACCATTGTGGGCAGAAGGAAGAGGCAATGGTAGTACAACCATACATGCCAACAGACCCGATTCAGCCAGGAAACGTCCAATGTTTTTAAGCTCAAATGGGCTTTATTTGATCTGTCTCCTGTCTACAATATCCTCTTTTTCAATGTAACTCAAAGGGGAAAATCAATACCCCAGTTTTTTTTCAAAATCTCCCTCTTACCAAGTTCAAAATGTTCGCAAGTATGGTACATTGGATCATGGAAGGAAATGGGATAGGGACATGGACTTGGATAACAGAGGACAGGAGGGACATGGAGAGGTGCACCAAACTGACCCTGCAGGGCAGGCATCAGGGTTTGCAGCAGCACAATACACCACACAGGGCATGCAGGACGGGAGTGCAGCACAACAATCCATAGAAAGCAAGAGGGAGGGGACAGGACCATGCACATGGACAACAGAGAACAGAGGGGCAAGAGGCAATGGTAGCTAGCTGACCATAATGGACAGACAGGAGAGAAAGCTGCAGTATAACAGACCATAAAGGGCAGGAGGGACGGATCAGGGGCATTACAATGGAACAGACAAGCCAGGAGGGAGGGAGTAGGGCTGGGGGCAAGGGGGCAGGGCAGGAGCAGCAAGATAGCCATGGAGGTCAGGCAGGATGGGCACTAGAAGCAAGACACACCATGAAGAGCAACAGTGAGACTGTGATGGCATACACACAGACCATGGAGGGAAGGTGGGAGGGGGTCAGGGGCAGCTAACTGACCACACAGGGAAGGTGGGAGGGGCCATGGCAGCACAGAAGACCATGCATGGCAAGTGGGAGGGTCAGTGGCAGCACAATGGCTATGATGGGCAAGAAGGAGGGTGGAGGGGCATGCACAAAGGACGATGGAGGATAGAAGGAAGGGTCAGGACCTGTGCACAGACAAGAAAGTTCAGGGGAAGGGACCTCACAACAGACCACACGGGGCAGGCAGGAGGAGCAGTTGCAGCACAACAGACCAGGGAGGGCAGAAGGGTGTGGCAGTACAATGGACCATGTAGGACAGGAGGAAGAGGATAGGGGCATGGCATGTGGACAGGCAGGGTGGAGGTGGCAGGGACAGGTTACAGTCATCTGACAATGCTAGGCAGGTGGGAGGGGAGTGGCAGCTCAACAGAACACTCAGAGTAGATAGGAGTGGCAGGTCCATGGGACATGGTGGGCAAAAAGGATGGAGCAGGGGCATGCACAAAGACATCGGAGGGCAGGGGGAAGGAGAATAGGGGCAGCAAGCTAAGCACAGAGTTTAAGCAGGAGGTCAATGATGGAGCATAGAATTGGGCAATGGAGGGCAGGAGGAGTGGACTGGTACATCATACTAAATTGCGGGCAGTGGCAGCACATCAGACCATGCATGGCAGGAGGGAGGAGGCTAGTCCATGGATTCACACAACAGAGGATAGGGAGGAAGGGGATGGGGCAGCAAGCTAACTGTTCAGAGAAGGCGGGTATTAGGAACTTTATTGTTTTTAAAACATTGTGTCTGTGCAAACTACTTAAAATATGAACAAGTATGCAGCATAATCTCACTTTTATTCAGGAAGAAGAGGACGTTTGTGACTGTGACTCCGGGCTCACTTGGCAGAAACACCCCCTGACCCTCCACCCCCTATCGCAAAATGTAATGCCCGTGAAAAGGGTAGGTGAACACAGTGTTATATAGAACATAGTCCTGAGAGCACGATTAAAAATGAAAACTAGATATAGTGTATGGTATAAACTATGCACCAAAAAGTGTGATATAAGATGAACCGGGCGTGAAATATAATATGCAATACATTGTGCGCAATGACAGATTCATTGGAGAGCGCGAGATAGCACAGGCACTAGCGCGTGCTATGCGATATGCGCCTTGGAGTGTAATATGCACAGGGCAGTGTTGTGTAACCTAACTAGTCTCTAAAGTTGTAATATAAAATATGTGCTGGGGAGTGTAACGTTGCATATGCACTGTGACAAAGATATGGATCCCAGATTGTAATATGTATGGCATAGCACTGTGCGTTATAACATAGGCATCGAGAAAGGCACGTTAGATGGGGCAATATAACCCGTGCGAAGACAAGTGTGGCATGACATATTCACGGGGTGGTGTTACAGTGCACATGGGCTAGAGAGTGTCATAGCATATGCACTAGCTAGTGGAATACAACACAGAGGTGTGTGGCACTCGGCAGGCAATGGTGGGTGTAACACAGCATTGGGCTCTGTCAGGAGCACGCTGTGACTCTCAAGTGATGTTCGTCCCCTTTCCAGAGAGTAAAATAAAAAGTATTACACATCCGGCAGTGGATGTGTGTTTTATTAACCGTGTGGGGGGTTTCTTGCATAGTTTTGGTCGAATTTTTGTCGAATCCCCTTTGAATGGCTTGGTGTGCATGTGTATTAAATGTGCCCGTCAATAGCTACCCATGTTTGTATAAATAAACGACAAGGGTGTCTACCAGGATTAGGCACGGTAGGGCATCAGACATGTCAGAGCTTCACTAGTGGTGTAAATACATTCCACGTGGATTCATTGCATGCATAGTCGCCTTTTAATGAATATCACGCAAATCGTCATGGTGATAGGTACGTACGGTTTGTCCAGCATGTCCTAGGTGTGTCTATAAATATATATTTTTTTTAAATAATAAAAAACAGTGGCCGGCCCTGGGGATTGGGGTCAAAAAAATATAATTAGGAGACTGGCCCTGGGGGATGGGGTCATCAGGGCCAATAAATTAGAATAAGAAGGGGAACCAAACAGCCCCCCTTCTTAAAAAACTAAAATAAATAAAAGACTGGCATCGTGCCGGAGGCCATGCCCCCTCCGTGCAGCACTCTGCAAACGCGCCCCCAACAGGCATCTCCAGTATGCGCCAGGGAGCTGCGCTGCAGCCAGGTGTTCTGAGGCCAAGCCCCTTTTTACACCTCTCTGCAACGCAGCTCTGTGGCGCTTACTGGAGGTACCTAGTGGTCTAGTTTGACCCTAGGGACCCTTAGGATTCAGGGGGACTTAATCTCTCAACTTAGAACAGCCACAGGGCGCGTTTACACAGTGGTGAAGGGAGGGGACGGGGCCTGAGGTGACGTGTGCAAACACGCACTATGGCACGTTTTAAATTGGGGATATAATTTCCCTTCAATACTGAGGGCCCCTGGGGGCTAACTAGCCCACCAAGTGCTTCCAGTAAGCGCCACTGAGCTGCATTGCAGAGAGGTGGTCCAGGCCGTGCCACTTTTTACACCTCTCTGCAACGCAGCTCTGCGGCACTTACTGGAGGTACCTAGTGGGCTAGTTGGACCCTAGGGACCCTCAGGATTCAAATGAACTTAATCTCCCAACTAAAAATGGACACAGGGCGTGTTTACACAGTGGTGAAGGGAGGGGACGGGGCCTGAGTTAACGTGTGCAAAAACGCCCTGTGGCCTGTTTTAAGAGGTAGTTTTAATCCCCATGCCCTATTATACACTAGGGGCTTACAGAGGAGGTCATGCTAATCACAGGGGGACCCCAACGCATAATGTTCCCTAGTGTATGTAGGTGTTTTCACTGTATTCTAAGTGTCTTTTAACATAGCACTGGCTCTAGGACTGGTTAGTCAGACTCAGTTACCACCAGTATCCGTCTGAAAAAGTTGAGGGTACAGGATGATTTTGCAACAAGGCTTCTTTCTGCTCTTCTTTTTGTTCTTTCTGCACGTTATCCTTCTTCCTGCACTTATCTTCGTATTTGAGGACTTCTGTTGCTTCTTTCTGCTCTTCTTTTGTTTCTTTCTGTGCATTTTTTCTTCTTTCTTCACATGTCCTATCTCTGTAGGCATAGTTAGAAATTAGCATTTAAAAAACCTTTGAAATTCACAGAAAAAACCATAGGTTTCAGGCACGTTATAGTTAGGAATTAGCATTTAAAAAACCTCAGAAATTCACTGAAAAAACCATAGGTTTCAGGGGTGTTATAGTTAGCTGGACTTTTCACTTGTACAAAACCATTGAAATTCCCCCGTTATAGTTAGTTCAGCTAACTATAACTCGCGCGCCCGCAATGCACTGCTGATGACGTCACATATTACATCACTCATGACATGGTCAGTGACATCACTCATGACATCACTGATGACATCTCAAATGACATCACTGATGACATCACTGATGACATCATCCAGTGAATGTGTGTTTTTCTGAAAATTAAATATGTTTTATATATGTATATCTCAAGGTCGATGGAAGAATAAATGGGTATATAAGTGTCTAAATGGATGATTTGTTTTTGAAAAATTGATTGTGTAACTGACTGATTAAGTGTATCATAGTGAATACATGGCTTAGTGAGTAATGTTTAAATATGTAAATATCTGTATCAGTCTCTCACTTTGTGTATAAGTGGCTGCATGGGTTGGTGAGTAGCTACATGGGTGTCTATATAGGTTATTAGTTGGTTTTTTGAGTATCAGTCTGAGTGTCTGCATGGTTCGGTGGGGGGTATTACGTAGTGCATAGATGCATGAATGAGTGACTCACTGTTTGTATGTGTTGAAGACAGCATGTGTGCAGGACTGTATGGGTGGATGAGTGTGTGCATGGGTGTGTTAGTGAGTGAATGACTGTCTCAATAGTGTCTTCTTAAGTAACTACATATGTTTTAAACTAGTATATGTGACTATTGTTGTTTATAAGTGAGTATATGTGAGAGTGTGAGATAGGATGAGTTCCTGTATGAATAAGTATGTGTTTCTATAAGTGATTGTTAAAAAGACTAAGTATGTGTAAGTTTCTGTAAAAGTAAGTGTGCTGGTGTGTGTATAACTGTATATGCAAGTAAATGGATGTTTGATTCTTTATTAGCATGAGTGACTATGTGTGTGAGTAACTCTATGGATGAGTGGGATTGTGTTACAGGATGTTTAGGTGTATGAGTACATATGATGTGTGAGTACATGTATGAGTGACTGTATAGGATTGTTGGTGGATGAGTGGATGTGTATGTGGATCTTAGAATTTCTGAATAGGTTGTTGTAACTGTTATTGGTATGTCCATTGTTTTGAAAATGTTTGTGTCTATTTTTGAATGTTTGTATCAAAGGTTATATTAGGGTGAGAGGAGGTCTACCACTCTGTCACAAGGATAATGTCATCAGTGATGTCATTTGAGATGTCATCAGTGATGTCATGAGTGATGTCACTGACCATGTCATGAGTGATGTAATATGTGACGTCATCAGTAGTGCATTGCGGGCGCGCGAGTTATAGTTAGCTGAACTAACTATAACGGGGGAATTTCATTGGTTTTTTACGAGTGAAATGTCCAGCTAACTATAACATGTGTGAAACCTTTGGTTTTTTCATTGAATAGATATATAGATATATAGATATATAGATATATAGATATATAGATATATAGATATATAGATATATAGATATAGATATATAGATATATATGCGCAATAATAACATACTTGGCAAATGCAACTGTAAAATGCATAGATAATATTAGGAAATAAAACACAAGAATAATACATAAGTAGCATATAACACTAATTACATCAAATGATTACTTTGGATGTGCAATCAGACTCATTCACACATCACAAAGTCAATACTCAAAAAAACACCTCAGAGGATTATAGCCCCTGGAAACTGAATATGCATGCAAACAGCCACGCATCACAATGGCAACAATCAGATATCAAACACTTCACCTGGTCCAGTCTTCATCCTGACCCACTCCAGAATGGGGGATTCAGAGCCCAGATGCCTGCACTGACAATGCGTCCACCTTTCAGGATCAAACAATCCCGGTTTTAAGTAAACAAACCGCAGCTCTATAGTCTCAAAACACACTAGAAGGTTCTGAGAGACCTTCCCTCTGCAAAAGGAGTTCCCTCTGCATCCTCACGTGTTCCAGCCTTTATCTTAACGAAGCTAATGAAAGTCTCCAGCAGTACATTCAACAATCTCCTCTCTAAAAACAAAGCAACCTTGAACGTGATTAACCCAAACAACTTGAGTACTCTGGGGGCCTGCCTGTGCGCACAAAAAGCTCTTGCAAGACAGAGTCGGAATTCAAGATGACATGAGGGCATGTCAAAGCCAATAGTAAGAACTTCATAATACTTCCCAATGTGCAACACAATGCACATTTGAGCACCACTGCCTATAGCATCATATACTTAATCTGCCAATGTACAACATAATGCATATTTGAGCACCACTGCTCATAACACTGCCCCTCTGGACCAAAAAGTAAATTTCACATCTCTCTCTCATGCTTTGAAATGCACATCTCACACATTCTGTTTTTGCAAACTGTTCTACTCTGTGACAACTCCCACTTTAAAACTAAGAGAGACAAAGGACTCTTCAAAGGAAAAAAGGCATATGCAGGACGTACATTCAAGCTAGGGTAAAATAAAACACGAAAAGTCAATTAAAAAGATGGTAGTCAAAGGTCATCAAGCGGTTTCAAACCATAGGATGCCTCTAGCACTACAGCTGTAACCACTCACATTGAGAAATCTCACTGGGAAAAGGTCTAGCGTGTGATTTTTTTCCCATGAACATTGGTGAGCTGATTAAGAGAAAAAAATGTGCTTCACGTCAATTCACTGAGATTTGCGGATCTTCGCGCTCCCTGCAGGCCGCGGAGTGCGCAAAACTCCACGATCTCTGCCGGCGGAGCGGAATTCTTCGCACACCCCTAATCAAGATCCCCAAGAAAGGTTACCTGAGTAACCAGGGGTGTAGGTTCAGGAGGGTGTTTGTGGTGTTACACCCCATTAATAAATGTATTTTCGGGTAAATAGTTTGGGACAGGTGCTTTATTTATTTTTTTTAAATCTTTTTATTGGCATTTAGCAAATATGCATACCAAGTATACAGTGATAGCACACGTTCAGTCTTATATCTTACATGCATTTTTCAATGGTCACATTTCCATATAAGTGTTACCTTTTTATGTGTTGTACATTTGTACACCTTCTAGTACACATGTCTCGCTTGACTACATTAATACAACATTCACTTCTTGTTTTTACATTTTTCTCTTTTATGAATAACAAAGGAACACAAGAGGGAAGTTCCTACATGAATATCCACTTGCAAATATATATTACAATAGGGAACAGAAAGTCCAGAAAAGAGTATCAGTAGGGGAGGTTAGTAGACCAAGTAAAGCGGGTACAGCATTGCGCCCCATATTTATAATTTCTATCTGCGCAGCTTCATCTCTTCTTGATGATGAGGATCTATACATCATCTAGCGTCTGCGTTATTAAATACGCCTTTAATGGGTCCCAAATATCCTTTGGGCGTGATGATGGAAGCAATTCTGCATATGTCAAAGATTGTTCTTGCCAGAATACAAGGTCTTGGATCCAATCTTAAAGCATAGCGGCTCTTCCTCTCCCCCATTTGCATGCAACTCTTCGTTTAGCTAGTAATAAGCCCCAATGGCACATATTTCCTACATCCTGCATCTATCGGTTTCATAAGCCCTAGGAGAGCCAACAGTGGGGATGTCAGTATTAGTATTGATGTCATTTGTACGAGTGCTGTGAACACTTGTTGCCAGTATTAATTAACGGTACTACATTCGCATGCAAGGTGCATGAAATCCGCCTCTTCAGCACCACATCTGTCACATCTATTGTTGTCTCTTAGTTTAAACTTATACATTTTAGCTGGAGTATAATGTATCTAGATGCAAACATTTATAGTGAATAATGCGTAAGCAGCTATGGGGAAAGTTGTTTTTTATCGCATTTGGTGAGGTGTCTTTTGGATTTCACAAGAACCTTTTACATACACGGACAAAAACCAAAACACATTCTGTGCATCTCTTGGTTTGTAAAAGTCTTCGAAAATGCTAGTTAATTGACAAAATATTGTGTTTTTTCTCACTTATTACATCTACCGATTCACATTCCTCTCCTTTTTCTCTGCCCTTTAAGACCCTCTCACGTGCCCTGCTTGTGTTATAGTGTGTTTTAACATTATACTGCTGGAAAATCTGAAGCTCCCCTCCCCTCCCCACAAATATTACTGACCAAGACAATAGTGGGGTAATTCTTCTGTCCACCCCACGCAAAGCGTTAAACAGAGTCATCCTGAACAGAATGAAGGTACATGTCAACACTCACTTATGAGACCAGCAAACATTGGAAACTCCTCTCATTCTACGGTGTGGCAGATAAACTTGTGAGAATCATCAGGAACACTTACAAGGGAACGACCTGCAAGATAGTCCATAAAGTACACTCATGGAAGCCTTTGAAGTGAGGACCGGAGTCCGCCAGGGTTGTTTGCTCTCACCTTTTTTGTTCCTGATGTCCATGGACTGGATCATGAAGACATTCACAGCAAGGAAAATAAATGGGATCAAGTGGACACCTTGGACACAGCTCGATGACCTGGACTTTGCAAACAACCTGGCCCTGCTCTCCCATACCCATCGGCAGATGCAAGAGAAGACCGACAATGTGGCAGCCACATCAGCACAACTTGGCCTCAATAACCAGAGGAGAAAAAAATTTATTTCGAAAGCAAACAATGCCAACACAACTCCAATCACTTTTGCAGGCAATGCACTGGAGGAGATTGGGGCCTTCACATACCTGGGCACTGTCATAGACAAACAGGGCAGCACAGACGCCAACGTCAGACCAAGAATCAGCAAAGCAAGGGCTGCCTTTACTCAGCTAAAGAAGATCTCGAGCTCCAAAGACCCAATGCTGCATACCAAGATCGGGTTTTTTAACACCAATGTAAAATTAGTCCTTCTAAATGGAGCAGAAAGTTGGAGGACAACAGTGACCACCACCAACAAGGTCCAGACCTTTATCAATCCCTCCCTGAGGATAATCCTCCAAATCTGCTGGCTAAACACCATCATCAACAAAGATATATGGCAGAAGAGTTTTCAACTCCCTGCTTATGAAGAAATCATGAAGCTGAGGTTTAATAGGTCATAGCAAGCCCTCATCAAACACCACCAGAAAAACTCTCACCAAACCCTCAAGGGAAAAAGAAAAGAGAAATGCCAAAAAAACCCTGGCATCCGGGCCTCAAGGCTGACTGCAATGAGATGGGTGACACCTGGAGCCAGATTGAAAGAAAAGCCCAGGACAGAGATGGCTGAGAGTCCTTGTTGATGGGCTATTCCCCTGGAGGGGTAGTAGGCATAAGTAAGTATCCTGACAGAGTACAGTCCATCAAACTCACAATTTGACTCTTAGTCATTGTCGTTAAGATTATACATAAGATGAAACCATACAATGCATTTTCCTTTTTTGCTGTTTTCTTCCCATTTTTATTTTACCCTTTTGGTCCTTTATCTGTTTTTGCATGGTTTTTGTTGGTTAATTTCTCTCTGTTCCTCCATTCTCTTTTCATTCTTTTTCTTCTACTGTACTGCTCTCTGTTCGACTTTTTTATTGTTTTTCTGTTGCCTTTGTCCTACAATTTGTATCCCTTTTCATCTCTCACCCTTTTAACGTTTTCTGTGTTTTCTTTCCACTTTTTGCAGTCAATTCCTGGTTTTTGTTTCCCAGTTTCTTGTCTCAGCTTTGTGACCTAGTTGAAGTCCTTAGCTTGGCCCCAATTTTAGCTGTTCTACCTTAACGGCTTTTAATTTTAAGACAATAGTCCCCTTCATTGTAATGCTGCTCTAAGAGGTACTGGGTCCCTTCAAGCACTAAGAGGTTCTAGGGTTACGTAAAGTGTTATATTGTCTAATGCTTACTGCCTGACTAGGCTGCAATGTTTAGAAAGTAATCTCCGGCCATGTGCTAACACTTTGTGGTACGGCCACTCCGATGCTTTGCATTCATTCACCGGCACTTATGGATGACGTTCCTATAGGCTCGATTCTCTCTTGTGCTGGGCTACTCTTTCCTATGATCATTCAATTATTACCTCCCTTCTTTAGATTCTGAGCCTCAAGTGCATCAGGCTGCCTTAAAGTGCTTTACAGCACTTTACAAAAGCACCAAATAAAATAAATATACCGAAGCGGATCTGAATCGTGAGAGGTTTGGAATGTGTCTGAAAACGTGGAGAATATTCTAGATGTTAAGTCTGACACAAATAAGTTGCAATGCATGATCCTTCAATAAGTTGATATTAAAAAGTGTTTGTGATTTCATAGTGGAATATGTTTTGGTATTTTATACTAACTCGACATATCCTCATTACTACAATGTCACTTCATCTGAACCATTTTGTGGAAATAGACTTACACTCTTTCTTTCTCTGAGAGACAATGCAATTGATCAAGTATGGTGAGATACAACTTCTTCCGAATATATCTGACATCTGTTGCTACAGCAGTTCGTAAAGTCTGAGCTTCATGGGATTTTGGAGACACTTTTATCATGCACACTAATGTACTCCATCTTTGTTGTGGTAATAACTGTATGAATGCATCAGAAGTTTGTGTGGGAAATGAAACGTTTTTAGCAAATGAACTCGATAAAGAAAACATTTGGAGAACCTATCACAGTTCGTGTGGAAATTCATTCAGTCATTCTTAATAAAAAATCTTTGTAACAGCAAAAAGCAGGCCGAGGAATAGTTTACTTTGGTGGCTCCAGAGGGAGGTAAAATAAACAAAAATTTGATACAAGGCCTGCGTTTGGTGGACGACAAAAAGGACGAATGTATTCTATGGAAGGTGATTTCAGTGGGCCCCAGTAACAAAATCAGAAATCTTTTCCCACAGTTAGAGTATAGGTCCAGGATCAGGAGAAGTCACAAAGAATCCTAGTATTAGTCTAGAAAATCTAGGCCAGTCGTGGATTTACAGAAGTAATCTTGCTTACCAAACCTAGTCATGTAGATTTTTCATTAGGTGAAAAAATAATCATAAATAAGTGATGCGGAAGTGTGCGTTTTCCCATGTACTATACTTTTTTACCCCTTGCCAATTACTGAAACTTAAAACTAGAGCTTCTTTCAGAACTACCGATAGTGTTTATCTCTAGTGTAGGAAGAATTTATTGTGCGATTATTTAAAACCTTTGCAGCATAAGGAAATGGCAGCATGTCGAAATTTACATGTTTCATAAAAGTTGCCTCTTTATAAAAAAAACATACTTAAAACAATATAAATTAAAAAACATTGGCACGTAAAAAAGTCGCCGGATTTACCTATTACTAATATGTTGGTGCTATTATGTAAAGTGCATGCTTGTGTAAGAAAAGTAAAAGAAGCCGAGGAGTTAACATCTTTACGCTGAGAAAAGAGTGAGACAGGTTTAAGTAAAAGGTTTGTGAACTTTACTAGACACCTGCAATTCCAAACCCAATGGTGTCAGCTAGGGCGTGTCTAATAGTCTCAGGTAGGAAGGGGGAATGTCATTAGGGGAATGTAATCAAAGGCAGGGGACTGCAGGGCTTAGGAATGGTCCATTCGAGTCACAGCCCTTAGCCTGCATGATCCTGGGCCTCGATCTTCTTGGAGATGAGGTAAATGAATATAACCAAGGCCCAGTTTAACATGATATTATATGTGTCAAAACAGGCCAGGCTGCTTCTCTGCAAGATCTTATCGTTTTTTAAAAACGTATTTTTATTTGCATCGCTACATCATTGTCACAGAACATGTACATCTGACAGGGTTCACAATCTGCTCATAAGGCTTTTTGAGAGGTTTACATCCTGGCGCGTTATTCAAACGCTCACTCTCCTGTTACTGACTCTCGGCAATGGGCATATAGTCCCTGCGCGGTGCACAGAGGCCGCAAGTCTTGGCGCTAACCTGTGCAGCAATGTTCATTACAATCGGAATGTAGAAGTTACATATCAATATAGAAGAAAGGGAAGAAAAGAAAAGAAGAGAAAAACAACTCTTGGCAGCGACTAGCGACAGAATTGCCTACTCATGATTACCATATGGCTGTTCTGTTAGTGCAGGGCATCATACAGCTATTCTAGTAGAGCTGATCAGTGGGGGACTGTTGGCTCTCGCCATCTTACCATAAATGTCTTTCCTATGTGTCGTGTCGTGGTTCCCCCAATGACAACAGACACCGTGGTCATTAACTACTGAGCTTTATTGCATATCTCCTCACACTTTGCCGTCCCTACTCTAACTGCCCGCCTCAGCAGTCGCTCCTCCTTTTCCCCTTCCTCCCGGTACTCCGCCCCTTCAACTACTAGCCTGCGCACGACTGTACATCTCCCCCTTTGTTAACAAAACAATGTGACATAAGTTTATATTTCTTCTATTAACCTCTTGGGCCGTTGAATTGTCTGTCGCGGTCGGAGGGACCGGCCTTCAGCCACAGTTCCGGAGGGGCCTCCATCATCCCCTTCCTGATTGGTGGTAGCCTCACCTTGTTCTTCACAGTGCTCGGTTCCAGTTGTCGTTGGCCCCGCCACAAGTGCTTCTTGCATCGCTGGACTGCATTTTTGGAAGTGAGACACGTTCCGAGTGATGCGCCGATTTTCTGATTCCGCAGTCAGCATGGTGCCTTTTCGTCGAGTGATTGTTAAGGGCTCCGCTCTAAACCTGCAGTCTGTCTTTCAGCCTTGTTCTTGCTTGACCACAACACAGTCTCCTTCCTGAAGGGAGAGGGATCTGGCTCGTCTCCTGCCGTCAGCATATGCCTTCATGTTTTCCTTGCCGGCTCTGTCCGCGATCACCACTTCGTGATGGATGCGGCTTGGGGACACTGATCGTAAAGCTCCCTCCCAGGTGGGTATCCGTGTTCGAATGGGGCGCCCTAGCATGAGTGTGGCCGGACATTTGCCAGTGGTGGCATGGGGTGTTGTTCGATATGATCGAAGCACATCATTGAGAGCCATTTGCAAGTCTCGTTTGTCAAGCGTGGCTTGCTGGAATGTCTTCTTTAGGGTGGCCATGAACCTTTCAACGGTGCCGTTGGCTTGCGGCCATAGGGGCGTTATTCTCCGGTGTCGCACATCCATTAACTTCACAAAGTCACTGAATTCCTGTCCGTTGAAAGGGGGACCATTGTCTGTTTTTAATTCCTTGGGCACACCCCAGGCTGCAAAGACTTCGTCCAACACTTTAATGGTGGTGGCAGCGCTGGTGGATGGCACGAACTGTACGATGGTGTATGTATACTCTTGCAAGCGCAGTCCCCAGCGTTCAATGCGAGGCGGCATTTTGGAGCGTGGTTTCCCGAAGATGGTGACGAGTGCTTGGTGATCCGTCACCATGGTGAAGTGTTTCCCATATATGAACACGTGAAAGTGTTCACAGGCCCACACTACCGCCAGACTCTCCTTTTCGGGTTGGGAGTATGCCTTCTCCGTGTCGGAAAGACTCCGGCTGGCATGAGCCACTATGTGGCGTTGATCTGTGTCATTGTCGTATTGAGCTAGGATGGCACCTAGGCCGACAGGGCTTGCGTCCACCGTTATTTCAGTCTTGCGGTCAGGGCTGAAGTATGCCAGACTCTCAGCTGCTCCTACCGCTTGCTTAATCTCCTGGAAGGCGTGCTCGCACTCACAAGTCCACTCGAATGGCTGTCCTTGCTTGGTTAGTGTTCGGAGTGGGTGGCTGAGGGTGGCATAGTCTTTGATGTACCTCGAGCAGTAGCTCGCCATTCCCAGGAAGGACCGCACATCGCTGACGTCTCGTGGGCTCTCGGTGTCATTCAATGTGCTCACTTTATCAGGGTCGGGCTTCATCCCGACCCCCGAGAAGACGTGCCCAATGAACTTCAGCTTCGATTGGTGAAACTCACATTTATCTTTGTTAAGCGTTAAGTTTGCTTCCAGAAGGGCATGGCAGACTCGGTCCAAGGCAGTGTCATGGTCCTGGACATTCGCCCCATACACCAGGATGTCATCACTATAGTTCAGTGTGTTGGGGATGTGATGGATGGTCTGGCGAATGGCCTCTTGAAATATTTCGGCGGCTGAGGAGATGCCGAAGTTCAGTCTTTTATATCGGTACAGCCCAGATGTGTTGCAAATGTTGTGATGTACCGAGAGCTCTCGTGAAGTTCCAGCTGATGGTACCCTTTGTTGAGGTCGAGCTTGGAAAACACTCGAGCACCATTCAGTGCGGCTATCATGTCACTCGGGTGGGGGCCTGGGTGATGCTCTCTCTCGATGGCGGTGTTGGGCATCCGCATGTCCACACACAACCGCACCTTTCCCGGAGTCCCTTTCTTTGGAACAATTACCACTGGTGACACCCATGGTGTGGGACCTTCCGTCCGCTCGATGATGTCGGCCGTTAGCAGATCTTGCAGTTCATCTTCCACGGCCTGCTGAAGATGGAACGGCACCTTCCCAGGATGTTGGGCAACCGGCCGGACTTGGTCATCAATGTGTAGACGGATCTGGCCCCTGTTCATTTTGCCAAGTCCCATGAACAGCTTTGGGAACTTGTGGACAATGTTGTAGTCATTGCTGACGCGATACAAGATCTCTACCAACCGCAGTCGTTCAGCCGTCGGCAAACTAAGAAGACAGTCAGCCTCTGGCCCTTCTATGACATGTATCACGGCAGGAACTGATATTGTTTGGTGTCTAAGTATGGTCGAGAACTTCCCGAGACAAGGAAGTGGTTTCCTGGACATCCAGGTGTAGACCCGGACATGTGCTGGACTCAGTCGAGGACGAGGTTTCATTTTGTTATACTCTGTCACAGGGATGTAGTTCAGTGACGCACCACTGTCCATTACAAATTTTGTGTTATGTTCGCCGACGCTGATATCAAGTCGGGGATATTTCTTAAGTTGATCTGGGTCAGCGATCATGTTGGCATATTCAACCGAATATTCTCGTTCGTCTGATGGTGATCTGGAATCCCGAGATGGTGACCTCCTTGACCATCGCGATGTCTGCGACTCCCGGCTGGAGTGAGAGGATCTTGACGACGACTTTGGGCAGTCATGCACCGCTCGCGCGTGGTGTTGGCGGGTGTCGCCGCGGGACGTCCCGTGTGTGTTCTTGTCCTTCTCCCGGCGATACTCGCTGCACATGGCCTCAAAGTGGTTGCTCCGCCCACACTTGCGGTACTGCTGTCCCATGGCTGGGCATGCTCCGGTATGCGGGAAATCATACCCGCATCTGTAGCATTTCCGTGCTGGTGCTTTTCTCACATGATCATGGCGCTTGCTTCTCCTGCTTGCTTCCGGCCGACGGTGTCCAGAATGACGGCGGCGCGACGATGGCCGGGAGTGCCGCCCTCGCTCCCTGGACCCTCGGCGGGAGCGACTGGTTCGCACATGGCATACCTGTTCCCTGCGTTCCGTACGTCCTGCTTCCATGGTCCTAGCGTGTTCCTCAGCCTGATCGTGCACTCTCGTCATTTCTTCGAATTCGTCAAGGGTGTGACTTTTCTTCAACAGTTTTCTCCTGAGCGTCTCGGACTGGCACCCGTCGATGACGCGCAACCGGATGGCGTCGTCCGTCGAGAACGCTTCAAAGTTGCAGTGGCGTGCTAGCCGGCGTAGACGAGGCATGTATGTACTCATCATCTCATCTTTTCCTTGGTGCGCCCGCTGGAACACATACCTCTCGTAGTCTACGTTCTTCTTGTGTAGAAATTTCTTATCCAACGCCTCTCGTACCTTGGCGTACGTCCCTGCATCCGCAGCTGGAATTTCCTTGATCATTTTGCTGATGTCCTTTCCCACAAGGTTGCGGAGCGCTATTAGTTGGTCTTCATCACCAAGCACCTTGGAGCCTTTGATGTAGTCTTCAAAATCTTTAATCCATTCCTCTCATCGAGGCCCCATGCTACTCCCAACCACGAGCGCCAGAGGCTCTGGAGGGCGCAAGTGCGACAGTCCCATCACAACGGGTTTCACCTCTTGACGTGCGGGCGAGCCGTGGTTTGACATCGTGCTTCACTTGCGATCGTTTTAATTCCTACTTGTTTGCTCTCCTGTCTTTACTTGGGCTTGATTGCTTTCTTATAATTTGCCTTTGCTTGTGCTTGCTTAATTCTTTTCTTGCCTTTGCTTGTGCTTGTCTAATTCTCTTCTTGCCTTTGCTCGTGCTTGTTTTAATTAATTTTTTTCTTGCCTTGGCTTGGGTTTGTTTAGTTCCTTCCTTGCCTTTGCTTGGGTTTGTTTAATTCTTTCTTGCCTTTGCTTGTGCTTGTTTAGTTAATTTCTTGCCTCGGCTTGGGTTTATTTAGTTCCTTCCTTGCCTTTGCTTGGGTTTGTTTCTTGCCTTCGCCAGTGCTTGTTTGGTGCCTGACTTCAAAATGGCTGCTTACTTGTTTCACAAGGGGTGTCCTAGAGCAGCCGCCTGGTTTAAAGATGGCCGCCGGACCGGCACCACACACGGGGCTTGACACGAGGCTCAGCAATTCCTCGGGTTCCTCCCCACATGAATCACGCTACATCGGCGGCCTCACTCACTGGCTCAGCTCCGTGGGACCTCATTCACCACAGGGTAGGCGCGCGCTGTTGCTGCCACTTCTCTTGGCACGCACGTGACTTTGGTTTCACACTGGGCTTGACTTCCACTCGGCGAATTGCTCTTCGCCTGGGACCGACGCTGCACCCTAGTCCCCGCAGCAGGGGTCAGGGCAGGGGCCAGGGTCTCGCTTTCGCCCTGCACTCTTAGGGCACTTGATCCAGCACAGGCTCCAGTTTCAGCGCGGACAGCGCTGCTTTCAAGCTTCTTCTCTTGCGCCTCGCCCAGGGGACAGACCACGGTTTTCTTCAGGGTTCAGGGGGAGCATGCCGCTCATCCCACCCTCGTCGCCAGCTGTCGTATCGTGGTTCCCCCAATGACGACAGACACCGTGATCATTAACTACGGAGCTTTATTGCATATCTCCTCACACTTTGCCGTCCCTACTCTAACTGCCCGCCTCAGCAGTCGCTCCTCCTTTTCCCCTTCCTCCCGATACTCCGCCCCTTCAACTACTAGCCTGCGCACGACTGTACACTATGTGTGGGGGTCAGAACCATCTACAGGCATCGTGCTTGGTGTGGTGGTGGTGTGTTACGACAGCTGTACCCCATCCATGTCTCCCTCTTCTTGAGGGTCTGGTCAGTGCAGCGCTTCCATCATATGTCCCCAGTCCTCCAAATCCCCCTCTGAATTCTCATCTGTACGTACTGCTTTCAAGCGTCCCTCTTCCGCCACCCCCCATTCTACCACGTCCGACTGCCATTTGTCCAATTTTGGGAGAAAGGATTGGGTCCAATTTATGTTTTATGCGTGTTCCCTTTCTTGGTGCCGTATGAAGAACACCCAAGAGGCAATGTTTAGCTGCTGCGGCAGGATGAAGTATCTGGAGCACCAGCCGCCAGTACTGTTGCAGGTCCAAGTCATGTGCAGGAAAGTTGTTGGGTCTGTGCCGCAGTGGGGGCAGTGTGAGGGGCATTCCGGATTAAAACGGGCCAGTCTCTTAGGCGTCAGGTGGGTGCGGTGTAGGTAGTGGAACTGATTAAGTTTAAATGTGGCATTGCTAGCTACCTCCCTAACCTGCACAAACGCTACTTTCCACACTCCTTCTGCGAGTGGTACAGTTGGATCTGCTGTCCATCTGTCTTTTGTCAGGGACATCTTGATTGTGCGGTCTTCCTTGAGGGCCTTATAGATGCGGGAAATTAGGCCTCTTGTAAACCCCGAATTTAGTAGCAAAGGTAGTGTGTGTGACTCTGTCGGCTCGTCTGGAAATTAAGGCCATATTAACCGACTGTGTGTGAAATTTTGGTATATTGGAGGAAGTGGCCTACGGGGATTTGGAACCACTCCATCACTTCATTGTATGTCTGAAACGTCCAGTTCATATATAGATCCCCGGCTGTCGTGCATCCCCCGTCATACCATTTTGAAATATCCATGACTGTTTGGATTTCAAGGAACCCCTGCAGCCATTGTGATGGGAGTAAATTAGTATATGGTGCCTGACGGATAACCTGGGTAACAGCTTGCTCCCAGACCGCCGTCACCTGTCTGATTAGAAATGGACATTCTCTGGGGGCCTGTGCGCCCATCATTAGGTACCTTGGTAGGTCTGTTTCCCTGTTCCAGTCTGCTAGCAGTGCCTTCTCCATGTTGTGACCCTCCACGTGCCATTGTGCAGCATACTTTCATACTCCAGCGAGGTAATAGAGCCTGAAGTCCGGGAGTCCTAACCCCCTAGAATCCAGGTCCAGTTTGAGTACATCCAACTTTACCTTACTATGTCCCCCGGCCCATACTAGTGAGACCAATAGTCTGCTCAAGGTGTGGAAGTTGGAGTTCGGAATGCTGCAGAACGTATTCTCGAGTGCATAGAGGCACAGAGGGCGCATGACCATCCTTGCTAGAGCCACGCTTCCCATGACCGAGAGGGGGAGTCTATTCCAAAACTAGATCGACTCTTTCAGCCCTGTGATGACCTCTCCCATGTTCAGCATATATTGGGCATCTGGCCGGTGCTTCACCTGCATACCCAAATATTGGAAATGATCGGTCACCCAGCTGAACTCTACCACTCGGAGGTCCTGCACGTCCGCCCATGCCAGTGCGGCCTGGGGGAAGATGAACAATTTCCGGTGGTTGATATGGAGGCCTGAAGTTTTTCCGAAGGAGTGAAGTACTTCCAGTAAAGCTGGTATCGCATCTTCTAGCTGATGAATATATAGGAGAGGAATCATCTGTATAAAGGGAAACTACATGGGTGCGGCCATCATTGGTAACACCCCACCTGTTTATATCTCTCCTAAGTCGGATTGCCAGTTGCGCCATTGCCAAGGCGAATAATAATGGAGAAAGGGGATATCCCTGCCGCATACCTCTGTCGATAATTATGCCCTTAGATAGTTGGCCACCCGTGTGCACAATTGTACTTGACTTCTGATATAACAACTGGAGCCAGGTCAAGAAACTACAGCCTAGTCCCATTGTGCTAAGGACCTCCCACAAGTATTCCCACCGCAGGGTGTCAAATGCTTTCTTGATATCTAGGGTGACCACTGCCGCCCTGACATCACCGTTGGTCACTGAGTGTAGTATATGTGAGAGGCTGTGGATATTCATGTGTGTTCCCCTTCCCGGAATGAATACACATTGGTCTGCATGGACTAATTGAGTTACTACTCTGCTTAGGCGTGTTGCAAGAATCTTGTCTAGGATTTTCGCATCAACCGCCAGCATTGAAAAGGGTCTGTATGATCCTGTGTCTTACATGTCTCTACCTGGTTTTGGGAGCATATTAATACGTGCCTCCCTCATAGATTGTGGCAGGACTCCTATTTTTTAAGCCTTTTGTAGAGTCTCCAGTAGTCGAGGGTGTAACAGGTCACCATATGTCTGGTAAAATTCTACCAGGAGGTTGTCTGGGCCTGGTGCTCTACATCTGCCCATGCTCTGCACTGCCTCTCCAAGTTCATCCAACTGAATTGTTGCGTCTAGGGCCATTACCTGTCCCTCATTAATTCGGAGAATGGGTATATTATTTAGGAACCCCAAATTTGCAGTGTGGGTAGACTCGGTGGCTTCACTGTAGATTGTGGCCACGTGGTCAAACAGACATATAGTGATTCCTGCTTGTGTGTTGACTGTAGTCCTGTCTGTATGCGTTAACGTCGGTATTAGTTGATGGGGGCGTTCCCACTTCAGTAACCACGCTAAGAGTCTTCCCGATTTATCTCCTTCTTTATGTAATAGTTGGTGATATTCCCGCTTTGTAAGGCAGTCAAGTCTATCCCAAACCTCGTCCACCTTACATTGGGCTTGCAGTAGGGAGTCATTGTGTAATACCGGTGAGCGCGCTCCATGCTGTAGTCGGGATAGCTCATCTTTGGCCTCGGTCAGATCACGCTTCAGTCTCCCTCACATCCTCCCAATTTTAGAGAGGCACTCGCCCAGAACCACCACCTTGAGAGTGTCCCATTCTGTTCCTCAGCTGGTGGCGGTTAACCAATACATGTCGAAGCACCCCGCAAGGCTTTCTCTGAGCTCCTCACAAAACACTGTGTCTTTGAGAGCATCTGGTCTCAGTCTCTATAAGGGTAGCCTCGGTCTGTTGCGAGCCGGACCTCACTCCAGCAAAACTGAGGCATGGTCAAACAGAAAACGAACGAGCAAGCGGGTCTGTAGTGCAGCTGTTAAAGCCTATCCTGAGAGGAAAAATCGGTCTAATCTGCAGGATACGTCTCGGGCCGGTGTGTAGAATGTGTATCCCCGCATGTCGGGATGTGTTTCGCACCAGATATCTACACATTGCAAGCAGTACATTACTTCTCTCAGGTCTTTGGTCATGTTTGGCTTGGTAAATAGTTTTGGGGGGTGTCTGTCAAGACTGTCATCTAATATACAGTTGAAGTCTCCTGCCCATATTAGCGGCACTCCTACATATGGAATGAGCAGTGTTTCAAATCCAAGAAAAAAAATCACCATCATATAAGTTCCGTGCATAGGTGTTTACCAGACATACTTCCATCCCATCCAGTGTACCGTGTATCACTATGTACCTGCCCTCTATGCCTTCTGTATAGTTGTGCATCTGAAACAGGACTTGTGGCGCTATCCACACTGCTACCCCGCCAGCATATGTGGAATGTGTACAGGCATACAGTTGTCCTCTCCATTTCTTATGCAGTTTTTTAATTTCAGGTTCTAATAGGTGAGTTCCTTGTAGCATCATTACATGTGCACCCTGTCTGCATAGGTAGGTCTGGGCTCTATATCGCTTCCTGAAATAATTGAGCTCCCTCACGTTCCATGTTATAAATTTAAATTGTCCCATCTATACGTATGCCTATAGCTGGCTCTGCTTGTCCTGTGTTCCGCCACTGTCGCTGCTTAAAAAACAAATATATAAACCAATGCTTAACATTCCCATCCCTGGGTAAACACTATGTCAACAATTTGTGCATTCCCACCTATCTTCGCCCCCCTGCTCCCTTCCCAATCTCCAAGCCCCAAACATTACTTGAACCCATTGAGAAAGTATTAACATCAATGTCTTATAACCAATAAACCAAGGTCTCCAGACAAGGGAGAATAGTGCTAATATCGTCTGATCACATGCACAACAACAATCATTACTCATATCGGGGTCCTTATGTAACACACATTCCGAAATACAATTGTGTAATTCGAGCCAGAGTGGGCAGGTATGCATCAAGTCGAAACTATCCGCTATCCCTCCTCAGCCTCCATGCATACCAAACTTCTCTCTCATCAGTTATCCGTCACT
This sequence comes from Triturus cristatus, assembly GCF_964204655.1. Classification (NCBI taxonomy): domain Eukaryota; kingdom Metazoa; phylum Chordata; class Amphibia; order Caudata; family Salamandridae; genus Triturus; species Triturus cristatus. The sequence continues at coordinate 64,037,662 of NC_140584.1, forward strand.
CCCATTCATACCACACACATATCACTAACGATACGCAGACTAGAATCAGGTGATTAAGTAAGAGGATATGGGAGAAAGAATAAGGGTGGGATGTGATGCAGCTGTGGGAGAGGAAATAATAAGAAGTGGAGGGAATGATGAGGGGGTGGGATCTGCCCGACTCAGCTGCCTCCATACACTGGTCACTGAAGTGTAGCATTCTTTGGCTCGCAACCTCCACATTAGGCTTGATCACTCAACACTAGCTCCAGGCGCCCCTCCCACTCCCCCCTTCTCAGCAATATACTCTTTTTGTCTCAATTGGCATCACTTCAATGTTCATCTGGATGTTGTGTGTCTTTTACTACATCTCCCATGCTGACATCCAAGTTTTAGTCTGTGACTTCTTCCACCAAAGCTCTTGCAGCCTCTTGTTCAGATTGTTGTATGAGCAGGTCTACACAGAGTGTCTGCCTGTCATTGCCACTGCTGTCTGCACGTTCTAAGTCCAGGGAGCCATCCTGTTGGACCACCCCCAGCTGGGTCAAGCGTGATGCTCATCTGGATCTCCTCCCTCTGGCACCTGCCTTCCTCAATGTTGACCTCTCATTCCCCTTGTATACGGTTCTGGCCTCCCCTCGCACCTCGAGTCAGTCCCATATGGCCTCCGGTGAAGTAAAGAAATGTGACTGCTCACCATGCATAACCTTTAGTTTGGCGGGGTAGAGGAGCATGTATTGGAGATTCATCGTCTTGAGTTTCTGCTTCACCCCATCAAATGATGCCCATTGTTGTAGGACCAGACATGTGTAGTCTGGGAAGATGCGGATCACATGGTTTTCATAAGTAGGATCTCCCTCTTGTCTGGCCTCTCTTAGGATACAGTCTCGGTCCCTATAATTGAGAACTTTGGCAATAAGGGTTCTGGGAGGGGCACCAACGGGAGGTTTCGCAATCAGAGCTTGATGTGCCCTCTCGATCACAATATTGCATGCAATCTTGCTGTGGGGGGTATCTCTAGTTCATTGCTCTAAGAAAAGGTCTGGGGCACTTACTTCAGCACCCTCTGGGAAACTCAAGAACCTGAGGTTACTCCTCCTCAACCGTCCCTCAGCATCTTCTGCTCTGCGTTCCAGAGCCGCTGATTTAGAGGCTAAGTCGGTAAGGGCTGTTTTTAAAGTGGCGACCTCACTTTTCAATTTGGTAACATTCTGTTTTGTGGGTAAGGATCTTTCTGACACTGTGCGAAGGTCAACCCATAGATGTCTGATATCCAGGGACACTGCATCAATTTTCACCTGGACCACTGTGCTCAAGGCCTCTATAGCTGCAAAGATTTGGGCCCCTGTGGGGCCTGAAGGCAGATTTTCATTCTCCGTGGGTGCTTCCCGTGTGGGGTCTCCTTGTGCAATAAATTGGTCCATCTTCGTTTGTTGAGCACCCCTTTGTGGTCTGTCCTTGCCGATGTTTTTTGTACCTGGGTATCCGGAGGGGGCAGGACATTTGGCGTATGTCGCTGTAAGGGGTCTCTGTGTGTAAGGTCCACCATGGCAGTCAGACTTCATGCCTTGGTAGATTGAGATGGGCTTTGCAGTATGTAGCGAGTCTGCAGTAGTACCTAGCTCCATGAGCAGGAGGGATTTATGTATAGCTGTGGCTTTGGTGAAGTGTTTGTGAGGGTCTCTGGTGTTTCAGGTCCTGGATTGTGCAGCACTCCAGGTTCACCAGTCAGAGGGAGCGGCACCTGTCCAGCCAACTGCTGCCTCGATCTGCTGTTCCGCTCTGTAGTTGCCGCAGAGAACTCTCATTCTGTCCCCTGTGCAGTGTGCATTAGGAGTCTGGACTCACGGCACAATGTGTCACCCAATGGTCATGCAGCACAACCAAGGAGCTCCAGATGCACCGGCAGCCAGGGGGAGGGAGGAATGGGTCTCACTCAGCGTGCTTTCGGTGAAACACCTCCAGTCATTGGTTTTCAAATCGACTTGCATGGCCAGGCCCAACAGGCAGCGTTCAGTCCCTCTCCGCCACCCCCACTGATCGATGGTCTGCTTGGTGGAGGATATGGCACTCACTGCATTCACTGCCCCACATTATCGACAGAATTCATATTGTAACAGATGAGATGACACCAATGCCACTGATTCCACAGTGGTCATCTGTGTCCGTCTTCAGCAGGGCTCACGTACCAATGCCTGTCAGATCCATGGTTTCCTTAGCAGCGATCATCCCCAGTTGCCCTGTAGGGGATGTTTCGCGCAAGAGGCCCTATACCTCTTCCATCCACTTTGGCCTTCTCTCTGTCTGTCTCACCCCAGTTCTCGGCTCAGCTTCAGCAGAGACCTCACTATGCAGAACCAGGGTTATTCTTTCTGCATGGCGTTTGTGCGTGGGGGGAGCCAGGTACCCTTTTCCTCCACTTAGTTCACCTTTTTGTCTTGCCTCCAGGCTTGATCCGACTCCAGCAGAGAGTTTCCTGGTAGTGATGGAGTCACTCCTTGTCATGGATCACAGACCCAGGGACTTCTGTCCGGAGGCCCCAGCGTCTATTCCATCCAGGCCCTCCCTCTGTCTCTCCACCCACTCATTACCAAACCAGGGGGGACGTACAGGACAGCAAGAAGGCAGGTCCTCAACTACAGCAGCACCCGGGACAATTTTTCAGCCTCTGTACATGCCGCATGGCTTTCCTGAGTCCACACACTGGTCCCAGGTGTCTCTTTGGACCGCTTTTTCCGCTGTAAGTCGACTTTGTTTTTGCGTTTTTCACTCTCTCAAGACCCTAATAGTGGCCAAGCCAGGAGCGCTCATGCAGGCATGTGGCAGCTGAGTGGGTATGGGAACTGCAGGAGATTTAGACAGGCGAATCGCGGAGCTCCTTAAGCTGTGTCTGCACTCGCCCCAAGTAGTTTCCAATCTGAGTGTGCTTAAGGCTTTGGTGAAGTAGTGGTTTCCCACCGACCTATGTTTTGTGGCCAGTTCAGTCCATAAATGGTAGGCCAGTGTACCTTCCTTTGAGGCCCTGAGCTTGTGGCAGCTTATTACAAAGGCCGCTTCACGGGCCAGCACCTGTCTGCATAATCCAAATCCCAGCATTATTTGAGCTGGTGATGTGGGAAGGGAAGCTGTAAAACTGTTCTGTAAATCTTTGTGAGCATTTTATCAAGTATCTCACTCTCCTCTCCTTTCAGTGCCTCGCACCCATATAGGTTAAGGTCAGAAGTTCATTTGCCTGAGCTACTTGGAGGATTGGCGCGAGTGTGGGACCTTTTAGTTTTGTATATGCAGATATAAGAGTGAACGATAGTGCAGTACCTTTCTTTTTTATTTCATTCATCTGACTCATGTATCTGCCATTGTTGTTGAAGAGGACTCCTAAGTACTTGTGGCAGTTGATTGCTTCTAATTTCTCCTGCTCAAGAGTCCAAGTTGGCTTTTGTGTTCTGGCAGCTCGAACCACAAAAATCTTGGTTTTCTTTTTATTGATCAGCAGACCGTTCCTGGTGGAGAATATGGCGGTTGTGTCCAGGAGACGTTGCAACCCAATCTTTGTATCACTGATGAGGACCAGGCCATCTTCATAGAGTAGGTTTGAGAGGCAAAAGCCACCCAATTTGGGTGGGTGGGAATTTACTGAGTTAAGGACCGGAGACAAGTCAGATAGAAATAGAGTTGACTAGGATGGGAGCAAGAACACAACGTTGGTTGAGGTCTTCCGTGGTAGTTATAGGCTGCATCAAGCACGATCCATCTTTAGTGGCCATGGCATTATCACCATATTGTGTTGGTTGCAATTTATATTTTGAGATTGTGTGTGTCCCTTTTTGCTATTTTAGCTTTTGTTTTTAGTGTAAATACATTTAGACATTCTGGAATATTCTTCAAGTGCTGTCTGTTTACAAAATCTACACAAACTAAACATTTCCATCTCCATTGCTTGTGTGGTGATGTTAGACCATACCTAGATTCTGCCCTGCACCACCTTCTTTCAACTCTGCCTCAGCTGCCTCTACTTGTCTATCCTGGGAGTTAACAGAGCTTTGGTTGCCAATGTTTTATCACAGACAGCGTATTCACGGTTCTCATAATGGGAATGTCTGAAATTGTGATATTAAATTTCATTATGGAAACACTCCTTTTTTAAACACAAAAGCGACATATGTCTAAACCTGGTTTATAAATTGAGCCATTATGACTTGACAGTTAAAACTAATACAAAGTATTTGCCCAAAAATTTATTGACAGAATTTTCACTCAATACATGCTATGTGGTCAGTCACAGCTTGTTCACTTTTGATATGCAACTAGTAATACAAAAGTGTGTGCAGCTCCGTGTTAAGACAGTTCTTCAACTCTGTTTGTAATTGATGTATCATTTTAATCCAAACAAAGGGAGTTGTATCTTAATTTCTGACTGGTCAATAATTTAATTAGCTTGACTGGTGCTTGGGAAGTCTATGTATAACTGCACGATTTGCAATATTCTTCTATCTCTGTCATTGATTTGGTATCTACCTCTCTTTGAAAAAAACAGGATTCACAAAACCACTGATAGGCAAAAAGCGCAATCAAACAATCGCACAGTTTACTTCCTCTTCATCTGGATGTGCTTTGGAGAGCAACCACGTAGGCATTACAGATCCCTTGTCTCAGGGTGTATATCTGACTCGTTATGGGGATGGTGTCTGCACGTGGTCATACATACCTTAGTAAAGCCATCATCATCCCAGGTCACTTTTTGCTCTTTTTGATGATGATGCAGGGCTCTCTAAACCTGCTGCAGTGCACATATTGTTGAATATAGTCTAGGGCAGTTGGTGTACATCCTAAATGCTCTAGGAATTTCCGGTTTTGTTACAGGAAGTCAAGGTAAATCTGGTCTTCTGTTCCCCTACCTGAGTGTATAGTTATATTAACTGAAAAAAACATAGGTTTCAGGAACGTTATAGTTAGTTGGACATTTCACTCGTACAAAACCATAGAAATTCCCGCGTTATAGTTAGTTCAGCTAACTATAACTCGCGCCCCCGCAATGCACTGCGGATGATGTCACATATTACATCATTCATGACATGGTCAGTGACATCACTGATGACATCACTGATGACTTCTCAAATGACATCACTGATGACATCACTGTTGACATCATCCAGTGACTGTGTGTTTCTGTAAAGTTTAATTTTGTTTTATATATATATGCCAAGCTGTATTGAGGAATGAATGGATGTATAAGTGTCTGTATGGAGGATTTAGTAGGTACGTGAATGACTGTATAAGTGAGTGATTAAATGTGTCTTACTGAATGCATGGGTTAGTGACTAAACTGTGTGAAAGTCTGTATCAGTCTGTCTGTTCTTGTGTAAGCTGCTGCATGGGTTGGTGAGTAGCTGCATGAGTGTCTATATGGGTTATTGATCGCTTGCCTGAGTATTTGTATGGCTGCCTGTGTGTGTGTGGGTGGGTGGGAGGTATATGACTATGTGCATAGATGTGTGAGTGGTTGATTCACTGGGTGTATGGGTTCAAGAGTGCATGTGGAAATCGCTGTATGGGTGGGTGAGTGTGTGTATGGGTGTGTTGGTGAGTGAATGGATGTCTCAGTGGTACATGTGCAAGTAACTACATATGTAAAAGACAGTATATGTGAGTGATGGTGTATATAAATAACTATATGTGAGAGTCAGTAATTGTGAGAGTGGCTGCATGGATGAGCGTGTATTTGTATCAGTGATTTTATAAGACAGTAATTATGTGTTAGTGTCTGAATGAATAAGTGAGGTTGTCTCTGTATAACTGTATAGGTGAGTAAATGGAAGTATGATTGATTCTTTGCATGACTGACTAAGTGTGTGAGTAACTCTTGATATGTGGCAGTGTGTGAGTGTCTGTATAGGTGTATGAGTGCATATGATAGTGTTGTATTGATGAGTGACTGCGTGTATGAGTGACTGTATGGGTGAATGATGGGATGTGTGTGTAGGCCTAGGAATTAGTCAGTGCGTATTTAGTAACTGGTATTGATGTGTCTATTTTTTCAAAAATGGTAGTCTGTATTTTAGAGTGGGTGTATCAAAGGTTATATTCAGGTGTGAGGAGGTGCATCAGATTTTCATGTGGATGATGTCATCAGTGATGTCATCAGTGATGTCATTTGAGATGTCATCAGTGATGTCACGGACCATGTCATGAATGATGTAATATGTGACGTCATCAGCAGTGCATTGCGGGGGCACGAGTTATAGTTAGCTGAACTAACTATAACGCTGGAATTTCTACGGTTTTGTACGAGTGAAATGTCCAACTAACTATAACGTTCCTGAAACCTATGGTTTTTTCAGTTAATTTCTATGGTTTTTTAAATGCTAATTTCTAACTATAACGTGCCTGAAACCTATGTTTTTTTCAGTGAATTTCTATGGTTTTTTTAAATGCTAATTTCTAACTATAACTTGCCTGAAACGTATCGTTTATCCAGTGAATTTCAAAGATTTTTTAAATGAAAATTTGTAAGTCTTATGTACCTCAATCCTATGTTTTTTCTATTATATATATATATATATATATCACCTTTCCACCTCCTCGATTGCCGGGAAACTATAGCGGCGGTGCACATATGGGTCCGAGGTCACCCTGTTCTTCAATAACTCCTCACCATACATCCAAGTATGTATGCACTCCTTCCAATGAATGTGCACGATTTCAATGAGCTTGAAGAAATTTATTTAAAGCATCAAGCCAACACAAACCCAACGCGTTTCGGCGGAAACCGCCTTGGTCACGGGTAAAGTCATTATCAGCATTCAGACATTTAAACAAAACTTTTTCATAATGTACAACGTAAAAAGTGGATGACATAGAATGTGGACTATTGCTCAAAAGGCTGTTGGCCATCTTGCAGGGGACATATGGGCATAAACTTCATTGCTCAAAACTTTGTTGGTATGCATAAATAGGACGAAAATACATCTTAATATTTGTAAACTCAGTCTATTTACAACCATTCTATTGATATCATAGTTACAAAAATTTAAGGCCAACCTTCCAAAGTTAATACCATTCATGATACTTTGCATTACGATCTTCTTCCCAATTTTAATAAGAACGTTCGTTCATGTATACTCAAAGATAAACCCACAGTAAATACGGAATCAATTCGATCTTCAAATTCCATGACCACTAGCAGCCCAAAATGAAGGCAGATGCTTAGCCAATTCAGAACCGCAAAAAATTCATATCAATATAAACGACACAGTGTCTTACAGTATAGCACCTGGTTCCCGTCATTTTAACATATCTAATTAATAATACAGTCACACTAAACTGTAGGGTCTTCATCCAATAATGCATTATCTTAAATAAAATAAAGGGAACGGATATCAAATTTTTTTATATGTATATAACATTGTTTAACGCTATACCAATATAATTCCCAAGTGGGTAAATTCAATAACGGCACCATGAGCAATAACAAAAACGCTGAGATTTCCATATTATCGCCCAAGTGGGCATATATTCCAATTTCACCGACATTGTTCTAATTGTTATAAGCAAAATATTTCTTGATATTATCTGCATCCAAAAGGTCACATCACCTACAGGGAAAAACAAATTCATATTTTTATGGCTCAAACAGACTTGTGCACACAGTTTATCAGAAAATATTAAAAATCTGCAAGTGAATTAAAATCAATTAAAATACTGATTATACTTAGAGGCCAAGAACGACTCTGACATTAGCTTTTGTTACATTAGCTTTTTTAACCATTAACATTTTTAAATAGAGGGTCAGAGAGAAGTTTAAAGTATAGGCCAATCATCATATCATGTTCAAGCTTATTCCCCCAGAAACCAGGACAATTCTTCATCAGAATTCAAGCCGCCTGGGACTTTCATATCCAACTTTAAATTATATTTGGATTCTAGCTGACGTAATCTACGGATTCTGCCCCCACCCCTATTCGAGGGAGGAACCCGATCAATCACAAAGAATCGTAACAGGTTTCGATTGCTATTATGCTTTCTTCAAAATGTCGTGCTATAGGGGACAGTTTGTCTCTGTTCTGTATTGCCCTCATATATTCTAGGATGCACTTTCTCGCAGCAAGCATCGTACTTCCCACATATTTTTTAGCACACGGGCAGACTAGAATGTAAACACAGTGGTCAGAGAGACAAGTAAGGTGTTTCTCAATTGTTCTCTCAGAGTCCAAAATAGGATAGTATACAGTTGGCTTGATGCTTTAAATAAATTTCTTCAAGCTCATTGAAATCATGCATATTCATTGGAAGGAGTGCATACGTACTTGGATGTGCGGTGAGGAGTTATATATATATATGTATATTACCTACTGGCGGTCGCCAGTAGGTAGTTATAGTTAGGACCACGTTTCCATAGGAAAACCTCAACATTCTATTTTGAATAACTTTGGCGCCGGTCGACGAATCCCCGCGAATTTCTCAAAATAGGTGGGGCGCTACGCTCCGCTCCTACCCTGAAAGTCTCGGGGGGATCCGTCAAGCGGGGGCTGAGATAAAAGGGGGGTCCCAAAACGCGTTTTTCCCATGCATTTTTCCATAGGACCTTTAGAACGAGCTACAGCCCGAACGGCTGAACAGAATTACTCAAAATTTGGCAGAGAGGTAGTCCCTAGGTCAAGGAAGTGCCTTTTGTAGGTTTGGTGTAAATCTGTTCAGTAGATTCTGAGAAAATAGCCTTTAAATCAATATATATATCTGAGCCCGCTTACGGTACGCTTACCGTACGCTTACGGTAAGCGTACGGTGGCGTGCGCGAGCGCGATTCTGATTGGCTCTTAGATCTTAGTAAACATTCGAATCGGCCGAAACCAGGAAGCGGCGGCCGCCATTTTGTCTCTCGCACTGAGGCTTGTTTATCAAACATGATGTGCAAAAACATGTTACGGGGCTGTTTTGACAACTCCCTCCCACATAGTCATGTTGAGGGAGTCCACAAACATCCCCCAAGAGCAAAAACGGGTTTATTTTTTTTTCGGCAATTTCGCGGGGTACGCTTACCGTACGCTTACCGTAAGCGTACGGTAAAAAAATAAAAATAAAAAAAACACTATCCACACTTACCGCACCCCCTGTGCTTTTGGAGCCCGAAGGGCACCAAATATACAGGGCTTATTACCAGGTAAAAAAAATCTAAATTTTGGCAACATGAAATTATAAAATAGAAATAAAAAAAACACTATTCACATTGACCCCACCCCCTGTGCTTTTGGTGGCCGAAGGCCACCAAATGTACAGGGCTTATGAAAGTTGATAAAAACTGTGCACGGAACGAACTGCGTTAAGTGGGCGCGCACGCCTCGAATGGCGTAAAGTAACTTAGCATTTAAAAAACCGTACAAATTCACTGAAAAAACCATAGGTTTCACACACGTTATAGTTAGGAATTAGCATTTAAAAAACCTTGCAAATTCACTGAAAAAACCATAGGTTTCACACATGTTATAGTTAGCGGAAATTTTACTGATAAAAAACCAGTGAAATTCCCCCGTTATAGTTAGTGCAGGCAACTATAACTCACGCGACCGCAATCTTCTGCTGATGACATATGTGTCTTTATGAAAAAAAAATATTTGTAATATATGTATAGCTAAAAATGTATGGAAGAAGACATGGGCATATAAGTGTCTAAATACAGTATTAGCATCAGCAGAGGATTGCGGTCGCGTGAGTTATAGTTGCCTGCACTAACTATAACGGGGGAATTTCACTGGTTTTTTATCAGTAAAATTTCCGCTAACTATAACATGTGTGAAACCTATGGTTTTTTCAGTGAATATATATATATATATATATATATATATACATATATATTTAAAAAAAATTGAATAATTTTTAGTTAGAAAAACTATAGTCATTCTTTAAAAAAAAAAAATATATTATACAGAAGTCGCGCACCCTTCGCGCACCCTACACGAAGGCTGCGCGCATTCCGGTAGCCATTTTGAAAAGTCGCGCAGGGGGTCGCGACTTCAACGTAATTTGTAAAGTATGAAATATCTTTAAATTAATTATAAATAAAAGTTTTCCTTTGTGTTTGTCTAAATTTATTAATAAGAGTATTTTTAAAGTATTATTTTCAATATAATTTCGACTAAAAATTATGCGATTATTATTGGATTCGGAGGTTAGGAGGGATGGCCATTTTGCTCGATCAGTTTTGCAAGATTGTTTGGTCTAGTCAGGTGGACACCGTCCTCCCGGTGAGGTACGGCTTGAGGATTCTATTCAAAAGGTGAGGAATCAACAGGCAGAAGTATCCATCAGAAGAGCAAGTTACTTACCTTCGGTAACGCTTTTTCTGGTGGATACAGTTTGTGCCTGTGGATTCCTTACTGTCCCACCCGTTTCACCGTTGTTCACCTGTTTCTACCAAAAAGATGCTTTTACTGTTTGGCATCAATGTTTTTAATATGTCTTAATCATGCTTATGTTTTAATAGTGAGAAATGCTTGATCTGTTGCTATTTCTTTATGCCTTTATTGGTTATGCATTTGTGTATATATATATATATATATATTACCTACTGGCGGTCGCCAGTAGGTAGTTATAGTTAGGACCACGTTTCCATAGGAAATCCGAAACATTCTATTTTGAATAACTTTGGCGCCGGTTGACGAATCCTCGCGAATTTTTCAAAATAAGTGGGGCGCTACGCTCCGCTCCTACCCTGAAAGTCTCGGGGGGATTCGTCAAGCGGGGGCTGAGATAAAAGGGGGGTCCCAAAACGCATTTTCCCCATGCATTTTTCCATAGGACCTTTAGACACAGCTACAGCCCGAACGGCTGAACAGAATTACTTGAAATTTGGCAGAGAGGTAGTCCTCAGGTCAAGGAAGTGCCTTTTGTAGGTTTGGTGTAAATCTGTTCAGTAGATTCTGAGAAAATAGCCTTTAAATCAATATGTATATCTGAGCCAGCTTACGGTGCGCTTACGGTGCGCTTACCGTACGCGTACGGTGGCGTGCGCGAGCGCGATTCTGATTGGCCCTTAGATCTTAGTAAACATTCGAATCGGTTGAAACCAGGAAGCAGCGGCCACCATTTTCTCTCTCGCACTCTGACAGGGGGTTGAAAAACCAAGTGCAAAAACATGTAAAGGGGCTGTTTACACAGCTCCCAAGCACCTAGCCATGTCGAGGGAGTCCCCAACGATCCCCCAAGTGGAAAAAGGCAATTTTAATTTTTTCGAAAATTTCGCCGATTACGCTTACCGTGCATGGCATATTAGAGCTAAACATATATTTTACCTGTCACAACGATGCTCATCATATGTCCTCCATGTGCGCACGGTGCGCGAAGCGCATCGTGCGTTCATGGCCCATCTAGCGTAACGTGGGCACGCAGTGCGCGAAGCGCACCGCGTGATCACCGTGCGCGCACGGAACGAACTGCGTCAAGTGGGCGCGCACGCCACAAATGGCGTAAAGTAACTTAGCATTTAAAAAACCGTACAAATTCACTGAAAAAACCATAGGTTTCACACACGTTATAGTTAGGAATTAGCATTTAAAAAACCTTGCAAATTCACTGAAAAAACCATAGGTTTCACACATGTTATAGTTAGCTGGACATTTTACTGATAAAAAACCAATGAAATTCCCCCGTTATAGTTACTGTAGGCAACTATAACTCACGCGACCGTAATCCTCTGCTGATGACATATGTGTCTTTATGAAAAAAAAATATTTGTAATATATGTAGAGCTAAAATTTAATGGAAGAAGACATGGGCAAATAAGTGTCTAAATACAGTATTAGCATCAGCAGAGGATTGCGGTCGCGTGAGTTATAGTTGCCTACAGTAACTATAACGGGGGAATTTCATTGGTTTTTTATCAGTAAAATGTCCAGCTAACTATAACATGTGTGAAACCTATGGTTTTTTCAGTGAATATATATATGATTTAGATTTTCTCAGGAACTACTGAACGGATTTACACCATTTAAGCAACTGGCACGACTCTGTACCAAGGTCTACCTTTCTGCCAAATTTGGTGTAATTCCGTTCAGCAGTTCGGGCTGTAGCTGCGGCTAAAGGTCCTATGGGAAATTGCATGGGGAAAACATGTTTTGGGACCCCCCTTTTTTCTCAGCCCCCGCTACACGAATCATCCCGAGACATTCAGGATAGGAGCAGACCGGAGCTGGCCTGAAGTTTTGAAAATTTCGCGAAGATTCGTCAACGGGCGCCAACGTTATTCCTCATAGAATGTTGCAGATTTCCTATGGAAAATAGGCCCTAACTATAACTACCTACTGGCGACCGCCAGTAGGTAATATATATTTAGTATACTATGTATACATGTGAAAATGTGTCGGTCCACCTGTTTACCTCGGTGGCACGGACAAAATGGGTGGAACTGACGTCAGCACGCCGACGAGGTCCTCTTATGGCTCCTATGACGTCATACAGTGTCGCGAGCGGAGCCGTGCTATTATGACATCGTCATCGACGTGGCAGAGCTAGGAAAGAATTTCCACGGAATGCTGGCACAGGGATATTCACCTAAGTGTTCAGGCTAGTCCTTTGAGAGCAACTGTTTATGTTGCCACTCTAGAAACCAAAACCAGTGATCCGAGGGCAGAGGCTCTGCAGATGGCACACGAGGTGGGGAGCCCACTTGTGTGCACCGGCGGGGCAGCGAAGTGACAAGCACCACTACCCACAGAAAAGATAACAAGGGCACTGAATAACACAGGATCTTCTCTTTGTATCTGGCAGGAACAACAAGGTTAAAATGCCCTAGTTCCAAAATGTAGAATTAGTGCTAGAACGGTCTTCAAGAGGACCTGCGATGGACACCGCTTCTGCCTTCCGTACACTGGAGGCGGCACATGTGTCACGCGGTACGGTCATACTAAGGTGGGACGCACACTCGTTGACCTCTCATGGCACTGCTCCACACTTCAGGGACAATGCTTTCCATTAGCTGTGTTTTGCTGATGACATGTTGCGCCAGCCCCGTCCAACAGCAGAACTCCTTTAGATCCAAACAGACTCTTCTATTCTCTCACCGGAAGTGAAACCTGGCCACACGGACACTTTCACAATACAACAGCTGGGAATGACCTTTTTGGTTAAAAAAACACATTCCTTCCTCCTAATTTATCAAATAAATGACTCACTGAAGAACAGGGGCCAGCTTCGATCGGTAAATAGCCGTTACAACGACTTTTTTACTTCGTGATACCATTACAACGCATACATTACCACGCATGTGTTGTACTACGCATTTTTTTAGAACACCTGGTCATTTACCACGCATGCCTTTACAAAGAATTTTGTTGTAAAGGTATGTATGGTAAATGACCATGAGTTCTAAAAAAACATGCAGACGATTCACGTCGTTGTAAGGAAACAAAGGCTGTTCCGTTTCCTCACAACAATGTGCACCACCCCTCAGAGACGACATGAAGCAGGAACCATGAGGAGAGAGGAACCACAAGGAGTGAGAGGTAAGGGGGACTGGGCAAGGGGTGCTGGTTACTTTTCTAGGGTTTAAGGTAGTGCAGTGGTGTTTGGGTAGTGTAAGGGGTCGTGCTGGGGTGGTGTTTCAGGATTTAGGGCAGTGCAATGGTGTTTGGGCAGTGTGGGGGTCATGCTGGGGGTGATGTTTCAGGGTTTAGGGCAGTGCAGTGGTCTTCGGGCAGTGTAGGGGGTCGTGCTAGGGGTGGTGGTTCAGGGTTTAGGGTGGTGCAGTGGTGTTCGGGCAGTGTAGGGGTCGTGCTGAGGCTGGTGTTTCAGGGTTTAGGGCAGAGCAGTGGTGTTCCGGCAGTGTAGGGGGTCGTGCTGGGGGTGGTGTTTCAGGGTTTAGGGCAGAGCAGTGGTGTTCGACAGAGTAGGGGGTCGTGCTGGGGGTGGTATTTCAGGGTTTAGGGCAAGGCAGGGGTGTTTGGGCACTGTAGGGGGCCGTGCTGGGGTGGTGTTTCAGGGTATAGGGCAGTGCAGTGGTGTTCGGGAAATGTAGGGGGTTGTGCAGGGGGTGGTGTTTCAGGGTTTAGGGCTGGGCTGTTGTTTTTTGGGCAGTGTAGGGGGTCTTGCAGGGGGTGGTGTTTCAGGGTTTAGGGCAGTGGTGTTCTGGTAGTGTAGGGGGTTGTGCTGGGGCTGGTGTTTCAGGATTTCGGGCAGTACAGTGGTGTTTGGACAGTGTAGGGGGTCTTGCAGGGGGTGGTGTTTCAGGGTTTAGGACAGTGGTGTTCTGGCAGTGTAGGGGGTCGTGCTGGGACTGGTGTTTCAGGATTTAATGCAGTGCAGTGGTGTTTGGGCAGTGTAGGGGGTCGTGCTGGGGCTGGTGTTTCAGGGTTTAGGGCAGTGGTATTCGGGCAGTGTAGGGGGTCGTGCTGAGGCTGGTGTTTCAGGGTTTAGGGCAGTGGTGTTCGGGCAGTAAAGGACGTCTTGCTGGGGGTAGTGTTTCAGAGTTTAGGGCAGTGCAGTGGTGTTCGGGCAGTGTAGGGGGTCTTGTGGGGGGGTGTTTCAGGCTTTGGGGCAATGCAGTGGTGTTCGGGCAGTGTAGATGGTCGTGCTGGGGGTGGTGTTTCCGGGTTTAGGGCAGTGCAGTGGTGTTTGGGCAGTGTAGGGGGTCGTGCTGGGGGGGTGTTTCAGGGTTTAGGGCAGTGCAATGGTGTTTGGGCAGTGTAGGGGGTCGTGCTGGGGGTGGTGTTTCCGGGTTTAGGGCAGTGCAGTGGTGTTTGGGCAGTGTAGGGGGTCGTGCTGGGGGGTGTTTCGGGGTTTAGGGCAGTGCAGTGGTGTTTGGGCAGTGTAGGGGGTCGTGCTGGGGGGGTGTTTCGGGGTTTAGGGCAGTGCAGTGGTGTTCGGGCAGTGCAGGGGGTTGTGCTGGGGGTGGTGTTTCGAGGTTTAGGGCAGTGCAGTGTTGTTCGGGCAGTGTAGGGGGTGGTGCTGGGGGTGGTGTTTTGGGGTTTAGGGCAGTGCAGTGGTGTTTGGGCAGTGTAGGGGGTGGTGCTGGGGGTGGTGTTTCTGGGTTTAGGGCAGTGCAGTGGTGTTCGGGCAGTGTAGGGGGTGGTGCTGGGGGTGGTGTTTCAGGGTTTAGGGCAGTGCAGTGGTGTTTGGGCAGTGTAAGGGGTTGTGCTGGGGCTAGTGTTTCAGGGTTTAGGGCAGTGCAGTGGTGTTCGGGCAGTGTAGGGGTCGTGCTGGGGCTAGTGTTTCAGGGTTTAGGGCAGAGCAGTGGTGTTTGGGCAGGGTAGGGGTCATGTTGGGGTGGTGCTTTAGGGTTTAGGGCAGAGCAGTTGTGTTCGGGCAGAGTAGGGGGTCCTGCTGGGGGTGATGTTTCAGGGTTTAGGGCAGTGCAGTGGTGTTCGGGCAGTGTAGGGGGTCGTGCTGGGGGTGGTGTTTCAGGGTATAGGGCAGTGCAGTGGGGTTCGGGCAGTGTAGGGGGTCGTGCTGGGGGTGGTGTTTCAGGGTATAGGGCAGGGCAGTGGTGTTCAGGCAGTGTAGGGGGTCTTGCAGGGGGTGGTGTTTCAGGGTTTAGGGCAGTGTTGTTCGGGCAGTGTAGGGGGTCTTGCTGGGGCTGGTGTTTCAGGGTTTAGGACAGTGCAGTGGTGTTCGGGCAGTGTAGGGGGTCGTGCTGGGGCTGGTGTTTCAGGGTTTAGGGCAGTGCAGTGGTGTTCGGGCAGTGTAGGGAGTCATGCTGGGGGTGGTGTTTCAGGGTTTCGGGCAGTACAGTGGTGTTCGGGCAGTGTAGGGGGTCGTGCAGGGGGTGGTGTTTTAGGGTTTTGGGCAGTGCAATGGTGTTTGGGCGGTGTAGGGGGTCGTGCTGGGGGTGGTGTTTCAGGGTTTAGGGCAGGGCAGTGGTGTTCGGGCAGTGTAGGGGGTCGTGCTGGGGGTGGTGTTTCAGGGGTTAGGGCAGTGCTGTGGTGTTCGGGCAGTGTAGGGGGTCATGTTGGGGGTGGTGTTTCAGGGTTTAGTGCAGTGCAGTGGTGTTCGGGCAGTGTAGGGGGTCATGCTGGGGTTGGTGTTTCAGGGTTTAAGGCGGTGTTTCAGGGTCTAGGACAGTGCAGTGGTGTTTGGGCAGTGTAGGGGGTCGTGCTGGGGCTAGTGGTTCAGGGTTTTGGGCAGTGCAGTGGTGTTGAGGCAGTGTAGGGGTCGTGCTGGGGCTGGTGTTTCAGGGTTTAGGGCAGAGCAGTGGTGTTCGGGCAGTGTAGGGGGTCGTGCTGGGGGTGGTGTTTTAGGGTTTAGGGCAGAGCAGTGGTGTTCTGCAGTGTAGGGGGTCTTGCAGGGGGTGGTGTTTCAGGGTTTAGGGCAGTGGTGTTCGGGCAGTGTAGGGGTCGTGCTAGGGCTGGTGTTTCAGGGTTTAGGGCAGAGCAGTGGTGTTAGGCAGAGTAGGGGGTCATGCGAGGGTTGGTGTTTTGGAGTTTAGGGCAGTGCAGTGGTGTTCGGGCAGTGTAGGGGTTGGTGCTGGGGGTGGTGTTTCAGGGTTTATGGCAGTGCAGTGGTGTTTGGGCAGTGTAAGGGGTTGTGCTGGGGCTAGTGTTTCAGGGTTTAGGGCAGGGCAGGGGTGTTCGGGCACTGTAGGGGGTCGTGCTGGGGGTGGTGTTTCAGGGTATAGGGCAGTGCAGTGGTGTTCGGGCAATGTAGGGGGCTGTGCAGGGGGTGGTGTTTCAGGGTGTAGGGCTGGGCCATTGTTTTTTGGGCAGTGTAGGGGGTCTTTCAGGGGGTGGTGTTTCAGGGTTTAGGGCAGTGGTGTTCTGGCAGTGTAGGGGGTCGTGCTGGTGTTTCAGGATTTAATGCAGTGCAGTGGTGTTTGGGCAGTGTAGGGGGTCGTGCTGGGGCTGGTGTTTCAGGGTTTAGGGCAGTGGTGTTCAGGCAGTGTAGGGGATCGTGCTGAGGCTGGTGTTTCAGGGTTTAGGGCAGTGGTGTTCGGGCAGTGTAGGGGGTCTTGCTGGGGGTGATGTTTCAGGGTTTAGGGCAGTGTTGTTCAGGCAGTGAAGGAGGTCTTGCTGGGGGTAGTGTTTCAGAGTTTAGGGCAATGCAGTGGTGTTCGGGCAGTGTAGGGGGTCGTGCTGGGGGTGGTGTTTCCGGGTTTAGGGCAGTGCAGTGGTGTTTGGGCAGTGTAGGGGGTTGTGCTGGGGGGGTGATTCTGGGTTTCGGGCATTGCAGTGGTGTTCGGGCAGTGTAGGGGGTCTTGTAGGGGGTGGTGTTTCAGGGTTTAGGGCAATGCAGTGGTGTTCGGGCAGTGTAGGGGGTCGTGCTGGGGGTGGTGTTTCTGGGTTTAGGGCAGTGCAGTGGTGTTTGGGAAGTGTAGGGGGTCGTGCTGGGGGGTGTTTTGGGGTTTAGGGCAGTGCAGTGGTGTTCGGGCAGTGCAGGGGGCGTGCTGGGGGTAGTGTTTCGGGGTTTAGGGCAGTGCAGTGTTGTTCGGGCAGTGTAGGGGGTCGTGCGGGGGGTGGTGTTTTGGAGTTTAGGGCAGTGCAGTGGTGTTCGGGCAGTGTATGGGGTGGTGCTGGGGGTGGTGTTTCAGGGTTTATGGCAGTGCAGTGGTGTTTGGGCAGTGTAAGGGGTTGTGCTGGGGCTAGTGTTTCAGGGTTTAGGGCAGTGCAGTGGTGTTCGGGCAGTGTAGGGGTCGTGCTGGTGCTAGTGTTTCAGGATTTAGGGCAGAGCAGTGGTGTTCGGGCAGGGTAGGGGTCGTGTTGGGGTGGTGTTTTAGGGTTTAGGGCAGAGCAGTGGTGTTCGGGCAGAGTAGGGGGTCGTGCTGGGGGTGATGTTTCAGGGTTTAGGGCAGTGTAGTGGTGTTCGGGCAGTGTAGGGGGTCGTGCTGGGGTGGTGTTTCAGGATACAAGGCAGTGGTGTTTGGGCAGTATAGGGGGTCTTGCAGGGGGTGGTGTTTCAGGGTTTAGGGCAGTGTTGTTCGGGCAGTGTAGGGGGTCTTGCTGGGGCTGGTGCTTCAGGGTTTAGGACAGTGCAGTGGTGTTCGGACAGTGTAGGGGATCGTGCTGGGGCTGGTGTTTGAGGGTTTAGGGCAGTGCAGTGGTGTTCAGGCAGTGTAGGGGGTCATGCATGGGGGTGGTGTTTCAGGGTTTAGGGCAGTACAGGGGTGTTCGGGCAGTGTAGGGGGTCCTGCTGGGGGTGGTGTTTCAGGGTTTCGGGCAGTACAGGGGTGTTTGGGCAGTGTAGGGGGTCGTGCAGGGGGTGGTGTTTCAGGGTTTTGGTCAGTGCAATGGTGTTTGGGCGGTGTAGGGGGTCGTGCAGGGGGGTGGTGTTTCATGGTTTAGGGTGGTGCAGTGGTGTTCGGGCAGTGTAGGGGGTCGTGCTGGGGGTGGTGTTTCAGGGTTTAGGGAAGGGCAGTGGTGTTTGGGCAGTGTAGGGGGTCGTGCTGGGGGTGGTGTTTTAGGGTTTAGGGCAGAGCAGTGGTGTTCGGTCACAGTAGGGGGTCCTTCTGGGGTGGTGTTTCAGGGTTTAGGGCAGAGCAGTGGTGTTAGGCAGTGTAGGGGGTCTTGCAGGGGGTGGTGTTTCAGGGTTGAGGGCAGTGGTGTTCGGGCAGTGTAGGGGTCGTGCTGGGGCTGGTGTTTCAGGGTTTAGGGCAGAGCAGTGGTGTTCGGGCAGTGTGGGGGGTCGTGCTGGGGATGGTGTTTTAGGGTTTAGGGCAGATCAGTGGTGTTCGGGCAGAGTAGGGGGTTATTCTGGGGGTGGTGTTTCAGGGTTTAGGGCTGGGCAGTGGTGTTGGGCAGTGTAGGGGGTCTTGCAGGGGGTGGTGTTTCAGGGTTTAGGGCAGTACAGTGGTGTTTGAGCAGTGTAGGGTGTCGTGCTGGGGTGGTGTTTCAGGGTTTAGGGTGGTGCAGTGGTGTTCGGGCAGTGTAGGGGGTTGTGCTAGGGGTGGTGTTTCAGGGTTTAGGGCGGTGCAGTGGTGTTCGGGCAGTGTAAGGGGTCATGCTGGGGGTGGTGTTTCTGGGTTTAGGGCGGTGCAGTGGTGTTCGGGCACTGTAGGGGTCGTGCTGGGGGTAGTGTTTTAGGATTTAGGGAAGTGCAGTGGTGTTCTTGCAGTGTAGGGGGTCATGCCGGGGTAGTGTTTTAGGGTTTAGGGCAGTGCAGTGGTTTTCGTGCAGTGTAGGAGGTCGTGCTGGGGTAGTGTTTTAGGGTTCAGGGCAGTGCAGTGGTGTTTGTGTAGTGCACAGCGAATGCACTGCATCGCTAGGCGAGATCTAAAAAGCATTGTACCAAGATGGCTGCCAACACGTCCTGGATTGAAGTGTTGGCAGCCAATTAAAGCAAAGTTCATTCTTGTGTAGTTAGGTCCCGCCCAGATATATAAAGGTTTTTTCCTATAATATCTCGAAAACTACTGAACGGATTTACACCATTTAAAAAAAGGGCGCTTTCTGAAACAAGCACTACCTTTTTGCCAAATGTGGTGTTATTGCATTCAGCAGTTTTGGCTGTAACTTTGTCTAAAGTTTCCTATGGGAAAAATTATTTTCCGACCTCTATTTTTTTAAATTTCACGGAAACTACTGAACAGATTTACACCATTTAAATAAAAAAGGTCTCTTTCTGAACCAAGGGCTACCTTCTTGCCAAATTTGGTGTCATTCCGTTCAGCAGTTTGGGCTGTAGTTGTGTCTAAAGTTTCATATGGGAATTAACATGGAGAAAACCCGTTTTGGGACCCCCCTTTTTTCTCGGCCCCCGCTTGACGAATCACCCCGAAACTTTCAGGATAGGAACTGATCGGAGCGGGACCAACGTTTTGAAATTTCGCGAAGATTCGTCAACCAGCGCCAAAGTTATTAGGAAAAGATAAAACGCTTTTTGAATAGAAACAAGGTTCTAAATATAACTATCTACGGGCGACCGCCAGTAGATAATTAATATTGCTCTACCATAATGTGTTTTATGGTACCCCCAACCATCCCCAATTACTTATACCCTCATAATAGCCAAGTTGAAACACTAGCTTTTTCCATCCATATCTCATTAAAGTTGTTTATTTTGCGTTGGTTATCGATATTGAATGTGAACAGCGCGTACTCTGTGTTGTTTAGCCTGATGCCTGGTAGTCATAGGGTAGTGTACTGAGGTTTTGCGAGATAACTAGCATCAGGCTAAAAGTGGGATGGATTAGAGTAGACCAAGAGTTAGTTGTATGGGTTGGTTGAGAGTTAGGACTCAAGGTGAGCGCTAAAGTGAGGGTGAGCGTAAGGTGATGGTTAGAGGTAATGTTTTTTTTAGGGAAAGTAAGAGTCAGAGAAAGGGAGAAGCTAGAATTAGAGCTAAGGGTTGGGGTTAAGGACTTGGTAAAACAGCTGAATACATGTTTGATTCGAACTAAATAATTCATACCAGTTCCACTTTTAAGAAAATGTGCATTTTCAAGCAATTTGAATTTGCACCAGATGTTATTTAAACTAAATAATTCGAACTATTCTAATATAAACTTTGTTGGGGTACCAGATAGTCTTTAAATTTAACAGGACTGTGCGAAATTTGGCAAAATTAAGAAAAATTATGCATATTTACCCAAAATGTAAAAGCATCCTTTTTAGCTGTATTTACATCACAATTCGTCCTTGCGTCCTGTGCCAAAAGAAGTATAAAAAATTAAAAGCTCCACAAAAACAGCTACTCTTGTTCTGTTAATACTGTGCGGTCATGAAGCTTTTTTAAATGTGGATGGTGTGTAATTATAGAACGTGGGGTAATGGAATTTTGCAGTAGCAGCAGAAAACGAAATTCCCAAAAGTATGTGAATTAGGCTGCCCTAATTGAAATTTCTGCCAGGCCTAATTTTCAGTCATATACTATGGCTAAGGATAAACATGGAGGGAGCAGTGTGAGGAAATGATGATATCAAAGAAATAACAACATATGAATTAGCAGCCTTAACAGCAAAATGAGTTCATTATGAGTCATCACTCAAATATCAGCTTTAAATACACAATGGAAGTTCAATCATTTTGTTTCCAAATATTAGCTTCAAAGTACTCGAAAAAACAAATATTTTGGTCTGATGTATTAAAGTTTTGTGAATCGCAATTCAGTTGCAAACCATTAACATGAAGAAGTGTACTGAGGGCTAAAATGTTCTTAATCACAAAAATTACATAGCAAACCAAACAAATATTGAGTCAGTAATTTTGTGACATTTCCTATTTGCGATTTCCAAATAACTAACAGGAAAATGTACGAACAATTCACAATTTGCACATGCACTTGCAAAATACCCTCAAGTGGCAGCAGGATGTAAACAGATGCAAAGCAAAAAAAAAAAGGTCCAATAATGCACCTGATTTTTCCAAAACGGCAGTACTGTTTGCTTTGGTTTGTAAATGAGAATTTAGACACAACAGAAGAGAAGGAGGAGACAAAAGAGAATGTTTAGAGGCTGTGTCAGACTTTTTGACAGGACAAAGAGAGAGGATATTTGCAATAAGTACTGTCTAAGCAGGCGGTTCATATTTGAGCTCATCTAAAAACTTGATCCAGTCTTCAAAAGACAAACACATAATAGCCAGTCTATGCCAATAGATATGCAGGTCATGTTCCCACTGCTCCCTTACCAGGGTTTTGTGTAACTTCCTTAATGCTATGCTGATTCACATAAGCACTCACATAGTTTTTTCAAACACACCTCAAGAATCACATGACATGAGGCTACATTTTCACCGAGTTGCACATTTTTCACAAGTCAATTCACAGTGATCACAAACTTCAACACAACCTACATATACAACCAGGCGCGCAACACCCATTGGACTCAAAGGGCTTCAGCCCCCCACCCCCCCCGTCGTCTGTGGCAGCCTGGGATGAGACAGCTTCCCGGGCACACACACAGCCACACCCGAGCCCTTCACAGGTTTTTTAAAAGACCATTTGCATGTTAATGAGGCCTTGCTGTTGTTTCACCCCTTCTAAGAGCCCCTGCAGCTCCACTCTGCCTATTGCTTATAGATTCAGCCCCACCCTCCCCCACCCCCCCTCGAAATCAGCTCCACTCTGCCTAATGCTTAAAGATTCAGCACCCCCCGAAATTTTTTCTTAGCCCTCCCCGAAATTTGGCTCTGGTTGCGCCTCTGTATACAACTGGTCTGCAATGCAGAATGTCTCTTAGCAGACATTGTTGCAGGTTCTGTAGGCAGTACGCGCTACCCAAACATGTATAAGCAGCGTGGTCTGAACAATTGTTTTCACTGAGCAGAACTTGGTGATCAATGTATATTGGGTAAGTCATATGGGCAATGTTGGAAATGTACATCTGCCAGTCAACATACATATAAGCGTTCCATTATCTATATGACTGTTGTAGGTGATAGTGCTTATGCCATCCATCCCTACCTACTCACATCATACCTCAATCCTCATACTCTGAATTAGAGGGAAAATAATGTTGCACATGGACAAACTCACTCAGATGTGGCATGCACATTTGGACTCCTCAAAGAAGAAATCTGATGTCGACACAAGTGGTGGGGTATTGCAGCATGGCTAAGAGACATCTTGTAAAGTCATTACATGCTCTGCAGTGTTGCATAGTATTGCAATAAGAAAAAGATTACCAACTGTTTCTATTGATGATGGTTTGAATGATGATGACTTACCCATGCCCCCCCAAAACACTATGGGCCTCATTTTGATGGTTGTCGAACCAGCATCCGACCGCCATCGCCTCGGGTAGGTGTCCAACCAACTATATGTTGGTGGTCCCACCTGCCCGATTGCAATGCGACCGCTGGAGAGGTGGTCAGAAAACTGAACTTTTCCATTGCGGCTTGTGCGAGCCGCACTGAAAAAGGGCAGTTCTCAAACATCCATGCACCGAGTGGCAGGCACCATGTGGTGCATGAAACACGGTGCATGGATGTTTGAGGGGCACCACAAATGCTTCCCTGGGCACACAGCGGAGGCCAATGGGGGCCTCCAAAATCCAAGTCTGTCTGCTTTCACATGCTGGCCGGACCGCCATGTAAAGGCAGAAGGAAAAGGGACATCTGATTCCTATGGCAGTGCCTCTTCAGGCACCACCCCCATTGTAGAGATTACGCACCACCCAAAGCTACGATGGGCTCCTCAATCCTGTCGGAGCCGTTGGTCGGTCCCTCCGTCCGCTGCTGTGTGAACAACTGTATAATTATGCAGAAGTCGGACCGCAGCTTCACTTGTCAGATGGACCGCCACTGATGGCCTGTCGCTTGCGATCCACCCAACGTGATAATTGGGCTCTATGTCAGGATGCAGTCCAAGCACCAGTCAGGAAAAGGGCACCATAACTATTTTTAAGGCAAGGCGATCTCATCAATGACCCTGAGGGACAGATTGATCTTTCAACCGTTCTTTCCTCTTTGTTGACAGGTGTCCTGTCGTTGGAAAAATAAACAAGTGTCAGTACTGTTAAGTACATAATGATGGGAACATAACAGAGAGTACCAAAATGAAGTACTTCATTATTCCCATGAGTGACATCATTACTCTCTTGGTGGCCTGGAGCTGCATGCCCTGAATTACTTTTATTCTATCAGGTGACATGCCACATGTACGTTGAAATATCATATAACCCAGATAAGTCACCTCTTTTTGGCAGCACTGGCATTTTGACTATGACGCTTTGGGGCATATGTATCAAGCCTTTTTCCCATTTGCAAATGGGCCGATTCTCAGAATTGGACTGTTTGCGAACGTGAAAAAGTCTTTTGGGATGTATCATCCCAAAAGGCCATCGTAAAATAGGGAATCGCAAAACTTGTGATTCCCTATTTTGCAAATGCATTTAAGGAATCGCAAATTGCGATTCCTTAAATGCTATTCTGGAAGCACCCAAAATTTGCGATTCAGCCTTAAGGAATAGCAAATTAACACCAACTTCAAGTTGGTGGTAATTTGCGATTTCATAGAAAAATGCACTTTTCTGCAGTTTTTCAAAGTGCCATGTGGCGCACATACATGCCCTATAGGGCATGTATGTGCACCACATGAGCACACATGCTTATTTCAGGGGTGCAATAGGGTGTCCTTCTGGCACCCTTGCAGTTGCATTCGCAATTTGTGAGTACCTATTGGGTACTCGCAAATTGCTGATTTCTTCCCATTCATTCCTATGGGCCTTTAGGCCCATAGGAAGGTATTCCTTGATTGTAAATCCTAATTTGCGAATCGCAATTAAGGAACATGTAGGAATCGCAATTATTATTTCGAAAACTACATACATTCCCTTTTGCGAGTCCTTAATAGCAGGTCGCTAAAATTCACTATTAAGGACACGCAAAACGGTTTCTTCATACATATGCCCCTTTGTGTCTTCTTTCCTGGAGGTAGTTCAGCAGAGCTACAGTGTCTTTTTCACAGACTTTCAAAGGTCTCAAGTTATGGAGATGTCAAAAGGAGGTCATCAGTGGACTGCTAGATGATGCTTCCATCTTCCAGGCAGAGGTGGTCCAAGTCTCCCTTTTGTGCCTGCGCATTGACCTTGAGACTCACAGGGAAAGGACGTGTACTGAGTATCTTTTAGCACGATGGTAAGGAGGCTTTCACTCTGTAGATAGACTTTAATGTTAAAACCACTGGGGAGAGAAAAATACTTTGCCTCTACTGGTATAAATAAGAATATAGTGTTGTCGTCTGACACAAAAGGCTCTAAGGGAACCACAAGTCACTTTATTTTTCTACAAATACTGCCTTTAGCTTGCACCAGTGAGCGTGGTGTGACTCTTTTAAAATCATTTAGATAAAATCAGTTTTATCAGTGAAATGCTAACAACTGGTGTAAAATAAGGACTGTCACAGTGGCTCACTTCAGATTTTAAAAAATGCTCACAACCCCCTGCGTAGACATTTTGCTTCCAGCAGTGCTAGTTAGTGCTAAACACAGACACTTAAACCTGTTGTCATAAATTCACGTCCTCTGTCTGAGCATGGTTATCCCATGTGGCCATCACAATTCAATGTAATTCTCCAGAAGCATGATTGAGGGTGCTTCCATGCTAATATTTTAAAGGTAGAATTTAACTTTTGCTCATTATTGTTTATTCCCGTGTAGTGTGCTCTCTCGCACCTACAGAACTTGCCCAAAAGATTTAGAATGCGAGAATGCACCTATAAATCTTGTGCATAAAAGCATGCAATGTAGTTCATATGTCTCTAGAGCTACTCTCTTTGCATAACTTTTAATAGACATTGTATTTGGGACTGCAGACATGAGCCATACTAAAAATCATATTTTTAGTTTGTGACTAAGATACAGTAACATTGGCATTGTTAGAGAAACGAATACTCGCCCTTTTAATTTAGTACACAACATATTTACCCATTTCGACAGAGAAATCTGAGTGTGCAATTTGCACATGTTGAGCTGTTACATTGCTGATTTTTATAGTAAGGTTATTAGACATTATAAAGATCATAAAAATGACAAAACTATTTTAGCACAATTAATTATAATAACATTGTATATGTAGTCATTATTTAATAATAATCACTAACACTTTTATTGTTTCTTTATATGAAATATTTAATTCCTTTCATTAAGTTTTAATTCTATTGTGGAGTTTTATTTCATGCAAAGCTAACATCTGCCTTTAAAGTCATTTATTTATGCCACTTACAAAACATATTTTGAGGCTAAGCACAAAATCATTGTCACCCCTAAGTAAGCTTTACTGAAACATGGAAATGTTTGTTTTTCCCTGTGTAAATAAGTAAGTATTTACCATCAAGCTCACAAATGTACTTCCAAGGGAAGAAATAGGGAAGAAAGTCTTGCCTTTCATCTAGCTAGTTGTGCTTTAAGACCAACAGATGCCAGCTTTCATAGCTTTGCAGGAAAGAATGCACCCCATTCCAGGGCTCATGAATCCTGCCTGACAATTAATGACACAGGGCATCTATGATGCTATCTGTTTCCCAGATCGGAAAGGTATATATTGCACTGCTGCCATTTAAATACAAGTCTCCCAGCTGTCCAAATGACAGCAATGTGCTGTATTCTAATGTCCGCACAGAAACGCCAAAAGGGCGATAAACCTCTCCTCAGAAGTACCCCTTTGGACGGACAGCTTAGCAGCTGTTAAAGCTCTCTTGCTGGTGCTGAGAATGAGCTCAGTTTATTCTATTGAAAACCAAGCATTCCAAGCCAGTCAACATCTATTTTTTGCTGTGCGATAAAAGGAGCACGCTTTTGTTCAGCAGTTCACCCCCACAGCAGCCACTTACATAACGTGAATCCCTTTAATATTCAATATTATCTACCTAAAGAGAAGCTAATTTATGCCACCTTAAGGATAAATTCAACTTAACTTTCCTATTTGTATTAACTATTTTACATGGTGTATACACTATTGACATATTGAGTTTACTTGAAATTTCATTTTAACCCCTTCAGTGCCACGCCCTTTACCCCTCCTGTGCCGGGCGTTGCACTAGTGGGTGGGGTTCATGACGAGATAGTCTCGTCATGGGCACAGCGCAACCGTGCTCCATGACGAGACTATCTCGTCATGGGCACTGAAGAGGTTAAAGTGCTATACCATATGCCCAGGGCCTGTATTAACTGTATATTAAATGCCATCAGTGCACTGCAGCACATTGTTGTGCAATTTGCACAAGTAGCCATAGCAAGGTCTGTGTGCACACTTTAATGATACTTTGACTTGGTTTGAGTCGGTGTATCAAAGGTTATATTAGGGTGTGAGAAGATGCACTAATTTATCACATGGATGACGTCATCAGTGATGTCATCAGTGATGTCATTTGAGATGTCATCAGTGATGTCATGAGTGATGTCACTGACCATGTCATGAGTGATGTAATATGTGACGTCATCAGCAGTGCATTGCGGGCGCGCGAGTTATAGTTAGCTGAACTAATTATAACGGGGGAATTTCAATGGTTTTGTACGAGTGAAAAGTCCAGCTAACTATAACGCCCCTGAAACCTATGGTTTTTTCAGTGAATTTCTAAGGTTTTTTAAATGCTAATTCCTAACTATAACGTGCCTGAAACCTATGTTTTTTTCAGTGAATATATATATATATATATGTTACCTACTGGCGGTCGCCAGTAGGTAGTTATAGTTAGGACCACGTTTCCATAGGAAAACCTCAACATTCTATTTTGAATAACTTTGGCGCCGGTCGACGAATCCTCGCAAATTTCTCAAAATAGGTGGGGCGCTACGCTCCGCTCCTACCCTGAAAGTCTCGGGGGGATCCGTCAAGCGGGGGCTGAGATAAAAGGGGGGTCCCAAAACGCGTTTTTCCCATGCATTTTTCCATAGGACCTTTAGAACGAGCTACAGCCCGAACGGCTGAACAGAATTACTCAAAATTTGGCAGAGAGGTAGTCCCTAGGTCAAGGAAGTGCCTTTTGTAGGTTTGGTGTAAATCTGTTCAGTAGATTCTGAGAAAATAGCCTTTAAATCAATATATATATCTGAGCCCGCTTACGGTACGCTTACCGTACGCTTACGGTAAGCGTACGGTGGCGTGCGCGAGCGCGATTCTGATTGGCTCTTAGATCTTAGTAAACATTCGAATCGGCCGAAACCAGGAAGCGGCGGCCGCCATTTTGTGTATTTCACTCTGAAAAAAAAGAGTGAAAACAAGGAAAGGGGGCAATGAGGAGAGTTACAGACCCCCTAACAATTGTAAGGGGGTCAAAGAAGGACAGAAAAGTACAAAGAAAACATTTATTGATTTTAAAAAAAATCACGGGGTACGCGTACGGTAAGCTTACGGTAAGCGTACGGTAAAAAAAATAAAAATAAATAAATGAAAAGCAGATTTAAGAGTTTAGAAATTAGGGAGCTCTAAAAAGAGCTGTTGTGTTTATGGAGTCATTTTTTTAGTGGTACCTACAAGTAAGTACCGATGCAGAGTCTAAGGTTCAAGAGGAAGACTCTGTTCCCTTTATCATTGAAGTGCACACCATCTCCTCTATAAATGTCTTGCATGTCGTAACGCAAGTTGTTGTGGTAAATGGCACCCATACCATAGTCACGGAGGAAAGCAGAAACAGATTTGTTGACGTGCTTTCTTGCTTTGTCAATCTGTGGACAGAAATGATTGGACCAGTTCCATTTTTGCCTTTGGCATATGTTGGAAAACACAAAGGCAGTTTTAGGGAAAAGTGTAAACAGTTGTGCAAAGGTGTCCTTCATAAGCATTTCCAGACCTACCCCAGTCAAAGTGCCTAGGTCATTGCCACCACAGTGCACTATTATGAGGTCAGGGTGTTGGATTTGAATGAAGGATTTCACCAATGGCATCAATTGGTGCCACTTTAACCCTCTCTGACCAATCCATTTAATGTCTACATTTGGCAAAGCAAGGTCTCTCACCATATCTGTTTTCTCTGCAAACTTTTCACTCCAGAAGACATAGCTGTGCCCTACAATCCACACTGTGAACATCTTCAAAGGAGAACTGGATGCACTCAGGAGGTGTCTTTCAGTAGAATGGCAATATGAAAAGAAAGACAGTTTGGAAATGGAGGCATACATATTTTTTACAAAACAAAAAGAACTGATTGGCTGTTTCATACCATTCTAGAAAAAAAACTAGGCTGTATGTGAAAATTAATACAAGCATGTTTTGTATTGGTACAAAAAAATGTGTAAACAAAGAACAGTACTATGGATTTGCTGTTAGGTTTGAAAAGTCAAGCACTCTTGCTCTGTGGAATTGAAACATTGTGTGTCGAACTTCTGACCTAACTGCACACAGCAGTGTTCCATGAGCTGTTGCTATGGTAGCAGGCAGAAGTCAAGTTGGGGGAAGGGTACTAGGCAGAAGTCAAGTTGGGGGCAGGGTACTTTTGGAAAAGGGTTGGTTTTCAACCAATAGAAATGTGTCATTACATTTGAAAAAAAGGGGGAAGCACTGAGATTTGAAACTTACATGTATATGTGTGGAAAAATAGAGGGAAAGTTTGCCATTATCTGGTTCTGCTGAGAGGAGAGAGGTGAACACAACAGAGATCCTGGCTCTGATATTCTGCTGTTTGAGTGTCACATTTCTTTAACAACTAACTAATTTTAAAGGTGAGTTTACAGTTTGAGAGGGGATGTATGTGGTAACTTAAGAAATGAATAATAGAAATGGGAATTGTTTTTGTTGTAGTTACACATGGTGGTTTCATAATGTGTCAGTCTGTAAAAGTGATTTTCACTTGGCCCGAAAAAAAAAGAGCAGTAAGTGTGCTTTCAAATTGGCAAAGAAATTTCGTTTTGGCACTAATGTGAAAACATGACTCTGTGTGCATAGAAGAATTATAGGCAGAGATTTATTGCGTCTTGCTCTGGTGATTTCACAGTTGCAGTAGATGGAAAAGAGGAGCGAATTTTTGGGGGAAGAAGCAGAGGCTTAGCACACACCCATGTGTTTGCCATGTATAGTCATGCACAGTAATTAGAAGCGAGTGGGGTTTTCAGGTTTAAGTCTGTAATGCAAATACATTCAGCATCACTAAGGCTGGTTGCCCCTGCTGGAGTGTAGGCAGTCACAGAGAATACACACGGTGGTGGTCTGAAAAAAAAACAGCTTGGACATGTGCATTTAAATAAATTTAAAAAAAAGGTTTCAGAATGTGTCAGTCTGTAAAAGTGATTTCAAATTGTAAAAAGAGATTTTCACTTGGCCCGAAAAAAAAAGAGCAGTAAGTGTGCTTTCAAATTGGCAAAGAAATTTCGTTTTGGCACTAATGTGAAAACATGACTCTGTGTGCATAGAAGAATTATAGGCAGGGATTTATTGCGTCTTGCTCTGGTGATTTCACAGTTGCAGTAGATGGAAAGGGGGAGCGAATTTTTGGGGGAAGAAGCAGAGGCTTAGCACACACCCATGTGCTTGCCATGTATAGTCATGCAAAGTAATTAGAAGCGAGTGGGGTTTTCAGGTTTAAGTCTGTAATGCAAATACATTCAGCATCACTAAGGCTGGTTGCCCCTGCTGGAGTGTAGGCAGTCACAGAGAATACACACGGTGGTGGTCTGAAAAAAAAACAGCTTGGACATGTGCATTTAAATAAAATTAAAAAAAAGGTTTCAGAATGTGTCAGTCTGTAAAAGTGATTTCAAATTGTAAAAAGAGATTTTCACTTGGCCCGAAAAAAAAAGAGCAGTAAGTGTGCTTTCAAATTGGCAAAGAAATTTCGTTTTGGCACTAATGTGAAAACATGACTCTGTGTGCATGGAAGAATTATAGGCAGAGATTTATTGCGTCTTGCTCTGGTGATTTCACAGTTGCAGTAGATGGAAAGGGGGAGCGAATTTTTGGGGGAAGAAGCAGAGGCTTAGCACACACCCATGTGCTTGCCATGTATAGTCATGCACAGTAATTAGAAGCGAGTGGGGTTTTCAGGTTTAAGTCTGTAATGCAAATACCTTCAGCATCACTAAGGCTGGTTGCCCCTGCTGGAGTGTAGGCAGTCACAGAGAATACACACGGTGGTGGTCTGAAAAAAAAACAGCTTGGACATGTGCATTTAAATAAATTTAAAAAAAAGGTTTCAGAATGTGTCAGTCTGTAAAAGTGATTTCAAATTGTAAAAAGAGATTTTCACTTGGCCCGAAAAAAAAAGAGCAGTAAGTGTGCTTTCAAATTGGCAAAGAAATTTCGTTTTGGCACTAATGTGAAAACATGACTCTGTGTGCATAGAAGAATTATAGGCAGAGATTTATTGCGTCTTGCTCTGGTGATTTCACAGTTGCAGTAGATGGAAAAGAGGAGCGAATTTTTGAGGGAAGAAGCAGAGGCTTAGCACACACCCATGTGCTTGCCATGTATAGTCATGCACAGTAATTAGAAGCGAGTGGGGTTTTCAGGTTTAAGTCTGTAATGCAAATACATTCAGCATCACTAAGGCTGGTTGCCCCTGCTGGAGTGTAGGCAGTCACGGAGAATACACACGGTGGTGGTCTGAAAAAAAAACAGCTTGGACATGTGCATTTAAATAAATTTTAAAAAAAGGTTTCAGAATGTGTCAGTCTGTAAAAGTGATTTCAAATTGTAAAAAGAGATTTTCACTTGGCCCGAAAAAAAAAGAGCAGTAAGTGTGCTTTCAAATTGGCAAAGAAATTTCGTTTTGGCACTAATGTGAAAACATGACTCTGTGTGCATAGAAGAATTATAGGCAGAGATTTATTGCGTCTTGCTCTGGTGATTTCACAGTTGCAGTAGATGGAAAGGGGGAGCGAATTTTTGGTGGAAGAAGCAGAGGCTTAGCACACACCCATGTCTTTGCCGTGTATAGTCATGCACAGTATTTACAAGCCAGTGGGGTTTTCAGGTTTAAGTCTGTAATGCAAATACATTCAGCATCACTAAGGCTGGTTGCCCCTGCTGGAGTGTAGGCAGTCACAGAGAATACACACGGTGGTGGTCTGAAAAAAAAACAGCTTGGAAATGTGCATTTAAATAAATTTAAAAAAAAGGTTTCAGAATGTGTCAGTCTGTAAAAGTGATTTCAAATTGTAAAAAGAGATTTTCACTTGGCCCGAAAAAAAAAGAACAGTAAGTGTGCTTTCAAATTGGCAAAGAAATTTCGTTTTGGCACTAATGTGAAAACATGACTCTGTGTGCATAGAAGAATTATAGGCAGAGATTTATTGCGTCTTGCTCTGGTGATTTCACAGTTGCAGTAGATGGAAAGGGGGAGCGAATTTTTGGGGGAAGAAGCAGAGGCTTAGCACACACCCATGTGCTTGCCATGTATAGTCATGCAAAGTAATTAGAAGCGAGTGGGGTTTTCAGGTTTAAGTCTGTAATGCAAATACATTCAGCATCACTAAGGCTGGTTGCCCCTGCTGGAGTGTAGGCAGTCACAGAGAATACACACGGTGGTGGTCTGGAAAAAAAACAGCTTGGACATGTGCATTTAAATAAATTTAAAAAAAAGGTTTCAGAATGTGTCAGTTTGTAAAAGTGATTTCAAATTGTAAAAAGAGATTTTCACTTGGCCCGAAAAAAAAAGAGCAGTAAGTGTGCTTTCAAATTGGCAAAGAAATTTCGTTTTGGCACTAATGTGAAAACATGACTCTGTGTGCATAGAAGAATTATAGGCAGAGATTTATTGCGTCTTGCTCTGGTGATTTCACAGTTGCAGTAGATGGAAAGGGGGAGCGAATTTTTGGTGGAAGAAGCAGAGGCTTAGCACACACCCATGTGCTTGCCATGTATAGTCATGCACAGTAATTAGAAGCGAGTGGGGTTTTCAGGTTTAAGTCTGTAATGCAAATACATTCAGCATCACTAAGGCTGGTTGCCCCTGCTGGAGTGTAGGCAGTCACAGAGAATACACACGGTGGTGGTCTGAAAAAAAAACAGCTTGGACATGTGCATTTAAATAAATTTAAAAAAAAGGTTTCAGAATGTGTCAGTCTGTAAAAGTGATTTCAAATTGTAAAAAGAGATTTTCACTTGGCCCGAAAAAAAAAGAGCAGTGAGTGTGCTTTCAAATTGGCAAAGAAATTTCGTTTTGGCACTAATGTGAAAACATGACTCTGTGTGCATAGA
Organism: Triturus cristatus; assembly: GCF_964204655.1. NCBI lineage: Eukaryota > Metazoa > Chordata > Amphibia > Caudata > Salamandridae > Triturus > Triturus cristatus. Next base: position 64,070,124 of record NC_140584.1, read on the forward strand.
AGAATTATAGGCAGAGATTTATTGCGTCTTGCTCTGGTGATTTCACAGTTGCAGTAGATGGAAAGGGGGAGCGAATTTTTGGTGGAAGAAGCAGAGGCTTAGCACACACCCATGTGCTTGCCATGTATAGTCATGCACAGTAATTAGAAGCGAGTGGGGTTTTCAGGTTTAAGTCTGTAATGCAAATACATTCAGCATCACTAAGGCTGGTTGCCCCTGCTGGAGTGTAGGCAGTCACAGAGAATACACACGGTGGGGGTCTGAAAAAAAAACAGCTTGGACATGTGCATTTAAATAAATTTAAAAAAAAGGTTTCAGAATGTGTCAGTCTGTAAAAGTGATTTCAAATTGTAAAAAGAGATTTTCACTTGGCCCGAAAAAAAAAGAGCAGTAAGTGTGCTTTCAAATTGGCAAAGAAATTTCGTTTTGGCACTAATGTGAAAACATGACTCTGTGTGCATAGAAGAATTATAGGCAGAGATTTATTGCGTCTTGCTCTGGTGATTTCACAGTTGCAGTAGATGGAAAGGGGGAGCGAATTTTTGGGGGAAGAAGCAGAGGCTTAGCACACACCCATGTGCTTGCCATGTATAGTCATGCACAGTAATTAGAAGCGAGTGGGGTTTTCAGGTTTAAGTCTGTAATGCAAATACATTCAGCATCACTAAGGCTGGTTGCCCCTGCTGGAGTGTAGGCAGTCACAGAGAATACACACGGTGGTGGTCTGAAAAAACAGCTTGGTTTCATAATGTGACAGTTTGTAAAAGAGATTTTCACTTGCCCAAAAAAAAGAGCAGTTTGTGTGCATTCAAATTGGCAAAGAAATTTCGTTTTGTGACTATTGTGAAAAGAAATGTAGTAATATATTTAAATACAATAAAGGATTTTTTTTTTAGTTTTTTTCAGGTATTACTGAAGAACAGTGAACAAAATTTAAGATGCCTACAAAATCTCGAGTTCAAAAAACGCTAAAAAAAAAGCTATATTTGAAGACAACTGGAGGACCAAAGTTAGTAGAAGATGCTGATGTTGGGAAAAAGAAAAAATCTTCTGGTAAGCAAAAAAAACAATTTCTAAACAAAATATTCAAAACAAAGAAAAATGTACAAAATGTCTGTTCTCGGAAAAATGTAACAAAACATAGAGAACAGCAAAAAAATGAGAATTTAGTTAATGCAAATATACCTTCTGCAATTGAAAAGTTTAACATAAACAGAAAAACAGCATTTAAAGAGATACGTAGAAAAATGTTTCAGACAAGAGTTATGTCCAATTTGATAAAGGATATAAAGAAATATAAGCAAAAGGCTAAATATTACAAGAGAAAAAAAGAAATTGAAGCCATTGCAGCAAAAGCATTAGAATTAAAAAGGAAACTATTCATATTAATTTTGAATAGGATGCGTACATTAGATAAAATGGTTAATGTACTGAAATCACAAAGCAAAAGCAAAAGAGTAGTGAACAGAACAAACTTTTGTAAAGTGTTTTTAGGAAAGTGGATGCATAGTTCAAGTAGTGAACCTTTTTTTAATGAAGAGAGCTATTTTCAAAGTAATAGTTTGCTGCATGCAGTTGACACCAGAGGTCGTTCATACGAAGTAAAAAATGGTTGCATAATGGAGAAGGAGATAATGGTTCCAAGAGATGAGGTACAAGTGATGGCAGATGAGGCAATGGGGAGACGTCCTAAAGCCCCAGTGTACACTTGGAATTGTAGTAGTATTTGCACTGTGCGTCAGGAATCTATTGACAGATTTCGAGAGTTTCTAAGAGAATATAGTAAAAAAAGTGTAAAACAAAAGATTAAGGTGCTTCAAAGTCTGGATCCATGCAGAGTGAGAGAGAATACTGGTTTGCAGGGTCATTCTCTTGCTTGTCTATCTAGAAAAGTGTGCAATAGTGTTTTCCATCATTTTAGGATGCTGGCTGTTCATCATACTGAAATGAGAAAGTTTGTGAGACGGTTGTATTTTGCCAAAAGTCCAGCAATAAAGTTAAATGAATTGAATAGGGCTCTGTTCCGAGGAACGGTATCAGATGTAGAGAAGGTTGTTGATGAAATTCAGTTTTGTTACTTTGGTCCTGAACAAAACAGTGCAGAGAAGGACACAGTAAATGAGGCAGAAGTGGAAGAGAATGTAGAACCTTGTGTAAGTAAGACATTTAATGATCACATAACAAAATTTGCAATAATCTCTAATGAAAGACCAAATGTTACTTGTATTTGTTGCCGCAGAACTCATTATAGAAAACAAACTAGGAATGTTGATCTCTACAGAAAGAGTGAAAATGAAGATAATTATAAGTGGATGGATTTTGCCACATATATATTTCTTGAAAATTGTTTTGAATTGGGTGAAGATCAGCGTATTTGTAAATACTGCTACAACAAGTTAGAGGAAAATAGAATGCCGACCAGAGCTGTACATAATAATTTAGAATTGGATGCTATTCCTGCTGAACTTTCTGAATTAAATACATATGAGTCTATACTCATTCAATGTGTTCATCCGTTCCAGACCATAGTACGTATGGAGCCCAAAACTGGTAAATTACCTCCTTCAGATTTACTGAGAGGTTTAAAAGGTAGAGTGGTGTATTTGCCCTTGGATTTGAAAAAAAATATGGAAACTATTGATGCGGATACTTTGGAAACTGAACCATTAATTATTCTGGTTAATGGTGTACCTACAAAGAATAAGAAGATTTGGCAGGAGCTGGTAGATGTGCGGAAAGTACAAAGAGCAAATTTGTATTTGAAAAAAAATAACAAATGGTATGAATCAATTTATATAGAAGAAGAAGAAGAAGAAGAAGATTTACAAGGAGACACAGAAACACCAACTGGACAAATTGAAAAAGTGGACAAGTCAAAGGAAGAAGAAATTTATGAACATTTTAGCATACATCCTCTCCATTCGAAAGAAGTTATGGGAGACAATATTGATCTCTTTCAGATGAAGAAAGCAAAAGGAAATCCCGTGAGTGTATGGGAGGAGAGCTTGGAAGCTCGATGTTTTCCCCAGCTGTTTCCTAAAGGAAAAGGAGGACGATACGATGAACGTCCAGAACAGATTCCAGCTTCAGAGTATCGAACTACAAGACTATATGCTGAAGATCCCAGATTTCGACAAAGTATTCCTTATTTGTTCCATCTTTTATTTGAAAGCGACTTGTCTGCACTGTCTTATGCAGTAAATCACATTTTAAAAAGTGGAGTACATTTACAAAATGTGTCTGCTAAGGATTTTATGGAGAAAGTGCAGCACCGAGATGATCATTTGGAAACACAACTGATCAATCTGATGGCTTGTCAGCGTGGGACAAATGAATATTGGTACCGACGCCATGGTGAACTAAAATGCATGTTACGCAATTTAGGAACACCAACATGGTTCCTTACCCTAAGCTGTGCCGAGTACGCTTGGGATGATTTACTGGATTTTCTACGAGAGGCCAATTCAAACATTAAAAACATCGAATACAAGACAGCAGGAGAACTGTGCTCATTGGATCCGGTTAATGTTTGCAGATATTTCAATCATAGATTTGAGGCTATGATGTCCTTCATCTGCAATAAAAAAAATCCACCTCTTGGAGAAGTAGTGGATTTCTTTTGGAGAAAAGAGTACCAGGCAAGAGGTGCTCCTCATATTCATATGCTGCTGTGGATCAAGGATGCCCCAAAGTTTGGAACTGATACTGATGAAGCAGTGTTATCTTACATTGAAGAATATGCAACATGTGCTATACCTAAAAGCACAGAAGAGAACAAGTTAAAGGAGCAAGTTCTACGTTTCCAAAGTCATCGGTGTGGAAAATACTGTCGACGGAAATACAAGAGCAAAGAAAAATACTACACTAAATGTCGATTTGGATTTCCTAGACCTGTTCTTACAAATGGAAGAGTCAACAGTTTTATGTCAGCTGTGAGACATACTATCACAAGAAAATCACCTAAGAATACCTACAACCTTAAAAGAAAAGAAGAATCAAAAAATATAAATGACTACAACCCAGTCATTTTATCCATGTGGAACGCTAACATGGATATACAGTATGTTGCTGACAATTCCATTGCTGTTGCTCGATATGTAACGTCTTACATTACGAAATCAGAAAAAACAGAATTGAAGGAAATGTGGGAAGAGATTTCTCACGAGAAGACTGTCAGTAAGAAGCTGTACAGTTTCAGTTTGAAGATGTTATCGCATCGAGAAATTGGATCCTACGAATGTTCAGATAGGTTATCTTCTGCAAGTCTCTACTCGAAGTCAAGAAGAATAATTTGGGCAAGTTTAGGCCTTGCAGCAATGAGAAATCGGGTACTGAAATCTGTTGGAGAAATTGAATATTTGGCTGAGAATGACCCAGAAAGTACAGACATATTGAAAACAAACATGTTGGACACATATTATCCCAAGAGAAGTCATCATCTGGAGAACATGTGTCTCTATGAAGTGTTACAGAACTACATTTATTCACGGAAAGCTGCAGAAGACATCAACAGTGGAAAATATAAAGTTGTTGGTGAAGAAGGATGTTTGGTGAAGCAAACCAAAGGAAGTTTGATAAATCACCGGAAGCTGAGTTGCGACACTACCGACAAGAAAGAATTTTACTACTTGGCTCTTTTACAGTTGTTTAAACCATGGCGTACAGAGGATGAACTACTGGGAGAATTCCAGAGCTATGAAGATTCTTTTAATGCTTGCAAAGACAGCATACAATGCAGTACATTCTCAACTTATCTGCAAATGTTAAATGAAGAAATTGAACAGGAAACTACAATTGCAGCAGAAATAGCTAGAGACAGTTCTCAGGACAGCCAAAGTTCAGGAACACACAGTCAAGATCCCCTAGGACAACCAATCGTTGAAAATGAAGCATCAATAGCCATGAATGAAGTGGAAACGGCTATGAATCAAGCTCAAGAAGAATTTATAGACTTAGAAAATTTGGAAAGACAACTGAATCAAGAGCAGCAACAAATTTATGAAGAGATCAAAAACAAAATTGATCACGGATTTCTACATATCAAAAAAGAGTGCTCATGCACATCATTTCATCCAATCAGGATGTATGTAAGCGGACAAGCTGGCACTGGAAAAAGTTTCCTAATTAAAGTCATCAGAAGCTACCTAAAGCAAAAAACGGATTCTACTTTGTCTTGTGTGGTTACTGCTCCAACTGGGTTAGCAGCATATAACATAAAAGGAATCACCTTACATCGTTTGCTAATGTTACCAGTGGAGCATGAGAACAAAATACAATTCAACAAGCTAACTGGAGAAGCATCCTTGGAAGTTTCACGAGTATTGAAGAAGATGCAAGTTCTCATTATTGATGAGGTGAGCATGGTATCAAACTTAATGCTTGCCTTTGTGCATTTAAGAATGCAGCAAATTTTGAAGACAGACTATGACGTGTTATTTGGTGGAAAACACGTCATAGTTTTTGGGGATCTTTTGCAACTTACTCCAGTTAAAGGACAACCAGTGTTTAATACTGTGACACATGAAGACACGAAGAAGTCATTGGGAAGCATTGGAAATACAAATATTTGGTCCTTCTTTGAGTACAAGGAACTTACAACTAATATGAGGCAAGCAAACGATGAAGAATATGGAAGTATTCTGAAAGATATCAGGATTGGACTACTCACAGAAGTTGGGAAAAAAGCATTACAGAGTCGGCTGCTACATAATTTATTTCCAAAGGAAGAAATAGTTGCAGAGAAAATATACAAGAATATTGCAGAAAACAAAAGTGTCATCTGTTTAATGCCAACTCTACGTGAATGCTCAATATTTAATGAGGAGCTTTTGAAATTGGAAAAGGAAGACATCAGGAAATTGGAAGCAGTGGACAAAATTGAGGATGGAAGAATTACTGTCACAGTAACAGGCAAACTGAAAAATAAATTGGACTCACTAGAGAAGAACATCTCCAAAACAGCAGGATTAGAAAAAAATCTATATGTTTGCATGAACTGTAGAGTGTTTTTAAGGAGAAATTTGGATGTTGAGAAAGGCTTAGTGAATGGAGCGATGGGAAGAGTTGTGGGTTTTATTAATTATCAGAAAAAAGATGGAATTGAATGTTTAAAAATAAAATTTGATCAGATAGAGGAAGTTAAAGACGTTGTTCAGTTCGTTTCATGCTTGTGAAAGACTTATATGTACGTAGGAAGCAGTTTCCGTTTTCACTAGCATATGCTGTAACTATCCACAAGTCTCAAGGATTGACTGTAGATTGTGCATTTGTGAACATTGGTTCAACTGTGTTCAAAGAAGGTATGGCATATGTAGCTTTGTCACGAGTCAAAACATTATCAAGTTTATTCATGATAGACTTTGATGACTCAAAAGTTAGTGCTGATACAAACTGTGTAAAGGAGTATAATAGATTAAGAAGAAGCTATGCTCCTCATTTAGGTCAGTATCCTGTGTTGGAGAAACGTGTAGTTTCTCGTAAAAGGAGAAATGAGAATATCTGTAATGAGGATGTAGAGAAGAGGAAAAAAAAGTGGAGTGATGTAATTGCAAACAAAAAGAAAAAGGACAATGAAGAACAGGTTGTAGGATGTCATTTTGAAAATAGCTCTGGTGTCAACTGCTACGCTAATGTAGTGCTGAATGTTGCATTTTATCTGGAAAGTTTGCAAGAGCAGATAATAGTAAATCAGGGAAAAAGATTCTGTTCAGAGCTCAGTCTCCTTTTTCAAAAGCTGAGTAAAGATAAAACTCAAATAGAAAGTGCTACTGATATTAGAAAACTTTTAGATGTATGTTCAGGACGAACACAGTTTTCTCAAAATGAACAGCAAGATGCACACGAATTTTTGATGTATTTTCTTCAGGTAGTGGAAGAAGAAGGAGTTCCCATTGACATTTTTTTTGGTCTCTCTTATAAATGGGAACATAGTTGTGATAATTGTTATAATATATGTGGCTCTATTGTTGATAATGAAAGGTTTATTTATTTGACATTGCCAGAGAGTAAAACAGTCACTTTTGCAAAATTAGTTAAAGATGCTAATCATAGCATGAAATGTGGTGAGTGTAATTCTGACATGTTATCAACATTAATTTTAAGGGAATACGGACAGTATGTAATTTTAATGATGCAACGATGTAGAGCTGATGGATCAAAATTGGATACTTTAATAAAGAAGTTTACAGGACAGCAATTATCAATTTCAGGAAAAACTTTTGTAACTGTTGCAATAATTTTCCATGATGGACCTACTGTTACTTCTGGACATTACACAGTTTATCTAAAATGTGAAAAAGGCTGGACACTGTGTAATGATTCCCAATTGATTTTCAAACAACGTTTGCCTTTTGATTTAGCAAATTCCTATCTAATCTTCCTGAAACCTAAATTTTAGAGAGACTTGGCAAGATCTGGACAAAATAATTTTACCATTTTACTGGATTACCATTGCAATTTTGTAGAAAAAAGATTTTTAAAATTATCATTTGGCCTAAAGGAAAGATAACCAATTGTAATGTGGACTTTTTTAATTTTTAATGCAATTTTGAAAAACCAATAATTTAGAGATAATCGGTAACTTCTGCACATTTTAAATTTTGGAATGCTATTGGACTGCCATTGGAAATTTTTTCAAAAATGATTTAAAAAATTACTATTTGGCCATGTGGAAAAGTAAGCAATTCTATTGTGGACTAAATAAATTATTCAAAAAATTTTCGTGAACCAAAATGTTACAGAGAATTGGTGAGATCTGGACAGATTAAACTTTAGAATTTTAATGGTTTTCCCTTGGAAATTTATTCCAGGAAAAAAAAAAAATACTATTTGGCCTAAAGGAAATAAAATCAGATGTATTTTGGAGTTATTTGAGATATAATTTTGTGATTATACTTCTGAAACAAACATATCAGACGGTATTTTAAAGAAAAAAGTATTGTTTTTAGATGATATTTTTTTAGAATAATATGCATGTCTGTAATGATAAGTTTAAGTGAGAAGAGATTCTGGGCTTTTTTAATACAATCTTTGAGATTGTTATTTTTTTTTGCCCGCTGTAAAATGATGAATGCAATTGCTTTCACAATTTATAGTGAAATGCAATATATTCTGAAAACAGCAAAAATAAGGCAAAAATATTTTTTGGTAAAAAATGTAAATATGTGTACTGTATTATAAAATGGTTTAAAAATATTAATACTTTTTTCTTTTTTTTCAGATCGATATAGAAAATTTTCGGAAACTACAACCATTTTAAAAACTATTTTTAAAAAAAACAAATGAATAAATATTTTTTTGAGTGAGTATGGTAAGTCAATAATAATAATTGTAGTCTCTCAAGGACCTTCTAATGTGATAAATGATTTTTAGTGTTTTTTTAAAAAAATAAAAAAAAAGGTACGCTTACCGTACGCGTACGGTAAAAAAAAAAAAAAAAAAGTTTTTAAAAACATATGTAAAAAAAAGATGAAAGATAAGGTTGGCTCTTAAAAGAACCGTTGTGTTCATGCAGGGACAGAGGAAAGAAAGATTGGGAATATTAGACGGTACGACAAGTGTGCTGATCTATTTTACTGTTCACCAGGGAAACACTGGTCTCCCTATAAGTAATTAGATCGTGACAAGTGGCGCACCGTACTTCAACCCTCGCAAACCGAGGGTTAATTTCCAGAGGGCCAGCAAAAGGAGATTCTCCCCCCACAGATGAAGGGCTCACCTGACCTGCAGAAGAAGGAGTCTGCCCTGCAGGTGATGGTCCAGGCTGAGCTGCTGTGGATGTACTGGCTCGTCTTTCTGAAGAGTTACCTCCAAAAAGATGACCATGTGTCCTTCTGTGTACATCCTGGAGGTGTCTCTTCATGGTGTGATTCCCAAAGGAATACTTCCTGTTAGGATTACCTCTAGAAAGTACACGCTGACACAGCTTGCAAGTAACTAAGGGTGCATTCACCTTTTGCTGGCCTTCTGGAAAAGTAAAATAATCCCAAACATAAGAAGGCTTTACTTTCCTCGCTCTCTGCCTCAAGACAGTGCTGCTGGTGCTAGCCTCACTCTCAGAAGAGCTCTGCTGTTCTGCCATCGTATCCCAAAGACAAACCAGCTCCTTCTCCCAAGGGATCACAAGCAGAAATGAGGGGAATGGGTGTGGTGTAGGAGAGTTCTAGAACTGAAAGTACTTTCAACCAATCAAAAGTTGTGTTTCATGATCACATGACCTACCGTACGCTTACGGTACGCTTACGGTGCGCTTACGGCAAAAAGTACGCGTGCGCGTAAAAAAGACACGCGCTTGCGCGCATGCGCATAACAGTCACTCCCCGGCACTTCCGCGTAACGTGCGCGTGTTGCGTAAGCGCGCACGCGTCCCACGCGCAGTACGCGCGGCTACGCAAAGTACGTAACTATACGCAAGCAGCGTAGATAGATTACGGACGTTGCGTAAACCGTACGCTTACCGTGAGCTTACGGTACGCGTACTATAAAAAAAAAAAAAGAAAAAAAAAAATCTGGAAATAAATTTTACATGTTTATTTTAAAAAATATATATAAAAAAAATATTTAAGGATTTAAAAAATTTAAGCATAGTCTTTATAAAAGATAAGAAAATTAAATTAAAAATATGTTTGAAAAAAATGAAAAATAAAAAAAAAAAATAGCATTTAAAAAACCTTGCAAATTCACTGAAAAAACCATGGGTTTCACACACGTTATAGTTAGGAATTAGCATTTAAAAAACCTTGCAAATTCACTGAAAAAACCATGGGTTTCACACACGTTATAGTTAGGAATTAGCATTTAAAAAACCTTAGAAATTCACTGAAAAAACCATGGGTTTCACACACGTTATAGTTAGGAATTAGCATTTAAAAAACCTTAGAAATTCAGTGAAAAAACCATAGGTTTCACACATGTTATAGTTAGCTGGACATTTTACTCGTAAAAAACCAATGAAATTGCCCCGTTATAGTTAGTTCAGCTAACTATAACTCGCGCGCCCGCAATGCACTGCTGATGACGTCACATATTACATCACTCATGACATGGTCAGTGACATCACTCATGACATCACTGATGACATCTCAAATGACATCACTGATGACATCACTGATGACATCATCCTTGTGATAGAGTGGCAGACCTCCTCTCACCCTAATATAAGCTTTGATACACACATTCAAAAATAGAGACTAAAAATTTCAAAACAATGGACATACCAATACCAGTTACAACAACCTCTTCAGTAATTCTAAGATCCACATACACATCCACTCATTCACCAACAGTCCTATACAGTCACTCATACATGTACTCACTCATCATATGTACTCATACATCTATACATCCTGTTACACAATGCCACTCATCCATAGAGTTACTCACACACATAGTCACTCATGCTAATAAAGAATAAAACATACATTTACTTGCATATACAGTAATACACACACCACCATACTTACTTCTACGGAAACTTACACATACTTAGTCTTTTAAACAATCACTTACAGAAACACATACTTATTCATACAGGAACTCTTTCAATCTCTCCCTCTCACATATACTCACATATATACACCAATAGTCACATATACTAGTTTAAAACATATGTAGTTACTCCTGAAGACACTATTGAGACAGTCATTCACTCACTAACACACCCATACACACACTCATCCACCCATACAGTCCTGCACACATACTGTCTTCAACACATACAAACAGTGAGTCACTCATTCACGCATCTTTGCACTACGTAATACCCCCCACCGTACCATACAGACACTCAGACTGATACTCAAAAAAACAACTAATAACCTATATAGACACCCATGTAGCTACTCACCAACCCATGCAGCCACTTATACACAAAGTGAGAGATACACTTAATCAGTCAGTTACACAATCAATTTTTCAAAAACAAATCATCCATTTAGACACTTATATACCCATTTATTCTTCCATCGACCTTGAGATATACATATATAAAACATATTTAATTTTCAGAAAAACACACATTCACTGGATGATGTCATCAGTGATGTCATCAGTGATGTCATTTGAGATGTCATCAGTGATGTCATGAGTGATGTCACTGACCATGTCATGAGTGATGTAATATGTGACGTCATCAGCAGTGCATTGCGGGCGCGCGAGTTATAGTTAGCTGAACTAACTATAACGGGGCAATTTCATTGGTTTTTTACGAGTAAAATGTCCAGCTAACTATAACATGTGTGAAACCTATGGTTTTTTCACTGAATTTCTAAGGTTTTTTAAATGCTAATTCCTAACTATAACGTGTGTGAAACCCATGGTTTTTTCAGTGAATATATATATATGTATATATATATATATATATATGTATATATATAAACTGTTTCACAAGTGCCACTGGCTTAGGATGCACTCTCCATCTGTAAACCTTAGTTCCATACGGCAGCAGCGCAGCCAACAAGCGCACGGGTACATAACAAAGCCTTACGCGTTTCAGATATTTCATCCTTGTTCACAGGCATGAGCAGCAACAAAATTAACTGGTAAAAGACTCGGACAAATTGCAAGTCCCTTTTTTATTGGCCACAGGTGAGGCCACATGATATTCAAATTCAGATTGCATTATGGGGTCCGTAGTCATTTATAATATTACCATAGTTCGTATTGGAACTCATGTTGCCATCTCCAATATTAAAATCAATCCAGCCATAAGTGGGCTCCACGTGAGCTGTAGACTGTGTTGCATCATTAATATCTGCCAAACAGATGGACCGATGAAGCTACCCTCGTCGAGAGCTCCCGGACCATTTTACTTTCATATGGCGGTGCAATCCCCACGGCGAGGCAGCCGCGCATTTACAAACTGTTTTACAAGTGCCACTGGCTTAGGATGCACTCTCCATCTGTAAACCTTAGTTCCATACGGCAGCAGCGCAGCCAACAAGCGCACGGGTACATAACAAAGCCTTACGCGTTTCAGATATTTCATCCTTGTTCACAGGCATGAGCAGCAACAAAATTAACTGGTAAAAGACTCGGACAAATTGCAAGTCCCTTTTTTATTGGCCACAGGTGAGGCCACATGATATTCAAATTCAGATTGCATTATGGGGTCCGTAGTCATTTATAATATTACCATAGTTCGTATTGGAACTCATGTTGCCATCTCCAATATTAAAATCAATCCAGCCATAAGTGGGCTCCACGTGAGCTGTAGACTGCGTTGCATCATTAATATCTGCCAAACAGATGGACCGATGAAGCTACCGTCGTCGAGAGCTCCCGGACCATTTTACTTTCATATGGCGGTGCAATCCCCACGGCGAGGCAGCCGCGCATTTACAAACTGTTTCACAAGTGCCACTGGCTTAGGATGCACTCTCCATCTGTTAACCTTAGTTCCATACGGCAGCAGCGCAGCCAACAAGCGCACGGGTACATAACAAAGCCTTACGCGTTTCAGATATTTCATCCTTGTTCACAGGCATGAGCAGCAACAAAATTAACTGGTAAAAGACTCGGACAAATTGCAAGTCCCTTTTTTTTTTTTTTTTTTTTTTATTGGCCACAGGTGAGGCCACATGATATTCAAATTCAGATTGCATTATGGGGTCCGTAGTCATTTATAATATTACCATAGTTCGTATTGGAACTCATGTTGCCATCTCCAATATTAAAATCAATCCAGCCATAAGTGGGCTCCACGTGAGCTGTAGACTGCGTTGCATCATTAATATCTGCCAAACAGATGGACCGATGAAGCTACCCTCGTCGAGAGCTCCCGGACCATTTTACTTTCATATGGCGGTGCAATCCCCACGGCGAGGCAGCCGCGCATTTACAAACTGTTTCACAAGTGCCACTGGCTTAGGATGCACTCTCCATCTGTAAACCTTAGTTCCATACGGCAGCAGCGCAGCCAACAAGCGCACGGGTACATAACAAAGCCTTACGCGTTTCAGATATTTCATCCTTGTTCACAGGCATGAGCTGCAACAAAATTAACTGGTAAAAGACTCGGACAAATTGCAAGTCCCTTTTTTATTGGCCACAGGTGAGGCCACATGATATTCAAATTCAGATTGCATTATGGGGTCCGTAGTCATTTATAATATTACCATAGTTCGTATTGGAACTCATGTTGCCATCTCCAATATTAAAATCAATCCAGCCATAAGTGGGCTCCACGTGAGCTGTAGACTGCGTTGCATCATTAATATCTGCCAAACAGATGGACCGATGAAGCTACCCTCGTCGAGAGCTCCCGGACCATTTTACTTTCATATGGCGGTGCAATCCCCACGGCGAGGCAGCCGCGCATTTACAAACTGTTTCACAAGTGCCACTGGCTTAGGATGCACTCTCCATCTGTAAACGTTAGTTCCATACTGCAGCAGCGCAGCCAACAAGCGCACGGGTACATAACAAAGCCTTACGCGTTTCAGATATTTCATCCTTGTTCACAGGCATGAGCAGCAACAAAATTAACTGGTAAAAGACTCGGACAAATTGCAAGTCCCTTTTTTATTGGCCACAGGTGAGGCCACATGATATTCAAATTCAGATTGCATTATGGGGTCCGTAGTCATTTATAATATTACCATAGTTCGTATTGGAACTCATGTTGCCATCTCCAATATTAAAATCAATCCAGCCATAAGTGGGCTCCACGTGAGCTGTAGACTGCGTTGCATCATTAATATCTGCCAAACAGATGGACCGATGAAGCTACCCTCGTCGAGAGCTCCCGGACCATTTTACTTTCATATGGCGGTGCAATCCCCACGGCGAGGCAGCCGCGCATTTACAAACTGTTTCACAAGTGCCACTGGCTTAGGATGCACTCTCCATCTGTAAACCTTAGTTCCATACGGCAGCAGCGCAGCCAACAAGCGCATGGGTACATAACAAAGCCTTACGCGTTTCAGATATTTCATCCTTGTTCACAGGCATGAGCAGCAACAAAATTAACTGGTAAAAGACTCGGACAAATTGCAAGTCCCTTTTTTTTTATTGGCCACAGGTGAGGCCACATGATATTCAAATTCAGATTGCATTATGGGGTCCGTAGTCATTTATAATATTACCATAGTTCGTATTGGAACTCATGTTGCCATCTCCAATATTAAAATCAATCCAGCCATAAGTGGGCTCCACGTGAGCTGTAGACTGCGTTGCATCATTAATATCTGCCAAACAGATGGACCGATGAAGCTACCCTCGTCGAGAGCTCCCGGACCATTTTACTTTCATATGGCGGTGCAATCCCCACGGCGAGGCAGCCGCGCATTTACAAACTGTTTCACAAGTGCCACTGGCTTAGGATGCACTCTCCATCTGTAAACCTTAGTTCCATACGGCAGCAGCGCAGCCAACAAGCGCACGGGTACATAACAAAGCCTTACGCGTTTCAGATATTTCATCCTTGTTCACAGGCATGAGCAGCAACAAAATTAACTGGTAAAAGACTCGGACAAATTGCAAGTCCCTTTTTTTTTATTGGCCACAGGTGAGGCCACATGATATTCAAATTCAGATTGCATTATGGGGTCCGTAGTCATTTATAATATTACCATAGTTCGTATTGGAACTCATGTTGCCATCTCCAATATTAAAATCAATCCAGCCATAAGTGGGCTCCACGTGAGCTGTAGACTGCGTTGCATCATTAATATCTGCCAAACAGATGGACCGATGAAGCTACCCTCGTCGAGAGCTCCCGGACCATTTTACTTTCATATGGCGGTGCAATCCCCACGGCGCTAGTGGGTGGGGTTCATGACGAGATAGTCTCGTCATGGGCACAGCGCAACCGTGCTCCATGACGAGACTATCTCGTCATGGGCACTGAAGAGGTTAAAGTGCTATACCATATGCCCAGGGCCTGTATTAACTGTATATTAAATGCCATCAGTGCACTGCAGCACATTGTTGTGCAATTTGCACAAGTAGCCATAGCAAGGTCTGTCTGCACACTTTAATGATACTTTGACTTGGTTTGAGTCGGTGTATCAAAGGTTATATTAGGGTGTGAGAAGATGCACTAATTTATCACATGGATGACGTCATCAGTGATGTCATCAGTGATGTCATTTGAGATGTCATCAGTGATGTCATGAGTGATGTCACTGACCATGTCATGAGTGATGTAATATGTGACGTCATCAGCAGTGCATTGCGGGCGCGCGAGTTATAGTTAGCTGAACTAATTATAACGGGGGAATTTCAATGGTTTTGTACGAGTGAAAAGTCCAGCTAACTATAACGCCCCTGAAACCTATGGTTTTTTCAGTGAATTTCTAAGGTTTTTTAAATGCTAATTCCTAACTATAACGTGCCTGAAACCTATGTTTTTTTCAGTGAATATATATATATATATATATATATGTATATATATATGTATATATATATATATATATATGTATTACCTACTGGCGGTCGCCAGTAGGTAGTTATAGTTAGGACCCCTTTTCCATAGGAAATCCGCAACATTCTATTTTGAATAACTTTGGCGCCGGTCGATGAATCCTCGCGAATTTCTCAAAATAGGTGGGGCGCTACGCTCCGCTCCTACCCTGAAAGTCTCGGGGGGATCCGTCAAGCGGGGGCTGAGATAAAAGGGGGGTCCCAAAACGCGTTTTTCCCATGCATTTTTCCATAGGACCTTTAGAACGAGCTACAGCCCGAACGGCTGAACAGAATTACTCGAAATTTGGCAGAGAGGTAGTCCCTAGGTCAAGGAAGTGCCTTTTGTAGGTTTGGTGTAAATCTGTTCAGTAGATTCTGAGAAAATAGCCTTTAAATCAATATATATATCTGAGCCCGCTTACGGTACGCTTACCGTATGCTTACCGTAAGCGTACGGTGGCGTGCGCGAGCGCGATTCTGATTGGCTCTTAGATCTTAGTAAACATTCGAATCGGTCGAAACCAGGAAGCGGCGGCCGCCATTTTGTGTATTTCACTCTGAAAAAAAAGAGTGAAAACAAGAAAAGGGGGCAATGAGGAGAGTTACAGACCCCCTAACATTTGTAAGGGGGTCAAAGAAGGACAGAAAAGTACAAAAAAAACATTTATTGATTTTTAAAAAAATCACGGGGTACGCGTACGGTAAGCTTACGGTAAGCGTACGGTAAAAAAAATAAAAATAAATAAATGAAAAGCAGATTTAAGAGTTTAGATATTAGGGAGCTCTAAAAAGAGCTGTTGTGTTTATGAAGTCATTTTTTTAGTGGTACCTACAAGTAAGTACCGATGCAGAGTCTAAGGTTCAAAAGGAAGACTCTGTTCCCTTCATCATTGAAGTGCACACCATCTCCTCTATAAATGTCTTGCATGTCATAACGCAAGTTGTTGTGGTAAATGGCACCCATACCATAGTCACGGAGGAAAGCAGAAACAGATTTGTTGACGTGCTTTCTTGCTTTGTCAATCTGTGGACAGAAATGATTGGACCAGTTCCATTTTTGCCTTTGGCATATGTTGGAAAACACAAAGGCAGTTTTAGGGAAAAGTGAAAACAGTTGTGCAAAGGTGTCCTTCATAAGCATTTCCAGACCTACCCCAGTCAAAGTGCCTAGGTTATTGCCACCACAGTGCACTATTATGAGGTCAGGGTGTTGGATTTGCATGAAGGATTTCACCAATGGCATCAATTGGTGCCACTTTAACCCTCTCTGACCAATCCATTTAATGTCTACATTTGGCAAAGCAAGGTCTCTCACCATATCTGTTTTCTCTGCAAACTTTTCACTCCAGAAGACATAGCTGTGCCCTACAATCCACACTGTGAACATCTTCAAAGGAGATCTGGATGCACTCAGGAGGTGTCTTTCAGTAGAATGGCAATATGAAAAGAAAGACAGTTTGGAAATGGAGGCATACATATTTTTTTCAAAACAAAAAGAACTGATTGGCTGTTTCATACCATTCTAGAATAAAAACTAGGCTGTATGTGTAAATTAATAGAAGCATGTTTTGTATTGGTACAAAAAAATGTGTAACCAAAGAACAGTACTATGGATTTGCTGTTAGGTTTGAAAAGTCAAGCACTCTTGCTCTGTGGAATTGAAACATTGTTTGGCGAACTTCTGACCTAACTCAACACAGCAGTGTTCCATGAGCTGTTGCTATGGTAGCAGGCAGAAGTCAAGTTGGGGGAAGGGTACTAGGCAGAAGTCAAGTTCTGGGAAGGGTACTTTTGGAAAAGGGTTGGTTTTCAACCAATAGAAATGTGTGATTACATTTGAAAAAAAGGGGGAAGCACTGAGATTTGAAACTTACATGTATATGTGTGGAAAAATAGAGGGAAAGTTTGCCATTATCTGGTTCTGCTGAGAGGAGAGAGGTGAACACAACAGAGATCCTGGCTCTGATAATCTGCTGTTTGAGTGTCACATTTCTTTCACAACTAACTAATTTTAAAGGTGAGTTTACAGTTTGAGAGGGGATGTATGTGGTAACTTAAGAAATGAATAATAGAAATGGAAATTGTTTTTGTTGTAGTTGCGTTTATCATTTTCTGTTTTGGGAGAAATTTAAATGTGAGGAACATGTAAAATAATATGGAGTATGTTTTCACAATAAATTAAGGTGTACTGGAAAAAAAAAGAATAGTTTAAGGGTTTGAGGTTGGACTCAGTAATGCAAATACATTCAGC